>NC_139001.1:84533914-85133914 GCF_964374135.1 Grampus griseus | reverse complement strand
GAGAGAAGAAATAGTAAACAAACAAACAAATAAACATGTATGGTAGATTATATGAGGGTTTCAATTTCTTTGGTAGCGTGGTCAGGCAAAGTGTAACTGAACAGGGGACAGCTGAAGATTAAGTAAGATGATGAGAGTGAAAGAGTCTAGTTTAGTGCCTGATTAAGAGACGGTGCTGAAAAATGTTCCTTTCCCTTCCCTCTGCACACCTGAACATATTTGTCCCTTGTGTTCAAGGCTGGGAAGAGTGTTTCTCTGTTTATAGGAGACCACACATGCCACGTCTCCTAAGTTATACCTTGGAAGTCTAATGGCAGTTGGAAAATCTTTAATTGGGACTTCACCAGGTCCCTTGGCCTTTTAGCTCCTGTATGACACAGGACCTTTCCATAGAAGTCTGTCATCAGTGACTGATGACTGTCCCCCTAAGGAAATTCAATCATTCCACCAAATAATGAAAGGGGAAATATCGATACATGAAGGTGTACTGTTAAACAAATCAGGAAAAGGCTTCTAGTTCCTTTAGTAATCGCTATTCTTCTGAGCTTCTTAGGCTCTCCAAGTTGAGAAAATGAGTTCTAGAGATTCATGGATGAGTAATTTGTTGGAGTGCATTGCACAGTGCCTGGCACATAGGATAATATTTTTCAATAAATAAGAGTGGACGATTGCATGCTAAGTAGACATTAACTGATGAGCCAGGCATGTAAGCTCCCTTTCTGATCCTGGGCCAGTCTGTCTAAGGACACTCTTAGGAAACATGGTGGTGGTGGTGGCAGCAGGCAATATGTTTCTGGTCTAAATGAGTGACATGCAGTTGTTGTTATGATCATCACTTCTCAGTATCAGCTTACTATCAGTATGCATAACTTGGTCTTCAGGGCAGACTCTGTTCCAGTTTTCTGTGATTGTATAGTAAATTAGACTTGCCACACTTCACATGGGAGTTTCACAGAAGTCATCAACTAGTCACCAAAGAACTTATTCTGAAAACCACTGTAATTGCTATTTGTTTTAGGATTGACTCTTAGCTATTTGAATATGTCTTTCATTTTGTTTTCTTTATAAATGTATTACACATATTGCTGGGTCAACATTAAAATCATCTACAACAAACTGAGCTAATTTGGCATGCTCACACACAATGTTTTAAAATGGATGAGCTCTGAATTTCTAGTTCCAGATTTGAGATGGTCAACTGAAATTATGTTGACTCCCTCTTTGGCTTCTTCATCTATAAACCAGGCATAGTGTTTTATTCCTACAGAGGAGGCTGCGACCATCAATTACGTATTTGTTGTAAAGGGCTTTGATAGCTTGAAAGAATGACCTTTTATAAGACAGGATACATTGTATTTATCCTTACAATATTTTCTTGGTTCTAATTATAACTCATTTTTTTCCACCATAGAAGGAGAACGGAAAAGGGAAAATGTGAGTACAGAGAAAGTGGCACTGATTTCCATCACAAAAAGAGATTCTACAAAGCTCTGGAGAAAAGTCACACCACAGCATAGGCTGATCCTGGGTGAGTCTGGTGTCAAATTTAAATATTGCCTTGAAGTAAGAGAGAAGGGACTTTTTCAGAGCAACTACTTCAGACTAAAAAAAAAAAAAAATCAATAGTTGGTATGTGTTATTTTATATTTGTAAACTTAAAAATTCATAGGATGTCACAATTAGAGGAGGCTTTATAGATCTACTTTAACTTAATCTTTTCATAGATAAGGAAATAGAGATTCAAAAAATATTTATAAACTTTCCCTAAGCTACCCAGTGAATTGTTCTCCTGATCTCAGTTCAGTGGTCTTTAGTTTGCATATGACTGGGTTGTAGGATACTATAAGCATTATTTTTCAAAAAACTTAATAATATTGAGATGAATTCAAGTAAACCAAGCTGAGACTTTACAATCTATTTCCCTGTGGCCTGTGAAAATGACTTTGATCTAAGCTTCTTTAAGTGAATTTCTGTCTGTGTTATCAGTGCTTAGGGCCCCTGTATCTTAGTGTTCTGGGGTTTCAGAAGTGGACTCTGGTTAACTTAAAAACAAATAAAGAAAAATAGATAGTAAATAAAGTAAGGATGTTATTGGAAACATAACACAGAAGAAAAGAAGAGGCTGAAGAGTCAGGGCTCAGAAAGCTCTGGACAAGCATAGCTGCAGGGATTCAAGTAGTAGCACCTAATGGAGAGTCTGCTTACTGCCCCAGGGGTAGGCAGAGAAGCTCCAATTGCTCCTACATCTTGTCATCCCAGGAAAGCCTCATATCTCAGAGTCAGGATCTGACTCGTCTAGCTGAGGTAATGTGCCTGCCCCATGACTTGGCATGAGGTGGATTGGTAGGGACTGAGTGGGACATTTTGATGGACGGATTGCCAAGACCTGATGCATAGGAAAAGGGAAGCTCCCAAAAGGGAAACAAAAATGAGCTATTGTTACCAAAAGAGGGAGGCATGGATTCAGGGCAAGAGAAACATGCATATGTGCTGGAATCCATTTCATTACCATAGATAGGAAAGAATGCTGTGTGTACAAATTTTTACTTTGTAGAATGACTTAAAAATATTTCGGATGTTGGCATTCAGTCTTCTTTTTTTAATTTTAATTTTATTTTTGGCTGCGTTGGGTCTTCATTGCTGCGCGCGGGCTTTCTCCAGTTGTAGCGAGCGGGGGCTACTCTTTGTTGCGGTGCTCAGGCTTTTCATTGTGGTGGCTTCTCTTGTTGTGGAGCACGGGCTCTAGGCGCGCGGGCTTCAATAGTTTGGTACGTGGGCTCAGTAGTTGTGTGGCTCGTGGGCTGTAGAGCACAGGCTCAGTAGTTGTAGCACATTAGCTTAGTTGCTCCACGGCATGTGGGATCTTTCCGGACCAGGGCTCGAACCCATGTCCCCTGCATTGGCATGCAGATTCTTAACCACTGCACGACCAGGGAAGTCCTGGCATTCAGTCTTAGTTGATACTTTTTACTTGTTCGTTTCTCTAATTCCAATTATATTTAGACTTTCATAACCCATTCAAGAACTAGAGAAAACATGATAACTATAATAAGGATTTTATTTAGTTTGGTTATAAGTATTCATTCACTTGGTCAGTTCATTTATTCAGTACATATTTATAATACACTTTGAAAATACAGGATTTAATTTTTGTCGCTGAATTGGCAAGAGGCATAAGCAGAGATTTTCTTTTTATTAGAATAAATTACACAACAGACTGAACTAGTGGCTTTCAAGCAGTGCTCTAGAGTGGCTACAAGTCCCTGGTGACCTTTGTCGGATGGTGGGTAGAGAGCCAACTGGTTGGACTTCAGTTCCTCTGTGCCTTCACCTCTCCCCATCTGCTCTTGCCTGTTTCTCTCCCAGTCCTCTCCACTTACTTCAACCAGAAGAGTTTCAATGTTGTTTGTTGGGTATCTGAACGAGGTTTTCTTTAATGAAGAAAAAAGTTTGAAAATTAGTAAATAATGTTACCATATTAACTGTTAGCATACTTATTATATTTATTTAACAAGTAACTTCCTAGTCTTAACCCTTCCTAGGGAATATATCTATCTAGTCATGAAGAGCTCATAAATTTTTTGAACCTATCTGGAATTAAAGAATAGAGAATGTTTACTGTGGAGGAGGCTCTCGACTACACTCTTTGGGGGAATAATAAGATAGATAACAGACAGCTTCTGGGCTTCCCTGGTGGCGCAGTGGTTGAGAGTCCTCCTGCTGATGCAGGGGACACGGGTTCGTGCCCTGGTCTGGGAAGATCCCACATGCCGCTGAGCGGCTGGACCCGTGAGCTATGGCCGCTGAGTCTGCGCGTCCGTAGCCTGTGCTCCGCAACGGGAGAGGCCACAGCAGTGAGAGGCCCGCGTACCGAAAAAAAAAAAATAAAAAAATAAAAGACAGCTTCTTCGCTTAAGTTAGTTGGGAAGACTAAGCAAACATATAAAATAATAAAAGGCCAACAGAAGAACTGTTTCAGTAGGTAGATTCAATACCCATAAACTGGATCACATCATCTCCATCTAGAGGGAGTTACGGGGGAGAAGGCCTTCTCGATGATGGTATATTCAGTTTCAGTTTAAAGTTCTATGAGTCTAGGGATTTAAAAAATATATCAGAACGTACATTTTTATTATGGATGATTTCTGCATCTCCAAGTTATCCAGATTCCTAAGTACCATTTGGATTTTGGGGCAAATATGAAAACAATATCTAACCTAGTCTCATATTACTTCTCTTTCTTTAATCTGATGTTTCTAGGTCTGAAATGAAAAGCAAAATCACAATTTTATTTTTGTATATGGCGGGTGAAATGTTTTTATTTGGATTGTTAAGAAGAAACAATGTTAAATTAATAAAAATCAAAATTGCACAGATAATTAGAGTTTTTGTAGCTACAAATTTTACTTTGAATTTGATCTCTGTCACTGCCTGCTGGGTGAAGTCTGACTCTATGGTTTTCCATTATGTCTGTGTTTGAAGGCTTGGTTCTGTCCTTCCTTTATTTAGTATATTCCTAAAGCCATTTTCCAGTGAAATCCTACCCAGTGAATTGACTCACATCAGAAGAATTCCAGAAATAAGAACAATCACGCCCTTTCTGTCATTGATGTAATGATGTTTTTCAGCTTTAATAGTCATGAGCGATATTTTGGCAAGCAACTGAAATAACCCCAGTTATCTGATTGTGTTATTGACCACTACCTTCCAAGGGTTACCTCAGGGGAAGGGACATTATTTTAGGAACATTCTTTATTTTTTAACTTGAGGATGTTATCTGTTAACAAAATACTAGATTAAAAGTCATGAGAACTTTTTCTTTTTCAGAGTGTATCTAAAGAATACTACAACACATATTTAACACACCAAGTTCTAAACATATGGATCTCTTAAAACAGACTGGTGTAAACATTTTGATAATTCCTGGAGCTTGTCCTTTTAAGATAGTTTTAAATTGTGGGATTATTAAAATGTTTACCATCTAAAGTGGCAGCACTGTCTTTAAGATTTAAGTTTATAATTCTATATGTGAATTTTTTCTAGAAATTATTCTTCCCTAAAAATTGAGCTAAAATTCTTAATTTTGTTTTCTTTGCTTCATATTAAATATAGTTTGTAAAGCTCTCCCTCTCTTTATTTTGCATATTTTGGAGTTCTCTCTAGGAACTCTTTTTTAATCTAGAATTTTCTTCTAGGAAGTATGAAACGGCAAGTATCTTAGGTTATAAGGTAGTTCTGCACATTTTGCTTAGTTTCTCTCCTCAGGTAAAAACCGTCTTTCTGTTGATCTGGCAGTTTGATAAGCTTACCATTTGGCTGGGCCTGAGGTGGGTTTGTGCAAAAGCAGATTGTTGTAGTTAAAATAATCAGTGTACCCCTGTTCTACCTGGATGTCTGGGAGAAGTGCCAAGAGAGTTCCCAATATTTCATTCAGAGGCAGAGTCTATGAAACTGTCAGTATTTTTTGAAGGCCAGTTTGACTGTGCCATGTTTCTAATACTTTCTTCATTTATCAGGAAATCAACTCTAGTCTTCTGACTTCATATTTTGTTCTAGTTTTAATGTCTTTTCTAGAAGAGTTTTTTTCTCTAGGGAACAAAGGCTTTATATTGTAATTAAGGTTTAATTACAATTGATTAAAACTGTAAATATCCCCATTTTTGGTCAGTGTCTAAGCCAAAGTATTGTATATATTTTATCAGCAATAAGAAAATGAAATATTTATCCTCAAGGGAGGCAGTGAAGATCTGATCAAGAGTTAAAAGATAGTAATCGTCTAAATAGTAATTACCATCAGGAATGCTAAACTACCTGAAAATAATCCTTGTCTCAACCTAAAGTAAACTACAAGCTCACTCTTGGTGGATCATATTCAACTGTTTTTAATGGAGCAGAGGGTTTAAAAGCAGAAGCTCCGGAGGTAGAAAATTCTGAATCAAATCTCACACTGCCCCTGACGTGCCCTGTGATACTGAAACAGTTATTTCATCTTTTAAAAACTTCAGTTTTCTCATCTATAACATATTATAATGATACCTACTTCACAGAGGGAGTAAAATGTTCAGCACAGTATCTGATTCAAATCAGAGTTCATTAAATGCCAGCTCTTACTATGATTACATTCAGCTTATTTTGCATCATTATCTAAATGTATTTCACTGTCACAGAATCTTTTGTCACAAAAATGTTCTGTCAACACCAGTTACGAACATGGTGGCCAGTGCCAACTGAATATTTTGATATATTAGGAGTTACCTGTAAAATCACTTCTAATTCCACAGTCAGAAGTTGCTATGATCTGAATGTTTGTGTTCTCCCTCAACTTTATACATTAAAATTTTAAGGCCCAATGTGATGGTATTGAAGGAGGTGGGGCCTTTGGCAGGTGATTAGAGCATGAGGGCAGAGCTCATACAAATGGAATTAATGCTTTCATAAAAGAGGCCCCACAGAGCTCCCTAGTCCCTTCTGCCCTAGGAGGATACAATGAGAAGTCTATGACCTGGAAGAGGTCCCTCAGCCTCCCATCCTGTCACCCTGATCTAAGACTTCCAGCCTTCAGGACTGTGAAATATAAATTTCAGTTGTTTATAAGCCACCCAGTCTATGATATTTTGTTATAGTAGCTCAAATGTACTAAGACAGAAGTAATCACCATTAACATACTTGCAAATTTCATTACCATTTTTTGGTGGCTATATTATGTATTTATTGTTTGAAAAGTGGGCCTTATAATGTGTACCTAGCTTTTAGTGTTATGCATTGTGTTGTGAGAATGGTTTTCCTTAGATAGTCTTCAAAAATCACAATTTCAAGTGACTATATAATATTCTATTATATAGGATAATAAGAATGTAACTTCTTTCAGTATTCCTCCATGGTTGAATATTTAGGTTATTTGCAATTTTTGTTCATTATAAATAACATTTCCATGAACATCCTTCTATATACATATTTAAAAGTGTAATAAATGCATTCAAATATATGAATATTTTAAAGGATTTTAGATATTCTAAATGCTTTCCTGAAAATTTGTAGCAATTTACCTACTGTCAGTATTGCTTCATAAATTTGTGAACCTCAAATCAAGACTTTCTTTTTCATTTTGACCTGTTACTCCTATGTAATAAATGGGCACATTTTCACTAATTTCCCCCGTAGTTAACATACATACATAATCTGTCTTGGCTCTTTATGACATTTAACTGCATACCTTGAATCACATTAAAGTTTCAGTAGTCATAATTCATTTCTGAAGGGCTTTTAAGTGGCAACAGAAAAAGAAAGGGCTTAAAAAGAATTATGTTATTGGATATAAGAACTCTATGGATTTAAAAACGGCTAGTCATACAAAGACTAGAGAAGCCAGGCTAAGGTATTTGTATTTTCTGCCCTCATCTCAAAGGTGAAAGACAACCAGAAGGAGAGACTGGGTCGTTGGTATTTATCCAACTACTTGGTCCTTCATGTGGAGTATGTCTTCTCTGCATCATTATTCACAATTATCTTTTCAGCCGAAGTACGTTTACTGGATGTCAGGTTTAATGCACATGCGGCCAGTGGAATTTATGTGAGAGGAGCACATCACACATGTGGCCTGAGTCTAGGATTCAGTCACTCATTCTTTAAATATTTATTGAGGACCAACTGGGTGCTAGGCCCCATTCTAAGCACATCAGTGAGACAAAGAGATGAAAACCCTTACCCTCTTGGAACTTATATTTTGGTAGGGAAAGAGAATAATAACACAAGAAATCCATTTTATAGTACATTTGGAAGTAATTAGTGCAACAGAGTGAAATAAGGCAGGAAAGTGGATAAGCTGGGATGGCAATGGAGGTAAACAATTTTTAATAAGTAGTTAGGAAAGGCCTCCCTGACAAGATGACTTTTGAGCCAAACTTGAAGAGGGTGCAGATGCCTGAGGCAAGTATTTTCCAGTGTGTCTGCCCCTGGGGATTCAGGCATGTCTGGTCCATTGGGAGACTGGCTCCACAAAAGTCTTTGTGAAGAGGATTCAAGAAATCTGAGAGAGAACAGACCCTAACTGAAGAAATCTCTATGCATTATGAGCTTGATCCATGAGTGACTGAAGATGAGAAGAAAGATTGTGTGCGGTGGTTCATATTTAAATCGGGTCTGGACATGTCTAGAAAGAATTTTGCCGCCCAAGCAACATTGAGTTATCATGGAGTATATCACAATAGGAGAGACTCCATCTCCCCTTCACCACAGATATCAGAGCAGAAAGGATTATACTGCTTAGGGTGCAAGACGAGAAGTAGCAGTGGCCATCATGCTACGAGATCCCCTCAGGGAACTTGGCCCCTAGCACTTGAACTGTCCATACTGGTAGGCTTGTTGTGTCTCTTGGGACAAAGATCACCACCTGTAAAGAACTACTGTTTTGCACCAGGAGAGTTGGTGGAGCTAAGTGGTCAGAGGGGCAAGAATCTTAAGTTAGAGACAGAACATAGTTGAACATGGTAGACGGTGAAGGATTGGAGCACATGGGAGACATCCCTTGGGAATTCCCAGAAATATGTGTGTGTTCTTGTGGTTGGGGGTGCTTTATAGGAGGTCGAGGTCTGTCAGAGTAACTTATGTATGAAATTTATTTTAACCTAATTGTCCATTCAGGCAAACATTGGATAATTTCTTGACATTGTTTCAGTACCGAACAAAAGTTTTGGCATAAATACTTTCTATTAATTTTTTCACTCTTTAGCCCAACAATATTGAAGACCAGCTTATCAAGTTAGCAACAGTACTAATTTCTAGCAGGGAAGTGTGACCAACACCACCAATCTGAATTTAGCAGACTCACCTAGAAAAACTGAGTGTGGATGACCACCACTCTTATACACTGTTGTTTTTACCTGGTCATTCCAAGGCCAGGCCAGCAAGAGAGACTTAGGTCAGAGACAAAGGATTTTATTATTCACAACTCAGCAAGCAGCATATTTGGTGCCCTAAAGCCCCCTTTCTTACTGAGTAACATAAGAGAGTGAGGTGATAGCTGCATATGCAGTTAAGTTGTAAAAGGATAGAAATCTTTAGGGAATTCTTAGGGATTCTGAGCACCTAGGGAACCTGAAAGTTTCACACTGGGCAACCAGCTTGCTGGCCCACTGCTTTAAGAGGGAGAGTGTATCTCTAGCTTCCATGTTGCTCACTATACAGATGTCCTTGCACAGATGGTCTGAAACAAAAGAATTGCTTCTGCTTGCCAGAAATGCATAAAATGAGAGACCTATAGACAACTGTCTCCAACAACAACCACCACTGGTTTTAAGGAAATAACCCAAGAAGTGAACAACAAACCTAACACCTTCTGCTTTTTGAGACTACATCTTGCCTGGAAGAAACTCTGCCACAAGTAATACATTCTCAAATTGCCATGACCTTTGGACTGTTAGCCACATCTTTTGGGGCAGTGTGGCCTTTTCTTTTGTGCTATTGAGGGACAGCCCCTGTGGCATGTATCTCTAGCGTTCTTCAGCCACTGTTACTGTAGGTGAATGCCTTGTAAAGAGTGGCCCTCGCTCGTTTTTCTTTCATATACTTCATCTCCTGTTCTGCAAGACCAATTGCAGTTGGTCACAAATGGGTAGATCTAGCCATCTGGTTAGCTAATGTCCTGGGGTAGAATCTGAGATGAAGAAGAGATTGTTGGAAAGGAAGTCTGACGCAGCGGCCAAATCATAAACTGTAACTCCATTAAGTCCTATTTTCATATTGAATAGGCAATGAAATTGTATTACCTGTCTCTACAATGGAAAGAAAAATCAATATGTGCTGTTTCTTCATGTAATAAATGTCCTTTTCTCTCCTCCCTGCTGTTGCCATCCCCAACATTTTACATTAGCATAAGAAACATTGCAAAGTGTGGATGGGCCTGGATCTTCAGAAGGTGATTTCTCATGCCAGTTAACAAATATAGTGTTTAAAACAGCATCTGTCGTTTAGCATTATGGCTAAAAAGAGTACATAACCAGGATAGAATAAAGCAACATTACATTACTGAACAAAAATTTCTTTGACCACTTCCTAGGATGTCTGGGAATTGTAGTCAAGTGTATATCGTATAATAGAAAAAGTGCTAGACCTGGAGTTCTTGAAAATTAGCTTTGTGGTCTTGATTAAGCCACTTAATGTCTCTGACTCTCAGATGTTGATATTTCAAATGGGGAGAATAGTCTTTGGTCTGTTGTCCTCACAGATTCATAATGTTTATTAAAATCAACAATGTACTATATGCATATGAAGGTGCTTTGGTAATCAAGCCTGATCTAATTGTAAAATGGTATGGCAATATTTAAAGTAAAGTAGAACTTTTTTCATAATACTGACATTGAGGAACAGGATTAATATTACCTTGAGTTTCAATTTTTTGCAACATAGGGAGTATAATACTGTTGATAAAATGGCAAAATCTCTGCAAGAATCAATGAAATTCTAGAATATATCAGGGCAATCTAAGCAACAACTTTCCAACATTGTTCTCACTTTTCACTAACACATTTTTCTTAGTTGCACAATCTCCAAATATAACCAAGCGGTAACCAAGTAGTTTATTCAAATTTCCTGGAGTGCCCTCTACACTCTCTTCGTCTTGACCTTCTCTGATAATATCACCCTCAGTTTATGACTTTAATAACATAACATCACATCATAATCCTAATGTTTTCTCTTTTCAACAACTGGGAAATTTTAATAGAAATCAACAAACATACTTGGGGTGGGTAGTAGAAAAAAGGGCTTTGTCTCTACATGTGCCTGGAGCAATTCATGGAAACTGACCTACAAAGCAACCTACAGTATCTGCTTTTGTTATAAATTTCAAAATAAAATGTGGGTCCACAGTGATTCCATAGATTTTAGCCACCAATGCTGGGAACTAATTCACTCACCACTAACTCACTTATCACTAACTTATGTAAGTTCTCATCTTGAAACTTGTCATGGTTGAGACAGAAATATTTCTAGGATCAAAACTGAAAGCAGGTAGATGCCGTGGTTATGTAGCTAAGAATATTAAATCTGTCTGAATTGAATACATGTTGAGGTTACTGAGATTTGGTTCATTGAACAACTGGGTGAAATACATATCATAGTTCAGATGTGACTGCACACTTGGAATTTCTTTTAGCAACTGAATAGGTGCCATGTATGTGTGTACATGTGTGTGTGTGTTTGTGGTAGAGCTACTCAGCATGGTTAGTGTAAGACTCATGTGTCAGTTCTTTCCTTGAATACCAAGAACCGATGGTCTAACTGCAGTGGTATCAGATAAATTGGAGGCAACAAAGGAGAATGATATAGAAGGTAAAAGAAAGCTGAGTGGAGGATTAGGTTGAGTCCTGTTTCCTGGATAAACTTAGGTTAGTCAAAAACATTCCAGAATATCTGTTTGCTAATACCCAACTTGGGCAGGTCTGAGTCATTCTTTTAAACATTATTTAATGCCAAGACTAACTATTCTTGAGGTCACCAACTTTCCTGAGCAATGGAAACCCATGATGGTATATGTGAATGGTTTAAATTGGTGGTTCTCAAATTCTGGCTTGCGTCAGAATCATCTGGAGAATCGTTAAAGCACAAATTCTAAGATTTTCGTTCAGAAGTTCGGGGGCAGAGCCTGAGAATTTGCATTTTTAACGCGTTCCCAGGTAATGCAGATACTGCTGGCTGGGGCAAACATACTTTGCTTGATCCACTGGAGCCACCCTGTTTCCATGCATGTGCTTTGTAATTGTCCAGTCAAATGACATATTCAAATCACTATGAGTGAGCTCCCTCCTCACCCCTCCCCTCCCCCTCCCAAATAATAAATGTGTGTGCAGTCATGTAGAGCTCTTGAAAGTGATCAGTGGAGAATCATGGAAATTAAGTCCATGCCCAGAGGGGCTACTCCTTATTTGATAAATTAGCTGGTTTATTTTAAAACAAGTCGCATTCTAGGGCCTGTGGCAGAGACTGTGAACCACAAGGTCCTTTAATGAGAAAAATGATGATAACTCACCACCAGATGCTTATCTTCACTTTTCAGTATATTATGTGGAATAAGGTGGACTCAGAGAAGGAGTTAAGGAGGATCCTGAGCTCAGAGTGGAAGGCCCCGATGCCACGCAGTGCATATTCCTTCTCATTCTGCAGCACACTCCAGAACTTCTCATTCAATAATTTACTCATCCACTTACATATCAAGCAGTTATTGAGTACCTACTATTGATACATGCCAGGAATTGGCCCAGATGCAGATAGTTCCTGCTTTTGTGGGACTAACCTCTTAGTGTGGGTGGGAGGAAGAGGGGGGGAGAGAGAGAGAGAGAGAGGGAGAGAGAGAGGGAGAGGGGGAGGGGGAGGGAGGGGGGAGAGAGAGAGGAGGGGGGCAGGAAGAGAGACAGAACATGGGCAAATAAAGAATAATTCAGAAAAATATCACATAGCAGTAAGTAAAACAGAGAAATAAAACAGTGATTTGTTATTAAGTGACGGGTTACAGAGTGGCTATTTTGGATTGGATGGTCATGAAGGTCATTCTGAGATGACATTTAAGCTGTGAGTTGAATGACAAGAAAAAGCCAGGTATGTGAAAGATCAAGGGCTGAGAGTCTTCCAAGCAAGGGAGCAGCTAGTGCAAAAGTCTCAAGGTGGGAGTGAGCTTGGCAAGTTTAAGGAATGGAAGATCAGTGTGGCTGGAGCATCATGGACCAGAGAGTGAGAGATACCAAATGATGTTAAAGGATAGGCAGGGGCTATTTGAGAGTCATTGATGTGATTTAGTCATAGGTGTGATGGAAAAAGACATTGGCTATTGGTAATATTGTGTGATGGTATAAGGATGCAGTGGACAGAACATCCTACAGGACAGGGGAAAAGCAGAAGCAGGAGACTAGTTGGGAATCCATGATAGTACTATAGGGGAAAGATGATGGTGGCACTGACCAGGTGTTGGGGGTTGGTAAGTCATCAGATTCTGAAGAAATGTGGTCAGTTAAGTGTTGCTGACTTTTTGAATATGTGTGTGGGGATGTGCATTAGGGAAACGAGAACTATCTCCAAGGTCCTTGCTATTCAATAACATGATTCGAGGACTAGCAGCATCACATCATTTGGAGCTTGTTATAAATGCAGAATCATAGGCTATGACTCAGACCTGCTGAATTAGAAGACCCCTCAGGTGACTCATATACACATTAAAGCTTGAGAAGCCTTGTGTTAGATTATTATCTTGATCTCCAGGGAGAATAGTGCTATTTACTGAGATGGAGAACCCTGAGGCAGGAGTCAGTTGGGGTGAGGGAAGGGAATCAAAATTTCTCTTTTATGTGTGTGAATTTTGAAACATTTATATGACATGCAAGTGGAGACCTCAAGTAACAGTTGGTTACATGTGTCTGGATTTCTTTGGGATGGTCAGGGCTAGAGACAAGGATGTGGGATATGCTAGTATTTGCATGGTACTCACTATCCAATGAATGAATAGATGAGCTAACTAGTGAGAAGGTGTAGACAGAGGAGAAATCCAGGAATGAGCTGGGCACTCTAAAGTTTAGAAATCTATTAAGAGGAAGAGTTAGTAACGGAGACTGAACAGAGGAAAGCCTTGGGAGTATGATGTCATGGAAGCCCGGAGAAGAAAATATTTCAAGAAAAAGAGAGCAGTCAACTGCACTGAATGGTGCTGAGAGGCTGAGTAAGAGAACAAGGAAATAAGCACTGGGTTTGGCAACATGGATGTCAGTGATGACTGGCCAAAGCAGTGTTAAAATGGTGGGAATGGATATCTTTTGAAGTACACAGAGGAGAGAATTTGAGATAAGTGAGTAGAGACAGTGCTTACAGATGACTATTTAAAGTATCTGGGAAGTAATACAGTTTTGTTTACTTCATTGGTGCTCTGAAACCAGTGATCACTCTTGGTATCTCCTGCCATAGCTGAACTCCTAACGTGTCCTTCCAGATATGTAGAGTAGAAAGTATAAAAAATCCTGGTCATTGCCTTCAAGCAACTCATAATCTAGTGAGAGATAGATGCACACAAGTAAATCAATGCTCTGATAACTTTATATTAGAATTATTAAGGTTTATGGGCTGGGAAGAGAGTTAATATTTTTGCTTGCATTCTGCTAGGCACATTGCAGATACTATCTTATTAAATCCTCACTATATTCCTTTGAGGTTATCCCAGTTTTACTGATGGGGAGATAAAAATTCAAAGAGGCTAGGGACTTGTTTTTGTGTAACTAGTCAATGGTGAGGCTAAAATTTGAAACTCAGGTCTGCTGACCCCAGGGCTATAATATTTGCAACGACATGTTACTTTTCACACTGGAAAAAGAGAAGAAATAAAAATTATGCTTAGCAAAACTGTGAGTGGTCTTTTACAAATTGGAATACAAGGATTCCTTACTGTATTAATACAGTAGAGTTGCAACTTACGCAGTGTTTAGGGGTAAAATTCCAAATGGTGGAAATTATCCTAAAAATATTTCCTTATATCACTCACATGTGCCTGGGAAATGCTCACATTATGAGAGCCATATAGGAATTGAGGTCAGCTGAAGAAATGTCCGACGTTTCCCTTCTCACTCAGGGAAATACAATCATTGAGGAGACTCGCCTGTAATACTATTATTATTATTGGCTGTGTACATATGGCTTCATTAACATTAGTTAAATTCACATATTAGGCAAATCTAATGAGTTAGTATTAACTGAAAACTTACATGTATGGTCAGTGTACTAGAAACATTTCATGCATTTTCTTTCTTTAAAATTTAATTTAATTTTTAAAATTTTTATTGTATAGTTGAGTTACAATGTTGTGTTACTTCCTGCTGTATAGCAAAGTGAATCCATTATACATATACATATATCCACTCTTTTCTAGATTCTTTTCCCATATAGGCCATTACAGAGTATTGAGTAGAGTTCCCTGTGCTATACAATAGGTCCTTATTAGTTACCTATTTTATATATGGTAGGGTGTATATGTCGATCCCAATCTCCCATTTATCCCTCCCCCCACATCCCCCCTGGTAACCATAAGATTGTTTTCTACATTTTTAACTCTATTTCTGTTCTGTAAATAAGTTCATTTGTACCATTTTTTAAGATTCCACATATAAGTGATATCATGCAATATTTGTCCTTCTCTGTCTGACTTACTTCATTCAGTATGACAATCTCTACGTCCATCCATATTGCTGCACATGGTATTATTTTGTTCTTTTTTATGGCTGAGTAATATTCCATTGTGTTTATGTACCACATCTTCTTTATCCATTCCTTTGTTGATGGACACACTTAGGTTGCTTCTATGTCCTGGCTGTTGTAAATAATGCTGCAGTGAACATTGGGGTGCATGTATCTTTTCAAGTTATGGTTTTCTCCAGGTATATGCTCAGGAGTGGGATTGCTCTATTGTTAGTTTTTTGAGGAACCTCCATACTGTTCTCCATAGTGGCTGTACCAATTTACATTCCCACCAACAGTACAAGAGGGTTCCCTTTTCTCCATGCCCTCTCCAGCACTTATTGTTTGTAGATTTTTTTTTTTTTTTTTTGCGGTACGTGGGCCTCTCACCGTTGTGGCCTCTCCCGTTGTGGAGCACAGGCTCCAGACGCGCAGGCTCAGCGGCCATGGCTCATGGGCCTAGCCACTCTGCGGCATGTGGGATCTTCCCAGACCGGGGCACGAACCCGTGTCCCCTGCATCGGCAGGCGGACTTTCAACCACTGCGCCACCAGGGAAGCCCTATTGTTTGTAGATTTTTTTGATGATTGCCATTCTGACTGTTGTGAGTTGATACCTCATTGTAGTTTTGATTTGTATTGCTCTAATAATTAGTGACGTTGAACATCTTTTCATGTGCTTTTTGGCCATCTCTTTGTCTTCTTTGTAGAAATGTCTGCTTAGGTCTTTTGCCCATTTTTTATTGGGTTGTTTGTTTTTCTGTTATCGAGCTGCATGAGCTGTTTGTATATTTTGGAGATTAATCCCTTGTCAGATGCTTCATTTGCAAATATTTTCTCCCCTTCTGTGGGTCATGCATTTTCTTTTCTATTTCTTTTTTTTTTTTTTAACATCTTTATTGGAGTATAATTGCTTTACAATGGTGTGTTAGTTTCTGCTGTATAACAAAGTGAATCAGCTATACATATACATATGTTCCCATATCCCCTTCCTCTTGCATCTCCCTCCCACCCTCCCTATCCCACCCCTCTAGGTGGTCACAAAGCACCGAACTGATCTCCCTGTGCTATGTGGCTGCTTCCCACTAGCTATCTGTTTTACATTTGGTAGTGTATCTATGTCCAGGTCATGCATTTTCTTATTCAGATTTTAATCCACACACTAACCCTGTGAGGTAGGTATTTTTATCTCTTTTTTTGCCGATGGGAAGACTGACTTTCCTAAGATCACAGAGCTAGCAAGTTGGAGAATTGCTTTCCTAACTCCAAATGACTCCAGCATGAGTGTGCTTTCCCCTCTGCACATGGTCTTCCTGGCTTGCAGTCTTCTGTACCAGCCAAACAGATCCTTACAGTTAGTTAACTCACAGGGCCCCTTAACCATGTGACCTGCTCATTCCTCCCCAGCAGTAGCTTCCCCCTTTATCTCCACCACCTACTTTCACTCCTTTCTTAGTGAAGGCTCCCTTTCCTTCTTAAGCCACTGCTGAAGCTCATTAGTATCTATGGATCAGCTAGGGAATTTGTATTACAGAGTCTGTAAGGAGGAAACAAACTCCTCCTGAAGTCAGAGAGCATTTAGAACCATGTGACCTGATTTAATGTAAACACAATAACCACATTCTTGTTAAAGATTAGTTCTTTGTCTTTCGAAGTTGTCGGAGCAACTGTTTTAAAAGTTTAGATGTTTGCAAGTACCATCTAAAAGACTCAATAAAAATACTGCTCAGCTGAATTCAGATATAACTTAATATTTTTATTAACATAAGCCACCCTTTAAAGATTATTTGCAACTTTTGTTCTCCCAGTCCTCTTCCATGGCTCTCTGGATAGTGCCCTATTTCTGTAGCCAGCTAATGGGCATTTGCCACTCCCCCTTGCCTGATTGGATAATGCAAACCTGAATTTTAGGGGCTTACCTAAGGGATTTTTCTCCAGCCTCTTTG
The DNA here is from genome assembly GCF_964374135.1 of Grampus griseus. Lineage (NCBI taxonomy): Eukaryota > Metazoa > Chordata > Mammalia > Artiodactyla > Delphinidae > Grampus > Grampus griseus. The sequence continues at coordinate 85,116,765 of NC_139001.1, read as the reverse complement.
ACTCTCTCCTGGCTTTGAATGTTAATTCTCTATCTCTGGAAATTGCCCTGAGCATTGTGAACAACTACTGTATTCCAAGTCTCTTTCTTGATGGAAAAGAGAAGTCTGTGATGTGACTTAATTCACTTCTTTCAAGATCAAAGTGTAAGACAAAAGGGAATCAAAGGTGAGGAGTGAAATCAGAGCCTGGTGGACAGTCTGGAGTGACTTTTCCATCTTCATTTTTTAACTCTCTTATATTTGAAGCTGGTAGAAGGCAGTGATGACAATTATATATGGTTGTCCACCTGGTGAGGCTTGGCTTGGAACAATTCGGAGACATTGTATTAGACTAGATGGGCTAGGTAATGTAGCGACAAACAATGCCAAAATCTTAATGGTTAACAAAAATAGTGTTATTTTTAGTCATTCAAACCTGCTGGTTCAGGTATCTCTACAGGTGTTCTCCATGTGGGGACCAAGCATTCCAGGCTGATCCATCTCATGGCATTTTCTTAACATAGGGCTTTGGGGTTTGTCTAAGCAGAGAAAGAGAGCATTGGGAATTGTGCATTGGCTCTGAGTACTTCCTCCTCAACGTGACTTTTCCATCTCAATCTATTGGCCAAAATTAGTCATAGTTCCACACAAATGCAAAAGGGGCCGAGAAACATAGCCTTCTATGTGACTAGGAAGGGTTGGAAAACCAAGGTGGGCACTAGCAATGTCCATTACAGACACCTTTGGATGATGTTTCTCCCAGCCTCATGTTCTTAGACATTCAGATGCTGGGGTATATGAGGTATGGCCTAAGGTGTAAGGGTATGTAGGCAGAGGGGAAAACTTTTGTCTTGAAGACAACACCAATGTCTTTGTCCACAGCCTGAATGATGAAGTTCCAGAAATTTTCTTGTATGCCATCTTGGCACAAAGACTTAAAGAAAAACAGACTAATCCCCTTATAGCCATGGGTAAATAAATACACTTTTACGGGATATTTTACAAGGTAACCAAGGACTTTGAATTGAAGGCCTAGATCTGGATCCCCTTAGGTATAAAATAGGCAACTGTGGATTTTTATATTTTTAATTCTGCTTTTTCCAAGGTTTGTTGTAGGAATTAAAAATTAAAATCGAGTCCAGGCAGCAATAATGAATCAGAAAGGGGATGAAGAAAGCTCGGGTACAGACTCAGTGGATAAACTGAAGAGCTGTGAGCCTTCTCTGAGGGGCAGGAATGGAATCTTTCATTTAACACATCTTCTTAGTTTGTTATCCTGGGAGCAAGTTTGATACCAGTTTCTAATTATGGGAATAGTGATCAGGCCCCAATGCCTTGCAAACATCGTATGTATGTGTGTACAGTCTCACCTCTAAAATTTCAGGGTAGTAGAAAGTAATCTAATTATGTGGATAATTAAAAACAACCAAAGTGCAAGTTTAAAACTTGTACTTTTATGACTGCAAAGCAGGCTATCAAAATGACAGGGTGTCTGGATGGGATCGTTGCAGGCACTCAGATTAAATGAGTGCATTAGTTGATTGTTTCTGGTATGAAGATAAGCAGAGAAAAGTATAATAATGTTGGCATTTAAGTGGACCTAATTAGGCTTCAAGTTTAACACTCCATTAAGATGAATGGGAAAGGGTCACCCCCTGTTCAAGCTGTGGTATTGTCTTAGTGTGTCTGGATCTTGCCTCTGAAGACAACAGTCTGTCAGCATACGTTCTCACAGTCACCCCTGTAAAGCAGACTGGAAATTTAATTCTTCTAAAATTAAATCTCAGGTTCTGGAGGCCACAGTAAAATCCACAGGGAGATCTTAAATCTTCAAGTTCTACAGCTGTATTAGTCATAAACAACAACAATAGCAATGATAATTCTTTCAGTTTTCTATAGGAACACTCAAGTGCAGACTTCAGTGTTTCCTGAATATAAACTGGTGAAACTAACAACCTCCAGTTTACCACTGAAGGACCCTGTCCATGGGAAGGGTGAGTGACTTGGATAAAGTTTCAGAGCATGTCACCGGTGAAGCCAGAAATAACATGGAGGGACTGTTCAGTTTTTGTTGCAGTAGTCTGTCATCCATCAGGGAAGGGGAGTAAGGAACAATGATCTTATCTACTAAACCGAGGGTACATGCATTTGAAAGAAAACCTAAGAATCTAAGGGCAGCACAGCCCAGTAGACATGTTTATAGGGAGATGACTGGGGAAATTCTGCCATCCTGCCATATGGAAATAGTGTGTAAGTAGGAGAAAAGTTTAGTCATGCCAATGCCCAAGGTGTATGGATGTGGTCTGAAAGTTATGACACTTGGGAACCACATTCACAGTTGTCACCCAAAGAGCCACAGGGTCACTGTATGCCTTTTAGTGATTGGATTCAAAACTAGATGTCTGGAGATTGCATAAGGAGAAGCCACATGTGGCTTGAATTGAGTAGTTGGGTAAATGGTTGTCATAATTTTCCGATTCTTTGGAAAGTAGTATGGCTACATCTCCAAGCACAATCTCAGGATTGGTAACTTGTAATTCTGGTTATGCTATAGGCCTGCTGCATGTCATTGGACAAATAATTTCTCTTGCTAAGTTTCAGTTGTTTATTTTTTGAAATTAGTAAGATGAGATTTGGCCTGCTTATCCAAATTCTAGGTTTTGTAGCTGTGTTATTCACTAAGATTTCGGAAAGGAAGTTCTGCTGTACAGTTGGTGCCTAGATAGACCCGTTACTATGTCCAACTTTTTTCTAAATGTGAAATTATTGTAAATTTTGGAACTGTTTAAATGGGTTCAATAATAATAAAATAATGGCAGTATTTTTTATTAAAAATAAGCCATCTATAGAATCACTGATCTTAGCATTTAGGATTTGGATGGAAAGAAGTATAGTTCTCTGAGTCAACTTCTTTCAACATGATAGGATCCATTATTTCAGATCCCTGACTCATGATATGCCATTGCTTGAACATTTCTAATAATTGGAGAGTTGAGAATGGGACATTCTTTCCCAGTGCTGGTCATGTTGGGTTATTAGTCCTTCTCACTCCTTGAAATATTCTGTACCAATTGATACTAATCTTGACTCTGAGAATACAATGTCTATTCCATCTGCTATTTGATAGCTTTCAGATATCTGAAGCAAGTGATCATGTTAATCCCTTGGTTTTCTCTTTTTTATTCATTATAAGGCATACAGAAGTTTTCATAAACTTCGTTGCTTCAGAAATGTCCCTCAAGCTTTAATATTTCATGAGGATTCAACTTAACTTATAAATGTTCTATGTTATGTTATTATATTTGAGTATTCTCACTCATTGAGAACAAATTAGTATTTGGAATGTATTCTTTTTCACAATATATTTAATTAATTTTTTTTTGTTTTAGGGAAATCTAATTAATTTGGGTTTATCCTAATTAATTTAAACAATTGTTTACTTGTAGCTTGCTTTGCTCCAGAATTAGTCATTTAATGCCATTTCCAATAATGAACTGATAAGATAAAAAACATGGAAATGGCAAAATATAAAATGTAGAAAAATAAGAAAGAACTGGGTAGAGTTCACTATATAAAATACACTTACAAGGTTATTATATACTTATTTGTGGTGAGTCCAAATTTGATTTTGAACTTTCTAACAGCCAATTCAAAGAGAGAAATAAGACAAGTTACGAGACTAATAACATCTAAAATGTCAGAAAGGCAATTGGAAAAAAACTCAACAGTTTCTCATACTGAACATTATCTCCTGAGTTCTTATAGCAAAGACTCTCTATAACGAAGTAAGAATATCTCCAGCTGCATTTTTATAGTGAATTCCACAACAGATTTCATAGGATTTTTCCATGATAAAGTGATAAAATTTCCAAGTGCAAGTTCCTGGTACTTAATAAGAGCTTGTAATGGGTGAATTGTGTCCCTCCAAAATATGTTGAAGTCCTAACCCCCCATACCTCTGAGGGTTACTTTATCTGGAAATACGGTCTTTACAGATATAATCAGGATACAGTGAAGTCTTACTGAATTAGGGTGGGCCCAATCCAGTATGACTGGTGTCTATAAAAAGAGGAGAAGAGTCACAGACACAGAGGGAAAATGGCCATGTGAAGACAGAAGGAGAGATTGGAGTTGTGCTGCCACATGCCAAGGAATGCCTGTGGCTATCAGGAGCTGGAAGAGACAATGAAGGATCCTGCTTAGAAGTTTCAGAGGGAATGCAGCCCTGCCAACATGCTGATTTTGGATTTCTAACCTGCAGAACTGAGACAATGAGTTTCTGTTTTAAGCGACTCAATTTGTGATCCTTTGTTATGTAGATAGCTCTAGGAAACTAATATGGTACTTGGTAGATATTTACTGAATGTATGGATAAGTTTTATGGAACAGTTGACTGATGGGAAAGGGCTCCTCAGAAATTTAGAGACACTGCTGTGATCAGCTAAGAAAAAAATTGGCACAATTCCACCAGATATATTTATATCCATTTCTATTTTTACTAAAGTTAGAATTACTGCATAGAAGATGTATTTATTGGGGGGTTTATAATTAATAATCCATTATCAGGAGGTTTAATGTGTAGATTTGACCACTACCATGAGCCATTTTATTTCCTGTGACGTACAACTCTTCTTAGAGCTTTGTGCAGTATCCAGCCTATAGTAGGTATTCGAAAAATGTATATAGGAATAAGATATATAGTAAATTCTATTATTACTTGATAAATAATGAGGGTAGAGGAGGGTCCTGTCCCCAAATGCCATTATTTTAAAGGGGACGTATGACACATATATTTTAATTAGCTATGTCACAGGAATCCTGTTATCTCCCCTTGTGAATTTTACTAAGCAGGGGTGTTCCTGCTTCTTTTTCATTAGTCCTTTTCTCAAAACACATGCCCGTGACTTCAATCCCTATCATCTCCAACTATCTTCAAGAAATCAAATAAATCAATGACTCCCTAAACATTGAGACGAAAAGAAAATGAAAAATGATCCAAGAGGAAAAACAATGCCCTGATTCTGGCTGGAACACAGTCTTCCAAAGTTGTTGCAAGACCAGTTTCAGTCTCTTGAGTACTGGCTTCCCCTCCTACTATCTCCTTAAGGCAGTCAAATGTTGTGATAGGATAAAGGTAGAGAGACTAACAGGTCATAAGCCCACCACAACTTATGAAAGCTCACCAAACACAATGAATGGCACGCATGATGAGCTAGTTTAGAAAAAAAAATCCATTTTCTTTTCAATAACCTAATATTTTATTTGAAATGGAAAAACTTTGGAGAATCATTGAACACCTATGAATTATGATAACCTTCAACTTACAAAATGGAGATGAAGTTGCTCAAGTTTTAAATACAAGAGGCATCATTCGGGACCTGAAAAGAAGAAGAAAAAACCCAAACAAACAAATTAAAACAAAAACAAAAAAGAAACCCAAAAATGTGGTGGGCAGTCTCTAGCGGACCTGTGGAAATATGGAGCAATTGAATGCTCACGTGTTTGCAAAAAGTTCTGTTCATCCTTCCTAGGTTCATCCCACCGGCAGGCAGTTCCACCCCTGTGAGGAATATAATGGAGCACAATCTCGAAGCTGCTCTGCCTGTAACATTCACAGGTTCTCTCTCCCCCCAAATTTGAGCTGAGGCACTTTTCCTTTCTAAAGAGCAGCATCTGGCCTCTTCGTGTGCTCATTTGCATGCCAATACTGGATTGCTCTCCCAGCGCACAGCTATTTAATAGTGGTGCTGGTGTCCGAGCTCTGGGAACAAACGAAATGGTTTGGGTGTGCTTTTGTGTGCAGTGCGGGTCGTTGCTACAGTGTGCTTATTAAGAATAGTACACATTCATTATAACAAGATTGCTCTTTTGCTCAGGGGCCATCACGGCACATTCTGTAAATGAATTAACAGTAGCATGCATTTGTGTATTATGGGCCCAGAAGATGCATTTGTTTATTAAATAAATCTGCAACACAGAAAGTATAGTTGATAAAAAAATCTAGAAAATAATCAGCGTGCGCATGTACAGTAGCTATTTGTTTGTGTTTTCTTTTTTTTTTTGAAACCTCAACATCTTGGTGAGTTTTCCTCCTTTGTTTCTTTTAAATAACCAGAGATCACAGGCCACACTATAGACTAACAGCCTGCAAATATTGATGTAAAAAAAAAAAGGAAACCAAATTTAAGTTACAGAAGCACAAAACATTTCCAGAAGTGGTATTGTAAATAATCATGTACCTTTAAAATGATTAATATTATGGTTCTTTTGCATTTCTTTAAATTCTTTTGTTATTCTTAAAATCGTTTGTCTCTAAAAATCACTATTTTTATTTTTGGCTAAAATTTCACGTGCATCACATATATAATTTTCCCCATTGAACTTTGATGTCTTTTGAAATACAAACTCTGCTTTTGGGGCATTCAGCTAATATTGATCCATTTATTTTCAACCTTTTAGCTCAGGTATGGCTAGTATAATATATTAATAAACATGAATCAGTCTGTTAGATTTTATTCCTGTTAACTAATGATTTTTTAAAAGCCCAATGGCAGTTCACAATTACACCGAGAACTCAGATTATATTTTAGATGTGGCTATTCTGTATTTCTCTCTACTTATATTATGTATCTTTCTGTCTTTAATATGTAATCTGATATGTTGTACACTTGAAGTATAATGGAAAGAAAATGGAAATATTTAAAAATATGAAATGTTAAAAGTGTCTAAAGCCACAGCATGGCTAGTATGAAATTTATTAAAATGAACTGAGGGAAAAAGGGAAGAAGAAACAGTCATATTCTCAAATTTTTGAAATTCTTATGTTATTCAAAAGATGAGTGTCTTTTAAAAAGAAATTGGTTTCATATTTGATTTCTTGAAACTTTTCTATAAAATCCAGGGGTACTAAGTGAAATTTACCAGAATATTTTAAAAGGGAAAGCCTGGTAGAATGAGTGGATTAGGACTTCATAGATTTTGAACTTAGCTAAACATCTATGACACTATTAAATATACCCAGCTAATTACTACATCTGCAAATAAAAAATGTGTTTTGTAAGAAACATATTTCTTACAAAATATGGACTTCTAAAAGATATTCCGTATGCAGCAAAAATACATAGCTGATTGAAGCAGGATAACACTTTTCGCCCACATGGAATCTTAAATACTTAGCATTTTGTCCTTAAAGAAGTAATATTCTGTTCTGCTGTACATTGGGGGGAGAACTCAACCATTGTAACAATTGATTTGATAATTATGTAAGGGAGAAGAAAATATTTGAAACCTAGTTTCTTTTCTTTCATCTTTTTTTTTTTTTTTTGGTAAAAAGCTCTATTTTCCAGAGCATTTTATTTATTCCGCTGCAGCTTTTAGAGAGGCCAGCCAATCAGAAAGTCTGTAAGGGCCCAGGCCCAGACTCAGCGCTGAGCTCCAAATGCGATTCCAGTCCTGACAGGGGGATTATAGGAAACAGATGACTTACGCTTCTAATTTGTGGCCTTAAATTGCAAACAGAATTTCAGGAGTCGAGCAGAGTAATAAATGGCAATAGAAAAAGCCACACACAGCCAGATCAGTATGTGGTGGTTGTAGGTTAAACTAAATGGGAAGAGACAGGTTATGATGGTTCAGTGTATTACAGAGAAGAAAGTCTTAAATTACCAGTGCTGAGAGGTATTGCTCCACGGCAGACAGCATTGCATTGTGCAGTCCACAGATATCCCAAGCAGAACAATAAAAAAGCAGGTTTAACATAGAACCTGTTGCTGGAGGAATCATTTTTTTCCCCCCTCTTTTAGAAATGGAAGCGGTGTTTTATGTTTGTTTTGACCTCTGCTGTATACTTGGCCCCATAACATCTGTTTTCTACCATTGCCGTTTTTCACACCAAATTAAATGTCGAGGAGTCAGATAAAATAAGTTCAAAATATGTCCAAATTATTTTTGTGGACTTCCAACAAATGTCTCAGTAACTCTTTTCACACGGAACGATACCATTTAAATGCCAACGTAGAAAATTATTTTCCTTTCAGCATTTTAAGAGCTAAAGAAAGGGATTTCGAGGTGTTCTTAAACTTGGGAAATATTGCATTGGCCTTTTTGGTAACTTGTATGACTGTTTCAGACTTGCTTTAAGGCTATTCCATCATATAAAGTTATGTGCATTTGTTGGATAAAAACAGGAAAATTGTTTAACAACGACATATAATAAAACTATTATTCAGCGCTGCTTGAAACCATAAATACCAGTTAGAAGCAAAAGAGATCCACTTTTTATCATGTGGAAACCAGTAGGTATCTGTTTTCCTTTTTTATTTCTGTATATCTTTGTGTGTGCCTGTGTGTAAGAGTAAGAATTAAGATGAGAATGAGGTGAATTTCCACTGTTATAAGAAGTCTGGCTGTCGTAAGTCTGTGATATGAAAATTTAAAAATGGCATTGCATTTGCAACTTCTGATCCAATAAATACATTGATGGAAGTAAACTATCTTTCTTTGAAAAGAATAACACCTTCTTTTAAGATCCAACTTATCTCTGTGTCAGATATTGGCAACTAATTCATGATAAAGATTGATTAAAAAATAATTACCCCATCCTATATTATTTACTGCCAATATATCAAAGTAACACATTTCTTTCCCTAGTGAATGATAGAAACAAGGCTTACTTTAGTCCACAATGCTGTGCTTGAAGTGAGGCCAAGTAAAATCCAAAGTTTTTCTTCCACTTTCCTTATGAACAAGAAATCTGTCACTCTAAAATTCAGATATTTTAACTGCTATGTTAACTTTAAACTTGAACGTTTTGTTTTATATGCTGAATAAAAACTGTTATCTTGCGAGTAACCTGGGGAAAAACAAACTATTTTTGTTGTACTATTAAGCAGGTTGGTTGATAATCATTGAAGATGATTGACTAAATAGATTTTGATTAATCACTTGCAGAAACTGTGCTTGTTAGAACCACTTTGTATTCTGTGTCATGGTAATATCAATGTAGGTTATAGTTATTTCTTTGTAGATGGTATGTTTTTTGTTTTTAAATCACCTGGCAAAAAGAGAAAACAAACCTTAGTTGAAAGCTTTTGTCTCTAAGAGAAAACTCTTTTTATGCCTGTCCTTTTTTTTTTTTTTTTAAGAAATGCTCAATTATTATTTGTGTCATAGTGGGAAAACTGGGTCTCTGTAGGGCCTGAACCTTTTCAAACAGGAGATAGCTTTTGTTTTTGTACCTCATCAACACCTATCACGTAATTAAACCTGATATTTCTGGCTAAAGCAAAATGATTTGTAATACTTCTTTGGAGTTTACTTAATTAGTTTCAGTGTCTTTTGTGTGGTAAATGTGGTGATATTTTATAAAACAGAGCTGAAAAAGGAGGAGGCAAAATGCAATCTTGCAAAGGATGGGAAAGATGGGAGGTGAGAGGGAGGGCAGACCAGTATGACCAAACCATGAAAGCAAGGTGTAGTTCCAGCGTAAAGGCTTGCAGGCTGGAGTCATTCATTAGTTGCGATCATCAAGCAGATCTGACCTGGAAAAAGGCTTCCTGTCAAATGTAGGCCTGGGCATCTGTCAGGGCCTCAGATTCTACACCTTGATCAGCCCAAGACACTGACACCATTTTCTTTAACAAACACCAACAGCCTTTTTTCTCCTTCATTTTAACATGTCTCAGGGGTTGGATTCCCTTTCTTCTCCCGCTCTGTAGAGAGTAAAGGGAGCTTGTTAACTTGCTTAGGTATTTTGACTGCCACTTGCCTGTGGTAACAGTGTCGAAGCATAACTTGGTATAATTGCTATATTTGCAGTCAGAAGAGTGTTCTGTATTTATGTTCAAGCTGCTGAATAAAAAGGAAGTGTCATTTTGGAAAATCCTGTAAATTATCCTCAAAGTTCAGGCAAAATATCATGGGGGGTATACCTGGTATGTCTTGTTTTCATTGCCAAGATGGGGCTTTAACTATGTCAGTTAAATTCCTGTGTTCCTTATGCTCAGATTGGAGAACAATAAAATAAAATTAAACTTAAAAATGAAAGCAGAAGAACTGGGCTCTATAATTTAAAAAGCAACTGGAAAGCATTATAATTTTTAATTATCCATTGTGTCACAATTTATACACAGTATGGATTAGAAATGACAATTTGTGATGGACCTTCATTTAATAAAGACGTGCATAATTTACAGACGTTAGCAGTTCCCATTCTGCAAGTGGAAATTAGGATTGTAATGGGACTTTATCCTATTGATAGGTAATAATAGATGGCAATCTAAAAACCAAATTTATTATAAGGTGAACTTTTAAAGAGATAGAGTTGTATTCACTCTGTATTTTGTATGTTTTCAGAGAGTCATTATGGTAGGAAAAACTGCAAAACGGGATTTGTGGCGGGTTTTCCCTTAATATATAACTATGTGAAATTTGAGGCAAAGAGTGATGAGTGACAGAATAGTATGGATACCCCTCTGGCCTTTTCCACACAAGATGCGTGTGTGTACATCTTCAAGGATGATCCTTCCAGAATGAGTGCCAGCTGAACATTACGTAACACCGGGAGGCCCAGGGCTGCCAATGCTGACATTCCTTAGTCTGAGAAAAATCATTCTTCTAGTTAAGTAGACCCTCCCTGCGTCTCACTAACTGTACAAAACTGCATGCTGCTGGCAGATATTGGCTTGTAATTAGTGTGGCAGGCAGGTAATGACTTGAAATCACCTTCCAATTGTTTGAGTGTTTGCTCTGTTTCAAAACCCTGGGTGAGTTGGAAAGTCATGGGGGACTATAAGGATGCAAACAGAGAAAAAGGGGAAGAACACAACCAGGGAGTCTCTTTCTGAATAGAATTTCTCCCCAGTTGTTGCTTATTTTACCCCTAGGTCCTCCCTGAGAGACTCTAGAAAGGCATCGAGAATTGGCAGGTTACTTTACCTGCCTGCTGCTCCTGCTGGGAGAGATGGTGCCTGTTGAGAAAGTCAGTGCTGTTTTGGAATCAAACCAGCCTTCTTAGTTGCAGCCTCTGCACTAGAAAATTGGGATGGAGAGAGGAATGGCAGCTCAGCTTGTTAGAAAAGAAACACGAATTACTGAAAGCCAGATTTTGCTTTCCTGTTACAACCTACTTCTCTGTCTTTCATGAGCTTTCCCCAAATTCATGGAGAGCTTTTGCTGTTGAAGCAAGAAAAGCTGAGCCAGGAGCCTGTGCAAAATCGAGACTAGACCACTTCTCTAAGGATCCAGCAAAACACTTAGACCAGTGCTTAAGGCATAAATATGCGTACAAGCTCCAAGAGAGTAACAATTGAACATTCCGAGAGGTGAGCTGGACAGTATGTGGCCACAGCCAATTGCTAGAATGTGGGTCCAGGGTGGCCAGATTTCCTAAATTCTTGAGAGAAGCCAGAAATCTGGAATTTTGTGGAAAAATATCCAATTTTTAAAGCATTGAAACTAATTTAAAAGATTTAAACCTTTGTGTGAGTGAAACAAAACCAGTGGCCTGATTTTAGGCCACAAGCAGCTGGTTGATGATTTCTGTTTTAAATTAATTCTTCTTGGTGCCTTTTCTTTTTGTCATCTTGTTAGATTAGTAAAAAGGAAAAAAAAAAAAAAAAACCCAAAAAACAAGGGCAGACTCAAACATGCAACAAGTGTTACTTGGCTTTTACAATTTTCTTGTGATCGTTACATGCAAACGCTTGGAAAAGAACTTCTTAGGAAATGGCCCACAGAGTGTCTGCCTGGCTTTGAGCTTTCTCTGCGCTTTGAGGGCTCCTTTGGGCCAAACGTGTGGGGCTCTTTCAAACTTACTTTTAGATGAGCCTCTCTGAACCCTGACTGACTGGTTCTAATAAATCATTATTAAGGAGAATCCCCTGACTTCTCTCACGCAGCAGTCCCAAAGGCTCCAAAGAACACAGTTTAGGAGGTGGTAAGGCCTGGATTTCATTTGATCTGGTCTCTGCCTACTTACCACCACCTCAACCCTAAGTAAGCCATCTATCAACTCAGTCTCCATTTCCTAGCTGGTATAGTCAGGATTAGAGGAAAATGCTTAAATTATGCCTTTTATTAATCCTTTGTATAACATAGATGAGTAGATTATTGTCATGGGACTCAATAGCCAGATACGTACTTTACACTGGTTAAGATCCAACTCATAAATACCCTTTATATTTACTTAAATTCAAACCCTTTATGCTTTTCCAGAATATTTAAAGAAAACTAGTAAATGTTCTTGATAAAGTTCACTTTCAGTTTAAATAGTATCATATAAAATCATGTTGTGACATCTAGAACACTTATGTAATTATACGATAAGCTTTTAAAAAGTTGGATTAGAGGGGCTTCCCTGGTGGCGCAGTGGTTGGGAGTCCGCCTGCCGATGCAGGGGACACGGGTCCGTGCCCCGGTCCGGGAAGATCCCACATGCCGCGCAGCGGCTGGGCCCGTGAGCCATGGCCGCTGAACCTGCGCGTCCGGAGCCTGTGCTCCGCAACGGGAAAGGCTACAACAGTGAGAGGCCCGCGTACCGCAAAAAAAAAAAAAAAAAAAAGAGAGATTAGAGTAAAATAAGTCTAGCTTTTCAATGTAATATCTGAAGGGAGAACTTGCTCTGATTTTGGGGCTTGGCCTACTGGGCAAAATGATGAGAGTGATTTTGTTTTAAGCCAGGTTGTTATACATTTAAATATGAGTAAGAATCATCTAGCAGATCAAGGTTAATAGAGACTGGTCATACAAAGAGAAAACTTATTCGGTTTGTGTCGAAGTGACAGCAATAATGGGTCTGGTCACTCTGAATATGCAAGACTAGATGAAAAAGAACTTGCATAGGTGTCTTGTAGTCCAAGTACCAGGTTTTATAGGTGGCCTCAATACAGTCTTAAAAATCATCATGTCCATATTTCAGATTTCTTTTCTACATGCCCTTACTGTACTTTTATGAGAGAGGTTTCTAGCTATATAGTATCAAACTGAAAAATTACTTGCTTCTTTGTTAGGTGGGGTTTTGGGGGGCAGAGAGGTAATATAAGTAGTAAAAATGTTATTCTCAAACTGAAAAAGGAAATTGAAACTATATGAAAGCAAAAATGTCACTGGCCTAACTTGTCCTTTTCCAAAATGTTTTTTTTTCAATATAGTTGACTAAACAATTTGTGGACACCTTTATCCTCTTTCTACCTGCAATCGATTTTGTATATAGGTTGTCTTTAAAATGAAAATATTAAAATCAGTCTCACATTCAGCTGTTTGGTTCCAGTTTTTAGATTCTGCCTTTTCAGTTGCATAGTAATTAAGATATGTGTCTTAATTTCTTGGAAGTTTTTTGAAGATTCTTTTTTCAAGGTAAAAAATAATCCGGCACCTAAATTGCTTGAAGATCCAGTTTAATTTAGAAAGGACAAAACCAAAACATAGGTATAGAGAACTATAAATATATCTGAATGTATAAGTTGAATTACATGGGCTAAAGATTGGAGAAGTTATATTTTTTAATATACCATTATTATTTTTGAAACATCTGACTATAACAGAAATGACTTAATAATATACTATGATTTTTGCATAGTCTGATGGCTACAGGTACTGAGATATTGCTCATCTTCCTCATCTGTTTGCTCTTATGCACGTTCATCTCAGTATTAAATAGAATATTAAGTGATAGATTTAGTTTTCCATAAAGTAGGACTATAACAGAATTTAACCAAGGAAATCCAAACACACGTTATGTACAATTAAGTATAAAAATCGCGATACTTTGGTGGTTTATCAGCATGAAAATGAAAAGCTAGCTTATCATAACCATGTACAACCATCAGTTCTGTGTTCCATTAGGAAGAAATCCCCTTGAGGTCAGATAAATTATTTTGCTAAATAAACAGAATTTTCTATTTTAATTTGTGAAAACTTAAAAACTAGAGGAATTGATATCACGCTTTCAAAAGAAAAATTTAACTCATTTACACGCAGGTTTTTATGAATCCTTGTCAGAATTTGTGCATTTTTTTCAATTAAATTATTTTCTTTTAAAAAGCTAGCTTCAGTGGGGGTTGGGTGGGAGGAAGCGGGTGGAGGGAGAGGGTACCTCAAGAGGCATGAACATAAATTGTCTCAATTTCTAAGAAATGTGGGTCTGACAATCACTTAAGACAATATAGTTGATATGGCTATCAGGCTGAACTCTTTTCAAAAGAATGTTTTTATAGAATATCATTGTGACACTTTGCTCAGATGGATGTCTTTAGCAGTATTTGATTAATGTAACGTAATAAAAGAGATGCACACCAAAGTGTCTGTACATGTCTTGTTAAGTATGTTTGATTCATTATGTGTGGTTCTCAGTTCTTTCCTCTTTCTGCAGTTCATTTTTTATCATTTCAATAATATATCTATAAATATGAAAAAGTTGACACTTTCAAAGTCTTTGACATATATGGCTATTAATTCATAACTCTAAAAAATTGTATCTTTCAACCTGTCACTTTAAAGCTTGTAGAGTTTATTACAGTAAGTAACCTGTGTTAGAAATTAGATTTTGAACTTCAGCAAGAAGATAAATAAGCTCATGAACAGAAAAGTTAAAGACACCTAGACATAGTTCTAAGATAGAATCACATGAAAAGATCAGTGATTAAAGATATAATTTTAAACTCCCTAAAGATAGCGTTGAGGTTTATATTGGTTACTAGTTTCCAACTTATTTTGTTCTCCAACTCCAGATATCAAATACTGAACAGGCTTGTAATTAACAAAACTATTTAAATTCAGTTTCACGATCATCTTTGTTGCAGTGAGTTAATGGGTTAAACTTTGTAGTTTATATATCAATGACACAGATGGTTTAAAGCAAAGGTATTCTGAAAGCAAAATAATAGTAGTACTTATTTATATATACATCTCGGTGTTACTGTTTTAACGAGAGTAAGCCCTATAAGGTAAATGCTGTTTTACTTCCATTTTACTGATGAGGAAATGAGTTGGGGGTAACATGCCCAAGATCGCACATATGCTAAGGGGCAGAGCTGAGCTTGGAACTCGGAACTTGGAAGTCTGGCTCCAGAGCCTTTGACCTCCTATAGGGAAAGCTAAACTCGGAGTGTTTTCGCCTTGGTGCCTTTGGTCCTGCTTCACATCCTCTACTGCATAAGTAACAGCTTGGCCCCCTCCTTCCCCATGTTCCTTTCATGGGTTCAGTTAAAAAAATAATGGCCAAACATTAGGATAGCAAGTCTGAAGTGTTCCACGTAATGAGCTCTGACTCACGGATGATTTGGGAGTTTAGGGTGCCATGTGTGAATAAGCTTGTGGCAGGGACTGAGGGTGAGGTCTGAGGACATGGTTTATGTTGGAGCCTCACCGTATTCTGGTGACTCATGTACACTAAACAGCAGAGTCATGAACATTTACACACACCCAATATCAGGTTTACTGTGAGTCTGTTCTCCCACAGCCGTTTTACAGCCCTCTCTACAAAGCACAGAACTTATTTGGGCCTTTTCACTGAAGGAATGAAGAGGAGTTAAAGAACAGACGGCCCCAAGGTCCTGAAAGTCCCTTCCTGGGGAGATCCGTCCTCCTCTGGGCTCTAAAAGACACTCAGATCGTACTCCTGCTGCGTGCAAGGAGTGGGTTTGGGGTCAGTTAGACAGAGGCCTAGCTCTTGGCAATGTCTTCACCACATCTGAGACCTTGAGCAGTTCACTTATTATTCTTGGGTATGATTTTCTTGGAAATCTATAAAACTTATAGAATGGGATAGGAGCATTTTTATGCATTTGTAAGAAATTAGCACAGAAGAAATTTTATTATTTTCAGCTGTCACTTAGGCAATTGCTTCAGCTCAGGGATGACCGATGCCAGAGCATCGATTAAGGATGTTAATTTTATTCATCTTTGTATCTGTTTAATGTCAAGTGAGAGGAAGAGAGGGTTTAAAATGTGCCCTGGTAATTTATTTTTACACGAGGCTTTTCGAAACTAGAAACAAAGTCAAGGAATCTATGCAAGGACTAAAAGAGAGTTAAGAGAAAAGCATTCGATATTGTAGGCTCAGAGCACACATGGCATCTTCCAGGCCAGGAGAAGGCATGGTCCACCCTACACTGCTCACAGAGCGATCTATTTGGGGCTCAGAAGCACCTTCAAGCCTCTGAGCTCTTCTGCTTTAGCAGAGACCTGTCGTTGTTTATTATCAATGCCATCACTCCAGGCCAGGAAGAAGAGGTGGCCTTAAGGGAGTCAACTAGGTTGCTGAGGATTGTACGTTTTGGGGACACAATGGCTAAAATGAATCATGGAATTATAGTTCTGAGTGATCCTCTGTTCTTGGATATACAGAGTTGGAGAGGAAAGCTGTGTTTGTCATTTTAGGGTGCTCAGATCTGGCACTTCTCTTCAGTATGTGTTTTGGGCAGGTCCCATCACTGTTCAGAGCCTAACTTACTGCCCCCTGGAAATGACGGGGTTGGACCCAAAGATCTCAAGACCCCATTTGAGCTTGCATGCCATTGACTCTGGACTTTTCTATATAAACACTAAGTAAATTTACAGTAACCATGGAGAAAGGCTGTGTCCTTGCTGATAGCTGTAAACGTCCATGATGTCAGAATGCAGGATGGTAAAAAGTGAAGTTGAAAAATGAGGAAGAGGTGTGACAGGGTGTAATCTAAATATTTTTGAAGGGTGTGCACTTTTTAGGCTGCCTAAGGTCGGGTCTGAAAAATATATGTCTTCTCCTAGCATATTTCAGAGTTGGCCGAACTACATTTGAGTTGAGAACTATCTCATCCAGAAAGAGAGAGGATGATAATTAAAGCAAAAGTAGCCCCACAGCTCAGATGACCCCTTTTTCTGGTGGAGGAAATCTTTGGATGGTTGTTTTTCTACTGAGCCTTTAAAAGAGAGCTCTAGACTTACAAAAGGAGCTAAGAGCCCTTGTAGAAGTAGGTAGAGAGGAACAAGGGACAGAGAAATGACTTTTCTTAAAGTTTTAAAAACTTATTATTAAATTCATAAATTAGATCATATTTATTATTGAATTTTATATAAGTCTCAAACATATATAAAACATAACGAAGAGTATAATGAATCTCCATGTTCCCATCGACTCAACAATCAATTTATGGCCAATCTTGTGTCATCTATCTCTTAATCTTGTTTTAATAAGATTGTTTAGAAGCAAATCCTTAAGTAATTTCATTTATAAGTATTTCCAAATGTACCTCTAAAAGTTAAGGACTCTTTTTATTAAAAAGGCAATTGCAATATTATTAACACCCCTAAAATTTTAACAAAAAATTCCTGAATATTATTCCGTATCAACTCAGGGTTCAGATATCTCCAGTTGTCTCATATTTTTTGTTTAACAATTTATTTGAATCTGGATCCTAATAAGGTCCACAGATAGCTATTGGTGAATATGTCTCTTAAATGTCTTTTAATCTACAGGTTTCCTTCCTTCATTCTTTTTTTTCCTTTAACATCTATTTGGTGAAGAAACTGGGACACTTTTCCTGTGAATTTTTTGATTTTAATGATTAAATTTCTGTGTTATCTTTTGACATGTTTCTCAGTTTCTTCTATTTCCTGTAAATTGGTACTTTAAGGCACGATTAGATTCACATTTTTTGTTTTTGGGGGGCAACTTTACTTCATAGATGTGTAGTGTATTCTTATTAGGAGGCAAACAATGTCTCATTGCCTCTCTTTTCATGATATTAGTAGCCATTATTGATTATTGCCTGGATCTCTTAATTTATTACAGGCGGCAATATGTTAATTCTATTAATATAATTCCTTTAAACCCAGTAGCTTAAAATATTTCTATTGAGAGAAACTTCCCCTATTTGATTACTCTGAGGAATTATAGTTCATAATTATTTGTATGTGAGACTCAGGATAAACAATGGATTTAACCCTTTACATACTGGATTTCAGCTTATTTTCTAGCATTGTTCAAAGGTGACCAACGAGAGCTATGTGTGTGTGTTTTAAAAAATTAATTATTTATTTTTGGCTGCGTTGGGTCTTCGGTGCTGTGTGTGGGCTTTCTGTACTTGTGGCGAGTGGGGGCTACTCTTCCTTGTGGTGCGCAGGCTTCTCATTGCCGTGGCTTCTCGTTGCAGAGCACCGTCTCTAGGTGCGTGGGCTTCAGTCGTTGTGGCTCGCGGGCTAAGTAGTTGTGGCTCGAGGGCTCTAGAGCAGTAGTTGTGGTGCACGGACTTAGTTGCTCGTGGAATGTGGGATGTTCCCGGACCAGGGATCGAACCCGCGTCCCCTGCATTGGCAGGTGGATTCTTAACCACTGCACCAGCAGGGAAGGCCCTATGTGTGTGTCTTAAAATTATATTTTGAATATACTTTGAATCCATAGATTTAAAACTGTTTGAATCATAAACTTTTAAGTCATATGGATGTAGGTTTAAATCCTGGCTCTGCCCTATTACACCAGAAAAAATCTTTCTTCTTTTCTTCCCATGGTTAAATGCTAGTCACTTTGGCTCTCTTCTGCAGTTAGACTTTAACTTTCCTAACAAGGTTAAAAGCTCCCCAATGCACAATTACACACTCATTTGTGTGGATGTTTGTTTAGTGCCAGATTTCTTAATGGACTGTAAGCTTCATGTGGGTAGGGAACATGTTTTATTTTAATTAAACTTCATATTCCCTTCATATGCACAATGCCTTGCAAATTGAGTTTGCCTGTAAATATTTGTTTGTTGATGCTGAAAAACGTGGCAAATTGATCTCCCTCAGCTTCAGTTTTCTCACCTATAAAATAGGGGTAATAACACTGATGCTATGAAGTTATTGTGAAGATTAAATGAGGCAGGGGGTGCGAGACACCTGATCCATGGTAGGTATTCTCAAGTGGTAGCCAGTTGTATTACTATTTCGTATCTAATGACCTTGGATACTTCAACTCACTTGTGAATTTCTTTGCTGATATCTCTGTCTGAAAGCATTGCCTGAGAAACAAGTGAAAAAAAAATATTTGTCTGCTTCTGTTTGGGACTGCTAAGTCAGATGACAGATTGACAGCATTTATAGAGCTCTAAAATGTTCTGAAAGGGGGAAGAGAAAGGAACACCATTCAAGACTCCTGCCTCCAAAGTATTGTGGAGGAGACAAGGTACTAATTGGGAATAATATCAAAATAGTCATGAAGAATTCGGTGAGCCAATTAAGTCTGGTGAATGGATGGAAAAAAGTCTCCAGGAACGTTGGATTATAAAGGAGGTGAAGAACATACTCTGGAGGAGTCTTTGAGATTGGAAGAGAAATTCTGAAGTTAGGACTGGTCTCATTCTCAGAAAAGGAAGTTGCTGCTTTAGGAAGGCTGACTAAATGTTCTCACAATATTCACTCGACTAAAAATATCTCTTCCACTGGCTTGAGATCATTCAGATCAGAGTCTATCCTTACGCAAATGCTAGAACTTGAGATTTTTCGTGCTCACACCACGCTTTGTCCCAACTGCATAATTTTGCTCAGGCTGGGCCTTCTCTGGAATGCCCTTCCCGCCTTCTTTCTCACTTCCTATTTCCACACCAGGTCAGGAGTCACTTCTGTAGGATGTCTTTCTCAGGCCCTTACCCCAGTCCACTGGGTGGGCTAGGGATTTGCATTTTCACAAGCTCAATATACTAATAGCATGGAAGCCAGGAGACCAATTTGAAGTGTCTAGGGAATAGTGATGGACTATGACATGTAGATGATGAGGGCCTGGGCCAGTGGGTTTGGAGAAAAGAGGACAGGTGAGAAGCAGATTTAGTAGGTAGAATTGATAGTGCTCGAGTACAGTATTTTATTTGAGATGGATCTTGAGCATTCACCACATGAGTAAAACAAAATGTTAGCCCATTAGCACAGTGCAGACCTCAGGATTCTTATATTATTTGGTGTTTGCAATCGCCCTTACTCCTGTTGCCTTCCATAAAGCTGTGTGACCTTGACTTCTCCTCTGTGTTTGCCCAGTACATCCTGTACATATCCCTATGGCCACATTTACCACACTGTCATGTTTGCTGACTATATCGAACTATGAGCACCCAGAGGTAACAACTCTCTTATTTATTTTCATTGTCTCAGCAGAATGCCCAGCATATACTTAGTGCTTAAAAAATAACAACTGGATGATTGGGGTCTTATCTGGCAACTTGTACATTTCAATTTGGAAATGATATTTAGTTACCCGGAAGGATAGAGATCGGTAATGTGTTGACATATGAACCTGAGTTAGTATACCCAATTGACCCCTTTTCAGGAACAGGAACAGAGTGGTGAAGAGTTGGCACAGACAGCAAGCTGATTTCGGGTAGGTCAGCAGTGTAAACTAACTGTCAGCCCGGGCTGAGGAGCAGGGAGAGAGGAAAGATAAACTACCTAGTTTGTATTCTTCTTTCTTCACATGGTCCCTATGTGAAAGGTGGGTAAAGCTAGAAGTGTTTAGAGAATAGTGATCTGCCTTTTAGTCTTTCTTGACTAGATCATGGAAATTGAGCAGAAGCAAACCATATAGAGATTAGGTGGGGTGGGCAATTGTTGGAGAGCTTTAGAACATGGACATATGATAGGGGTATATGTAGAAATGCATAAGTCTTTTCAGAAAAAAAGCCATCTTATCTTCACAGTGTTTTGTATATTTGCACAGACAAGTTGCTCCTTTATCTGAGTTCTTAAAACACTCAGTTATCTGCCTAAGAGAGATGCTTTTTGACATAAACAACTATCTACCTGGGGTCAGAATTTCTTAACAGATAAGACGCCCTTGTGCTCAGGAAGGAACTTCTGCAGTCAGATAGCGCACTAAACTTTTATTGTTAATATGGGAAGAAAGGCATGCATCGGAATAACAGGAAGACCCGCTCTGGTGTATCTGAATCTGACGTGGGGGAGGGGTTGTCATTTTTATCAGGCAGCAGTTCTTGAAACATGGACTGTCCTAGATTTTATTGCTTTCTGAAATTGTTAGTACCATGGCAGAGATTAAATGAAATCCAGGATTATTTCAGATAGTGTTAGAAATGAACAATAAAATGTTTCTCATTAAGAATCTGACTGATCTTGTTGTATTTCATAGGATTTAGCGCTTGTCGGTGTTTGTCCAATTAAATGTCTTCGTACATAACATGTGTTTCTTTCCTGGTTGGAGGGATGGGCAGGAGTAGATCTTTTTCTGTGAAAAAAATTTTTTTTGTTTTCATGTTTAAACACATAAAATTTCATAGTTATTTTCCAATAGCTAAACAAGGTTGTTATATAAAGATTTATAAGTGACATTTTGACTTCTGATTTATATGGAATCTTAAGAAATTATACTAAGTAAACTTTCAAATTATACTGACTAGGAAGTTGGATATTCTTCTCAAAAGGAAGATAAAGATTCTAATTTCTTTTTAAACATAAGTTTTTGTGTTATGCCTCAGTCTTATGGCAGTGAAGAGATAAAATAAAATGCCAGTTTGAGGTAACTTTTTATATTTTTTATTTTCATATCCTAACAATACAGAGATGATTCCTAGGAAACCTCATTTCCCTGACAAGTCAAAGATTTACCTTTGTGCTTCTTGTTATTTGCTTTTAAAAATGTCAGTGACTTTTATTCTTTTTTTTTCTTTTATCTCCAAAGTCAATTGAACTGCTTAACCAAATACATCTTAATAGTGTTAATAAAGTCTCATTATTATTCCCTGTAATAATTATTTCTTTAGGACTAGCAGGAAGTCTGGTATTCAACATGGTTTACAAACTCAGTGAGATGGACGATTCACAGAAATGCCAACTGTGGTTGAGACTACAACAGTGTTGTTCTGCTCTCTTTGCCTTATTATACATTTTTGTTTCCTTATTCCTGTCAAGCAGACTTTCCCTGAGCAGTTTAGATGGAGACTCTAAGGGAGGTGTGTTTTCAGGAAGACTTAGTGGCCACATTGGAAAGAAGTCTTAGCGGCCACATTGGAAAGAAGTCTTAGTGAGATACGGCAGAGGTCATCATAACATGGCTTTGAGTCTCAGAATTCTGGAGGAAGTAGGTATGAGGTGGTGGCAGAGTAGGAAAGATACTGAGGTGTTTCTAATACAGGCACAGGAACATGTGGCAATAATAGAATATTACTAAAGTTTTCCTCTAGAATGAGTCATTGCCAAATATAATTTGAAGCTTTATGCAGCCCCAAGAAAATACCAATTTCTATGATTTTTATGGACTTGCACTTTGGAAAGGTTTGGCAAATTGATTGATTGACAATGAATAAGTGCATTCAGAATTCACAGTTGAAGCTCATATTGTGGCTTGACTTTAGCTAGGTGTGATACACATGGATGTCTTTCCAAAGGTCTGATTTGTTAAAAACAATACTGAAAGAAATTGACTTATAACTGTAAGGATTCTAGGCTTAGCTAGGAGGCAAATTTTGCATTACAGTTCAAGAATAGGCAGTAGCTTTTAAAACCCAAATCCAGTATCTAACCACCCTAAAGAAATGTTTTTTTGTGAAGCTGAAAAGATTACGTATAATATTCTTTAATTTAATTAGAGACAGATGTACCTCTGGTCTAATAAGCTCCATATTGTTAAATGGCAATGCTAGCAATCTCCCTTCATCAGCATTATCCAAAATTTAATCTTAATGTTATTTTACTGAATCTATGGTGATATTTGTTATTTTTTGTTTTGTTTTGTTTTGGGTGGTAGCTGGGGTGTGTGGAGGAGTGGATGCTCAGAAGATTGGGGGCCAGTTTGTAAGAATCTCCAAAGATTCAGGAAGCTTTGCAACTTTAAACAAAAATCAGAATAGAGAGACTGATACCTGTTTCCATATGAATTTTTTCTCTATCAGTATAAAGTATGATAAAGTATGATAAAAAGCAAAGTTTGGGATACTTTTGTGAGAGCTTGATATTGTAGGTGGACATATGTCAGATATTATACTAATTTAGTCTAAGTACTCTAACACTATGAAAGTAGATGCAGGTAGGCTATCTTCTCTAAAGATATCATAGATAAAATAATACTTGGAAATGGCCACATATTAGCTTAACTTTTCACTTTAGAGATACCTTATTGTACAGACAAATAATGGTCTGTACAATAAGGTGTAATGGTGTGTATTTTACGTCTAAGAATTTGGTGACCAAAGTACTTTGCCTTCTCCCTCATGTTCTGATAATGAGATTTCATATTCTGTGAACATTTTACATTTCTCAATCCTCTGAACCTATGAAGAGTCCTCCTCCCTTACCTCTCAACTCCCCTGAGATAATGCTCTGAAGGAGAAGTTCAGTTCCTTCCATAGGCACTGCCCATACCATATGGTAACCTTTGCTTCTTCCCACGGGCTCCAATTGGCTGTTTGCAGGAATCTATGGAAGACTCCACCATGTTCAGTGGTTATTTAGTAATACTGAAACACCACTTGTCTATGGCCCATTTCAACTGTCCCATGATTCTTAGGAGGCCCTGGCCTCCAATTTGAAAACAGAAAATAAAACCACAGATCTATGAAGGTCAAAGGGGAAGTGAAGAAAGCTATAGCGATTGTTAAGACATGGTAACTTCTTGTTTAAATTTCATTATCCCCACTTATATTGACTCTCAGGTAAACACTCTAATGACTTGTGATTTTTGTTGGGTACTTTATGAAGCAGCAGAAAATGGCAGACCTTGCAAAACACATGAATAGAGAGAAAGCGTCAGTATTGGTAATCAGCTCAATAGAATAAATAAATGGGAGTTGGGCTATTTCCTGGAGGTTTGAGTGCAGATTTGACAAGACCAGGAAAATGGATTGCACTCCAGTGAGAACTAGTTTAAACTTGAATTGAGAAAACGCCACATTTCTTCCTTGTTGAGTCCTGTGTATAGAGAAGAGCCTAAGAAAGGGAAGTAATTCAGAAGTAGGGGTTCGGAGAGTAAACTGAAGATTTCCATGGAAATAAGCTGGGTTTTTTTTTTATGACTTTTTTTGTGTATGTGTGTGTGCCACTTTTAAGCTATTGCTTTCAGTTTACTTCAATGCAGTCACTGAAGTAGCTTAGAAAGAAATCTTTGATACGCCAGATCAACCAAATGTTTAAAAATATCCTTTTGTGCCTCTATTTATAATGCAAATAGTAAGGTTGGCATTTTGGGTTCATTTCACCATCATCTCTGAAGTGGGTTAACATACACAGAGTGAGGAAGTGAAGGGAGTCCCACAAGAGAGCACATCTTTGATAGTTCAATAACAGTAAAAAAAAATGTATTTAGGTCTTTTCTAAATACCTTATACTTCCTAAGAGTATAAAAAATGAGAGGAAGAGATCTAAGAAGAATAAATTGTGGTTGCCCTCTATGTTAGCTGAATGACTAAAGATATCGTTCTATGAATTACCCACTACTTAAATATTCCTAAGTCTAGCCTTTATGAGCTCATAAAAACGACTTTGCTTATGTGTCTAGGAAAGCCAGTATCTTTATATACTGTCAGAACAGAACTAACATACTGTTTCAATATAAGTTTGAAAACCAGCAGATATTTTGTTATATAAAGCAAGCTGGGCAATCACCTTAAACCCACGTTTACATTTTAGTTTTATCATATATAAACATTCCCTCGCTGAAATAGTTTAAAAAAGTGGTAACCTATGTTTGAGAATGATGGAAAGAGACTGAATTCTTGTTGAAATAGTATTACCACTGTAGTGTTTTATTCAGGAGAATCTCCAGTCTTTTTCCAGATATACTAAAAAAGCCAAAATTAATTAACATCAGAAACGAAAATGAAGGTTGGCAATGATCATACATCCATGCTAGCAGAGGGAAAGCTGGGAGTCCTCTATAGCATATAAACCCGATTCCACTTTCCTGTGTGAGTTCCTCTGTAAAGCCTCTCATGCATTCTGAAGTTTCAGAATTTCTTCTCGGCAACTGATGTCAAAATACATTTTCCGACAAATACCCCCCAAAAATGCAACCAAAAGCAATAATATTTCAGGAAGCTTCAGCTGAAGTGTGAGTAATAACCTCTGGATAAACAGAAGTTTTACCATCTTCTGTTTCATGATTGAGCTTTTCAAACGTAAACAATTTACAAGGAAAAAAGTGGGCCATGTCAGATTCGAGAAACAGAGAGAAGTTTGACAGGAAAACCAGAGTTGTGCTCTTTCAGGAGAGGTAGTTAGGACATGCCTATGACTCTAAACTGTTTAGATATATTCTCGTCTTTGAAATCGTCATTCCTACCCTTCCCTCCACCCGCACTCCCCTCTCCTCTCTTCTTGGGCACTGGCTTGGACTTCTTTGCCTTTGCTTCTCTCAGGGACCTGAGTTCTCAGTGCCCTCCCATTTTCCCCCTTCTCCTCTCATTCATCTTTCTGGACCCTTTTCTCTCTCAGGCATGTTGAGGAACCATTCCTTTCCAGGTGCCTTCCTCGCCTCAGCCTTGCTTAAGTATCTCTCATATATATTTCATAATGGTTATATTTTAGTAGGAAAAAAGTCTCCCAGTGACCCTTTTTCTTTTGTTATCTGACTTGAGCTAAGTTTTACGGTTCTGATTAGAGACAAATCTTTATTTTTCTACATTGCCACTCTCTCTGCTGTCTCATTTAACACAGCTGGTGTAAAAGTGATCAAATGCTGAAACTGTTAGCATATCAAGACCCATTTGCAGAAATGATGATGAAATACTGTGAGAAAGCATGCTATATAATGCTGTAGTGGATGCTGTTGGTACCCTGCCTAGATCCCCTTCAGTGACTGGTGCTTGCTCCCCGCAGCTGCTTTGGGTGTGGCTGGTAAACTTACAGCTGCCTCCTCTGGAGAATTGCCCCTGGCCAGTGACTGTCAGGAATGGGGGAAGCTTGCAAAGGCCAGCCTCCTGGCCTCAAGGTGCACCAAATGCTGTGGTGTGATTTGTCCTCCAGACTTTCTCTGTGCATCGACTGAAGCTGGTCTCCAGCTGAGCCCACGTTCTTGCCTGGTGTTCTCGCCTTCTTTCTTCCCTCTCCTTCAAACACTCCTCCAAAGAAATCACTTGAACAAGAATTCCTATCCCAGTCTCTGCTTCTAGGGAAACTCACCTAAGACTTACACTTTTTAAATAAAGAAAAATCTTAGAATTATTTGACCAAATCTCCAATATATGAGAAATGACTAGTTTTAAGACGGACATTGATAGAATAAAGCCTTAGATTTGGAAAAATAGAATGAAAACTTAAGATATTTTCGGTTATGGCAAAACTTAAGAAGTGTAGAGACATTAGTTTTTACCTCATAAAAAGAGAGGAAATGCGTTTTAAGGAATTGCAAATATTTAAGATGTTATTAGCCCAGAGAAATCCCATGAGTGGGGCTGTGGCAGTCTCCTAAATACTTCCCGGATGACTACTACTTCATAATTTCCAAAGTATTTTCTATTACATGACCTTAAGTCAATCTCATGGCAGGCATGACAGGCAGGGATAATGATTAGCTCCATTTCCCACATGTGAAGACTGTGTCTTAAAGAGGTTAAATGACTTGGCTGTTATCTCACAGGTAGTAAGTACCAGATGTATAGCTGGTGTTCAAACCTAGGTATCTGTGTGAAATATGAATAAGATTTGCTGATTAATTCAAACCATGTTCTTAGGTTTATCACAGGTTGGAGCTCCATAATTCTGTTATTAAGTCTATTAGGGCTGCCTCAGTGATCCACCTACTAATCTAGAGTTAATCTTGGACAAAGTGGTCAAATTCATATTAAATGTATTTTAGCTATCCATTGATATGTAACAAATTATTCTAAAAAATAGCAGCTTTAAACAAATTTATTACTCACAATTTCTGTGGGTCAGGGATCTGAGGGTTGCTTAAGTACTTCCGTCTCAAAGACTTCTCGGAACTACAGTCAAGGTGTTGGCCAGGATTGTGGTCTCATCTAAAGGCTCAGTTGAGGGAGGATTAGTTTCTAAGCTCACTTGGGTAGTTGTTGGCAAGATTCAGTTTCTGGGGAGCTATTGAACTGAGGGCTTGATTTTCTCACTAGCTGTTGGCTGGAGGCCTTCCTCAGTTCCTTATCACATGGCTCTTTCCACTGGGCAGCTCACAGTATGGCAGCTGACTTCCCTCAAAGTGAGCAGGGGAGAGAAAGCACGAAAGCACAAGCAAGGTGGAAGCCAGAGCTTAATCTTGGAAGTGACATTCCATCACTTTTACTGTGTTTTGTTGGTTAGAAGTGAGTTACTAGGTCCAGCCCCCTCTCAGTGGGAGAGAATTACACAAGGATGTGAACATCAGGAGGCAGGGGCCGTTTGAGAGGCTGTCTACCACAATGGGTCCCTTGGCTTTCTCATGTATGGGGCCCTGCAGCTTCATCCAACCTCTTCTTCTCTCTATAGGGAAACACTGGATGATTTTCAATATGTTAATTTCATGGGTGTAAGCATGTGTGCCCTAGTTTAATGCTCTTCTCACTTGTTCTTCCTCCCACACACTCTTTTAATTTCTCTTCTCCTTTTGTTCTTCCTTTCTTGCTTCCTCTGCCCTCCTGCTTCTATCTCTGCTCACTTCTCTTTCAGACTCCCTGTTTTTCTCTCTCCTTCCTTCTCATCCTGTCACAGTTACCTTCTTTCCAAGAATATCAGTTCTTTACATCTTTCATGCTGCTGTGGCCTTTACTGCTTCTCTGTCTGTTCATAGGGGCCATGGACAACCAGCAGTTTTAGATGCTGGCTTTTCAGTTTCTAAATAAAGTGATTTAATTGAACTATTGGGTCTAGTCTTCTGTCTCCATGGAGTGAGACAACATAAAAGGGCAGGGTGGTGGTGGATTTCTTTTCTATTTCTCCATACGTAATGTCAGGACTCAATTATATCTAATGTCCAGTCTTGTGTGTTTTATGTTAAATGCTTTTTTTAAAAGTTCTCTTTAGAATTAAAAAAATATATTTATTTATTTTATTTTATTTTTTGGCTACATCGGGTCTTAGTTGCGGCACACAGAGTCTTCGTTGAGGTGTGCAGGATCTTTCGTTGTGGCACAGAGGCTTCTCTCTAGTTGTGGCTTGTAGGCTCCAGGGCACGTGGGATCTGTAGTTGTGGCGTGCAGGGTTCAGAGTGCGTGGGCTCTGTAGTTTGAGGCACGTGGCCTCTCGCATTGAGGCGTGCCAGGTCAGTAGTTGTGGCGCGTGGGCTTAGTTGCCCCACAGCATGTGGGATTTTAGTTCCCTGACCAGGGATCGAACCCGCCTCCCCTGCGTTGGAAGGTGGATTCTTTACCACTGGACCACCAGGGAAGTCCCTTTATGTTAAATTCTTTAAGCACATAAGATGATGGTGATGATGATGACAATGATGCAGGCCAAAGTACACTATTACATCACTTATCTAAAATGACCTGTTTAACTCTTGATGGCAGGGACAGCAAACTTTATCTCTATTTCCAGTATCTAGCACTTTTTTTTTTTTTTTTTTTTTTGCGGTACACGGGCCTCTCGCTGCTGTGGCCTCTCCCGTTGTGGAGCACAGGCTCCGGACGTGCAGGCTCAGTGACCATGGCTCACGGGCCCAGCCGCTCCGCGGAATGTGGGATCTTCCCAGACCGGGGCACGAACCCGTGTCCCCTGCATCGGCAAACTGACTCTCAACCACTGCGCCACCAGGGAAGACCTCTAGCACTTTTTGAATGAATAAATAAATGTAGTACTATAGCAGAAGTACAGTAGATTGGATAGGTTGGCTATTTCAGTTACTAAAGATAGGGTGGAAAATGTTTTTTCCAAATCTTATATGAAACTCAGAAAAAATGTTAATGGTTTCTTTCTATTTTTCAACAATAGGAATTGCTCTCAATGAAAAGGGACTATTTGACCCAGCAGAGAACATAGTTCACATGTGGTGAAGATGTACAGTAATTAGCCTGTTTTGGTCTAGGATGACCGACAGTGATAGTTTTATGATATTAGGCAAATTTTCTTGGGGCAAAACATGATTAGAATATGTTCAACTTGATGATGTATATGGTAAGCCTATTGGCACATAGAAACCAATTTCTTTGCATGATCTACTGGCTAGAAACTTCACAAGGAGAAGTCAAATTATTTGGAAAACGGTTGTTTAGTGAGTTAGAATGAATGAAATTTTTAGTTGAGCACAGGCATCAAATTCTGTCCTGGTTTGTTGCTTGTCATGCCCTATTCTCCATCTGGGATGCCCAAGGCACTCTTTTTCAGGACACTTGACCTACCAGTTATATTTCAGAAACTACTGATTTGGTGCTTGCTGATGGAGTTTAGACACTGAGGAGTCCAGCTACTGGATTACATACAGACTAATGACCCATCAGATGCTAAAGGCAAAAAGCTTAAAGTGCACTAGTGGGCTTCCCTGGTGGCGCAGTGGTTGAGAGTCCGCCTGCCGATGCAGGGGACATGGGTTCGTGCCCCGGTCCAGGAAGATCCCACATGCCGTGGAGCGGCTGGGCCCGTGAGCCATGGCCGCTGAGCCTGAGCGTCCGGAGCCTGTGCTCCGCAACGCGAGAGGCCACAGCAGTGAGAGGCCCGTGTACCGCAAAAAAAAAAAAAAAAAGTGCACTAGTGAATTAAACCACAGTATTGTAGGAAAGGAAGAATTTATTACATCATTAAACTTAATTCAGTAAGTTTTGCTTCTTTAGATGCACTGCACTGAGGGAAAAGTAAGAAATTAATTTTAAACAAGTGTTATCATTTTTCTTCCACTTTCCCAGGTAAAGGATATTCACGTGAAATTAAGAGACAGAGTATTTCATTGGGATTAAAAGAAAGGCATTAGGGCTTCCCTGGTGGCGCAGTGGTTGAGAGTCCACCTGCCAAGGAAGGGAACACGGGTTCGTGCCCCGGTCCGGGAAGATCCCACATGCCGCGGAGCGGCTGGGCCCGTGAGCCATGGCCGCTGAGCCTGCGCGTCCGGAGCCTGTGCTCCGCAACGGGAGAGGCCCGTGTACTGGAAAAAAAAAAAAAAGACGTTAAAAGGAATGACAAATTGTGAAACTGGGCATGACTGCCTAGCCAGGCATGTACTTCTAGATCAGAGACTATGTGCTTCAGTTAGTTAAACACAGAGGAAAACCAGCCTTGCCTAATTTAATGGTACCCTGAGTGAAGTTTTCAGGGCTTTGCATAAAATCTCAGAGGCTCATTGATACAAAAATGTCAGCAGTAATCAAGATTGATGTTTAGAATTTAATCTGAAAGTTAGAATGGGCACAAAATGAAAATCAAAATGGAGTTGTTTTGCTTCAAATCTAGGAATTATTATGATATGAAGAAAATTCTCAATTTAAAGATTACTATAAAACATAAAAATGTAACATATTTGATATTTAATCTTTCTACATATACACCTCATGATTGCTTTATAGCAATAGATAAAGTGCTTATACATAGTACCTTAAAGATTATTGAGGAAATTGCTGAGTGTTTGTACCTTTTGTCATTTGTGAATCAAAGTAATCTGACAATCCTCCCAGGGGTTCTAAAATGAATTCCAGCATTATAGAGGTAAATGGTTTTTAAAAAACAGATTTCTTATCATATCTATAATGCCAGTTCTAATAATGGAGAGACTCTTAGTATTTGTATTCTAGGTAATAAAATATATTTTCTATTAGTGATTTTTATTTAGTGTTATAAAAGAAAGAGTTCAAATTCTCACAGAACAGATTTTGATCATTGTTTTAACTGAATAAATTCCATAGCAGATGGCTTATGTCAAAGTAAAGAAAAAAATACTATGAGGTAGGTCTGTGTCTAAGGGACGAAATATTGTAATTTCATTAGAAATCTATCCTATCTCAGGATATGCAATGTGCTGTGCTCAAGATGAACATAGAAATAATAACCAAAGCAGCACTTTTTTTCTTTTGTTCATTCATTACTAAAGGTGACACTTCAAAAAAAATTTTTAAAGTAGGGTTTTAAAGCCAATATGATTTGGAATTTTCTTTTTTTTTCTCCTTCCCTCCTCTCCTTCCTTCCTTCCTTCCTTCCTTTTTCTTTCTTTCTTTCTTTCTTTCTTTCTTTCTTTCTTTCTTTCTTTCTTTCTTTCCTTCCTTCCTTCCTTCCTTCCTTCCTTCCTTCCTTCCTTCCTTCCTTCCTTCCTTCCTTCCTTCCTTTCTTCTTTCCTTCCTTCCTTCCTTCCTTTCTTTCTTTCTTTCTCACACTGGAGTCACAAGGTTTGTTTTGATTTTATTCCTGAAATTATTTTAATCTTGGAACATTACCAGGAATAACAGACAAGAATTTCCACCTTTTGGTTATTCAGCATGCTTAGTATACAAATAATTTTTTTTAAGAATAGCTTTCCCTTATGTTGGTTCTAAATTTCAAGGTAAGGCACACCTTGGAAGGAAAGAAAAGCTGAGAAGAAAAATTCATCTGCCCTTTGTGGAGCTTGCAATTTTCCCAAAAATATCCCACTCCACAATTCCGGGATGAATATCTGGCCTGGTTTCTCTGTCAATTGCTTCTTTGCCAAGAATGGAAGTTTATAAAGAAAAGAATGTCAGACCAAGGTAACTATGGCTGTCCACAGAGCTTTCCTAAAGAACCATTGTGTGACCATTTGTAGAGTGTGCGAAAGGAAACCAATTTCTACTCATACATACTATTTTAAACATCTCTCATATATTAGTGAAACTATGTTTTTGCCTGTAGCTATAAAACCGTGGTGTTTATACCTACTGCATGAGTTTATTGCATGGGTTAATTGTGTAAAGGTTTATAAGCTCCTAGAAAGTACATGAAATATAGAAAGACATTCTATATTCTATATTAATTTATTTGTTAATTTAGTGCTTCTCAAATTTTAATGTTCAAAATATTCATCTGGGGATATTATTGAAATGCACTGGGATGGGGCCTAAGGTCTGGGATGGGGCCTAAGATTCTGCCTTTCTTATTTATTTATTTATTTATTTATGGCTGCGTTAGGTTTTCGTTGCTGTGCACAGGCTTTTTCTACTTGTGGTGAGTGGGGGCTACTCTTCGTTGTGGTGCGCGGGCTTCTCATTGCTGTGGCTTCTCGTTGTGGAGCACGGGCTCTAGGTATGCGGGCTTCAATAGTTGTGGCACGTGGGCTCAGTAGTTGTGGCTTGTAGGCTCTAGAGCGCAGACTCAGTAGTTGTGGTGCACAGGCTTAGTTGCTCCGCGGCATGTGGGATCTTCCCGGACCAGGGATCAAACCTGTGTTCCCTGCATTGGCAGGTAGATTCTTTTTTTAAAATAAATTTATTTATTTTATTTTTATTTATTTATTTTAATTTGTTTTTTTGGCTGCGTTGGGTCTTTGTTGCTGTGCGCGGGCCTTCTCCAGCTGCGATGAGCGGGGACCACTCTTCACTGCAGTGTGTGGGCCTCTCACTGCGGTGGCCTCTCCCGTTTCGGAGCACAGGCTCCAGGTGCGGGCTTCAGTAGCTGTGGTGCACAGGCTCAGTCGCTCCACGACACGCGGGATCTTCCCGGACGAGGGGTCGAACCCGTGTCCCCTGTGTTGTCAGGCGGATTCCCAACCACTGCGCCACCAGGGAAGCCCTGGCAGGTAGATTCTTAACCACTGTGCCGCCAGGGAAGTCCCAATTCTGCCTTTCTAACAAGCAGTTGGATAGTGTTCGTGCTGCTGATCCACAGACTGCAATTTGAGTAGCAAAGTTGTAGGTAGTGATTTATCCAGTCGTGAAGTGACTATAGCGTCTTTGAGGTCTTAGCCACAATTATCTTTTACTGATATCTAGAAGCCAATGAGAGATGAGCTGTACAACGTCATTTTATATGTATTTCTTGCCCATATACTCTCTTGGGGTCTGAAGGAATATATGATGCATCATAGGAATAGCTGTGACATGTAATCCATAATCTAAAGTTTAATCCATAATCCTACTAGTCCTTCAGGTGATGCTCATTTGCATTTTGGCAACCATTAACGCTTTTGGGAGAAATGGGTGTTTTGGGGGAGTAAAAATTTGTTTTGTAAATTCAAAAAATCTTTTCTTGTTTAGACTAAAAAGTGTTTTCATAATGAAGCCTACCTGGTAGTCTCTAGGAAACCCCTTAAGGATTCATTTCAGGGAAGGTATTTAGTGAGATGCAGTGCTTGCTACGCTCAGCAACAAGTTGCTGCAGGAACATTGCTTGCACAGTTATTCATCCTGTTACGAGGTTTAACCTACTGACCAATGTTGCCTGTACCATTATTGTAGGTATGTTTACATTATGATTGTGAACATTGTACATGAGCCTTTTCTCTCCCTCTAGGATTTTCATCCATTTTTCCTGCTGTTACACATGTCCCCAGATATCAGTAGGATCTTATCTACTTGATTTATCAATAGTATCTTTTCTGGAAGTGTGTTTTCTCTCTCATTCAATTCTCTTTAACTCCAGCCTGATTGTTCTGGTTGCTAATATAGTAAACCAAAAGTAAATCTGGAAAAGTAAACCAAAGAAAACTTGTGAAACAATAATATTTATTAGTCTGATCCTGAGTCTCTAATGATCACTGAATATAAAGAAAATCCAGCTGGGAATTAAGATTTTGGAATGATCACTTTCTAGAAACAAAAACTATCATTGCAAAAACAAAGGGAAAAACCCCCCGCAGCAGCTCTACTACTTTGTTTCTTGACTAATCTTAAATTTACCTTAAATATATTATTCTATGACCAGCCCCTCCTACCAGTTAACTAGTTCAAATACCATGGTAGAGTTATAGATTTTTCTGTTGTATATTTTGCACATGGTAATAGATGACCTATTCAGGGATGTGGCTGACGTTCAGAAGACTGTCATGGATAAAGAAGTACTATCATGTATATATGTCACTGTGGTACACTCATGTACCTCATTCATTGGCAGCAGTCTTTGACCCTCACTTATGACCAGTTTAGTCTTCTAGCTCAGGAATCTGGTTTCCTGGCTAACATTATACAAGAAGCAACAAGGTAGAAGGGAGTAGAGATTGCTATAAGTAGCACGGCAACTTATGGAAAAGGAGAAGATTTTTTTTTTTAAGTCTACAAAATGAGATACAAAAATGGAAAAAGAATTTGTAATCTGAAGTATTTGCTCTGGGGACAAATAGCCCTCCGTATGTCAGATTTGTATTACAGCATATTTCAATCATAAATGGTCATAATGATGGCCTAGAGTAGTCAAGAAAGGCTAAACTTGTTTTTGGTTTACCCTGTCTTAGCAAACCATTTATGATACAATTTAGAAAGATTTCAATGAAAATTATGTAAAAATTTGATAATGAGGCTTTATTTCTTAAAGAAATATACCATTCCTTTTTTCCTTGGTTATGCCAGATAAATCAAGCATTAATTTGATTTTAATTTGAATTTTTTCAATATAAAAAAGAGAATGGATTCTGAGTGAGAAAGAGGGGGTTAGAAATTTGAGTTTCATACGTGTTATAACTTTTGATTTATATTCAAACTTTGTGTGGAAAAGTAAAATTTATTCTTGTCCTGGGAAATGAAGTCAAGTGCAATTAGGGAGTAATTCTGACTAAAAGTCTGAGTTTATAAACTCCAAGTGCTGCAAAACTGACAGACTCTGTGAGTTAATATTTATCCTGCACCTTGCTACCTTCAGATGAAAAGTACCACACAAATATCAAGCACTGTGAACTCTGTGGAATTTTCAGTTCTTACAGTTTGCTAACAGCAAAACACTTAAGTGGCTTATTATAGAAAGTGTTCCTCTTGCAGGCCCACAGCAGTACTGGTTTATGCTGGTGTCTGAATTCATTAGTAAAATCATTTCTTACCTGTTGCCTTTCTCAGAGTCTTTCTGAATTTTAATATGGCCAGTGAAATGGGCTATCTTTCAGTGTAAAATTCTGGCAGAAACTTTATGTCTGAATAGCCAGAGTGAAAAGTGTATTTGAAATCCTATCAGATGAATTTTTTACAGAGAGTATATACCACAAAATTCTGATTACACAAAACTTGAGGCTTTGCCTTGACAGTGTGCCTGACTCTAGTGGTAGCTGCCCCTTGGAGGTAGGTCTCTAAGGCATTGCAATATGCCTTTCTTTATCCTGTCCAGCACAGGCAGGGAAAGGCAGCTCAAAAGGGTCTTCAGTAGCTGGTGTTATTGGGAATGTGGTATTATCCACATTTTTTGTTTAACTGCAAGATAATCCATAATGTACTACACTGTTCTGAAGGCAAGATACTACATAGAAAAGCTTTCTTACTTATGGAACTTCTGAAATATTTGTATTAGTTATGTTCTATTATATATTTTTAGAAATCTAGCATTTTAATTATCACAAATCTACCATGTAGGAAAGTAGTCCATCCAACACTGAGCCAGTGAATTTTGATAGCACTCTCATAACAATAAGATGTAGAATTATCTGATGAAGTCAGTAATCAGAATAAACTAATAACGTCCTCTCTCTCACCCATACTCACTCATTCCCACAGTCACACACATACAGGCACACACACACATTCACACACGCTCGCAATCACAAACACACTGATTCTTGCCCCCAAATTCACAGAGAAAACAGAAATTTTAAAATTCTCATGAGAAATGACTAATTTTTTTAAGGTACATACCATATTTTAATTAATTTTTTAAATCACAGATCCAAATGATAGTGTTTATTTATTTGTTTATTTTTTGCTAATAAACAACAGAAATTTATTTTTCATAGTTCTGGGGGATGGAAGTCCAGGATCAGGGTACCTGATGGTTGGGGAGGGCATGGTTAGGGAGGGCCCTCTTCTGGATAGCAGACATGGCAGAAGGGGCAAAGGGACTCTGTTGGGCCTCTTTTTTTTTCCTTCTTATTACTTATCTGTTTTATACGTATTAGTGTGTATACCCAATTCATCCCACCTCCAGCTCCCTCCCCTGCTTTCCCCCCTTGGTGTCCATACGTTTGTTCTCTACATCTGTGTCTGTATTTCTCCCTTGCAAACCGGTTCATCTGTACCATTTTTCTAGATTCCACATATATGCGTTAATATACGATATTTGTTTTTCTCTTTCTGACTTACTTCACTCTCTATGATGGTCTCTAGGTCCTAATTTTTAAGAAAAGTTAGATTAAGAATATAAGAAGCTAATAAGTAATTGATAAGTTGAAAGTGGTTGTATAAATAGAGGTTTAAAGACTAGACCAAAATGTAAATAGTTGCTAAATTAGTAAGTATAAAAATTAACCTAGCATATATGGCAAATACTGCCTCATTCTCCCCTCCCCACCTTCCTCACACTGTCCCTCACCCCACCCACGTGGTATCATACACAGAAGTTCAGAGAATTTTTGTTGTCTTTGCTTTAGAGTAATCCACAGATCATGATCCTTTCTGACTACAACTTTTGACATGTAAAACTTATTTCTTTCTTCCTGAAGACCTTTCACCAGCAATATTTGAATATAGAGCTGTTGGTCTTCCAGGCTGTACTCTTATCTATATTTTTGTCTCTGAATCTTTCCAACATTGTCATGCTAGTTCTTGAAGCTTGGAGTTACCCAGGTGGTGGTTATTAACTGACGAGTCATGGTTCATGGTGAACAAGCCAGGTCAACAAACTTGTTTTTCATCATGGCTGGTTTTAATTTGAAAGGGAGCTTGTTACCTATTTGATAATGCTTCACTGAGGTTCACCTATTTCAGGTAGATTAATAGCTTGTTCAGGGATGAGGAGCCCAGGGGCCCTGTTGTAACTGTGTGCTGTTAGGTTCAAGGTTCAAACTTCAGAAAGTATAAAAGTCCTTGTTTTTCTTCTACCTGTTTGGCAGTGCATGCCTTAGTGAACTTTTATACTTGGTAACACTTGAACAATCACAGGTTTGAGATCTTACAGTAATATTAGGAACTGTGTTATATAATTAAGAAAGAGATGTGCTCTGGCAGTACTTTCCAGATTAGAAGACTTCTCAATTTTGAAGAACATGGGGTTGGTGGAGATTTAAAAATATTCATACAGTTTCCTGATCATTCACCAGGAAAAAAAATTCAAAATCTCTCTAAAATGGAATATTAAATTTCATGCAAATCCTGATACCATAGGTGGTTATTAGATTGAAGTAAATAGACAAGAAAAGGCTGTTCATGTTTGGACCAATTCATGATGGTGACATATCAGTAATTCCTTAAATGAATGTCTACATAAATACATTTATAATACATTTTAAAATTTGTAGTAAATTATTAATTGAAAAAAACCTCTTTTTTAAAATAAACGAGAGGTTTACCACATTTGTTTTCTTTTAGTTATACATAAGATAGGTCCTTGGACACAGGAGGTGTATCAGCTAGCTCTGTCCATATGGAGAAAAAAAAATTCAAGATGCACTTGCTTCATAACATGGTCCTTATGAATCTCAACGTAGCTGAAGTTCCCACTCAGATTTTGCTCCTGAAACATTTAAATTCAACAGTACTATTTAAAGATTAAACCACTGTGGGAATATTAATGATGTCTCTGTACTGAAAACAGCTTGGCAATCTCTTAAATTGATAGGTTTCTAAAGAAACTCTCCATTTCAAATAAGGATCTGATGTTTGGATCTCCTAACTGGTCTGAAATGTAGTTTACCTTCATAGATTGGCTATCTAGGAGCTTGTAAACAAATTCATAAATTTGTCATGCTGATTATAGTGTTGGCAAACACAATGGCTGATCATGTTATAAATGTTTATCAACACTCGCACTCACCCACCTGCTAAGAGGTGCTACGCTTTAATGAAATTGTTTGAATATCAAGGCTGGTTGCTAAGATACAATGTTCTTGTTACTAGGGATGTGATGCTTGCAGATTTCTGTTATCAAATAATGATTAGAGATGTGCTAACCTCAAGGTGCTCAGTGCAGTGAAAGGTTTACCGAACTACAAATTAGTAAACTGTCTGCTTGAGCAGGCACTGGCAGAAGAAACATGTGCCTCATCCATACATGACTGGCATTTTAAAAGAAGACAAGAGAGGACAGGGACCATGGCTGTGAATGACGGGTCCTTGAAAGTTTGCCATGGAAGGTTTATGTACTCTATTGCTCAGCGTGATAAATCTTTAGCTAGCTGGGGAATTTGTTGAAGTCCGTTTCGATAACTCCCTTTCATGAAAAGTCAATTCTTTACATTTCCTTTTAATTGGTTGTTTTGGAATTATTAACATTAAACACATCATATCTTTTTGTGAGAAATAAAAGAGTAATCCTGCAGAATGGAGATTTGAACATGAGCACATTTTAAAAATAATGCCAGGTTTAAGAGACTTATTGGTGTAAATGTCATAGTTAGTATAATAAATTCTGCAAATAATAATGCACAATTTTTTCTATTGAAAATTCAATCTGGCAGAATAGCCTATATAATATAAAATACCATCGTGTAAGTGTTGAAATGTTTCTCTTTATTTTCACATTCCCTCAAACAATACAATGGAGATGGACAAAGCTGAGCTGTCTATATTAGTCTAATCGTTTATCTTGCTTAAGTAGAATCTGAGTTGCAGTGTGGCACCTATACTGGGGATACTTTGAGCACAGCACTTTCAGGTTGAAAAAATTTCTGTGATTTTATGACAGTCCCTGGAATTCCCAAGTGCTGTGTGGGCAACAGTACTTCTGGTGTCATGTGTAACTTTTACTCTTGTTACTTTATAAGAAATTTCAATTATTAGGATCACAGATCTGATGGATATTTAATTGACTCATGAAATTTCCCTTAATAAAAGTTGAAATTGTAGATATATTTTAATAATGAAATTGTTAAAATAAAATGATAGTCCGATATAACATCTGGCCTTCCTTAGATCATGAATACCATGAGAGCAGAGACTGAGTCTGTTTTTCCTGACCATTGTATAACCATCCTCCAGAAGAGTGCCTACATAAGACAGGTACCTTATGAATAAATGAATGATACCCAAGTCCAGAAAACTTTGCTAATATCCATAGCAGATACTTAAGAGTTTATAAGTTAAATCTTCCTGACTTTTGTGTAGAGTACAAAAAGGCCCAAAGAAAAATCTGATAGTATCTTACCTTTGTGAAATAGATTTTATACATCCCAGTTTTACAGATGAGGAAAGCAAAGTTCAGAGGAAGAAGATAATGAATGAATTTTGCAGTGTCCCACAACTAATGTGAAGCAAAGTTGGACCTGAAACTCAGGTCTTTCGTTAAGTCTAGTCGTATTTCCAGAACACCAGCTGCCTCTCTGATAGTGTCAGAGCTGATCGGGGAGCTAACAGTTAAGTTGATATGGATAAGAACACATTTAAATGCAGCAAACATAAAATGCCTACTCTGTGCCAAACATACAGGTAGTCATGTGAAGGATAAAAAGAAAAGTCCTTGGCCATAGGAAGTTTTCAGTTTATTTGTTGAAATAGGATATGCTCACTTTTAAGAACTTGAGGACTAAATATTAGTTCCAAGGAAAACATTTAGCCTGAGCATGGAGAGAAAATTCTCATTGTGGATGAAGTTAGGAGAGGGCATTGAAAGGATAGGTGTTTTGTTAGGAGATGTGGCTCTGTTACTGGCAAGATATGGGTTTGAGTTCTTCTGTCATATACTGGCTTCATGAATTTGGACAAATTCTTAACCTAAATATTCTTTTGCTTTTGTTACTATTATTTTCTTATGTGGATTAAATTAGTTGGGTAAGGTAATATGCTTAGCACATACTAAGCAGTCAATAAAAGTTATTTCTGAGATACTCATTGATTGTGTTCCACAGAATAAAGCTATATTACACTTGTTATAGCCCTCAAATTGTTTCTGAAGCTGAAATCTCACCTTTCTAATGAGGTACTTAACTCATTTTTATACTGTCCAAGTTTGGTTCAATGAAACTGATTCATATTTGTTAATTAATCCAAAAGAGATGTTGCAAAAACCTTCCCATGTTTTTATTTGAAGACTTTTGGGCTTCAAATAGATTTATATGCTAGCACATGGTTAATTATAGTTGTACAGGGACATGTAGAAGTTTCTTGGGCAGGAGTGTGCTGTCATGGTAGGAGTGACCAGTGCTGGGTGGGCTTATCTGGAAGAGATTTTTTCTTTTCCTACTCAAAGTGTTCTTATGAGGCTTAAGTGAGAAACTAAATCTGAATGTCAAAAGTGGTATCCAGGGCTTCCCTGGTGGCGCAGTGGTTGGGAGTCCGCCTGCTGATGCGGGGGACACGGGTTCGTGCCCCGGTCCGGGAGGATCCCACATGCCGCGGAGCAGCTAGGCCCGTGAGCCATGGCCGCTGAGCCTGCGCGTCCAGAGCCTGTGCTCCGCAACGGGAGAGGCCACAACAGTGAGAGGCCCGCGTACCG
Source organism: Grampus griseus (assembly GCF_964374135.1). Lineage (NCBI taxonomy): Eukaryota > Metazoa > Chordata > Mammalia > Artiodactyla > Delphinidae > Grampus > Grampus griseus. The sequence goes on along the minus strand of NC_139001.1, from coordinate 85,076,478 downwards.
AAAAATAAAGAAAAAAAAAAAAGTGGTATCCAAAGTCAAGGTAATTCAAATTACAATGTTACACCTTATCCAAGGAGGAAGAAGTAGACAAACAAAAAACAAACCTCTTAAAGTTTTCAGGACTGTAATACTTGCCAATGACACCATATGTACTGACTTTTCTTGGAAATTAACTGTTGTGGTATTCAGCAAAGCATCTCTCCACTTTCTGCTACTTTTATCACAATTCAATGCTGCTTTCTTATTTTCTGAGCCTTCTTAATGTCTGCACTTGCAGAGTATTTTATCTTTAGTCTAAATAAGAATACTAAATATTTGGCCTACTGGCTCAGAAGCCAGCTTGTCTAAGCCCAAAATTGTCTCTACTGTCTAATTTTTAAGGCTATATTTTAAAATGCTTCTTATTCACCAGTGAGAAAATTACAAAATGGACTATTAAAAAACATGAGGTTTATGCCACTTAGAGAATGTATTCTATGCACCCAAACACCCATTGTTCATATTTAGAGATGCCCCTAAATATAGATGTACTAAACTACCTACATATAATTCAGATCATGTCAAAGCACAAACCCCTCTCAGTGTGGGGTATTATGAGCACTTTGTTATCTACAGCAGCTGTTACCTCTCTTTGAGGAGAAAAAACCTACTCCTGTTTAAATTTATGTTACATTGAGCAAGTTGTATTGCTTGCGATTATATGTGGCTCAGCTGTGTCACGTGGCGTGACCTGCTCTAACCTGACTTAATGCAATCCACATGTTGTACTGAATGACACACATTAAAACATTCCACTTCTCCACGGAACTGTGTGAGCAGGTGATTTCTCTAAATGGCAGACACTCCCATGCTTGTATTTTAAACCTCTACCACTTTAGCTAAAAATATCTTCAAAAGCCCACCCAAAACATTTCCCTGGGTTATTTTTGCAAATTGTTGGGTGACTTACAAAGAGCAGGGAGGGATGCACAAGGGGAAGTTTTGAATTATTTACATAATTTGATAGGATGGTGCCTCGTTTAAAAAATGCACTTGGTGGAAGTCACAAATTTGTCTACTTCACATGATCGAGTCGTAGAGAGGGGACCTAATTGTATGATTATTAACTTGCTGCTTCTTGGATTCCAGCAAGTTGACAGTTATATTTCTCATCAGACTAAAAATAAATATGAAAATGACTATGTCCCAGCAAACAGCCTTCATAGGAATGCACACTATTTTTACCAATATATTTATTCCTCTTTGACAACAATGAGCACCACTGGTCCTGAATTCAACTTGAAGTGTTTGGTCATCAGTGATAAAACTGTATATTGGGCCTTTCAGGCATTTTCACCGGGTTCCCTGAATGACCAATGGAACATATTGGTAGCACATCTGGAGCAAAGTACTCCTTTGTTATTAAGGAAACTGACCAAATGGTTTTTTTCCAGCATTGTTGCTCTAGTTAAGTGAGGCAACTTGCTAGGTGTGTAGCTCAGAAAAGAGATCCTCAGAACACGGGTCTGGGAAATGGACATGCTGCTCAAATCCCAGTTCCAGCACATACTAGCTGGGTAACCCAGTGAAAGTCACTTAACCTCTCTGAGCCTTTCCCTCTTTGACAAAATGAGATGATAATATTATGTACACTGTAGCATCTTTTCAAGAGGAAATGAGCTAAATTCTGTGAAGTGCCCTGTAAAATACTTGGTATTTAGGAGTCATTCAAAGCAACTGAGCTGTTATTAGCTTTGTTAAGTTCAGTTAGAGAAAGATAAAACCAACAACAAGCCACAAGTAAAGTGAGTAAAATAAATTGACACGTTTACAAGATACTTCAAGGTTCTGTTTGCTTCTTTTTTTCTAGAAATATTTGGGGCCCCAGTTTACTTTGCAAGTCAATTCTTCTGGACACTAATTTTCTGAGATACTTTGTTATGGGCTTTAGAGCTTTGGCTTCCTTTTCTTTTAACTGATTAAGAAGACTGTTTATCAAAAGTGTTTGAAAATATGAAAGACCAGAAGGCTAAATGCTACAGCAAAGGCAAGAAAGAAAACACTTTCTTACCTAAGACTTTAATTTTCATGATATAGTGTATACATTTTTAACCTAGTGTTATCAAGATCTCCAACACCGTTTGGCTCGATGAAGACAAAATCAGGTTATTTGACCCTGTCAAGGAAGGTAATGATTTCTTGGTAGAGTATCTATTAATGATTGAATAATTTGTCAGCTGTAAAGTGCATTTGTACCCAGATGTGTCTGTATTCGATAGGGTATAGGAGATAATACAGCAAAAACATAAATCCTAGTGGGTTAGATTTGGTTGCTATTTGACATAAACATTGAATGGGAAAATGGTTCTACTGTACTGGAAAATTTACTTTTTGCCTGTAAAGAGTAAGATATAACTAACTTAACAACTATGGTTACTTCTTTCAAATAGTGTACACAAGTAAAAGTGATATGTAATGTTCTCCAGTCATTCCCGAGGGCACAACTTTACTTAATTTATCAACCATGACTTTCTCTTCCTGTGTAGATGAAGTTAACAGCTTCTCTGCTCTTACTAGTCTTCCATCTTTTCTTCTGACTTTTGGGGGACTTGTTTTCTTTAAGTTAAATATAAGTGTTTTCTGCTTTCCCTCCGTTGTTAAGTTTTAAGTTGCTTATTTTTTACATTTATATAGCATGTTCTAGAAACAAAATAATTCTTGCATTTCATCTAATATGACAAAATTGAAACTGAGCATCTGGATCAGTTACTGACCCATAGTAGATGCTCAGTAACTTCACGTTGGATGCATGAATGGGTGGGTAAATGAAACAATGAATTAAAGAAAGCAAGTATGAAGGAAAAAGTCGGTTTGTAATGAATGCTATATGCCATTATAGTTGTTTTTATACCTCTCACAGTTATTTGTTGTGCTGCCTTAATTTTAAGGTTCACTCATGACACACCACTTTAAATTAAATATAGGTATTTTCTAGATTAATAATAAACTTCATGAAATCCCCATGCAGAATTTTTTAATCCATCTCCACTGCAATGCACCTGGATGACTTAAGTAAAAGCTGCAATATTAGGAAAGACAGGATGGTTGGCAAGATGGAACTGACTTTGACTCAAGTCTTATATGGAAACCTGTTATTGTACTCCTAGGGCATCATGTAGAGGTGGAAGTCTAAGTTTTAGACTAGGGAACACTGTGATTTTCCCTAACAAACCGTATTTACTGAAACACATGTGTTAAATATATCTGGGTGGACTGGTGGGGGTTTGCTTTGGGAAACTGGCTATAATTTGAAAGGAGCTTCTGTTAATGTCTGTGTTTTCCACACTGCATCTGCTGGACCTTATCAATGAAGTGGAATACACTGAAGGGAGAATTGTGTCCCAGTGGAGAAAAACTTGAGTAAGCCTGGCTGCAAAAGTACATGGCCACAATCATAATCTTTCTTTTTAGAAACACAATTTAAAATAATATAAGGGTAAGCATTTTGTTTAGGTAACATTTAGTCTAAACCCTTTCTTTTACAGATGAAGAAACCGAAATGTACTGAAGTTATATTATTTGTCTAAAATGGCACAACTAGTTTGTTGTATAGAATGCCAAATGAGGTCTCTTGACTTCCAGTCCAGTGCAATTTTTGTACATGACATCAACTCTTAATTTATTATAAAAGAGTCAAGTGATACAAATTCAAGAAGATGGAAATGTAATTAGCATGACATAGACAACATTTTCAACAGTGGTGAAGCATTTGCACTATACTTACGACATACCAACACTGAGGAGAAAAAAGAGGGAATTCAGGGAAAACTAAAATCCAAGAGGTTATGTGATTGGGATTGAAATAATAGTCTACTTAGAAAACGGTTCAAGAAAGGACATACCCCAAACTAACTTATGCTCACAGAAGCCAAGTTGTGCAATTCACATTGAGAGAGGAATGCGCTGGTGGGGAAGTGAGACTTCATGTAGAAAATGGCTTTTGAAGGGAGAGTAATGTTCACATAGTTAGGGAGGAAGAAGGATATCTAATTAGGGGGAAAAAACCTGATGTGAAAGTGTGTGTAGTGTAAATGGGGCTGTTGCAATGAGATTCACTGTTGGTGGACAGCAGCCAAAAGCTTGGAAAAAGGAAAATACGTTTTGGTGTGTAGGGATAGGTGAGATTAAACTATGTGGTAAATTGGGAAGAGCATAGACTTCGAAACCAGAGAGACCTGAGTTGGAAGTGGCATCTGTCATTTAATAACTTGACAACTCTGCACAAGTTACTAAACTCTCTGAGCCTTGGTCTCCTCATCTGTATAATGGACAGATTACCCACAGGGTTGTGTCAGTGAGACAACGTATAACATGTTCAAAGACGCCCTCCCCAACACACATAATATTTGTGTGGTAGACATAACCCTTTATCTTCTTTCTCCTTTGGTTCCTCTAAAATGCATGACACACAGCTCTAAGAAAACTGATTCATTCATTTAACAAATATATATTAACTGTAGATGATGAATCAGTCACTATGTTGGTGCTGAGAATATTGCAGAAACAATGAAGAGAACTGTCTAAGATCAGAAGTATGTTCTGTGACAGCACTGTAAAGAGTGAATATAACTAGACCACATAGCTAGAGAATACACAACCTTCATCAAATTAACATCCTGTCCAGATGAACTAAGCTAAGTGTTGATATTAATCTGTGGAGAGAAATATTTGATTGATCTTTTATTTTAGTCAAGAATTATGTGCAGAGCATGACACAAGAACTTAGCTGAGAACTATCTGCAGAGCATGACATAAGTACTACATTATACATCCAGGGGTGATATTTAACAGTTCCAAGTACATGGATTACTTTTATGGAACAGTCAGCTTTATGGGCACTTAAAAGTCTATGAGGTATATCTTTGAGCATTCTTTGGTTGACACAGTTCCACTAAGTCTTGCTTCTTGCTTATTGCAAAAGTGTGCATAAGGAGGTATGACATGTGTGAAGGGTCCTATCTACTTTGGAAATTTTCTTTAAGGAACTTGGACAGAAAAACATCAATTCAAATGGCTTGTGATAATGAGAACAAATCTGATTGAATTTTAAGTTTTCCTAATTCCACAAATTAGCCCAGTCTCTCTCTTTAGGCCAGTTAATATCAGGCTATATTTTATTGTTAATGCTGCCTGTTCTATGGAATACTCACTGTAAGCATGCATTGGCTACATCATTTTGGGATGACAGTTTAGGAATTTGGAGGAGACCTAAAGCTTGTTGATATGGAAAACATGGAACAGTTTTCTCATGAATTTAGAAATACTAACTTCTAGGTACTTTCAATTATTTTCATCTATGGCTGTGAACCTAGGTTTTCATAAATCAGGGCCTATTATATAATCTTCCTCTTTTCTATTTAGAGTAATGAAAATGTTTGAATGCAATATCATGAGATAGACATTAATGCAGTCCTGCCAGAAACCGGCTTCTTATATCAAAAGGCTAAAACTTAAGTTGTAAATGTGACTTACTTTTAAAAATATGTGAATTAAGAATTTCAAGAAAGGTAAATTAAAACAAATTATAAGATAATTATAATTGAGGAAACCTTAATAGGTCACGTTTCTTTTGTCCGTATTATTCAATGTCCCCTATTTTAGTGGTGTAATACCTGGTCACTCAAGGTGAGGCATACCTGTGTGAAGGTCTTTTGGCTCTGCTTTGTGTATAAATTCTGTATTTTTCAGAAGTTGCAGTATGATTCTGTGTTTGATAATTTGGTGCAATAGGCATTGTTGTGGTAAGAATCTTGCCCTTGATGGAAAGTAATGAGACCACATTTGTTCCTTTTTCACTTTTCATTCAGAAGATGTAAATGCAGGTGGTGTCTTGGTTCTTGGGGGCTTTTCTCTATGGCTCTGTGTGTTGAAGTAGTCACGCAGATTTGAGTATCAAATTTTCAATTTTATTCAAAGATTTTTTTCAGACACATGGCAGACACTTACATCTTGTCTTCCCAGAGTTTGTTTTTAATTGGGGAAGGGCTTGGCTGATGGAAAAAATACTTTAAAGTGCATTAATGGACTAAATATTCAACTTTATTAATTTTTCTTTTAATCTTGAGATTGTGCATGGTGCTAACTCCTGGCTTGAGCAGAGAGAAGCATCTCTCCATTTTTTGATTGCATATATTTTTCCTTGGTTACTAGTGTTTTTAAGATATATTTTTCTCATAATGTTTTTTTTTCCTTTTTCTCAAAATTCTCTGTATATATTTTCTCTTCACTTTCTAATGTCTTTACCAGATATCATATAGTTACTTCCTGGACTATGGTTGCCTCACTTTTATTCAATCTACCTTTACTGACACATCATTGTAATTAAGAGAAAAATATTTAGGAATTGCCTGTGTCCTGGTAAAAGAAGAATCAGCTAGGTTGTGCTGTGTAACAAAAATCTTTAAAGTTCTAGTGGCTTAAATAACAAAGTTTTATTCTAATTCACACCTTGTCCATCACAGATCAACAGAGTGGTTTTGCTTATTTTACTCAGGAACCCACACTGATGGAGCCACCGCCATCTTGAACATTTCTAGGCTTAATACAAGAAGAAAGAGAGGGTTCTAAAAGGTAGTGAAGTAGGAATTAAATATCACACTCTGTAAGTGACACATCACTTATATTCACAACACATTGGGCAGAACTAGAACTAGTCATATATTTCTATAAAACCAGTGGGGAGGAGGAAGTATAATCCTATCTTATGCCTGGAAGGGGTTGGACTGGAACTACAAGTACTATAGCAGGAAGCTTGCCAGGCTGCCTTTGATCTTAGTTGAAGTTATGAATCACAGATGGAGGGACAGAGAGGTTTGGCTTTGTTCAGCAGTTGTGAAGATTACTGGCATCTGACAATGTCTACACATAGCCAGTTAAATTGCTCTGTACCATGGACAGTCTAATTTGGACTCCAAGTACTTGGCCCCATTCTAGCTTAGTTCCAAGAGTAAAGGCAGGATGACCTAATGATGATAAACATAGGCTTTGGAGCTAGAATCCTGGATTTGAATCCTCAAATCTGTCTTTTACAATCAGTATCTTCTTTGGAGAGTTGTTTAATTCTCTGAATATTAGTTACTTCGTCTTCAAAGTAAGGATGATTACAACAATAGTAAACAGGTTTATTGTCCACACCTTTACCCACCTGGCTGAAATGTAAGCTCTGTTAGAGCAGGGATATTTGTTTATGTCAGTGAACGATTTCTAATTCCTTAGAACGTTGTCTGATACATAAAAGGTAATTAATAAATCCATGTTGAATGATTAAATATATGTATAGGATTTTTATTAGCATCAAATAAGACCATGTATCTGAAGTCTATTATAAAGTGGCTGGTACATATTTAGGGATCAATAAATGGTAGCTATTACTTTTAAAATTCTGGATGGAAATTAAGAAATAAGTTGAGGTTTGCAAATAATGGGGAAAATCTTTCCTAGGTCTGTTCATAGTAGAATGTATTTCAAGGAAGTTCCAAAGATAGGGTAAACTCTGTGGTGGGTTTGGAGGTCCAATTTGATTTTAAACTAAAATTCATTTCTATCCTAGAGAACATCTAAAATATGAAATATTTTTATAACTGGCATTGTTTTTAACTGACATAATTTTGTAACTTTTCCTGGGGTCAAGACAAACTGTCACAGAGTTGTATCTGTTGGGACTTCTCTGAGGGCTATGGGGTTGACATCTGTAGTGCCAGGTTTCATAATTCTCCCTGCAATAATCCATCCATCCATCCATCCATCCATCCATCCATCCAATTAGTAAATATTTATTGAGTGCTACTTCATGCCAGGGAACGAAACTTTCCTGTAAAGTTTCCTCTTATTATTATTTTATTTTCTAATAAGTTAGCAAAGGTTTTAATTTCAGTATTGTTAATGATAATTGAAGACCTATAGTTCAGATTACAATAGGACCCTTCTGGTAACCAGTGTCATATTATATGATAGCACATTCTTGTCCACAGAATGATAATGTATTTGGAACAGTTTTTTAGGTAAACTAAACTGAACCAGAGAGCTAGCAAACATTCTAGCAAAGACGAGGTAATTATGATACCAATACTCCAGTTAGCATCACCCATAGACAAAGGGCCTGACTTGATTAGCCCCATCACTAAATTTTTGGTACTACGGGTAGCTAAATGCCATTTCAAGAGTTTAAATTTGAGGAATTCTAGGAATGTATTTTTCCTTTTATTCTGAATATTTTTGGATGTTTTGGCACAAAAAAATTCTCTGCTGTATTTATTTATGATACTTCTCTGTTGGGAAACAATAATCTTTCTGCTTCTTAATCTAAATCGAACTGCAGTATACCAATAAAACAAGTCACAACATACAAAGTAAATTTTCTCTGTATAAATAACTCTTTAAGATTTATTGACCTTTTTCTATTTCCCCCTTTCTCTGAGTGGTGTAATCCAAATAAAATGTTGCATTTATTCTCACCTGATAAAATATTCATAAAAGAGACTACTACCTTTGAATTTGGATTAAGAAACTATGAAGAAAACATGGTTATGAATGTTGACCTTTGTCTGAGTACTACCTAAAGCCTATTAGCTGAAACCAACCGTCTGCAGGGAGTCTTCTTTTACTTTACCTTTATTTTTGCTTTTTGGTTTTTATTAAAACTTTCATTGACTTTAAAGTACTACATAATGATTTTGAAACAAACAAAAGTGAGTGATTAGTTGTATTTTCACCATGTATGTGCTATGATAAGTGAACCAGGACTTGACTAGAAAATATTGTTGGATGATATGAGCGGCTTTGGAAACAATGAGGGCAATCTGGGAAGATTCCCTCTGTCCCCGATGAGCAGATTTTGCTGCTGTAGAAGTCAGATTTAGAATTGTGATTTTTGATCTTTTATGGTTGTTTGTTGCTCTGTGCCATGTGGAGATGAAATGTATCTGTATCTGTCCTCAGGGTAAACTTGCTGCCATGTCCCTTAGTTTTTCACGTGTCCTAGGACAGTAGGTGTATCTTGGTTTTGGCTTTCATCTAGGCTAGAGGATTCCAGCAATACTAAAGGAATTCTGGTGCCCAGCTAGGACTCTGAATTTACTGTGAGATGGGTTCTATTGTGAATATTCTAAAAATCCCAAATCCACAATGATGCACATTAGTGTTCTTAGAAGAGGTAGGTCTCTGATGCTCCTTTTACCCTACAGGAAAGATTTAAAATGGATTATCAAATAAAAGATTGCTTGATGTTTGCTGGAGTGTCACTTGAGGGTGGACAAATAAATCTTTGTGCCTTGGCTCATTTGATAATAAATTCCTCAGTTCAACAATGAAAACACCTTAGTCTCTGAGGGAAAGCCTCATAGAAATCACCAAACATTAGCTGGTTCAGGAGTTCCCAAAAACCAATGAAGGATCACCTCCGTTTTGTGATAACATTTTCACTGGATGGTGTCACACATACGTTTTAGTGTAAGGCCGACAAATTGTTTTCCTTGAGAAGATAGTAATTTATTTTGAGATCATGCTCTTCTTTCTTTTTTTCATGTAAAAATGTGCTTTCTTTTATAAGATGATAATGAGAATGGTAGAAAAGTAAAATTCTTAACCATGTAGGTCTCTTAATTTTTGCTTAAAATAAGCCAATTCTTAAAATTTAAAAGTCTGGGAACCAGTGAACTGAACAACTTTAGATCTAGAAGGGGCCTCTTTGTTCTAACTGCAGTCAGACTACTGTCTTCTAATGTGGGGGGTCGACTGTCTTGGTGAGTCAGATATGTCATCACCTGTCCTAGCCCAGCCTAGCCAAACAGTATTGGATGGGTTAGAGTTCATATTTAGTGTTTTTAAAAACCAAGTTAAATTTGACTAGAACAGCCAGCCCAAAGAGGATCCGCACCAACAGGAACTGACATGGCCTTTGCAGTCAAAGTGTCAACATTTGACTGCCTTGTGGAATTAGATACATTTTAGTGTTAGCGTCAGGGTTTTGAGTAATTCTTATTTTCTAACCTGGATGAGTCCTTGAGTTTTTCAAGATAATTTTCCTTTTGATGTTAAACAGTGGTTGAGTATTATTGGAAGTTGTTTCATTCTACTTAAATAATTACACTTAGTAGCTAGACTTACTAAATAAACTCTAGAGAAAGATGTAAAACTCTGTATATTTATTTTATATTTTTAATTGTGTGTCAATTGAGGGAATTTTAGGAAATTTAGAAACAAGTGAATAAGAAAATGAAAAGCATTTACACTGTCATTTCCCAGAAATGACAACTGTTAACATTTTTTATACACCCTTTTGGTCTTCTTTGTGCATACATTTATTAACTTGGGATCATGTAGTATGTAACATTTTGTGATCTGATTGATTTTTGCTGTTTTACAATATACAGTGACTATTTCCTTTATCATGTATCAATCTTCAGCAATATGATTTTTAATGGCTGCATAATATTCTATTTTACAATCCCATCTTATTGGATATTTAGTTTGTTTCCAGTGTTTCACACTTGCAGATAATGCTTTAATAACCATCCTGTATCCATTTTTATTTTATTTTTTTTAGGATGGCTTCCAAGAAGTAGAATTACTGGGTTAAAGACTATAAATATCTTCAAGATCTGAAGAAAGATTTAAACATTTTTTGAGAGGGGTTAATAAAAATCAGGTACTGTTTTGAGACATATAAATCACAATCCAGATTAAATGTCTGGCAAGCAAATATTCACATTTTCTACAGGAGATTCTGGGGATCTGAGAAAGGGATAATGTAGGGAAAGAATAAAGAACTGAGTTGTAATGTCAGTGTGACCAAATAGGAATGTGGGAGAGCAGAAAAATATTGGCTAGCTGGTCTTTCAATAAAGTTGGAAAATGTTGACATAGATAATCACCCTTGGCAGTGATATCTGTATTAATTGGATCAAGAACTAGCCCAGAATAAATAGTCCAACAAAGTGGACACAGGATTTGTTAGATATTGACTGCCTAACATTAAACTTACATACTTTTAAAATAAATAAATAAATAAATAATTAATGGCTGCATTGGGTCTCATTGCTGCACGTGGGCTTTTCTCTAGTTGCTGTGAGTGCGGGCTACTGTTCGTTGCGGTGCACAGGCTTCTCATTGCGGTGGCTTCTCTTGTTGCGGAGCACGGGCTGTAGGCGCGTGGGCTTCAGTAGTTGTGGCACATGGGCTCAGTAGTTGTGGCTCACAGGCTCTAGAGCGCAGGCTTAAGTAGTTGTGGCGCACGGGCTTAGTTGCTCCGCAGCATGTGGGATCTTCCTGGACCAGGGCTCGAACCCGTATCTCCTGCATTGGCAGGCAGATTCTTAACCACTGTGCCACCAGGGAAGCCCTAAACTTATATACTCTTAAGAATTTTTTTTTTTACCTGTCGAGTTTTGGTGTTTCACACAAAATATAAACTACAGGTTTGTGGTGTTGATGGAGGGGGGCGGGTAGTAACTGGGTTCAGTTGTTTAAGGTTTTATTCAAGAGGTAACTGAAGATAAAGATGGATGTCAAATATTAGGTTTCATGTAATTTATATCTTATTTTGTTGTGCGATTTTAACCTGCAGGTTTTCTACCTACACCTTAACTGGTGAAATATGATAAGAGTGCCACATACTGACTAAGCAACTGCACCATCCACTGCTCTGTGTGCAATCTGATCACACCTCTGGCTTTGTGAGCTGTAGCCATGGCTTTCATTTAAATTACTAGACTGCCATAAATCTGATTTTGGACTGAATTTCATGTGTTTAAAATACTAAACCACTATTTACCAATCCCTAATGAAAAGTCATCATGGCAGTTCAAATACTTATATTTAACTAAAGGTAGAGTGAAATTAAATAGAAGTATATCATTATGAGAAAACAAGTGCAAACAGAGCTCAAAAATGTTCACTCTGTTCTATTCAGTAAACAAAGGGGAAAAGTTATCATGAGTTTATTTTAAAACACCTTTATTTGGGATATGTTTGAACTCCAGAACTAAATTTATAGCCTAACTGACTCACATTCCCCTCAAATAGCATCTCCTCTTGAAGGTTTCCTAGATCACCAGGAATAAATAGCCACTCATTTCTCCATTCAGCCATAAGACCCGATGCATAATACTATCAGTGTTTATCTTCTATTACTTGTTTTCAGGTGTTCCCTTCCAATTAGGCTGTGAACTTGGCAAGGTCTGGCTCTGAGTCTGTTATCTCTGTCTTCCAACGTCCTGGTACAAATAGATATTTGAAACTTTTTTATTGAATGCATGCTACATATGGAGTTGGGCAATTTAGTAAAATACAAAAATCCAAATGCACCTGAATTACAAAAATGTTCTGTGGTTATTTTTCTTTCATTTCTTATCTGTTTTCAAAGATGGCAAGTATAATACTCCTCAAGATTTCAATAATGTTCACTACAGTTTACAGGTCCATGTCTAGGAATGGGGGAGGGAAAATGAATAGTACCGTTAATAAATATTTATTGGAACCTCTCCATGATACAGAACACTCCACTATCCCTTTAAGATACAAAAAAGTAAGAGGGATGTACTTCAGAAATGAAAAATCTAAAAGAAAAAAAGTATGGCATTTCTCAAATTGTATTAAGGGCTTGTGCTGTTTTTTTCTGACAGCCACAACAGCAGCATCATATGTCTTCCAGGGTTGCTGCAGCACAAAAAGATAGAGCCTGGGGGTATCAGAGTCTTACTGCTTTGTTCCAGAAGTGATACATGTCACAGTCACTCACAGCTCATTGGCCAGAAGTAGCCACATGGCTTCAACCAGGCTGCAAGGGAGAATGAGAAGTCTGTGCATGTGACAAAGAAGGACAAGTCCTGGAATTGGTAAACACTAACTTCAAAGATTAAAACTGAAACAAAAATTTTTAATAAATTAAAATTTAATTATAAAAATGATAAATACTCACGTTAGAAAATTCAAACAGTATGAAGGAATACAAAGTGATTAACAAAATCCTTCCCCTAACCCAAGTATCCCCAATTTAGCCACTTTTAACAGTTTTGTGCGTTTTGGAAATTTAAAATTTTAAATATATACACATATATTTTACTTTTTTGTCTGTTTGTTTATAAATCATACTATAGATGATACTAAAATGGGATTATACCATAGATCATTGATACTTCTTGTGGAACATTTTCTATTCAAATAGTCTGTTGCGAACATCTTTCCATTTGAGCATATATGGATCTATCTCATTATTTTTTGTGGCATCTAATGGCAGTGTTTTCCATTTGTAAAGCTAAAATCATCTATAGAGATTGTTTGATCTAATGCTGATAATGCTGATGAGGTGGAATTAGAGGAGAAGAAGAAGAAAGATAGTGATATTTGATATTAGTTGTGTTATTCCATGGGCCAGGCTCTGTGATAAGCATTTCACAGGCAGTATCCCTTTTAATCCTCATAGCTTTAGGTGGGATGAGGTAGGCAATGTTATAACCATTTCACAGAGGAGGAAACTGAGGCATAATGAGGTTAAGAAACTTGCCCCAAATCACACAGCAAGGAAGTGACAGGACCACACTATGATTCATTTCTTCCTGGATCCAGAGCTTGTGCTCATAACCCTGGGATATATTGTCTCTCCAGGGTATGAGACTTTAAGTCTTGATGTATATTTCAAAGTTACTTTCTGAAATTTTAACACGGTATTAAAGTCCCAGCAATAGTGAAGAGTACCTGTTTCCCACACCTTCATCAACCCTGAGCTGGTTTAAACTCTGCCATCCTGACATGTAAACACTGTGTTGGTTTTTGAGGACCTCCAGAGCTATGAATTGGAACACAGACAGAAGCAAGAAAGATGCTAGACACTTCTGGGAAATGATACTTGCTTTGCAAGAATCTCTTGCATTCATACTGTCTGAGAGGAAGGACTTGACAAGATGATTAATTGTGCATTTGCTACTCATTTGAAGCAAATTTCCTTTCCAGTGTCAGCATCAGCCAATCCTCAACCATTCACAATTATATTTTTGTTTGGAGGATTTAGGGCAAAGAATGAGAAGAAGCATTTTCCTGGTTTCTAAAGGGTATTAATTATGAGTTATGAGAGTGGATATTGAAGGTAATGTGTTGCGCTGTGCTATGACTTTGTACTGAAAGTCACATGAAAAAGGTATCAGCATGTTCTTTAGTTCCCTGTGTGTGTTTGGTATGGAGGCAGGTTCTAGAGAATAGGACCATGGCAAAGGTCCATCTAGCCAAGTCTGAGGGCAGTGTTGCATACAGCAGTTACTTATTGAGTACTTACTATATGCCAGATCCTATGCTAAGCACTAGAAATACAATGAGAACCAAAAGAACTACTGTCCCTATCCTCACAGAGTGTATAGTTTTCAGGAGAAATCAAAAAAATTAAATTATACAACTAAATATCGGCTGAGTCAAGGGACCACCTAGTACATAATACTGTAAGAACCTATGAATAGTCAGGAATGTCCTCCATGAGGAAATGATGTTTGAGTTAAGGTCTGAATGAAGATGAGTCATTAAAAACTTCTCTCTTGGGAAATATCACATTTGCCATCCTTAGGGGATCTAGTTGAAGACAGATCAGATAGTGCTGGTAGCCTTATTATCATTGTCCAGCAAGAGACAATGATTGCTGAGGTTCAGATGTTGGTGGTGAGGATGGAGAGGAGACACATTCAAGAAATGTTTAATAGAGAAAGTCAATATAGCTTACTGATAGCTTTGATTTGGATGGTAGGAGAAAGAGCAGTGTCAAAAATGAAGCTAGCTTCCTGGCTTGCATACTTGGTGGTGTCTTTCTTAGCTATGGGAGTCACTGGGATAGCACTGAGTTTGGGGGAAGTGCATTATGAGCTTGGTTTTGGACAGATGGAACTCTCAGTGCCTTTGAGACATCATGAAGACAGGAATCTTATCTTTCTTATTCACTGTTGTATCCCTAGTGCCTAGAATATTGTCCTGCATTTTGATATGTACTAAGTAAATTTTTTTTTTTTTTGTGGTACGCGGGCCTCTCACTGTTGTGGCCTCTCCCGTTGCGGAGCACAGGCTCCAGTCGCACAGGCTCAGCGGCCATGGCTCACGGGCCTAGCTGCTCCGCGGCATGTGGGATCTTCCCAGACCGGGGCACGAACCTGTGTCCCCTGCATCGGCAGGCGGACTCTTAACCACTGCGCCACCAGGGAAGCCCAAGTAAATATTTTTTGAAGTAATTTCATGATGACATGTCTTTTCAATTATTTAAGTTATTTTACCTTTCTTAATGGCATTTTAACATTTTATTCATGTAGATTTTACACAATTCTTAATGGCTCCTTTTTTCATAATGTTTCATTTGTTTTGTTGCTGTAGTTAACATCAAAAGCAACAGGATTCCCCCCCATGATATTCTCTAATAGGTTATTTTTTTCTATAAAATAATGTTATTTATTTTTTAAATTAATGTAACCAGCTACTTCACTTCATTCTCAGATTTTTCTAGTGGATTTTTTAGTCAATTCTCTAGGTTCTTTTAGTTATAGATTTCATTATTTGAAAATAAAATAATTTTGCCTCTTTATTACTTCTTAAAAATACTTTTATATATATATTATGTCATTTATTCCTTCTCATAACCCAAGTTCAAAAATTCTGATGAGCTCGTTTTCCTAGGTAAGCCAGCATGCAACTTCAAGGTAGAACAAAGTTATATTCCATTTTGTTAATGGATTCCTCTAAAAAAGACAAGTTTTAAAACATTGTGTCTTTCAAAATTTAGTTATGACAACTCTTTAAGAAAGATTAAACATAAATGATGAGACTTTAAATCCTGTAAATGAAGTCAATGCCTGGAGGCATATTCATTCATTCATAAATACTTACTGAATACCTAGTATATACCAGGAACCATTTAGTGTACTCTAGTTTTTAACTACTGTAAAAAAAATAAAGGTAAAAATCCCTGCCATGATGGAACTTACATTCTAGTGAGGATTACAGACAATAACTAGGACAAATAAAGAGAACATATTGTTTGTTAGGTAGTGAAAGGTACCAAGGATAAAAATACAGTAAAGGAGGAAAATATAAGGTGTCATGGAGGGATGGTGAACTGTTAGATAGGACGTCTAGGGAAGGCCTCACTGAAAAGATCCAGTTTAGATAAGAAGAAAATGAGGGGCACATCATCTAGCCATCTGGGAGGTAATTCCAGGCAAAGGGGCAAATATAGCGCAATGGCAGGACAGTGTCTGGTTCATTTTAGGAACAGTGCTGCGGCCAGTATGCCTGGAGCAGAGAGATGGGGGAGTAATCAGAGAGTTCAGAGAGGTAATGCATATGGAGGGGGGTGGAGTGGAGGCAGATTATATAGGACCTTGTAGGTCATAGTAAGGACTTTGGCTTTTCCTCAGTAATACAAAAAGCCATAGGTGGGTTCAGATGGAAAGAATAACAGGATGTGGCTTATGACTAAGGAGGGTCACTCTACCTGCTCTGTTAAGACTGGACTGCTGATGGGAAAGGAGACATGTTAAGACCTATTTCAACAATCCACACAAGAGATAATGGTGGTTTGGGTGAAGCTTGTAGCAGTGGAGGTCATGAGAAGTTGTTGGATTAGGGACATATTTTGAAGGTGTAATCAATAGGATTTCCTAATTGATTCGACATGGGGTATGAGAGACATAGAGAAGCTGATGATGCACCAGAGTTTTGGTTTGAATAACTAAGGATAAAATGCCCTTAACTGAGTAGACAGTGGGAGGATTGCTATTTTTATTTTGGAGGGGTTTAGTTATTAGGAGCTCCATAGTGCTATTTGAGCAGTAGGATTTTTAAGGATAGGCAGAGGGGTCTTACAGGGGGTTACCACTGCATTCGTTCTTCAGTTCTGACCCTTAAGGCTCCAACCATGGCAATGCACTGATGAATGTGTGGTATTCAGGCACTATCAGGCTGAAGAAAATTGGGGAGAAAGAAGATGAGGCCAGTCTCACACTGGGCAGGGGAAAGGGAAGAGAACCTGGCTGTTTGCTCCTGTGTTAAGAGATTTAACTGTATGTGCTTACCATGTGGTATTTGTTAACCAAATTACAAAATGCATTATTATTCATAGATACACCCTGTATAAAGACCGAGATTTATATGCCGTTTTATTTATTTAGCAAGTACTTATTAAGCATTTCATCTGTGGCAGTTTCTGTGCCAGGATTTGGGGCTACAGAGAAGTATAAGATTTGACCTTTACCCTGAAGCAGCTCACAATCTGGAGGGCAGATATACATAAATAAACAGTGAGAAGTATTATTACAGAAGGATGGTCCCAAGCTATGAGATAAGAGAACAAGGGATGATGAATTGTCAGGTGAGCTGGGCTGTGTATTTCTTCTTTGCTAATTAACTCTGGGATTCCATTTTATTGGTATTCTTATTTTTCCTTGTGAATCAGGGGTTTAACTATGAAGCGATTGCAGGGTAATGTATCATAAGACTCTTCATTGCCTGAGTTGAATTTCCTTCAGGACTTGCAAAATCTTGGGTCATGGGATTCCAACCTAATATTAAAAAAAAGTCCAAAGTTTCTGTTCCTTGTTTGTAATTCTCCTAACACAATTATCTAACTTCTTCTCCAAGTGCCGTGACGAAGCAAAGTTTTTTCAGTAGGGGTACCTATGTGCAGATTGAATGCGTTGTTCATTGTCTTCATTACCAGGTGCTTGAGAAGAAGCAAGACTAGTGATACTCAGGAGTGAGAAGTTCAAGGAGAATTCTTACTGGTGGTGGAGAGCTGAAGATACCTGTGTATTTTGTACTTTTATTGTTCATCCTTTTGAAAGGGCTCTGTGAGCACCATCATTCATTCCATGGTGTTTATTTTCATAGAAATTTCCTTTTCTGTTTTTGGTGGATACCAGCAGTCCAGTGAGGTTCAGTAGACTTGACTGTTGGTTGCCGTAGGACGATTACAACTTTCTCAGCTTCTGTAATAAGATATTACTTGAAAGAGACCATCCAGCTTTCTACCTTTAAATTTATGCAGATGTAGCAATTGCTTTGAATTCACTAAAAACAACTTGTACAATTGTCTGTGAGCCTAGAATGGTCTCATCTTTGAATTATTTTCTTTTCAGGGTCTTTTTATTTCTATAGTTAAAAGATAGAGAAAGGAAGCAAAAAATGGGGAAAAATAAAATGATTAAGGGATAGTTGTTTATTTAGCTGTATGACAGTTGTTTTTTAAATGCCCAGTTCATATGGGAATCACTTTGCATGGTTGATTTGTGAGGACCAAGAATTAGGTTTGTGCCTGGAGTAGGTTAACAGGAGACTTCACCCCACTATGTGTTTAGGGAAGTGTGACTTTGCTTCAGTGCTCTACCACCCTTATGGAGCCCACACCCCTGCAACTACCAAGAATTATAGAAGTAGTGGCTTAATGTTCTTCCTATCCGAAGTTCTCCTCCTACCATATCCTCATCTGGCAGCTAGTCTGTGACTTCTGCTGTACTTTCCATTCAATCTACCTAGCTTGGCTAGAATCCCTTACTTAAGGTTTGTATGTGATTACTTCTAATGATATCATTTTGCACTGACAACAACTAAGCTTCTAAAACACTGAGTAGGGCAGGAAAGGGCTAGATCAAGAAATCAGGTATTTTAAAATATGTAATAATATTCTTTTTTTCTGATTACTAGTGAACCTGGGGTATATTATAAACTAAACTGGGTCATGTTGCCCATGGATTGTTTTTACAATAAAGTTAATCTAAAATCTTCTACTTTTTATTTCCGATTTTTAATCTTAGATGTATTCAGGATGTATTCAGCCTAGTTCAATAAACAATTATTAAGCCCTACTACGTGCCAGACGCTATGCTAAATGCTGAGCAACAAACATGACAGAGGCATGATACTGGCTCTTCAGGAGCTCATGCCCCAGTAGAGAACATTGGTGTGTAATAATAACAACTATTACAAAAGTCACCATGTTTTTTTAGACATCTACGTTGTGCCAGCCACTCTCCTTGAGATTTTTCATCCATTTAATCCTCACAATATGCATTCAAGGCATATATTTAATTTCCATATATAACAGATGAGAAGAGTGAGGTTCAGTGAGGTCTAGTCACTTGCTCCAGGTGACAGACAGGAAGTGGTAAACAAGGATTTAATATTTGGATTATCACAATCCATGACCTGTGTTCGTACCATTATGACACACTACTTACTTTCTGGTACGAGAAAACCCACACCTTTAAAGCAATGGGAAATGGGTTGATGTTCTCTCATGTCTACGTGTTGTCATTAATTAGGAATAAAATTCCTACAGAGTATTCTTACTGCATTTTGTTGTTATAATTTAAGAGGAAAAAAATAAATTTGAGTTGCTCTATTTTCTGGAAGAAACAAGACGTGAAGGTGAAATTTTTAGCAAGCATGTAAGATTTACAGGGAAGTCATATTCAGTAGACTACATTTAATTCAGTGGTGTTTGCCACTGTTCAGAATGCTTTGTACCTCCTTTTCGAAACTAGTTTTAGATTCATTTTAATTCCTCATAAAGAGTTCATTTTATTGTTTTTTATCAAAAAAGAAGACTTGATCAATTTGTCAGTAGACTTGGCTCTGGATAAACTTTGGATGTTTGCAGAAACCAAGCCCACCTTTTAAAGAGGACAATTTGCCACAGTTGAAATTCAAAACAATAGGAGAGAGGTTTTGATGGCAGCTCCACAGTCATTTCTTAAGCAATCAATAGAATCAATGTAAAGTTTCCAAGGTCATTACTTGAAAGTGGACAATACTTATTGCTATGAGCTGTTATATTTTTAATGAATGATTACTTTATAGTTTCCTATCATACAGGTAGATTCACTGCAACAAAGTAACAGTTTAAAGAGTTCTACTTAACTTGTGAATGTGTTTCTTTTAGCTTCACCTTTCCTAGTCCTTGTCCATGAAGAAGAGAATAGCCATTTCAGGCAGCACCTTCCAAAGGATCAAAATTCAGTTTTAAAAAAGAAACAGGGAGGCAGCAAGAGCGTGAACAAGAGATGGAAAGAGAGGGAGAGATCATCAAAATGAGGAAGTGATTCCTCTAGTTATCAGAAACAGGAGCAAAGTAACAATAGCTGAAATTCACCTCCCCATGGGGGAATGAATCATCAAAATAACCGGTGGAAAACAAGGTTGTGCAACCTTGACCAGCGTGTGTCACCGGCTGGTGGAATTTTTAGAAAGGCAGCAGTTTGGGTTCATCACTGCGGTTCATGATTGCACACACCTGTTTGGGGTATGGATTTTGCAACCCCCCAAAAAGGGGAAACTGAACTCACTGCTCCTCCCGAGCTGTGCAAAAAAGCAGAAAACCACAGCTGCTTGAGCAGTTAACAGATATCAGTAAAATACCCATGTTACATAATTAAGGATAACGTTCTTGAAGCATATGGGCCGGAGGTATTCTACTCTCATTAAAACTTTAGGTAGGAAACAATTTAGCATATTCTCACACATTTCTAGGGTTGAATTCTATAATAAATGTTTGTAATTAGGCATGCTGTAAACATTTTATTAAATAATACATGAAGAAAATGGTTGATGAAATATAGACGGCTCTGCATTTTGTGTACAATGACACGGAGACATCAAGAAGAGACATAAAAGATTTCTTCTCATTGGCTTGATAACTAGTCACTCTGGGCAGCTTAAGTAAGACTGGATGAGGTTTCATTCGTCAGAACAGCCTGTCTGTAATCTTAAAGAAGTAGCAATTGATGGCTCTGTTTTTTTTTCCTCCTTTTTTAAAAAAATACATTATATGTAGCCTGGTCTTCCCTTGAACTGCTGCTCCTGAACAGAAAGAAGTGCTTTTGACCCGAGCAATGGAAAAATCTCTTGCACTTTATTCTGGCAAGAATAGAGGTCGGCTTGATAGGGGATATTAGGGCTGGATAGAGCCAAAAACACCTAAATCAACATTTGAAAACGTCTACCTTGGCCAACAGGTGCTGTTATTTATAGGTTGGAGAGGAATAAGGGAGGGAAGTCTCCTGAGAATCTCCAAGACAGGTGTTGGGTCCCTGGGGAAGTGGTAGGAAACATGCCCTTGAGATGATATTAGAAGCAGGAAAGAGATTGTTTCAGTTCTGCAGCCCTGTTTGATATTCAAGCCAGGTGATTAATGGTCAACAATTCTGATCTAAATGGAAAAGTGTGTGATCTATGGAAAATGAGCTTGTATGATCCCAGGACATCCTCAAGGGAAGAATGACAACTTTCTGAAGTCATTAAGGTCAACTAGGTATTTTGTTTTCTAATGCGCACAAATAAGAAATCTAGCAACAGAATAAACATGAAATTTGGAATGCCTTCTAGAACATACGTGGGGAAACTGGGCAAGGTTGACATAGATTTTACTGATTTGTCTGCTTAGTAGGTAAATGGGGTTGCCAGTCTGGCAGTTTGCAGTGACAATAAATCACCACTAGACATTTTATTTAAAAATTGACACTGGCTTAAGGGATGTAAGGGATTGTCAATTTGCTTTTATTTGAGGCCAGGCACAATCATAACACACACAGGCCACCTGGAAACTTCAGCCCACATGCAGAAGCATGACTCAGGTCTCTATGGTTATATTTTTGTATGCTTGGAGAGTGCAGAGCTAAATCAGAGTCTCAGGATCCTGACCAG
The DNA here is from genome assembly GCF_964374135.1 of Grampus griseus. NCBI lineage: Eukaryota > Metazoa > Chordata > Mammalia > Artiodactyla > Delphinidae > Grampus > Grampus griseus. The sequence continues at coordinate 85,054,779 of NC_139001.1, read as the reverse complement.
AAAGATCCTGGCAGACTGGCACAGCCTGGAGACACCCCTTTTGGAAACCAGTTTGGTTCTAGAATTATGATGTAGGAAGGATATCATAGATTTAATGTTGGACAGAAAATTTGGTGGTTTCCTCTTTTATTGGTGGTGGTAATGGGGGGGACCAGCAGAGCCCATGCAGAATAGACAACTTGTGCATTCCAAAAATCACTCTATTATTAAGGAACTGGGTAGCTCTCTATTTTTTTCAGCCTTATCTTGCTTCAAAGTTTACTTTTAAATTTTGTGGTAAATGGAGTCATAGTTTTCAGAAGAAATATACTGAAGTAAGGAATCATGCAACCGCTGTTCTCACGTAAGCAATGATAGATGTTCTTTCTTTGAAAATCAGTGTAATTAAAAGACGACAAAATGGAGAAGAAGGTTACATTGGACCCTTATAGCTACTCTAGTAGAAATGGTGGAGGTGAATTTCCTTCCTTTCGTTTGTTTCCTAATTCCCTGAATATTCTTCAGAGCTTCACAGTATTCCTGCACAAATTATTTTGATTTAAGTATGTTTAAGTATTCTGAAAATATGAAAGTTAGTGTGCCAGGACAGTTATATTACAAATAAGCTGATATACAAATTACTAGTCTTTCTTCTCTGTTTACATATGATATTTATCAATCTTAATTGTACTGCATATTTTGTACCATGCAAATTATTAGAAGGGATCTGGTTAAGATAGAGATGTATTGACTTAACTTTGGTCTCATGAATAATTCAATTTGTTCACTTTCTGGATATATCCAGTTTGCTGTTGATGCTGCAAATATTTGAATTGGATTCGACTTGTCCATCAGAGATTTCCCCCCTCTCTCATGGACTTTATATATGTAGTTTTGATGACACTATCTACCAAAAAGTAAGAAAAATATATACTTTGGTTTCTGCTTGGTAAAGTTATTCAAAGAGATACAAAATGTCAAGAGCAAACAAGGAAACCACACCAGTGATATGCAGAAGCAGTTGGCAGTTTTCCTGTATTTGGGACATGGGAGTACTTAGACATTTGTGGCATTAATTACATATAAACAACTGAAGCATCAAATTTCTGACCTGATAGGATTTTTCTTTCTTTTAAAATATATAATATTATCTCCTTTACTAAATATTTACAAAAGTTGTGTTATAAATGCAATGGGATCTGTGTTCCTTAGACCACAGTGTCTTACAAACTGCCTGCTAGTAAATGACAACATTCATAAAATTAAAAAGAAAAAGAAAAGAAGAAAAATGAGAAATCCCCCAAAGCAGTCACTTTTATAAAAAGTCCCACAATTCTGCCAGTATCCAATGCCTGTATTGAATGTCATGCCAGTAAATCTTCACTCAAATAGATCAAGATGCAGCATATATAAGACTAAGGAAGAAATAAATTGTCAGCATTTCTTGGGTAGCCTCCAAAATGATGCAGGTAATTAGCAGGTGTTTATATTTTTTGTTTTGATTTGCCCACAGGTATTCATTTAACAGTATGTCTTGGAGACAGTCATGTAAAGATTTTCATCTTGGCATGTGTCTCTAACATTTGTTTGACTTTAATATGCATGTTAATTCAGAGTGAAATATTCTGAACTGGATTTTATCATACTTGAGGGCCCTAAAAGCTTAATATGTGAATATTTACAGCACCCTGGGTTTTCCAGCTAAGCTGTTAATTTCAGAGCAGTTAAACTTCGAGCTTTTACCTTTATTTTTTTCTCCTCCTGCTTGAGAGTTATTATGGGACATAAATTGTGTGTGTGTATATTGTGTGTGAAGATAGTGTTAACTCACTTTGTGGAGATCATAGTTCTAATCCTATTTTCACTATTTTGTTCAAAAAAATCCCTTTCTTCTTTCATCCTGAAGTTTTGATAGTGGATAACATGCTTTAAAAAATTAAGATATGAGACATATTAGAGATAAAAATAATTCAGGGGAAAATAATATATATATTTTAAAAGGTATTTTATTCTCCATGAAGATAAAATGTCATTAACGTTCATTGAGTTCTCTAAACGTAAAAGGGCACATGCATGCACATACATTTTCTCACTTGCTCACTCGATAACTAGCAAAAATAGTCTCTGCGGGAAAGAGCTGTAAGACTGGTGCCAACTTCCCCAACATACCCAAGAATTTCTTTATTTAGAACCTCCCATGTGCTATTTTTTAAAATCTCTGGAATCTCAGGGATTTTCCCATCCCGCTACATGCTTGAGACGTTTCAGAGCATGGTAACCCCCTCTTGGAATCCTCTAACTCTTCTGTTTTATTTTTAAAGTGTGGGCAGCATTAGTGTACAGGGAAGTGACGGTTCCTATGACAAAGAAGGATGAGATTCCCAGTGTGTATAGCAATACCTCTGAAGAGCATTGTTGGGTAGAGAAGCAAACACCATGAGCCACTGAGTCTTCTTTTAAGGGGCCCTTGAAAATCATGAGATTTTAAATCAAGTGCTCTCTGAGAAGGTGAGAAGAGCCATGCATGGCAACATCTATAGGACACCTTGTGTAATCCTTGAATGTTCATTAGGTAACAGTTGATCTGTGCCAAAAGCTCAAGATGTGATTCATGTCTAGTCTTCTCTTTTTCAAATTTTCTTAGATATGGTGAACTTGAATTTTGGTAATGCATTTGCTTTCAACACAAGTATGGCAACTTGGCTCTTTTGGGACCAGACCGTGATAATCTCTGACAGAATTATTCTAGTATTGTTCCCTTGCATTATATGGGTGAGACTATTAATGTATATTTAAAAAGCATATCATATTTGCATATGAAGTTTCTGATATAAACACACGACCTCCTTTGCAATAAAGCACAATGTGCAATTGCAGAAAACTCCTTTTCACTTATGAACGTCTCAGTCTGAGATTTACACAAACCACACTTTTGTTTGACTCCAAAATGTGGGTGCCAAATGAATCTACTGCACTAGGCTTATGAACACTACTGCAACTGTGCAGCTACTATTTCTCTGCTGGGAGAATTGTTTCGGCAGATAAACCATCTGGCTTGAAACACAGCCCTCTTTGAAAATATTCCCCATTATGTTAGCTCTGAAACAATGTGTACAACTATGCTCCAGTGGAGGACATGTTAACAGAAATTCAATGTCAAACAATATCTGCTCTGTAATCTTTTGCTAAATGTAAAAAAGAGGTAATCAAAATGCAAGATTTTAATTCTTTAAAGAGTTGTTGTGAATGTGACATAAGATGAAGAAAATTCAGGAAAATATTTAATAAGGAACTATAATAAAAGAGTGTTTAACATACTGACTTTTTTTTTTAAGGATCACCCGTGGAAAATGTGGCTTCTTTTGTTATAAGCGTCATGAAGATAGCACATTAATGCTTTGTGTTCATTCATCTTCTTTTTATTATTTTTCTGTTTTAACTAGTTTTTTTCTGTTTTCAAATATGGTGGGTGAATCGTCGGAAGCCAGTATTTATAGCTAGAGATCCTGAGGTGAACTTGGGTGACTCAATGTGACTTATGAGTCAGGAACACTATGGAAAAACTAAACAAATGATATTGGGTGGAGAAAATTAGTATGCAGTGGGAATAGGTAATATCTATTACCAGCTAGAGGAAATTTGATAGAAGTTTTAAGAATCCAAGCCAACAGTGTTATTGTTATGGAAGAAAGCTAGAGGGAAACGAGATTTTAAAAAAATGTATTATCGGTTCAATTCTATTTAGGGTGATATTAAAAGAGAAGACTTGAGTGAAGTTATGAGAAAGTTGTAAAAAAGTTAAGCTGTCTGAGTTTATGAGATCAGATAAATCTATGGTGGGTGTATCTGGGCCATTGGTGGGGGTGATTGTAGGAGCAGTCAGCATACTACTGAACTGAAGTGAAACTGAGCTAAGTCCTAGGAATTACTACAGTGTATGTGAAGTGAGAGAAAGTCGTAGGGAACAGAGCTAACTGGTCAATTGATGGGGAAGATTGATGCCATATGACGATGATAATTCCTTTGAGGCTAAAAAGAAATGGTACATCGATAGGAAGCATTGACTTTTTTTCCCCTTCATCACAAAATTCCCTTGTACGTTAAAGATATTCAGTTAAAATTTTTTTTAATTAAATGGAATGTAGCTCTGGTTACTTTGTCCTTCCACTTAGCTTCTTCCTTCCCCACTCTGGCTTTAGCTGTGCAAACAAACATGTCTCAACAAAAATCTCAACTTTTGATTTACAAAGAACTGTGCTGCTTACTTTTTCCCAGTACCTCTAAGATGAGAAAACTAAATCCATAGAGCTTAAGTTACTTTTTCATTTTATAATTGTATTGTACTGGTTAACTAGGAACTTGTATTAATCAAAGGCTTCCTTACACATGCTCTGCATCCAAGGTGATTTCTGAGTAATGGGTTCCAGTAAAGAGGTCTGGTGAAGCCACATGAATTGACCAAAGGACCTAGGAGGATCCTCAAGGATCTATGACCTGTTGTTAATAGGCAAACAGAGGTCTGTCACTAAGTGGAGGAAGGCTCTTTCGAGGGTTAGGATGGTGATTTCTCACAATCATCTTAGAAAATCTTACAACTGCCTACTACATGGGAGCCAGTATCAGTGACCTACCAAAAACAGAACTGAGGAAAACTTTTGGTCAAGTCTGATTCTACCATTGTTTCCTTGGGAAAGAGATAGGTTCCCTCTGTATGCTGGGGAATATACTATCCAGTCCTGAAAGTGCTGGGATTTTTCTCAGTCCATTCAGGGCCATTAGCTGTAGCAGTCACTCTATTAAGTTATATTGTGTCTATGTTTATGACTAGGAAGTTAACCCTGGATTATTTCTCTAGCAGGAAACGAACAATCAGCAGATTAATGTATTGGACTTCTATGAAGTCTTCTTTGGTAAAGGTTAATTAGCACTCTAATACTAAGGCCTGCTGCCCTGGGGAGAGTACTTAACACAAGAGCTTCTGTTTGCATTTCCCAACTTTTTTTTTTTCTCACCAATGACAATCACACTGTCACGTGGTAAGGACAAATCTTTGTTGGAGAGAAATTGAGGCATTGTTAAACATTAACAGGCCATTTGATTTTGGGGGGAGGGTCTTTAATCTTTCTTTTGCAATTTTATAGATTATCTGTGGTGTCTGTATGTGTCTGTGTGCATGTGTGCATGTTAGATTGTCAAGGGTCTGACAAATTTTAAAAGTTCACCGGACACATTTAGATATAGATATAAGATGAATCTTTAATTTTTAAAAGACGAAATTCAAGTAATTTTCATTGGAAAACAGAATGTGACTTTAAAGATGATCAGAATTAGAGGAGATAGTTATTTGATGGTATATAAAATTGGACTTCTCAGTATTTTTGGTTAGCATTTTAAGTGAAGAATTTATGAACTGAAAAGACAATTATCCCAACAATCACAGTCCCCAGATGGGATTCTGAGGAAATCTGAGGAACTCTAGTCCCCACAGGGTTGGGTAAGGGGACAATGGTGAATGGTTTACTTCCTTGTTGCCTTGTACAATTCTTCAGGTAGAGAGTTGTCTCCTGGCCCTTCTAAACTTGACAAAGAAAATCAATGCGACAGGTCCAGGTAGTTTCCTTCCCTGTCCTAGATGAAAAAAACACACCCCAGAAATCCAAAGCAGTCTTTTCAATTTAATGGTCATCACCATTTACCCAAGTAAATGAAGTAATAGTTGTGGTTCTAAAAAACATAAAACGAAAACCAGCCCACTGATTGCACTGAGGTGGGCAAGCAGCTGGTGCTCATGGCAGGTAAAGTAGATTAATAACAAGCCACTCCTAAGAAGGTTTAGGCTCTTACTGTCAGAGGGTAATAATTAATGATCAAACGTTAATGGAGATACTGGGCTGTTGATGTCATTAATTCAGCTCAGTGGAGCCAGTTCTGCCCAGGACCTGCCACAGCTGTCACTGAATTTGCTTAATTATTCCAGGGCCTTCAGGCTCTTTTTCTTTCATTTTTTTCTTTACCCTTCCCCCCCTCCCCCCACCCCACCCCTACTAACTCTAGGACATTATGTTTTCACTGACGCAGAATTATGAAGAGTATCCTGCTCCCTGGGCAGTGCCAGCCCCAAAATACGTGAACACCCAAAGGCAACAAAGGAGACCATAACTTTTTACTTAGATGAAAAGATGGAAAATGCTGAAGAAAGGCCCATCTTTAAATAGCCTGATTGTGCTGATATAATTTTGGGGTTCTTTAAGGATTTGGATGTCAAAAGCGAACTCTGAGCTGAGTAAAATGTCAAAGTGCTCACCCTCTCCCACAATCAAACAAAGAGAATATAGAAAAAGTGGCGCAAGAGTGTTGGTAAAACATAATGCCGTACAATCATTCTTCCAAGAGGGAACCAGAAAGTTAGCTTTGCTGGGCAAATTGAGGCAAGGAAAAACATGGTGAGGGAAATGCCACTATGATTAAAATTCAGTGGTAGGAGTATATGAATTTGCCTGCTGTGCTTTCAGAACCTTTTTGCATTTCCTTAGCTTTGTGTCTCTTTTATCTACTGCACCGCCTTGAGTTTAAGGAAAACCATTCTTCGTAAATATCATTTGAAGCTTTCTTCCACTGGCCTGTTCTAATAATCACCACATTTCTCACTACTGTTTCCTAATTGGAATGGGGTGTTAATTTGGGTTTTAAAAGACCCCCATCTTGCAAAATGTGTTAACTGAAGAAAACTAGTTCCTTGGCTTCTAAGTATACATTCTAGTTGAGATGGGTGTTATGATGTCAAACTAGGCCAATGTGTCTTGAGCCTCAAGGCTGGAATTCTGCTGGACTCCTCTCCCCACCGAAGCACTTAAAAAAATGTGAGGCGCTACAACAATTTCAAATCTTTCTCTTGGCTGCACATGGTGATTTGAAATAATTGAAGCTCTTCAAATTTTTATGTGCCATCAAATTTGCAAGTGATCGGTTCTGAGCATGTGCAGTATACTATGATTTAAAATTATTAGAGTCCCTCCAATTTATTGTAGGTGTCTCAACTTGAGAGTGATAGGGGAGCCTGGACTTTAGCAGTTCACAGTGTTTTAAAATGATCACTACATTCAGATGGTATAGAGGTAACTGGAATTCTGGGCACTTGTGTACATTTTTAAACTCATTGTTGAGATGACTTATTTTTTAGATTCAAAAGATATTATTAGGCCACCAGAAGAAGCATTTAAATACACCACTTAAAACGCACCATAACACAGTTTTTACTTTCATTGCCATGAGTCCCCACTGATGACCTGAATTTGATCATTATCGTAAAGTCAAATGCCCAAATTTGGCAAAGAAAAGAACTGTTCTTTTCTAGCTCATGCGCAAAAAAGAAATGTATTCAGTAAAAAACACCTGATGTGCTGTGGTGACAACACATAGAGTCTGTAGTCTATTTTTACAAATATACTGCTTTTGCTTTAAACAACGGGAGCTTTTTGAACTATTGCATAAATTACTACTTATTTTTTTAACTCTAAAGTGTATTAATTTGAGTTTATATTACAATGCAACAATTCTTATTTTTTTATATTTTATTGAAGTATAGTTGATTTACAACATTTTGTTTCTGCTGTACAGCAGAGTGATTCAGTTATACATATATATATATATCCCTTTTCATATTCTTTTCCATTATGGTTTATCACAGGATATTGAATATAGTTCCCTGTGCTACATAGTAGGACCTTGTTGTTTGTCCATCCTATATATACTGGTTTGTTTATTACTTCTAATACATGCTCAAATCTGTTTTTCATTTAAATATTTCAAATAAAGTACTTTTATAAAAGTATGTTTTACATGGTCAAATTTGTTTTCTATTTAAATATTTCAAATAAAGTGCTTTTATTAAAGTTTATTTCACTTGGATATTCATATTATATCATCTCTGAGATGAAATATGCGCATTAATTTTAAGCCCTTTGTTTTAGATATTTGGATACTGAACCAAATGCAAAGGTACATAATTATGAAATGCACAAGATGGAATCTTCAGATGACTTACTTGGTCACTTGACAGTCATTAAACATTCCTCAGATCTTTTACCAAAGGATATTATCTAAGTGGGAACATTTAAACATTTGTTGAATGCCCTGATGCCAAGATTCTAAGATGTAAGGTAGATTTATGGTTCAAAAGTTAATAATATATAAGAAGAAATCTAGTCATTAAGAAGTCAGCTAAAATTCTTAACATGTTTTATTTGTACCTTTGAAAGCCACGTGGATGCTCTTTTACTTGATTTAAACGAAAGTGACAAAGGTGAAATTCCAGCATATTCCTCAGTCACTTCCCTTCCTCAGCAAATGTTTTCCTTTTGATAAAAGTTAGGGTAAGTTGATTATGAATTTGATTTTTTAAAACGAAAACCTAGAGTTGATATTTGAAATATCCTGGCACATGAAAACTTTCTGATCTTATAAGCTAGCTTTACGAATCTCCATATTTTTATTACAGCAGAAATTTAACAGGATTAGAAATAGAAAATTCTAATAATAGAAAATACGTTGTATTTGGGATTTCTGTAACCCTAGGGATTTAGGGTCCTGAACTATGTAAAGTCCTACATTTGGTATAGTAGTCAACTTTTGCCCTCAAATTTATTATTAGTTTCTAAAGTTTGAAAAATTTTCTTATGTTTATATATTTTTAGCCCCCACTATTACATTGCTCTTTGGTGCTTACTATTGATAGGCAGAAAAAAGCTAAGAAAAGTTTGTTCAGTTATTTGTGGCTGGGCTAAATTAAGAATATGTCAGTGGACTAGTATTATGCTATTAAAGAATTGAATTAAGCGCTATTTAGCTCACAGGTAGAATGAGCACAATTATATCAAATTAGCCTATGTTGAGTACATATGAGTGCCTAGAAATTGCCTAGTTCCAAAGCACAGCTATACCAAAATAAAGTTCTTGCTTTTAGCTATACTAGTTTTGGAGTCCTTAGGAACGGGAAAGTTTATTTAGAAAGACTGAAGTGCTATTTGTGCTTAAACTCTAAATCTTTCAGTAAAACAGTTCAAATAAACATCTGATATGTATTGATACACCTTTTAAAATAAAGAGTGCTATTATTCCATGTTTTACTATTGCCTGCAGGGACAGCTGGTATTGTTTTGGAAACAATAAGGATATTAGTTACCATTTAAAAAATAACACACAGAATATACAACTCTTGACCTTGAGAGGTTTGAAGGGTGATTTCTCAGGTTAAAACTCACTGACCTTTTCAATTGTTTTGCATTTTTAGAGAAAGATCAATTTAGTAAATACTTTTCTATTACATACAAAATAAATCCCAGGAGAAAAAAGGGATAATTTAAGAAATATAACCGTAAAAACTTGAGGTATGATATAAATTATACATATATGCTCTGTAGGTGTAACAGAACTTTTAAAGAAAGTCTAAGGGAAATAAATGATCAATATATTTGATCTCATAAAAATGAAAATAAATAGCTACCTCTGTACATCAAAAATATGAAAATTGAAAATACAACAAATAAGGAATATTTCTATAGGTATCACAGATGAGATATCTGTCATACAAAAAGTTTTCACCCAAGTTTATGAAAAAAAATTAAATCCTCCATAGTTATAGAGGAAGGGGTAAAAAAACAGTGAAAATAAATTATAAGTGGTTAACAAATTTATGAAATGAAATTTGATGAAATAGATTATATTTAATATATCATCAAATACAATAAGTAGATTTAAATTAATATAAGAGAAAATATCCTAATTATGAACTGCAAACATTAAAAAATCTCATTCATTCATTCAATAAATGTTTTTGAGTATCTGCAGGGCACTATAGCAAGTCCTAGAGATATAGTGATAAACAAGACATTAACAGTCCAGTCTGGAGAGGCTTGCAATCTTGAATGGATTATAGGAAGTAAACAGGCACACACAGGGTGGTGTGACAATCACTTTGCTGTCTAAAGAGCAGGACCATGGACTTGGGGAACCAGGGGAATCTTCTCAAGGGAGTGAGACTCAGGTTCAAAAGGGTAGTGTAATTCTCCTCTCTTTGCTTTTTCTCGAAATCCTCATTCAAATCCTTCAGCAAACCTCTGATTTCTACCCTCAAAATACACTGAGAATCTGACTACCCTCCTCCATTTCTATCACTCTGGACTAAACTTCCATCAGTCATTTCCTAGAATATTGTAATTACTTCCCAATCGCTCTACCTACTTCCATTCTTCCACAGTATGTTCTGTTTTCCACCCGGCATCCAGGTACTTCCAACCTGTGCTACCCACAACCCTGCAGAGTTTCACATCTCGTTCAGAAGAAGACCCAAAGCCTCTATGACCTTCCAGATTTACATGAGCTGCCCCAGGAGCCTGTCTGATCTTAACTCCTCTATTTTTTGCCTCACTGCCCGAACATCAGCCCTTCCATCCTTCTCTTCCACAAACACACTGAGTGTTTTTGTCCATCACCTCATGAGGTTTGCACTTGCTATCCTAGACATGTTTTCCTCTTATATAAAAGTAGAACACTGCTTTCTCACTTCATTCAGGGTTCCGCCCAATGATCATATTATCAAGAATTCTTCCTTGACCTCCTATTTAAGATGGCAGTCTCTGTCTCATGTATGCCTTTACCTTACTTAACTTCTCTTCATATCATTTATCACTTCTTGATATATTTCTTTTTTATTATCTGTGTCCTCACCAGAATGTAAGATTATTGAAGTCATGGACTGTATCAGTCAAGGCTCAACCAAAGAAGAAAAACAAGTAGGACATTTTCTATCACCTGTTTACTTATTGTCTGTCTATCTGTCTATCATCTCTCTCTCTCTCTCTCTCTCTCTCTCTCTCTCTCTCTATCTCAAGGAATTGTGTCAGATGATTGTGGGAGCTGGCTAAGAAAGTTTGAAATACATAATGCAGAGCTTCACAAAGAAAAGAACATGGTCAGTATGAAATTCACAGTCACAGGGTTAAATTGCTGTTCACAGGGAGAATTTTAGATTTATTGAGGTATGATTGACAAATAAACATTGTGTATATTTAAGGTGTACAGCATGATGATTTTCTATACCTATACAATATGAAATGATAACCACAATCAAGCTAATTAACACATTCATCACCTCACATGGTTACCTTCTTTTTGGGGTGAGAACACTTGAGTTTTATTCTTTTAGCAAATTTCAAGTATCTAGTATAAAATGCAGTATTATTGACTATAGTCTCCACTCAGTACACTAGGTCCCCAGAAATTATTCATCCTATAACTGAAAGTTTATACCCTTTGACCAACACCTCTTCATTTCTCCAACCCAAGCCCTTGGCAAGCACCATTCTATTCTCTGCTTCTGTGACTTTGACTTTTTAGATTCCATTTACAAGTGATCTCATATAGTATTTGTCTTTGTGTGTCTGGCTTACTGCACTTAGCATAATGTCCTCCAGTTTCATCCATGTTGTCACAAATGGTAGGGCAAAGGACCTCAATAGACATTTTTTCTAAAAAAGACACAAATGGCCAACAGTTATATGAAAAGGTGCTCAACATCACCAGTCATCAGGAAATGTTAATCAAAACCACAATGAGATATCTCTTCATGCCTGATAGGAGGTCTGCTGTCAAATAGACAAGTTATCAAGTGCCATGGGATGTGGAGAAAAGGGAACCCTTGTACAGTGTTAGTGGGAATGTAAATTGGTATAGCCATTATGCAAAACAACATGTAGATTTCTCAAAAAAATTAAAAACAGAATTGCCATATGATCCAGGATTCCCATTTCTAGGTATGTATTTCATGGAAATAAAGTTACTATCTCAAAGAGATGTCTGCATTCCCATGTCTATTGCTGTATTATTCACAATAGCCAAGATACAGAAACAACGTAAGTGTCTGTTGATGGATGAATGGATAAAGAAAACGCAAAAATATAAAATGGCCATAAAATGAAGGAAATTCATTGGTGACAATAGGTCTTCTAATGGATTAAATCAGCCCACCCATATTATCTGGGATAGTTTCGCTTATTTAAATTAACTGATTATGGATCTTACTTATATCTGAAAACTTCCTTTACATCAACAACTATATTGGTGTTTGGTTAAATAACAGAGGACTATATCCTTGCCAAACCAACAACCATCACATTGGAAAGATCGCATGTGGGAACAAATGGGGCAACAGAGACAAAGGGAGTTTACAATCATTCAGAAGATTTTCTCCATGGACCTCAGCTGGTTCCTCATGAGAAAAATTGGGGGAAGGGGAGACAACTGAAAAGAGTCCCTCTCAATGGTTTAGGTGTGAAGGAGATGACTGGCTGCTGTTGGGGGAGGGCAGCAAGCACAAATCTGCTTTCCTGCTCCCTTCTTTCCTATGAAGGAAAAGCCTACCAGGATGGAGCAGCAAATCCTCTCTTCTATGTACAAGTAATGCTTCTGGGGGAAAAGTAGAAGCAAAACTTGTTTGTTCCTGGAGGAGGGATAGGAGACAATCTCTTAGGAACCGAGCAGAAATCTGTTGCTGTTGGAGGAAGGTTAGAAGCAAAAACCCCTGACTCCTAGGAGGGCTGCTAGAGTCTAGCTTGGGCCCAGAATCTTATATTTATAACAAGTAGAGATCTGCTATTTCTGAGGGAGAGGGGAAAACTCCCATCCAAATACAACTACAGTTACAAGGCAGAGTTTTGCTGCCATAGGTGGGAGGAGTAGAAATGCTAAGGAGGCCCAGGCATAGAAAGCCTGTCTATGACTGAGGTTGGACCAGGAAAGAGAGAACTTCCCTGTCTTCTCCATGAGCCTGTTGCTGAATAACAAGCAACATCAATTTACTACTAAAGGAGAGACAGGGCATGGGAGGAGCTCCCAGGGTAGTGTACGTTTTATGTTATGCTGAAAGCTGATGGGAAAGCAAGAACACCGAGAAGAACCATTTAGTACTGTAGCCCTCACTCTGAACCCAAAGTGACATCAGTCTACTGCTAGAGGAATGTGAAAACTGAGGTGTACTGAAGTTAATGTTAACTAGCAACAACAAAACCACAAATCAGCTCAATTCCTGACTAGATTGGCTCACAGTCCCATTCTAATCACTTCATAGCAGAAGATGGATGTTCATTTCTAGGCATAAATGCTATTTCATTCAGTCTCTACTGTTCTTCTACATAATGTCTGACATTTAATAGTAAAAAAATTACAGGACATATGTAAAAATAGCAAGAATAGACAACCCCTTGTCAAGAGATAAAGCAATCAGCAGAATCAAAATTGGATATGACACAGATGTTCAAACTATCAGAAAATGATTTTAAAATAATGATTATTAGTATGTTAGAAAACTGGTAGAAAACGTGGAAAATATGCATGAATAGTTGGGAAATTTAGTAACATACGGAAACTAGAAGAAAAGGTCAAATGGGAATGCTGAAAGGAATCATGATATCAGAGATGAAGAGCTGATTTGATGGACTCCTCACTAGACTGGACACAGCTGAGGGAAGACACACTAAAGTTGAAGAGGGGACAACAGAAATTATCCAAGCTGAAAGACGAAGAGAAAAAAAAGAATGAGTAATTAACATAGTTGAACATTAAAAGTTTGTACAACATCAAGTAGTCTAATGTATGTATAATTCCAGAGGGAGGACAGATAGAGAATGGGGCAGAAGATATATCTGAAGTGATAATAGATGAGAGTTCCCCCTCCCCCCAAAGAAGTAAGAGATCGAACCACAAATTTGAAACCTCAAAGAATGATAAGAAAGATAAATACCAAAATACAACAAAACTAAACCACACCTAGACAGGTCAGAGTGAAAGTAATGAAAACCAAAGACAAAGAGAACATCTTTAAAGAAGCTAAAGAAAAAAGAAACATTGCATACAGAAGGAGAAAAATAAGGATTACACCAGAATATTCATCAAAAACTATGCAATCCAAAAGCCAATGGATTAACATCTTTAAAGTACTTAAAAAAAAACTTCGTCAACCCAGGATTCTATACTCAGAGATGTATTTCAGAATGAAAGTGAACTAATGATAAAGCTCAGAGAAAAAGCTCAGAGAATTTATTGCCAATGTGCCAGCACTCTAAGAAATAAAGAGGAAGTTCTCTAGGATTATAAAACCCAATGGAAACTTGTATCTACACACATACACAAATAAAGAGCAGAGGTAATGATATAATCTAGTTAAATTTAAAAGATTTTAAAATATTTAATCATTTTAGAAGATAATAGACTGCCTAAAGCAAAAGAGTAAAAATGTATTTTTGGGGGGTATAAAAGATGTAAAAATAGATGTTTGACAAAACACAAAGGATAAGAAGAGGGAATTGGAAGCATATTGCTGTAAGACTTTTATGCTAAATGTGAAATGGTATAACATTACTTAATGATAGACTGTGATAAGTTAAAAAAATGTATATTGTAAATCCTATGGCCAGCTCCCCCAAAAAAGGGGTATGACTAATAATCCAATAGTGGAGATGAAATAAAATTATAAAAAATAATTGGCTAACCAAAGAAAGCAGGGAGAGAGAAAAAGTAAAGAACAACTTGGACAGAGTACATCTAACAAGATGGTAATTTTAAACCAACCAGATCAATAATTATTTAATAGAATATAAACACATATACTTTTACATTTAAAAGACAAATTGATAAAAATAGCAAGACCCAATTATATGCTACTTATAGGAAATGCACTTTAAATATAAAGATACAAATAGTTTAAAAGTTTAAGGATTTAAAAAGATATAACATGTAAATCCTAATCAAATGAAAGCTATAGCGGCTATATTAACATCAGATAAAATGTATTTTGAAGCAAGAAATATTACCAGTGATAAAAATAGACATTAGATAATGAAAGGTTCAAGTCAAGAAGAAAACATCATAATTTTGAATGTACATTCACCTAATAATAGAGCTTTCAAATATGTGAAGCAAAAAATGATAGACTTGAAAGGAAAAATAGACCAATTCTCAATTTATTTGAAGATGTCAACACTCTTCTCTCAGTAATTGGTAGAAAAAACAAATAGGAAATCAGTAAGGAGATGAAGACATCAACAATATTATGAATCAGCTTGGCCTAATAGACATTCTTGAACACTATACCCCAAAACAGTAGAGTATATAGTTTTTACAAGTACATGTATAGACCATATTCTGGGCTGTAAAATAAACCTTAACTCATTTTAAAAAATTGAAATTACACAAAGGAGATTCCAGGACCACAGTGGAATTAAACTATAAATTGGTAAGAGAATGATATGTAGAAAATTTGCCAATACTTGAAAATTAAACAATACTCTATAACTCAGGTTTCAAAGAGGAAGTCCCAAAGGAAATTAGAAAATATTTTGAATTGAATGAAAATGAACAGAACATATCAAGATTTATGAGACAGAGTCAAATCAGTAATTAGAGGGAAATTTATAGCATTAAATTCTTGGATTAGAAACCAAGAACAATTTCAAAACAATAATGTGATCTTCACCTTAGGAAGGTAGTAAAGAAAGAGCAAAAGAAACCGAAACTAAGCAGAAGGAAGAAAATAATGAAGATAAGGAAAAAAAAACAATAGAGAAAGCCAATAAACCCAAAAGCTGGTTTTCTGAAAAGGTCAAAAATTGTTATAAACCACTAGGCAAACTGATTAAGAAATTTTAAAAGTTACAAATTACCAATATTTGGAATGAGAGGACATCACTACAGAAAATTCAGACCTTAGCAGGACAGTAAGGGGATATTATGAACAACTTTATGCCAGTAAATTGATAACTTAGATGAAATGGCTAAATTCTCTCAAAAACATTAACTGTCAAAGTTTACTCAAGAAGAAATAGACAGCCCTGGTATGTCTGTACCTATTAAAGAAATTAAATGCATTGTTAAAACAATCCAAAAACAAAAATTCCAATTCCTTATTCTTATTCCAATTTCTTATTCTTTTGTGGTTTCATAAGTGGAGCCTATTAAACATTTTTGGAAGAAATAATACTAATTCTATTCTAAATTTTCAAGAAAATAGACGAGGAGGAAAACTTCCCAACTGATTTTATAAGGCTAGCATTATCCTGATACTAATAATTGAAAGAAAAAAATAAAGCAAAACTACAGAGCACATTCTTTATTGAACATAGGCACACAAATCCTTAACAAAACTTGGAAATTAAGCCCATCCGTATGTATAAAAGATAATACCTTTTGACCCAAGGGGAAGCAAGTTTACTTCAATATTTGAAAATCAGTCAGTGTATTTACCATATTGAAAGACATATTGAAAGACAGAAACTGTATGATCATCTCAATAGATACAGAAAAAATATTTGACTATATTTAACATCCATTCATGACGAAATTCTCAAGGACTTAGGAATAGAAGAAAGTGTCCTCAATTTCTTTAAAGGAATTTATTAAAAAACTACAGTTAATATGATACTTAATGGTGAAAGGCTGAATTCTTTACCCCTAAGTTCTGGAACAAGTAAAGGATGTCCATTCTCACCACTCGTATTCAAAATGATACTGGAGTTCCTAGCCAGTGCAGTAATACAGTAAGAAATAAAAGGCATACAGATTAAACAAGAAGAAATAAAACTATTCCCATCTGAAGACATGGTATCCACATAGAAAGCCCCAAATAATCTACAAGAAAATTACAAGAACTAATATGTGAGTTTAGCAAGGTCTCAGGGTACAAAACTTTGCTGCACTTCCCTGCTTAGGAAATTTGCAGGGAAAAGTTGGAAATTTAAATTAAAAAAAAAAAAGCAGTATCATTTTAAATAACATTGACAAACATGAAACATTTATGGATAAAACTAGAAAGACATTTGCATTATTTGCACCCTGAAAATTACAGCACAGTTGAGAAAAATCAAAGACTCAAATAAATGGGGTGCTGTACAATGTTCATAGATGGAAGATGTAATATTGTTAAAATGTCAACTCTCCTCAGTTTGATCTAGTGACTCAATCTAGTGACTCAATGTGATCCCACCAAAAACCCTAGCAGGATTTTGTGTAGAGATTAACAGGTTGATTTTAAAATGTATATGGAGAAGCAAAGGACCTAGAATAGTAAAAATAGCTTTGAATAAGACAAAGTGGATAACTCACACTTCATTATTTAAAATGTATAGTTCTACAGAAACTAGCAAGTATACTTTTGGTGGAAGGTCAGACATATAGATCATTGGAGTAGGATGGAGACTCCAGAAATAGAGACATAGATGGCATGATAATTCAGTGGAGGAAGGATAGTCTTTTCAATATGTGGTATTGAACACCCCATAAAGTGCTGGAAATTAATTTCAACCTATTCCTCATGCCATTTAACAATTAACTAGGAATATATATTAAATAGAAAGGCACAACCTAAAACTATAAAATTTCTAGAAGGAAACATAGGAAAACTCTGTGACCTTGGATGAGGAAAATATTTCTTAGATAATACACAAAAAACAAAAATCATAAAAGAAAAAAACAGATAATTGAAATTTCCTCAACAAAACTTCTCTTGTTCATCACGTTAAGAAAAATGAAAAGATTGGTTCTCAATTGAGAAAAAGGCATTTACAAAACACATACTTGTTAACGGAATTGTATTCAGAACTATTGTATAAAGAAGTCTTACAACTTAATAATAAGAAAACAACTAACCAAATTTTAAAAAAGGCAAATGAATTGAATAGTTTACCAGAGAAGAACTACAGATGGCAAATAAACATATGAATTGACTTTCAACATCATTAGCTAATAGGGAAATGCAGAATAGAACCACAATGAGATACAACTGCACACCTACTAAAAAGATTAAAAACAAACAAACGAAAGACAGTACTAAGTGCTGAAAAGGATATGGAGCAACTGGAACAGTCGTACGTTTCTGATGGGAATGCAAAATTGTACAGCTACTTTGGAAAACAGTTTTAAAATTTTCTTATAAAATTAAGCATATAGTTTTTATTTGACTTAGAAATCCCACTCAAGGCATTTACCCAAGAGAAATGAAAACATATGTCTACACAAAGCTCTAGGTGAATATTTATAGTAGCTTTATTCATACTCTCTAAACTGTAAACAACAGTAAACAATATTTTCTAAATTTCCATCAGCTACTGAAAGTATAAACAAACTGTGATACATCCATACAATGAAACATTACAGCAAAAAAAGGAACCAAGTACTTTTGCAACAACATAGATGAATCTCACAAGCCTTATGTCTAGAGAACAAAGCCAGATACAAAAGCAAACATAACTGTATTATTCAATTTATATGATATTCAGAAAAGGAAAAACCACTGGGACAGATAACAGAGCAGTGGATGCCTAGGCTTGGGAATAGGTGAAGAGATTGATTATACAGGGGGCACAAGGAAATTTATGGAATGATGGAAACATTCTATATTTTGTGTCTGTTGATGGTTACATAACTGTAACTCATAAAAATAGGCACCTAAAAACCTGATGTTAAAAAATACAATTAAAAATATTAAAAAATACATGAAGCTAAGCAATAGTTTAAAAATACACAAGACACTCAGCAAGAAAATCTGGAGTTCTTGAAGCAAAAACTAATCAATATTAGAAATTTAGTTTAGACACATTTGTCAGTGTCCAGATATCTCTGAAATTGTATCTGTTTGGTTCATCCTGCCAAGTTCTTACTTGCTTTGCAGGCATTGGTTTGAAAAAGAGTAATGACAAGAAGCAGAACAGAAAATAACTTATATTTTTACAAGTGATGATTAGAAGTATTTATTCACCAAATGGGACCCCATGATTCAGTTCTTTCCACTGGAGTGTATCTGTTAGGGTGAGAGAGAGGATCGTTAAAGACATGTCTGGTCATGGTGGGAAATTACAAAACTTCCACATTTTCTTATTCTGTGGTCTCTTATTAATAACATCTATTATTTATTTATTTATTGCCAGATATTTTATATGCATTCTCTCATTTATTTCTTATGCATGACAGATATTTTTGTGTCTTTTACAGATGAAGAAATGAAAAATTTGAAGGGATTATGTGACTTGAATATTGTCACGTAGTTAATAAATAATGAAGTAAAGATTCAAACACAGTCCACAGTCTACGCTTTTCTCATTTTACCATGTGTATGTTTATCTATTAGTCAACTGTGTTGGCCTTTGATGCTTTGGTGACCTTTCTTACTCCATTAGCTTTAGAGATTGCCAGCACACCATCCTAGTTC
The DNA here is from genome assembly GCF_964374135.1 of Grampus griseus. Taxonomy (NCBI): domain Eukaryota; kingdom Metazoa; phylum Chordata; class Mammalia; order Artiodactyla; family Delphinidae; genus Grampus; species Grampus griseus. The sequence continues at coordinate 85,035,548 of NC_139001.1, read as the reverse complement.
TTAATCACCTTATGCTTGTAATTCTGCAATAAGGTCCTAGTTCATTTTCCTTCTTCAAATGCCTCTTCAATCCGTTCTATATACTTATATCTCTATACTTAGGATTCTAAAGCATCCATTCCGTCATGACATTTCTGAACTCAAATCTGTAATCTCTCTCCTATTGCATTATGTCTTTTCTTTTCTGCTTAGCTTTAAAGACCTTATATAGTCTTACATTTTATTCACACTTGTATTTCAGTTTCCCCAGAAGCACACCTCACCCTGATCAGGTGAATCTCTCTGTCCTCAGAAGTCAGTGTCGTGCTCTGATTCTTGTTCTTCACTCTTCATTCTGTGTCTACCTTGTTTTTCACCTTTTTGCCTCTCCCAATTCTGTCCATCTCTCCAGGCCTATTTCAAGTCTCAACTATTCCAGTACGTTTGCCTTCTCCAAATTATACTCACCTTTTCCTTTAAGAACTCCAAATGCATTTGGTATTTGTTTTTGGAATGGACAGTTAATTGTTTCAAAAGATTTTAATGGTTTTAAATTAGGTAAAATGACAAATTATTAATAAGCATTTTCATAAAGCAGTTACTATTGCAGATACATCTTCTGACCTACAAGGTGTTTTGGAGGGATGAAAAATTTGATATCCGAGTGTATTTTAATCAATATTAGAATTGTGTATTCTGAGTCGCTGGTAACGGGAAGCTATTATATCTTCTATGGCTATTTTTTAAAATCAGTTTTTGGTTAATAAACTCCTTGGACCCAATACTTAAGAAAACAGTGCCCACAGTAACTAGCACTTTGTAGAATATGATTGACACGGAAGTAGGCAAAAGTCTGTGGTCTTTTCTTCCTCTATTACTGTTTTTAAATTCCTTAAACTATTTCCCAATTATTAAAGGTTATTCTAGCAGGACAGGTGCATTTAAAATCACCTGGACCTTTAGAGAAAAAATTCTACTTTGATTATAAATCCAAAGTTCAAGTCATTTCTCTCATACTTATTATTTCTAAGACCAAGTCAACTCACGAGAAAAATCCTATCATTATATTACACTTTTTGCTATGATCTTTCTCCTGCCATCTCTCTATTCCCCAGATTTCCTGTACTTAAGGACACTATGGATGTGGTCCATGACTGGCACCAGTGTTCTTTCTTGAAAGAGGATAGCGCTGACACTAGATGTGCAGGATATATACCCACCAGGCTCTAGTAATAAAAAGTTTACCAATCCAAAAGAAAGATGTGCAAGCATGCCCACATTTTAAGGTCATTAAACATCTCCAGTTATTTTACAAATGGCTTGTTTTCAGTAAAATCCCAAGTACTTTCTATCCCAAGTATTTCCCTGCCCTAATTATTTTTAAGTGATGTCAAGGAAATTTCATCCATATACACTTGCTTTCAGTATATTCATTGAGTCAACTATTGTTTGTAAAGATTGATATAATATTGTTCCCTTTCAAAACTAGGGCCCCAGAAATGCTTTTAAAATGTGTTTCTTCTGCTATTTAGGAACTTAATTTTTGTTCAACCTTGCTTGTAACCAAAGGTTTGGGTTACAGTCAAAACTAGCACTTTTGAACCAGCTTTGAATTTCTGTTTCATTCCTGTATGTTATTTCCATGTGGAGATGCATGAAGGATACAACCGGAAACATTTTCAGGTTAGGAATAGCCTTAAGTAACCCGCTACTATTTTACTCTCCCACTCAGAATTTACAAGGTCATTTGTAACTGGAGTAAACATTGCTCCTAACATATTCCTTACTGTTGAGTACTTTTTCTCTTCATTAATTTTTTGGAACTCTGTGCACAGTTAGGCAAATATATAAAATAAACCAGAAACATATGAGTGAATAATAAACAAATTAAAGTTGTCACTCTAGACTTAGGACTTGAAAATATTTTAATATTTAAACTTCTATACCATATCTACTAAATAGTTACTGTGTAAAATAGAAGAGAGGTTTTTACTATGCAATACGTTTATTGTAAAATTATCAATTTACATTATTTTAATATATTAAAGGAGAAAAAGTTAAATGGTTCATGTACATGCTAGATAAGGTTTAGATATCCACTTAAATTATTCTAGGTGAATAAAATAATCTGATCTCTTTCATCTTCTAAATAAATGATTGAAAATGCACTTTTCTTTTGACATCATGTTAATATAATGAAGGCCCTGAAATTATACCTGTAGTGATTTTTGCATTTCAAGGTTGTGGAACTTGTCAACTTGGTTAAAATGTGTTATTTAAGCTCTAAACTATCCAGAAGACAACTCACAGCTAATTAGTGCCCTGTAGGGGAACCTACTATTTAAAACTTTTCCAGGGAAGAAAAAGTCCCAAAACATATTGCCATGGATGAAAGAGTTGCCCCCTAGTGACCTGATATTATGGGAAATTAGAGAATGTTTACTTATGCTAAATATGATGGTGAGTTGCTGAAGGTGTATCTGATTTTAAAATTGCAGCTTGAATTCTGTCTGCTCTGAGGAAGAGCTGTGCATAAAGATTTTTGTTGTGCCTCAGATTTTCAAGATTTGTTCTAAATATGAATGTACATACTATAATAGCTTTGGTGGAATTATTATAATCTACTAGGTAAGTGGTATTATTTAAAATACTCAATTTTTACTTTAAAGGCAGATTCTAATACCCCTAAATAAAATAAGTGTAGTGAGTTGAATTAAAAATAATCAGCAATGTTTCGAAGTACTTGATGGTATTTGCATAATCTGCATTTCAAAAAGTCCCCAAGTATGCAACATCTTTAGAACATTTACAGTCTATTATGCCATCTCCTTGCACTTCTATGAAGAATTTCTTCCATTAAAAAAACTGTTATAAAAGGAAATTAACAACTTTTAAATAATACTCTTAGAGAAAATATGCAAAGCTGGGAAACTCAAAGTGAAAGCTAACACTTAATTCCTCACTTTTTCTGCTTATTCCTACGTGTTGGAGGGATCTCCGATCAGTATGGTACGAGCCATATGCGCTGTAATAACGAGACAAAATGGAACAAGTTACGGATGGAGTGTCAGCTTGGCATCCCCCTCCCCAAACTCCATTCTCCCCTGTTTAGTGCAAACACAGAAGAAAAGCACTTTTTAGGTGTATACCTATTATGCTTTTTGGTGCATTGCAGTCCCAGTTGCCTTGGTCATAGTATCAGATGACTTAAAATCTCTATCTAAAAACTGAAATAAAGCTCGGTCAGCTGGGAGTTAGCATGTGATTGCATTACCTGGTTAAACATGTTCAGCTGAATTATTAATTTTCTGTCTTGTTAAGTACTGGGTTCATGGCTGGAAGTGAAAATGCATGCAATGTAGAAAATATGCCGGAAAACTGTTGTAAAACCATCATTAGGTCTCAGTATTGCATGACTTCTTATGAGACAGAGTGACACGTTTCTTAAAACAGGATCAGCTGTCATTTTCACAGGTTTATCCAAATAGTTTATATTGTAAATTATATATTCTAAAAAATTAGATGACAGAAGGGTCATCTAATTTATATACAACAAATGCTAAGCAGATAGGGGCACATTGTACCTATCTTAGAAAAATTACTCAATATTAATCATGGACTCTTGGTCCATATTGGAAAAATCTTTTCTGACACTTAGAAAGTTTACTAACCATTGAGGTTTATTTTATATTGATAAGTCATGGCTTCAGTTTATTAGTACTTATTCAGCCTCACTGTATGGTAGTTATGCCATTGAAAGTGATAAAAGATTTATGAAGGTGAGTATACAAGAAAGGAATAATTATTTGTTGTTGTTTGCTAATTTCTTTGGTACATTCCATATTATCACAGTATGTTTTTCAGTTACACTTTTAAAGTTTAGTTTGGAATAACAAATATGAAAACGTTTATTAGAGACGTAAAATAGAGTCAAGTGAATAATAAATTTGCTCTTTCTTTCTAGAAGATCTATTATTAAAGTTTGTATAGTCCTACTTTCTATACTATGAATAGAGTTTCTGTTTTAATGTTATAAAAAGTTAAACCGTCTCCCCTCCCTTTTTATTTTTATTTTTAATAGATCTTTATTGGAGTATAATTGCTTCACAATACTGTGTTAGTTTCTGTTGTACAACAAAGTGAATCAGCCATATGCATACATATATCCCCATAACCCCTCCCTCTTGAGCCTCCCTCCCACCCTCCCTATCCTACCCCTCTAGGTCATCGCAAAGCACCGAGCTGATCACCCTGCGCTATGCTGCTGCTTCCCACTGACTGACTGTTATACATTTGGTAGTATATATATGTCGATGCTACTCTCACTTTGCCCCAGCTTCCCCCTCCCACCCCATGTCCTCAAGTCCATTCTCTGTGTCTACGTCTTTATTACTGCCCTGCCACTAGGTTCATTAGTACGATTTTTTTTCTTTTTTTTTAGATTCCATATATATGTGTTAGCATAAGGTATTTGTTTTTCTCTTTCTGACTTACATCACTCTGTATGACAGACTCTGGGTCCAATCACCTCACTACAAATAATTTCGTTTCGTTTCTTTTTATGGCTAAGTAATATTCCATTGTATATGTGTGCCACATCTTCTTTATCCATTAATCTGTTGATAGATATTTAGGTTGGTTCCATGTCCTGGCTATTGTAAATAGTGCTGCAATGAACATTGTGGTACATGTCTCTTGTTGAATTATGGTTTTCGGAGGGTATATGCCTAGTAGTGGGATTGCTGGGTCGTATGGTAGTTCTATTTTTAGTTTTTTAACAAACCTCCATACTGTTCTCCACAGTGGTTTTACCAATTTACATTCCCACCAACAGTGCAGGAGGATTCCTTTTTCACCACACCCTTTCCAGAATTTATTGTGTCTAGATTTTTTGATGATGGTCATTCTGACTGGTGTGAGGTGATACCTCATTATAGATTTGATTTGCATTGCTCTAATAATTAATGATGTTGAGCATCTTTTCATGTGCCTCTTCACCATCTGTATGTCTTATTTAGTGAAATATCTGTTTAGGTCTTCTGCCCATTTTTTAATTGAATTGTTTGTTTTTTTGATATTGAGCTCCATGAGCTGTTTGTATATTTTGGAGATGAATCCTTTGTCCATTGTTTCATTTGCAAATATTTTCTCCCATTCTGAGGGTTGTCTTTTCATCTTGTTTATGGTTTCCTTTGCTGTGAAAAAGCTTTTAAGTTTAAGTAGGTCGCATTTATTTATTTTTGTTTTTACTTCCATTACTCTAGGAGGTGGGTCAAAAAATATCTTGCTGTGATTTATGTCAAAGAGTGTTTTTCCTATAAGAGTTTTATAGTGTCTGGCCTTACATTTAGGTCTTTAATCCATTTTGAGTTTATTTTTCTGTATGGTGTTAGGTAGTGTTCTAATTTCTCTTTTACATGTAGCTGTCCAGTTTTCCCAGCACCACTTATTGAAGAGGCTGTCTTTTCTCCATTGTATGTCCTTGCCTCTTTTGTCATAAATTAGGTGACCATATGTGTGTGGGTTTATCTCTGGGCTTTCTATCCTGTACCATTGATCTGTATTTCTGTTTTTGTGCCAGTACCATCCTGTTTTGATTACTGTAGCTTTGTAGTATAGTCTGTCAGGGATCCTGATTTCTCCTCCTCTGTTTTTCTTTCTCAAGATTGCTTTGGCTATTCTGGGGCTTTTGTTTTTCCATACAAATCGTAAAATTTTTTATTCTAATTCTGTGAACAATGCCATTGGTAGTTTGATAGGGATTGCATTGAATCTGTAGATTGCTTTGGGTGGTATAGTCATTTTCATAATACCGATTCTTCCAATCCAAGAACATGGTATATTTCTCCATCTGTTTATGTCCTCTTTCTTTCATCAGTGCTTTATAGTTTTCTGAGTACCAGTCTTTTGCCTCCTTAGGTAGGTTTATGCTTAGGTATTTTATTCTTTTTGTTATGCTAGTAAATGTGATTGTTTCCTTAATGTCTCTTTCTGGTTTTTCATTCTTAGTGTATAGGAATGCCAGAGATTTCTGTACATTAATTTTGTGTCCTTCAACCTTACCAAATTCATTGATTAGTTCTAATAGTTTTCTGGTGGCATCTTTAGGATTTTCTATATATAGTATCATGTCATCTGAAAACAGTGACAGTTTTACTTCTTCTTTTCCAATTTGGATTCCTTTTATTTCTTTTTCTTTTCTTATTGCCATGGCTAGGCCTTCCGAAACTATGTTGAATAAGAGTGGGGAGAGTGGACATTCTCGTCTTGTTCCTGATCTTAGTGGAAATGCTTTCAGTTTTTCACCCTTGAATATGATGTTTGCCATGGGTATGTCATATATGGCCTTTATCATGTTAAGGTAGGTTCCCTCTATGACCATTTTCTGGAGAGTTTTTATCATAAATCAGTGGTGAATTTTGTCAAGAGCTTTTTTCTGCATCTATTGAGACGATCATATGGTTTTTATTCCTTAATTTGTTAATATGGTGTATCACATTGATTGATTTGCAAATATTGAAGAATCCTTGCATCCCTGGGATAAATCCCACTTGATCATGGTGTATGATCCTTTTACTATGTTGTTGGATTCTGTTTGCTAGTATTTTGTTCAGGATTTTTGCATCTATGTTCATCAGTGATATTGGTCTATAATTTTCTTCTTTTGTGATATCTTTTTCTGGTTTTCGTATCAGGGTGATGGTGGCTTCACGGGATGAGTTTGGGAGTGTTCCTCCCTCTGCAATATTTTGGAAGAGTTTGAGAAGGATGGGTGTTAGCTCTTCTCTAAATGTTTGATAGAATTCACCTGTGAACACATCTGGTCCTGGACTTCTTGTTTGTTGGAAGGTTTTTTTTTTTTTTTTTTTTTGTGGTACGCGGGCCTCTCACTGTTGTGGCCTCTCCCGTTGTGGAGCACAGGCTCCGGACGCGCAGGCTCAGCGGCCATGGCTCTCGGGCCTAGACGCTCCGCGGCATGTGGGATCTTCCCAGACCGGGGCACGAACCCGTGTCCCCTGCATTGGCAGGCAGACTCTCAACCACTGCGCCACTAGGGAAGCCCTGTTGGTAGGTTTTTAATTACAGTTTCAATTTCATTACTTGTGATAAGTCTGTTTATATTTTCTAACTTTTGGTTCAGTCTTGGAAAATTGTACCTTTCCAATAATTTATCCATTTCTTCATGGTTGTCCATTTTATTGGCATATAGTTGTTTATAGTAGTCTCTTATAATCCTTTGTATTTCTGAGGTGTCAGTTGTGGTTTCTTTTTCATTTCTAATTTTATTTATTTGAGTCCTCTCCCTATTTTTCTTGATGAGTCCGGCTACGGGTTTATCAATTCTGTTTATCTTCTCAAAGAACCAGCTTTTAGTTTTATTGATCTTTGCTATTGTTTTCTTCGTTTCCATTTCATTTATTTCTGCTCTGATCTTTATGATTTCTTTCCTTCTACTGACTTTGGGTTTTCTTTGTTCTTTTTTCTCTAGTTTCTTTAGGTGTAGTGTCAGATTGTTTATTTGAGATTTTTCTTGTTGTTTGAGGTGAGCTTGAATTGCTATAAATTTCCCTGTTAGAACTGCTTTTGCTGCGTCCAATAGGTTTTGGGTTGTTGTGTTTTCGATGTCATTTGTTTCTGTGTATTTTAAAATTTCTTCTTTGATTTCTTCAGTGATCTCTTGGTTCTTTAGTAGCACACTGTTTAGCCTCCATGTATTTGTGGTTTTTACAATTTTTTTCCTGTAATTGATTTCCAAACTCATAGTGTTGTGGTCAGAAAAGATGCTTGATATGATTTCAGTTTTCTTAAATTTTCCAAGGCTTACTTTGTGACCCAAGATGTGATCTATCCTGGAGAATGTTCCATGTGCACTTGAGAAGAAAGTGTATTCTGCCACTTTTGAGTGGAGTGTTCTATAAATAACAATTAAATCTGTCTGGTCTGTTGTGTCATTTAAAGGTCCTTATTTATTTTCTGTTTGGATGATCTGTCCATTGGTGTAAGTGGGGTGTTAAAGTCCCCTACTTTTATTGTGTTACTGTTGATTTCCTTTTCATGTTTGTTAGTATTTGCTGTATGTACTGAGGTGCTCCTATGTTGGGTGCATAAGCATGTATAATTGTTATATCATCTTCTTGGATTGATCCCTTGACCATTATGTAGTGTCCTTCCTTATCTCTTGTAACTTTGAAGTCTATTTTGTCTGATATGAGTATTGCTACTCCAGCTTTCTTTTGATTTCCATTTGCATGGAATATCTTTTTTCATCCCTTCACTTTCAGTCTGTATGTGTCCCTAGGCCTGAAGTGGGTCTCTTGTAGACAGCATATTTATGGGTCTTGTTTTTGTATCCATTCAGCCAGTCTGTGTCTTTTAGTTGGGGCATTTAATCCATTTACATTCAAGGTTATTATCGATATGTATGTTCCTATTACCATTTTCTTAATTGTTTTGGGTTTGTTTTTGTTGGTCTTTTTCTTCTCTTGTGTTTTCTGCCTAGAGAGGTTTCTTTAGCATTTGTTGTAAAGCTGGTTTGGTGGTGCTGAATTCTCTTAGTTTTCGCTTGTCTGAAAAGCTTTTGATTTCTCCATCAAATCTGAATGAGATCCTTGATGGGTAGAGTAATCTTCGCTGTAATTTTTCTCTTTCATCACTTTAAGTATATCCTGTCACTCTCTTCTGGCCTGCAGAGTTTCTGCTGAAAAATCAGCAGATAACCTTATGGGGATTCCTTTGTATGTTATTTTTTATTTTTCCCTTGCTGCTTTTAATATTTTTTCTTTGAATTTAATTTTCGTTAGTTTGATTAATATGTGTCTTGCTGTGTTTCTCCTAGGGTTTATCCTGTATGGGACTCTCTGTGCTTCTTGGACACTTGGGTGACTATTTCCTTTCTCATGTTAGGGAAGTTTTCCAGTATAATCTGTTCAAATATTTGCTCAGACCCTTTTGTTTTCTCTTCTTATTCTGAGACCTCTATAATTCGAATGTTGGTGCATTTAGTGTTGTCCCAGTGGTCTCTGAGATTGTCTTCAATTCTTTTCATTCTTTTTCCTTTATTCTGCTCCTCATAAGTTATTTCCACCATTTTGTTTCCCAGCTCACTTATTCATTCTTCTACCTCAGTTATTCTGTTATTGATTCCTTCTAGTGTATTTTTTCATTCAGTTCTTGTGTTGCTCATCTCTGTTTGTTTGTTCTTTAGTTCTTCTAGATGTTTGTTAAACATTTCTTGTATTTTCTCAATTCCTGCCTCCATTCTATTTCTGAGATTCTGGATCATCTTTACTAACATTACTCTGAATTCTTTTTTAGGTAGATTGCCTATTTCCTCTTCATTTATTTGGTTTTGTAGGTTTTTACCTTGCTTCTTCATCCATGATATATTTTTTTTGCTGTCTCAATCTTTTTTCCTTTTTTTTTTTCTGTGAGTGGGATTGTGTTCCTGTCTTACTGGTGGTTTTGCCTGAGGCTTCCAATACTGGAGTTTGTAGGCTGTTGGGTAGAGCTAGGTCTTGGTGCTGAGATGAGGACCTCTGGGAGACCTCAGTCCGATGAATATTCCCTGGTGTCTGAGGTTCTCTGTTAGTCCAGTGGTTTGGACTTGGAGTTCCCACTGCAGGAGCTTCAGCCTGACCCCCGGCTCATGAACCAAGATCCCGCAAGCCGTGGGGTGTGGCAGAAAAAAAAAAAAGAACAATAACAAATTAAAAAATAAAATTAGACTAGGAAGCTAACATATATGTTAGAAAAAATATAAAAATAAAAATACAGATGATACAACAACCAGAAGGTAAGAAAGAACCACAATAGTAAAAAAGAGGAGGAAAAAAAACCAAAAGGTGGAAAAGGCCTTGGCTGTGTAGGCCAGGGCCTAAGCAAGGGCGACATTTGGGTGGTGGGCAGGGCCTATGCTTAGGACCCACAGGGCTGGAAAAGGCCCTGGGGGTGTGTGGGATGGGGCTTAGGTTCAACAGAAAAGAAGGGGCCCAGGCATGCCTCCAGCCCCTGGTCTCAGAGGGTGGGGGACCCCACCTTGGAGCCCAGCAGGCTTCCTGGGTTTGAGTGGGTGGGGCAAATGCCCTCCACTCCTCTCCTGCTTCTCTGGTCCTGGATGGTCCCTCCCACCTGCCTCTCCTGATCTCCCTGGCCTCCCTCCTATGTCCCCATGACCCACACGGCCTGGAGTGGGCTTTAGAGGGCGGGAGATCAGCCTGGGAGCTCAGCAGGCTCCCCATGCCCAAGTGGGTGGGGCAAAGCCCTCCACTCCTTTCCCGCTCCTGTAGTCCTGGAGGGCTCCTCCCGCCTGCCTCTCCTGTTCTCTCCTTGCCTCCCTCCTAAGTCCCCAGGAGCAACCCAGCCCGGAGGGGACCTCTGAGGGTGTAGGACCCGGCCTGAGACCTGGGCAGACTTCTCTAGCTGATTGGGCAGGGGAAACGCTGGGCCTGCACACCGCTGATCTGAGCCCCCAAGGGTCCCTCCAGGTGTGGGAACCCCTCCCCCATCTCAGCCACCCCTCAGGGGTGCTGGTCCTGTCTGGCCTCCACTTCTCCTCCCCCCTCAGTTCCCCCCCCCGCCATCCTACCGGTTTGCTTGGGGGTTCTTCCCATCTCCTTGGGTGTCTCCCTCACCAGCATCTGGCAGGCGCCCTACTTGTGGGGAGATGCGAACTCTGCATCCTCCCACACCACCATCTTCTCCCCTCCCTTTTTAACTTAGGAAGTTGGTCAGGTTTTTAGAGAGAACACTCTAGTAAGGAAAAAAAATTCAAAATTCAAAATCAACTCGCTAGTTAGCTTTCTGGACACATTACATTCTAAGTAAATACTTTTGTAGTATCAAAGAGCAGAGTTCCACTTACTAATGATGAACAATAATACACTTAAATTATTGGTAATTTTTGTGAATAAGCTCATTTTTAAAGGTCAGCAACCCGCCCCCACACCCTCAGGTCACTAAATATATGAAGGTCAGTATTATTGGACTGTAGAGGGAGTTAGAAATACTTTTCTACCTCACAGATAAAAATAGCAGAAACATACTTGAGAGGGTCATCAAATTTTACTAATAGTGATTGGATAAATCATCTTCATCTTTCTGAATTTCAGTGTCCTCATAAAAAAGGAGACAGCAATATTTACTTTTAGGGCTGGGAAGAGGATTACACCAGCACTTTGCCCATGTGCGAAATAAAGCTGATTGAGTATTAGCTAACATCGCCATTATCATCAGCACTATCATTGTCACCACCTTCATTTTAATCATTATCAACAGCATTAGCCTCACCGTTTATGAATGTTGGGTTCTATGGTCACTTAAGTAGTTGTTCTTTGGCTGTTCAATATTTTTAGGGAGTATCCATCTTCATTTAGTAAGAGTTTCCAGAATTCATAATTCATTAGTTAATTTGTTCAACAAATATTGATTTAGCACTTACAATATACTGGAGCAGGGAATACCAGACCCTTCACTGCCCTCATGGAACTTACCGCATATGTATAAATATATATCTGATCATCATGCAGATAATTTCCTTATTATAACTGTACTAAGTACCACATAATACACGTACAGGGATGTTATTATAAGAGCATATTATGAGGGGTTTGGTCTAGTCAGGGAAGACATGGAAGGCTTTTCCAAGGACTGATATTGAAACTGAGATCTGCAGGAAGAACTGACTGAGATGAGAGGGAAAGAGTGTTCATCAGAGGAGATACCATTTGAGGCAAGAAGGAACCTAGTACGTTATGGGAACTGGAAAAATGTAGGTATGCCAGAAGCAGACAATACGGGAAGGAGAGTGTAGGCGATGTGCTAATGAGCTGTGTAGAGGAGACAGCATTAAGAGCCTTGGTGTCTACCTAAGAGCAGTTGGAAAACTACTGAGGTGTTTTATTCACTGAGTGTCATAATCAAATTTAGTTCTTTATTTACTTCCTTTACTCTGGCTTTGGTGGGGCTTTAGTTTGAATGGGGCAAGATGAGAAGTGGAAAGACCAGTTCGTGAGACTAGTTTGATGGTTTACATAAGATATAAGCTAGCCTGAATGAAGGTGGTGGCACCAGAGGTGAACAGAAATAGATGACTTCTATGGAAGATTAGAAGGAAATTTTATTGGAGTTTCTGATGGATTGGTGATATGGGGAAGAATTGGTGAAGAGAGTTGTTAAAAGTGGCTCCCAGGTTTCTGACTTGCACAACTAGATCATTGTTGGTGCCATGAGGAAACATTGGGAGAAAACAAAATTTAGAATAGAAAACTACTACAAGATCAGTTCTGAACAATTTATGTATGTGATTCTGTAAGAGAGCCGAGTGAGCATGCCAAGGCAGTTGGTTACCTTGAATGTTAGGTCTAGATTGAAGAGTTAAGTTTCTGATTTATCTCCATAAAAATTGTATGGGTTTCAAAAAGATTGTGTGGAAAGACAGTGTGTAGTGAAAAGAGAGGGTAACTTAACACAAACAGTAATGTCCAGGGAGAAGAGAATGGTTCTGCAGAGAGGAATGGTCAGAGTAGAAGGGAAACCAGAATGACATGTTATGGAAGCCAAGGGAAGTGGGTGTTTCAAGAAAAGACTAATAAAGAGTGGCCCATGTTTTTGTAGGGGTTGAGTAAGATGAGGACTAAAATATATCAATTATATTTACCAATTTTATTTATGTTAATTAGATCTTTATCATTGGTAACTTCAGTGGAAGCTGCTTCCACCTACCTGTGTGTTTGTATGTGTATGTTGTGGGGAGGGAGCTGCAAAACAGTGGGCTGGGCTGATAGCTGAGAGGGAGATGAGAAAAAAATATTTTATACAACTGTTCAGAGAAATTTGGAGCTATTTTCAAGGTGTTTATGGTTTTGTGTCTTTACTACGGACATTTTATAAAAATCTCAGAGGTGAAATCTGATTCGTTTTTTTCTCTCTTTTAGGAGTGTTCCACAGTGAAGGCCACTGTGATAATTTGTCAGAGCTTTATTTTGTTTTATTTAAAAATATCATCTCTGACAATACATATGTCTCTAGGATTGCCACTGAACTAATCATGTGCAGACTGAATTTTTAATTTCTCCCTATTAATAACCAATCGCAATTCATGATTAGATCAACTGTATTTCAGGGTAATTAACTATTCCATTTGTGAATCCATTTGGTCATTTTTAAATAGGGACATAAACTTTATGTCCTGGTGACTCATAGTACTATCACAGAAGTCACAGGCATAAGCTCAAGCTGATCACTTGGAATTGGTCAAATCAATTATTATTATTGGGCACTTACTTTTAGACACACTCTGTGGGCTTTTCTTACACTTTGGTGTATTTTTTATAGTATATTTTGAAAAAGAAAAAGAGAAATACAGAAACACCTGAAATGAATGATGAATGTTTCTTAAAATTATGTAACTTATTTTTTTCAAATTTGGGATTTCATAAAATTGAGATTTTAATATTTGAGGTTCATAAAACATGTTCCCCCTTAAATGGAATCATTACTTTTCAAGAGAAAATTTACTTGAAAATATATCTCTTCCTTGACTAAATGGAAACCTAGGTTAGATAAACAATTCAGGTTTCAAGTTTAAAAGTAATTATTTCCCTACTTCTGGGTCTGTCAGGCCTACCAGGGGAATAAAATTCAACAACAACAAGGATTTGTAGCAGCTCAAAATTTCTGTGGTGCCCAGAGCAAACAGAAAGATAGAGTGTAAGCTTCTCTTAAGAGGAGAACCCAACACATTTTTGGATTTGTTCTCCAGCTCCTTCCTTCCCTGGAAGGAAGCGGCACAGAGATGTGATTCTGCAATTTCTAGCACTGTTAAATCAGCAGGGATATCTGTAGCTAATGGTTATGCCTTTCTATTCTGCAGTTTGATTAAATGAATGGGCTGTACCATCAGTGCTAATGCCTTTGGAAAAGAGAGGCAGCCTACTGTTCCCCTCATGAAGCATTATGTTAGATCTCACCATATGACACAAATATCTTGATTCCCTGCTTCAAACCAGGGCAGCGCATGCCTACAAAATTCCAGTGAGAGATGGAAGTGTCCCACATATTGTGGGGAATTTCCCATAATGTCCTGCAAATTGCAGCAGAGTTTGTGGGAGAAGTAGGAGGAAATGATCTTCCTGCACAGGGATAGCTCACGTGGGAAGGCTAATCCACAGGTTCCCGCAAGAATGGAGAAATACATCTGGTACATTTTTGAAGCACATCATGGAATGGTTATTTTGTATCTCAATTTTACACGTTGGAGAAATATTTGGAATGAATGCATTTCTAATACATGACTCTAGACTCTGTGTTTCTACATTGCATCTTTTTGCTATTAAGAAAGTTTCTTTCCAAAAGAATGGTCATAGCCTGAGCAATACTTGCATATGGCTATTTCTCCAAACTGTAGATTCTTAAAGCAATTAGCATTGACATCACGAGTAGATGGCAAGCTAGTCCTAAATGCATCAGCTTTTAAAAGGGCGTTCCCCAACAACTTAATTGGTGAAAGTGTTAGTATAAATTAAAACATGTGGGGAGATGGTATGTTTACACTTTCCTCCTAGGCAATAGGAGAATAAAATATGTTAGTAAATAAATGAACTTTCTATTGTCCACTGTTAGTATCCTTCTATTTACTTCTTCTGTACAAGATGGAAATTAGATTCCTAACAGCAGTTTTATTCCTGTGACTCTACAAAAACTTTGTCATTCCCCAAGTAGGATGAATTTGATAAGTAACCATTTATCCTTTTTGTGCTTGTTCCTTCTGAACAAGGGCAACTGCTCTCCACCGAACACTTTTACCCTCCCAAGCTGAGTTTGACATAATTACTGCACTGGAGCTAAGATTCATAATCTGATTGCCAGTGTCAACGGAAATGAAGGCTTTCATGAAAAACAAAACCTGTTAAGTATACTCAAGGCTCAGCATCAATCCCACTCATGAGTAATTAAAACACCAATTTATGATGCATTTGTCTTTTACTGGTAAATCTGGAAATCCTGCAGATTTTTTTCTTCAGACATAATGCTTGAAGGAGAATAAACTCTAAGGACAGTTACACAGACTCAAATTTTGGATTAGGATTTAATTCTACAAATAATATTTTGAAGTGCCTGCTATGTGTGAGGTAGGCTAAAATAAAGTAAAATGTTTTTTTCATATTTAACATTTCCTTAGTCCTAAGTTAGAAGGAATCTTGGTAACTTAAAGTAGTTGAATTCTCTGTTGATTCTTTTTGCTTGTATCTGAGGATTTGGTTCAAGGTTGATCCTTAGAGGAGGGAAGAAACTCCAATGTTCTTTGTACTTCTTCTCTCTTAGGCTCTGTGCCAGGAGCTTTATTTATTCCATTCATCAACCCTATGAAGTAGGTATTGTTACCTTAATTTAAAGATGAGGCTTATATACATGGAGTGACTTGCGTAAGGCTACACAGTCATTTAATAATAGAATAAGGGTACACAGGAGAGCCCAGAAAAAGAAGTACAGTGCCTGGCTGGGGAGGAAATAGCTTCAGGACCATGTCAAGTTGTATCAGTAGGAGTCTGTGTAGCATACATAAGAGTAGCTTCTAAGGGTTTTAAGCTAAGTTGCCTTTACCTGGATTTTGGGATTCACTGTGTTGGCTCAACCACCTAGGAATGATGTAAATATGGTGAATTGAAGACTAGACTCAATGATGGCCTAGAGTCAATGAGGAAGAAATGCTGGAGTTCCCCCGGAATGTTATGGTGAAAGGAGTCCAAAGGCTCAGGGAGGTGTGAATGTTGGGATGAGTATATTATACACAATCTGCTCAGCTACCCACTCTCCCAAGAGGAAGCCTTCTTCACCTGAGCATTCAGCAATGTATTGATAAGGAAAAACTCCTTATAAGTGGCTGTCCTCTGCAGGCTGGTGATCATAGTAGGAGAGGCCCTAGACTTCTAGATTTCAGTGGAAAAATGGGACCACAGAGTAGTAGAGGCCACATGTCAGTGCTTAACTAGCAGACACAATAGGAGTGCAATATCTTGTTAAGCTGCAAAGAGAAAGTGGCAATCAGAGTGTTTGACCGACAGGGACTTGTGGCAGTGATTCATCTATCATGGAATCCCTAGGGATGAAGTGGATGTGCAGTTTACTGGATGTGTGTTGCTTCTCCTATGTGGAAAAAGTCTGGTGGGGAGAAATTTGACTCAGGTCACCAAGGTGAGCATTCAAGTCCTCATATCCAATTCCTGGACCTAATCCAGCTCACAGATTTGGAACCACGAAGTTTGTGGTAATTTGTTACAGCAGTGATGGGAAACTTATACACGGCAAAATGCAAAGTTACAGAGAAAAATAGGTGAAAAATCTTTCTTGGCTGTGAAAGTTGGTAGAAAAGTGAGCCAACAATTAATTTCTCTGTGGATCAGTACAAGAGCATGTATATAATTTCAAACAACAAAATCTCTACTTTTAAAGATGAAGTTTGGGTATTTGGTTATAATTAAAGATAGGAATCTGAGAATTGCTGTATGGACACATCCCTGAAAGATGTGGTGTGTTTTAAAAAGGTAAGAAAACGCTGGGCCAATTCCTGGAGAGTAGTATGTTTCTCTAGAAGAAGAAAGTCTCTTTGTTGCTTTTATTTCAATCCTTATGTCTCCCAGAGGATTAGTTAGATTCAAGAATCTAAAACTGATTCTAAGAGGGGGCTGGAGAGTCAGACCTAAGGCCATCCCGGTTAGGTCTCTCTCATTTTACTTCTCACTCCTGCATTTGCAGTAACTTTTACTTCCTTTCTTTGGAAACGCTCTTCTCTTTCCACAAGACAAATAGACCTCAGGCTTTTGTCCTGGGCTAGGAATGCTGGGGCAGGTGGCTTAAGTTTGGGAACAAATACTCTCACCTTTCCTTTCAGAAAAGATGGTCTCAAAACCAGCCCATATTGTAATCTGTGGTAAAATCTAAGATTTTAATTGGGCTTAGAAGAATTGTAGGCCATTCAGCATGCTTTAGTTTATCCCTCTCTTTAGCTTCTAAGTAGGAGAAAGGAGATTTACGTTGGTCCAGCCCAGCTGACTAGAGTTCTGGATCTGCTTAGTCACTGGGACCAAAGTCCAAGTTAATAATGATGGTTAATTTGCCTTGCTCTGCCATTTTTATTTATTCCATGGGGACATTGTGGGGATGAGGGGTGGCTGGGACAAGACAAGATTTACATATTTCTGGGTTTCTATATTAACGCCATCCTTTAAAAACCCCCTCTCCACAACATCTAAAGTGAGGTACAATGTGAAAATTTTACTTTTCCTTTTTCAATGTCTAGCTCTGGAGTATTATGAATTTTACTCTGGTTTGTCCATTTTAAGAAGAACACAATAGAACAGGAAAAATGTACAGAGAAAAATGATGTTTTAAATTTGCATATTGAGTTTTTTATTCATAGTAGTCTCATAAACATGAATAGTGCTATAGTAGGTTTACCATTTAAATATGCTTTTAAGATTAAAACAGTTCATAATGAATAGAGATTCCTAATCTTTATTTGCTTCATATAAAATTATATCATGAGATATAAATGTATAAACACTTAGAAACATTTGATCTGTTTTTATTCATACTTGAGTTAAAACCTTTCTCAAAGTTAAAATTTCTACTCTCAGCATATTTCAGTTTATTGGAAAAATCTAAGGATATATTTTAAAATTGTGCATGCAATTCCCTCTCATAAGGTTGTATCATGCTTCATGCTTCATTTTAATAACACCTAGGTATTTATATCTTGAAAGCTTTTTGAGAGAAGGCTTTCCCTACACTAACCTCCAAAGTTTCCAGGTTAAGCATTGTTTTTGCCTTTTTAATTTTGCAAAAAACAGACTGGCATTTCTAATCCACTTGATGACAAAAACTATATGATGATGAGTATAACTTCTACACACACATTTAGGGAATCTGACTTCCTCACCATGGTCTCTTTCTCAGACAAAGGAAATAATTTGTCATTTCTTTTTTTTTTTTTTAAGATGTTAGGGGGTAGGAGTTTTTTAATTAATTTATTTATTTTTGCTGTGTTGGGTCTACCTTTCTGTGCGTGGGCTTTCTCTAGTTGTGGCAAGCGGGGGCCACTCTTCATCGCGGTGCACGGGCCTCTCACTATCGCAGCCTCTCGTTGCGGAGCACAGGCTCCAGACGCGCAGGCTCAGTAGTTGTCACTGACCTAGTTGCTCCGTGGCATGTGGGATCCTCCCAGGGCTCGAACCCGTGTCCTGTGCATTAGCAGGCAGATTCTCAACCACTGCGCCACCAGGGAAGCCCAACTTGGCATTTCTTAAAGAAGTTTTCTTCATTTCCCTCCAATCAGGTTTCTGAGATTAATGTCTATCTTTCTAGCTTCCCTCTCTTCCTCTCTCCTTATTGGTCTTTCCTCCATCCCTCCCCTTCTTTCCTTCCTTTCCTTTCCTTTCCTTCTTCCTTCCTCTCTTCCTTCCTTTCTTCCTTCCTTCCTTCCTTTCTTTTTCTTTCTTTCTTTCTTTCTTTCTTTCTTTCTTTCTTTCTTTCTTTCTTTCTTTCTTTCTTTCTTTCTTTCTTCCTTCCTTCCTCTTTCTTTCTTTCTTTCTTTCTTCCTTCCTTCCTTCCTCTTTCTTTCTTTCTTTCTTTCTTTCTTTCTTTCTTTCTTTCTTTCTTTCTTTCTTTCTTTCTTTCTTTCTTTCTTTCTTTCTTCCCTTCCTTCCTTCTTCCCTCCCTTCCTTCCCTTCTCCCTCCTTCCCTCCTTCTCCAACTTCCTTCCTTCCTTCCTTCCTTTCCTTTCTCTCTCTCTCTTATTTTTTTTGGCTGTGCCACATGACTTGTGGGATCTTAGTTCCCCTACCAGGGATCAAACACCCAGATCCCCTGCAGTGGAAGCACTGAGTTCTAACCACTGGACCACCAGGGGATTCCCATCTCTATCTCTAATATTTTTTCCATAGACAGCCCCTTGGATCTAAACTACTTGCAAAGTAACAATTTTTATGAACTTAACTTAAAAAAAACTATTCAGGGTTTCCAGTTCTGAGTCAGATGGAGTAATACACTCCAACCTGTCACTCACAGTGAATGCAGCTATAAAACCTGGACAGAATGTATAGAACATCTATTTGAGGGTCTTACTATAATTTAAGTACCACTGACCTGACAGTGAATTTACCAATTTTTCCCCTCCAATATACCCTAGCCTGGATTCAAGTAGTCCAAGACATGGAAGTAAGTATCAGACTAAAGAGAGAACATGGGGATGAAGTCTTCTAGGTCTGGTTTTAGGAGAAAGAAAGGGATCTTTTGGTAGCAACAGTGGTGACTGCAGGGGCCCACATGTGCTTCAAACCTTGAGGGACATGAACATTTAATACTTTGTTTTCTTTCTCTGTCCTCTTGCTGCTTGGTCCTGAATGCACGTGTAGTCACAGGAAGTTTGTGTCAGGGTGGTTAACTAAAGCCCCAGATTTCTGTCGAACAAAAAAGGGAGTCCCAGCGTATCAGAAAGTGTCAGAGAGATCATGGATATATAAGGGTTGGGAAAGCAATCCCATGAAATTATTTATGAACTCCTTGACTCACCTGAGCTGCATATACATGGATCTAATTGTAAACAATTTACCACATACTTTGAGAATGGAACTAATTGATGGGCAATTGCCCAGGTTCTAGACTGGCCACTGGGTGGCAAGCACACAAGACAGGTGTAAATAACACTGCAAAGGCATGGAAAACTGGAATGTACTTTGAAACCACAAACGGCTAGTTGGAACATGGGGCCTGAACCCAAGTGGGTTTATTGCCTGCAAAAGCAAAGTATCAACAATTTCCATGGGATTTAAACAAGACCTAGAGTCTCATAAGGTAATGTTCAAAGTGTTTGGAAAATAATGGATAATTAATTGGCAAACAAGAACCCAGGAAAACACAATTCACATGAGAAAAGACAAAGAACAGACACCAATGCTGAGATAATTAAGATGTTGGATTATCTGACGAAGACAGTAAAGCAGCTATTGTAAAAGTGCTCAAAGAAGTAAGAGTGAACACTCTGGAAGCAAATGTACAGAAAGTCTAAGCAAAAAAGATATAAAGAATTACCAAACGGAAATTTCAGAACTAAAAGTATAACAACCCAGACTCTGCAAAAAAAATAAACAGACAGAAAACCCCCAAATAAGCAAACAAACAAATGAAAACCTTCATTGTATGGGCTCAAGAGTTGATTGGAGATGAAAGAGGAAATAGTGAACTTGAGGATAAATCAATAGAAATTATGAAATCTAAGGAATAGAGAAAAAAGAAAAAAAGAAACAAGAAACAGAGCCTCAGGTCAAAAACAACAGGTCTAACATTCATGTTATAGGAGTCCCAGAAAGTGAGGAGAAATAATGTACTATAGCAAAAAATAGTTGAAGAAATAATAGCTGAAAATTTCCCAAATATGCTGAAAGACAGAAACTTAAAGATTCAGTAAGCCCCAAACAGGATAAACTCAAAGAAATTCAAACTGAGAAACATTGTAATTAAACTGCTAAGTACTAACAACAAAGAAAAAATATCTTAAAAGCAGCCAGAGAAAAATAATGTTTTTCTTACAGGAGATTCAAACAAATTGCAGTTTTCTCATCAGAAATCTTGGAGGCCAGAAATAAGTGTATGAACATTTTTGAAAGAAATGCTGAAAGAACTGTCAATCTAGAATTCTATATTCAGAAAAAATATAGTTCATGAATGAAAGTGAAATAAGAACATTCTCATATGAAGGATAACTAAGAGAATTTGTGTCCAGAAGATCTGCGCCACAAGAATTGCTTAAGAAAGTTATCAAACAGAAGGGAATTACACCAGAAAGAAGCTTGGAATCAGTGCAATGAAAGAAGAGCAAGAAAAATTGTGAATATTTGGGGAAACATAAAATATATGTCTTTTCTTGAGTTCGTTAAAATATTGTTGAGAATCGAAAGCAAAAATTATAACATCATCTGAAGGGATTAGCAATGAATATAGATGTAATACATAGGGCCACTAAGGCATAAGGGGAGAGGTAAAGGGATCTGTTATCTACATTATACTTCAAGTGGTAAAATATTGATTCTAAGTAAGCAGTTAAAAGTTAAATATATACTGTAATTCATAGAGCAACCACTAAAAACAGACAAAATATACAAAGAGTAATTTTAAAAATGAATTGAAATGGAATACTAAAAAAATTCAAATAATGAGAAAGAAGGCAGGAAAAGGACAACAAAGTCTGCATTATCTCTTAAAGAGGAGGACACACTTCTCCACCAGGACAATATAAGAAAATAACAGATCAATATCTCTTATGAATATAGATGTAAAATCATAAACAAAATATTAACAAATCAAATCCAGCAATGTATAAAAGAATAGTTTAATATGATCAAGCAGTATTTATTCCATGCATGCACGTTTGGCTTAGTATTTGATAATCAATCAATGAAACCCATCTGTGGTATAATAAGAAATATATATGTCTCTGTCCCCAGTTCATGGCACAGTGCTCCTAAAACCCTTGGAATCTCTGGAGTAATAACCGTATCTTCAGTATCTTTTGTATGCTAATGAGATGACTGGTGGCTGGAGGCCCCTAGACAGCTTTAGAATGGGGGTTGGTCACCAGACAAAGGCACGATTAGAAGGTTGAGTCTTCTAGGGGCTGGAAATTGAGTTAATCACCAGTGGAGAATGATCTAATCAATTATGTCTAGGTAATGAGACCTCTATGAAAACCTCTAAATGACAGGTGTCCGAGAGCTTCTGGGTGGGTGAATACACTGAGGTGCTGGGAGGATAGTGAGCTCAGAAAGGATGTGGAAGCTCCACACACTTCCCTTCTCCTCCCATACCTTATTATCTCTTCCATTTGGGTATTCTGAATTGTAGCCTTTATAATAAACCAGTAATAGTGAGTAAAGCACTTTCCCGAGTTTGGTGATCCATTCTAGCAATTTATATCAAACCTGAAAGGGCAGGGATTGTGAGAACTCTTGACTTTGTAGCCAAGTTGGATAGAAGTGTGGGTACCCTGGGCACCTAATTCTTGTGATTGACATCTGAAGTGAAGGCAGTCTTGTGGGACTGAGCCCTTAAACCAGTGGATTCTGATATTAACTCCAGGTAATTACTGTCAGAATTGAATTGAATTATAGGACATCTAGTTGGTGTCTGGAATGTTGGAGAATTGGTTGGTGTGAAGAAAAACTCAGACACTTAATGTAGAAGTTTTGTGAGTAAAAAAGGTAAAGAGCATTTATTAATAGTCTAAGGAAAAAAATCATATGATCAGATCAGTTAATTCAATAAATGGATTTTTCAATATTCATACATAGAATTTAAAAGCTCTCAGGAAGTTAGGAATAGAAGGAAACTTCTTCAACCTGATAAAGGACTTCTACAAGCTAATGTCATACTTAATAGTGAAAGACTTACACCAGTAAACATTTATTAGAATGGAGAAAATAAAAAGCGCTGACAACACCAAGTGCTGACAAGGAAGTGGAGCAACTAGAAGTCTCACACATTGCTGGTGGCAATGCAAAATGATACAGTCATTTTGGAAAAGAGTTTGGCAGTTTATTATAAAGCTAAATACACATTTATCATATGACACAACAACCCTATTTCCAGGTATTTTTTCTAGAAAACTGAAAACTTATGTTCCCACAAAAAGCTGTACATGAATGTTAATAACAACGTATTCATATTGGCCCCAAACTGGAAACGACCCAAATGTTCTTGAGTGAGTGAATAGAAAAACATTCCATATATTGAATTACTACTCTACAATACAAAGAAATCAATTATTGATGCCAGACAACTTGGATGAATCTCAAAGGCATTATGCCAAGTAAAATAATCCAGGCTCAGAAGGTTGCATACTGTTTGATCCCATGTATATGACATTCTCAAATTGTAGTAATGGAGAGTAGATCAGTGGTTGTCAGGGGTTAGGAATGGGGGCAGTGACCTCAAAGGGTAACATAAGCAGGATTTTGAGGTGATGGAACTATTCTGTATCCTGATTGTGATGGTGGTTACATCAGTCTGTTCATGCGTTAAAACTCATAGAACTGTACATCTAAAAAAAGTCAATTTTACTTTACGTCAATTTAAAAAAATAACATAAAAAGCAAAAAATAAGCACACAAATGACAGTCTTAAAATTAGAATATAGAGTGATTTTTTTTCAACAAGTTGCTGAAATTATCAAAGATGGGAGTTGATTATAAGAAAATGAAAAGTTTTAGAAAATTCTAACCAGAAGAATCAAGATAAAAGTGAGACTTTACCAAATTCTTAAAAAAAATTTTTAAATCAAATCCTATTACATGAGAGCCAGATGTGTAATAATACTTGATGCTTGGTTGAGAAAAATTGGGAGCGAGTGTAAGGCAGCATAATATTTTTTTAAGAATGTAGTAAACTTATGGTAATCATATTTCAACCATTAGTAAGTCAGAAAAAAATACAAAAAGGCTAAGATCTTCTAGCGATGCTAAACAATACTGACCTTGGGAAAGAAGCAACAGTTTGGATGTATGCATATACATACAAATTTCTTAAAATGTTTATCAAAGGAATCAATGTAGAGGCTCAAATTTAAAACTGTATAGTCAGGCTTATAATAAAATGCAGTAATCCTAAAACCTATCACTTTTCACTCTTAGTTATGATTTTTAAAGGTAAAACCTTTGCATTATTCTAGTTTTTAAATCTTAGGAATGTTATTTACATATTTCTAAATAGTTTGGTTATATTTCTATTTTTTCCCTATTAACTTTTTGATATGATAGCTAAGGATTTAGACAATTTATATATATATATATATATTTTTTTTTTTTGCCGTACGTGAGCCTCTCACTGTTGTAGGCTCTCCCGTTGCGGAGCACAGGCTCCGGACGCGCGGGCTCAGCGGTCATGGCTCACGGGCCCAGCCACTCCGCGGCATGTGGGATCTTCCCGCACCGGGACACGAACCCGTGTCCCCTGCATCGGCAGGCGGACTCTCAACCACTGCGCCACCAGGGAAGCCCCTAGACAATTTATATTTTATCCTTCTCCTCTCCCTCCTTGTCTTAGTCTGTTCAGGCTGCTGTAATGAAATACCCTAGACTGGGTAGTTTATAGACAACAGAAATTGATTTCTCACAGTTCTGGAGGCTGGGAAGTCCAAGATCAAGGGGCCAGCGGACTCAGTGTTGACACTCCACTTTCTTGTTCATAGATGGCACCTCCTTCTTGTTGTACCACACATGGCGGAAGGGGCTAGGGAGTTCTATGGAGTCTCTTTTATAAGAGCTTCACCTTCATGAAGGTGAAGGTGCTTCATAAGCACCTCCCAAAGGCCCCATCTCCTAATACCATCATCTTTGGTGGTTAGGATTTCAACATATAAGTTTTGGGGAGTCATAAACATTCAGACCATTACATTCCTAATGTAATTATATTCACAACTCTGCTCATTTCTGTAATTTCAAACAACATATTAAACATTAATATCTTGTCACATCATTAATAGACAGTATCACTGGGCTTTATTTTGTAAGTTGTGGCACTGTCCTTTTCTTTTACTGCACCTCACCTTCTGCTACCTCTGATTCTATGTCAACCATACTCTTATTTAAAAGACATTTATTTATATTAGCGTGGATTTATGAATTCTTCTTTTGAGTTATAATCCACTAATATTAATTTGATGCTCAAATTTAGCTAATGAAAGCCCCTTGTGTTGTCCTTTTTGATATATTCTCATCGTTCTTTGAGGACTTCCTATTTTCTGCCATGCTGAAATGTTTCAGGCTCATCTTGCACTTTTCCTGATGCAGCCTGGAATTCTTGGAGAATGATATTTGGAAATAAAGTTCATGATGCTAACTCTGCTCATTATTCTTAGTGTGTTATTGTTTCTAGGTTCTCTCAATAGTCATAACTAGGAAATATAGGTATGTATCTCCCTATAGATATATATACATGAATACATATATGCACATATATTTATTTTAATATACATGTGTATATGTATATTTGTATAAAGATATGAAGATATGTATATACATTATAAATAAAACATCTTTATATATAATATATAATTATAAATGCACAGATACATATGTTTTTACATATATATTTAAAACTATATATGTAAAAATATGTTTTACATATACATTTAAAACTATCCCAGTTCAACATCATAGATGTTACCTTCACTTTTATATTTTTGTACTTTATAAGATTTGCTTTCTATTCTGTAACCTTTGTAACAGAAGAAGTTAAGTCTTCTGTGTTGTACATATGTTGATTCTAAAAATTGGAAAACAATGAACACATTTTAGATTGTTATTGTAGCTTAATTATTCATTGTAGAGACACATAGTACTTGTTAGGATCATTTTTATTTCTTCACATTTACAGATCCAATGCAGTTATCTCTCTGCTATTCAAAGGAGGTTTTCAGGGCTAAATTAAACAGGTTTTCTCTTTTACACCCTCCACCAATTAACTTTATTAAATCTTCAGGTTTTCCCCTCGTCAGTGATGATACTGATTACCTGCCCATATCCTCTTACACTCAATTCCCTCTGAGCACCCAATTTTTTAAGCCATTGATCTTTCTGCTCCAGTTTGGCTTGGGAGTACACATCAGTGCTATTCTGAATTAAATCCACTGTTTCCTGAATCTTTCAGGTGTTTTTTTTTTTCCATTTTGGTAAAGTATACCCTAAAAAGGGCCTAAACATTTTCTGAATGTTTGGAAAATGTCTTTATTTTTTCCTATGATAAATTGACCTTTTTTGCATGGTTATAAATATTAGATTAAAAATACTCTTCCAGGGCTTCCCTGGTGGCACAGTGGTTGAGAGTCCGCCTGCCGATGCAGGGGACACGGGTTCGTGCCCCGGTCCCGGAAGATCCCACATGCTGCGGAGCGGCTGCGCCTGTGAGCCGTGGCTGCTGAGCCTGCGCGTCTGGAGCCTGGGCTCCGCAACGGGAGAGGCCACAACAGTGAGAGGCCGCGTACCGCAAAAAACCCCACCAAAAAACAAAAAACAAACAAACAAAAAATACTCTTCCATTGTCTTTTAGCATCTTGTAATGCCCATAAGAAATCTGATACTAACCTGTTGGTTTCTTTTTAAGTGACTCTGTGAACATGTTTAGGATCAAATCTTTATTCTTAGTGTTCTAACTTTTCATACTAGTGAGTCTAGGTGGGGTTACCTTTTTATTCACTTTGCTGGGCACATGGCAGGCACTTGCAGTCTTAGTCTTGACAGCTCTAAATAATATTTTCTATTATTTCTTTGATAATTTCCTTCTATCCTTTTCTTCTGTTCTTCCTCTGATCTGTGTTAATCAGATGTTGGAATTCCTGAATTAATCCTTTATATTTCAATGTTTTCCTCTCATATTAACTATGAGAGGACATCTGTTTTTGTTTGTTTTACATTCCTCTAATTTTTCTGCTAAAACTTCTAGGAACTTTTTTATTTGAAAAAGTTTAAAAATTTATTTTGAAGAGCTCTAATTATTTACCTGTTTCTTTTTTATATCATTCTATTCTTTTCCTTTTTAAAAAACTAAATCAAGGCCCTCTTAGGCTATTAATTAGTGTTCTAACACACCCGGAATAACTGCCCTCATTCCCTCCAAAGAGATCATTCACTCTCTTTTGAGAAGAACTGTTTGTCTGTCTCGCCTGGGGGATGAAAATGCCCACTGCTGAAAATTCTGTGCGTGGTTATTTTTGGAGAGCATCATTCATCAGTGTCCCTTACCTTCTGGCCTACTATCTTCTCCTCCCTTCCCTTCATCCCACCTCCAGTTTCTGAGTTCAGACTTATTGATATTCTGCTTTGCAGATTGTTTTTCTTCTAGATGGCATATTCTAGGGTGTGGTTTATGCCCATATGGCTTGTCACCTATTCTATTTTGTTTTTGCAGGTATATTATATTTTGTTGTTATTTAGATGTACATGTCCCCCACTTTTTGACATCTGTTAAATCACAATGTCTCACAATTGATGATGTTTTAGAACATATTAAACATGTATATTACTTTTTTTAAAAAAAGGGGATCTCAGGTAAATAGGTAATTAACTCACATGCTCTGTGTACTGTCTTGAATCAAGTTCCTTTGGTTTCTATGTTTTGAATTTCCTAGCAAAACAGGTAGCCATGTATTCCCAAGTCACGTTGCTTGGTGCTTCTGTCTTGAATAAAGTCTAACACAGTGTAGTATGTTTAGCACTTTTTTATGTTATTATTTATAAAGAAGTTAAGAGATACTAAAATAGAATAATTATATAGAAAGTGTTCATGCAGATTATGATAAGGAAAAGTTTAAGTAAATGAATTGAAGGAAAAACTTATTTCTCCTCATTAGTATGATTTCTGAAATTTATATTATGAAAAAGAAAAATTCTTGGGAAGTCCCAATCTGGGACAATTATGGGTTATAATTCCCTAGAGTTGCTATATATCTAGATCTAATTTCCTTTGTGAAATAAGTTTGAGAAACATGATATGTGCTTCTTTTGGAGGGTGACAAAATTCATTAACATGTTAAAGACTGAAAAGTCTTGTAATTAAGAGGCCCATTAGTATTGCTTAATCCAGTATATCCCAACTTTTAAATTTTAGAGGTTTCTTTTTCAATAATTTATAATCTCACAGTAGAATTCATGTTTCAAGAAACATTTTTGGATTATGCTGGCCTAATGGAATAAATAAAAACTTGGTTTCTAGTCATGATCCTGGCATAAAATAATACTAAGGTTTTTATTGTCATTCCATATTTTGTTCCTGTCTTCTAAATACTTTGTTAATTCTCTAAATTCCAAGTCTAGAGACTCTCTTAGGAATCTCTTTTTATTTCTAGTTTTTCATTTTTCCTCATATCACTCTAAAATTATTTCCAGAATTCTTTGTGTTCTTTGATACTTAAAAAAATTCTTTGCATTTTCCCACTGAATTCATCAAACATTTCCATTTTATCTTGCTTAAAGTATACTGTATTTTGGGAAGTATATAAATATACTAGTTACATGAAATAAATTAGTAGGCAGTATTTCTTTGGTACATTGGTTGTTTTCTATTTAAAAAAGAGAAAATGGGTGAAACAGTGCAAACGAGATGCAATTACATGACCCTTGTCATCTCACTGCCTCTAGCAGAGAAAAGTATTCATTTTGTTGCTTTTTATTTTCTGAAAAGGTATTAGGCCTTTGCCTCAAAGGTGTAACATCAGAATAATAAGACATCCTCTTTTGACTTATATCTGACCTCTGCATCCTACTCATTTTTTATTGAGAGTCAGCTAAATAGGTTGCCAGATATTGTGTCTCTTAGGAAATTCTTCCTGGAATCCTGCAGTAAACTTTCAGAGGGAAAAGGCAAATAAAATCAAATTTTCTGGTGGAATGCTTAATACAAGTAATATATTAGTAGCACTTTTGACTTTTTTCCCAGAAATCTATCAGCTATTGATACAGACACATTGTGCTGTCTTTATTTAAATTGTTAACTGTCCTCAATTAGTTCTAGTTAGTTTGGGCTGAAATCATTTTGACCAGACTTCTTCAAAATAGAAAAAGGGAATACTCTCGTATCCTAAAAAGAATGAATTCTAATATAGCTTTAATTTTTTTTGTCTTCATATGTGAATGATCAAAGTAATTAGTGATCATAAGCGGTTCAATAGTTTATCATGTGATGTTAACAAACAATAGGTCAGAATGTGACAGAATAACTTATTTGCCATCGACTAGCAATATTTTTTTGTGCTGTGGTTACATTGTTAAGCAAACTAAAATAAGCAAATCTTCACGCCAGGGTCTTAGTTAATGTCATTTTGCTTGGCTGAGAAAATCTGAAACATCTCTGAGAAGACATATTTTAAGAGAGCATTAGGACATGCATATTTTTAGGATGCTAATAAAGCCTATCACCCCCTTTGGTTTTAGCTGCCAGAAATTATGATTCATAGTTCTTAATAGCGAAGAACAGAAAACACTGTAAAGGGAAAGAAATTCTAACAGATTGCTCAGGAATGATTTCTGAGTGTCAGTTAATCAGACATTTCTATTTCATTCCTTCAGAAAAATGCACATTTCTGTTTTGAAAAATGGATCTAGAAAAATCTTTATTTTTGCTTTCTAATAGCCCACAATTACTGATCAATTCCTAGTACTATTAAGAAAACAGGATTATGAAAGAATATGAAGCCTTATAATTATTTACATGAACAAAAATGACACAGCTGAAAATTTGCCTATGAAGAATGTTTCAAAAGAACAAAGGATGTGTGTGTGTGTGTGTGTGTGTGTGTGTGTGTGTGTGTGTGTGTGTGTGTGTAAAGATTCTGGAGTCCAGTTATGTTATTATATTGTATTATTTCTATTTTTCTTATTGTTCTGAAGAAAATGTTAGCCAATTAAAGAAGTACTTTTAATAAATTTTTTAAACATTTTAGAATGTAAAATTTCAAAATATATGACAACATTCTGAATTAGTTGTATTATGCTAGAAAGCTTTGGAATAATTTAGACTTAGGGGTTGAAAAAGAATTACTTGCTATCATAATTGATAGTCATAGTGTTCTGCATCGAATAACAGCTCTTGCAAAAATCCTAAGTTATGCATGGTTTTGATTGTGATAATACATTTCTGGTGCTGCTGCTGCTTTATTCACGTTGACTTTACTTATGACATGGTTTTCTCTCAAATTCTAGTTGTGTGGACTATTATTACCTTTTTACCTTAAAAGATTTCTACTCCTCTT
The DNA here is from genome assembly GCF_964374135.1 of Grampus griseus. Classification (NCBI taxonomy): domain Eukaryota; kingdom Metazoa; phylum Chordata; class Mammalia; order Artiodactyla; family Delphinidae; genus Grampus; species Grampus griseus. The sequence goes on along the minus strand of NC_139001.1, from coordinate 85,005,778 downwards.
TTCTTATTACAGCACATTTAGAAATATACAGGGATGTAAAGAGAATTGTCACTGAGAGCCTTGCAGTGTGATGGTTATTTAGCTTTCGCATGGGCTTTTACACAAAAATAACTGTTTTGTGGACATTTTCAGGTATGAGAAAGCATCTCACTTATAAAGAAATCCCCTCTTGTTCAATTGATCAGTCAATATTAAAAAAATGCATGTGTTGGATATTGCAGATTGAAGTATGCAAAGCATTTGTGTTTTAATTAAAATTTTAGAGGAAAATCCCATTCACGTGAATTAGTATCAAGATTTTTAACAGGTTGCATAAATGGTGACAAAATTTAAATCTTTGTATTCAGGAAGAATATGGAGTTACTTGGTGAAGATCACTGCATATATTAAATCTTTCAACATATGCTATAAATATTAAAGATCTGTGGCTATTAAATTACGTGAAAGCAAATGACTCATGAGTAATCACAAATACCTGTTCTGCTTCCACTTATCACTTGTTTTCTAAAAAGTAGCATGGAAATGAAATGCAAACATAACATAAAAGAGTATAACTTCCTGTTAAATGATGCTTTATCATATAATGGGATATTATAGCCTAATTCAATACAGGCCTAAACCAACATTTAAATTAAATGAGAATTCCTGAAGCCAGGAACCTCAGTACTCTGAAGTACATGCTGTTTATATATCTCTCCAAAAGTTTCTGTTTTCTTTTTTAATTGTTCCTGTGGAAGAGCAAAAGACTTTAGATGTAAATTGATTTCACAAATCGTAGAAGTCAAAAGAAGCAAGTAAATAGTGTTAAAAAAATAGCACAGACTTGGACAAAAACAATCTATAGAGCTGATGAATGAAATGAAATAAAATTTGGCTCTGTTAGAGTTTTCATTACCAATCAGATATATCCTTGGTAGTTCTCGTCTTTTTGTCTTTTTTTGGGGAGGGTCCCTGTCACCTCACCTGTTTGCTTTTTGATCTTTTTTTCATTTGAAATCAATGAACAAGGAGTGTGCTTCTTTCATTACACTGTCAAGGGGAAGAACCACTGTCTGGTTCTTTGGCCACATAGATACTTTGTTACTAAGAAGTGAGAGTGTAGCAGCCACAGGGTCATAGAGCTTCAGAAAGGAAGAAGCTGTGCTGCTTGGAGTCCTAAGATGCTCTCTGAGGAGCCTCAGAACTCCAGGTCTTCCCAAGGTCACTCAGCTCTAGTGTTTTTCACATATTGGCCTTCCAACTCCGATGATGTCTGAAGAAAGGATTCCACTGTTTAGAAAAAGACTGAAGACCTCCAAGTACACTCTGTCATTTTGTAGGTGAATAAATAATACTTGAAAGTTTAACTGACTAGGGAAGGGTATTGAAGCGCTAAAGGGCCTCACACTTTTCAAAGTACACAAAGAGGGAAGTGACACTGGCAAACTCTTCAAGAATAAAACTCACATCTTCTGCATTTCTAAGACATTTCTTTTTCATTATCATGCTTGATCCCTAGCAGAGATTAGATCACTCCCCAGAACACAGGGCAAATGAGTGGTATGACCAGGAAGGGACTTGCGATCATTTTGAATCTCCGTTTTTGTTCAGTGCCATTTCTGGTAAGCTAGTGTATGCCATATTCACAACTTCTGAAGCAGGAGCAAATGATCTTATTTGAGGGTGACAGGGGTCTGGTCTCCTTTGATACTTGATTCCCAACTGAATGGAGAAAAATAAAAGATGTTAAGCATTGGGGATTCTCTTCCTCGTCTTCCCTCTCTGCCTTGGGCTAGGGCAAGGCAGTGATCTTGGGAAGGCTTGTCTGCTTTTCAGACCCACACTTTTCCTCCTTTGAGCTGTCCTAAGGCTAGAATGGGGGATGGCATGTGCATTGTGGGGAGTGTTAGCCAGCTTTTTGACGACAGATGTGAAGCCTAGTTCTCTAATAAGCTTTATTGATCTCTGGCTAGTTGTTTTTTGTGTCTTATTTTTCAATTGGTTTTGAATCCAGGGGGAAATAAAGCAGTTACTTAACTCTCTAAAAAACCCCATATTCATGTTATTCAAACATGATATAAAGGATGGGAAAGATTCCTCAAAGAACTAGACAATACCAATACTACCTCAATCTGTTCTTCAAATTTATTGCATTTTTCAGAGAATGCACACCTTAGAACATAGATAGGGACTATTTTTCTTTTCTGAATGTGATGCTTTTTGACTGGTTTTCCCAGAATATCAGTGTGTTTGGATCTATCTAATTGAAGACTTAGATGATGTTCCTTCACCCCTTCCTGGCTCAAGTCCAATACCTGTAAGTCATTCCTGCTACTGTTCTCTTTCTCACTCCTTCACCTAATGAATAACAAATTCCTGTCAATTTAATATTTAAAAGAACTTGGGAACCTATCGGTATCTCTGTATCACCTGCCTTTACCTGATGCTAGTCCATTATTATCTTTGCTTTTCTGTTGGAGTTAACCTTCACTGTGATAAATTCCTAATTGGCCTTCCTGCTTATTGTGTCCTCATAAATCCATTTCCCACATAGCAGTGACAGTGATGGAATCGTGTTATTCTACTACTTAAATTTCTTCAGCGGCTTCCTGTCATGCAGAGAATAAAGTCCAAGGCCCTTGCCCTGGCCCCTCAGGCCCTTTGTGCCCTGATGCCTGACCAAATTCTCCCACTGCATTTTGGCCTCTCTCTCCAGCAATGTCTGCACTTCAGTCACTCTGGTTGTCCCTGATGGCCTACAGTCAACTCCTTGACTGTGTTGAGTTTTCACTGCCTTAGGACCTTCTTATACCTCTCTTGCCTAGGAATCTGTTTTTCTCCTTCTCTTTCTCTGAGCTCTTTACAGAGCTCAGCTTAATGATCACTTCTGAGGTCTTTCCTGAACACTCAGTCTAAAGTAATTTCCCCCTTTTCTCCACTGTTCTTTTATAATAATACTCTTTTATTGCATAGTGACCATCAACATCTTGCATTTATTTGTGTTTACTTGTTTGCTTTTAACCTGAAGAAAGCTCATCTCAAACTATTGATTAAATAATCATGTCCAGTTAATAACAGGTAAGAATATTTATATATGTATACAGGCATATCTAATTAACTTATGTACACTCACAGCTAGAGTAAATATCTTGTGGTAAAAGCTCATTCTTCTTGTCTAGAATACTGGTGACAGTCTCAGGAGTGAACAGAGCAAGATCTAGGTTTAGACCACATCCTTTTCTTTGCTTGTCATTTTGGTGTGTGCCTCATCTGCTTCCAAGTCTTGCCCCGTCACCGATCAGAGCTGAAGCCATCTACATCCATCAACTTCTACCCACACACAGCCAGAATCAGAGCTGCAGCAGCCACTGCTAGAGAGCTCTCAGGCTTTTTGGCTTCCACTGTGCCAAATGAGTCTTTCAAATACAGGGATTTCTGTTATATGTGCATTGTGCTGGACATTATGTTCTTGTTACTAAGTGTAAAAATTACACATTATTGAAAAAGTTAGAGGTGACACGCTCTGCTAGTACCTTCTGCAAAACTCCTGTTGTCTGTCCACACCCGTGAATGCTTTAGGTAGAGAAGTTTTACAGTCCTTTCTGACTTTGGGTTATGAAGAAGGACATGTTTCTGGAAAGTTCTCTTTGTCAGTTAAAACCCTTTTCCTGTATGAGTGGTTTAGCTCCCGATAACTGATGTCACTCTGGAAATAACAATTTCCTTACCAGAACCCACAAATTTAGGATAGGCATTTTCACCTATATTGTTGATGTATATATTTTTTCCACATTCAGGAACCAATGTTCCAAATTAAGATGAAAACGAAGTGAGAGAGTAGCATTGACATATATACTCTACCAAATGTAAAATAGATAGCTAGTGGGAAGCAGCTGCATCACATGGGGAGATCGGCTAGGTGCTTTGTGACCACCTAGAGGGGTGGGATAGGGAGGGCGGGAGGGAGACACGAGAGGGAGGGGCTATGGGGATATATGTATACATATAGCTGATTCACTTTGTTATACAGCAGAAACTAACACAACATTGTAAAGCAATTATACTCCAATAAAGATGTTAAAAAAACAAGCTGCCTTGACACACGCAAGTTTGATATGGTCCAAAAGGCTCAATTTCTTTCAGACAAGTGCTGAGGCTGGTGAAATGAGGTATCATTTGGCCACTGTTAAAAGCTAGAATTTCCTTTGTAGAAAAGTGACAATTTCTTTTTTTCTTTCTTTTTTTTAAATATTAATTACTGTCATTTTATTTTTATTATTTATTTAACAACTTTATTGGAGTATAATTTCTTACAATGGTGTTTTAGTTTCTGCTTTATAACAAAGTGAATCAGCTATACATACATCCCCATTTCTCTTCCCTCTTGTGTCTCCTTCCCTCCCACCCTCCCTATCCCACCCCTCTTGGTGGTCACAAAGCACCGAGCTGATCTCCCTGTGCTATGTGGCTGATTCCCACTAGCTATCTATTTTACATTTGGTAGTGTATATATGTCCATGCCACTCTTTCACTTTGTCCCAGCTTACCCTTCCCCCTTCCTGTGTCCTCAAGTCCATTCTCTACTAGGTCTGCATGTTTGTTCCCGTCCTGCCCCTAGGTTCTTAATGACCATTTTTTTTTTAATTTTTAGATTCCATATATATGTGTTAGCATATGGTATTTGTTTTCCTCTTTCTGACTTACTTCACTCTGTATGACAGACTCCAGGTCCATCCACCTAACTACAAATAACTCAATTTCATTTCTTTTTATGGCTGGGTAATATTTCATCATATATATGTGCCACATCTTCTTTATCCATTCATCTGTCGATGGACACTTAGGTTGCTTCCACGTCCTGGCTATTGAAAATAGAGCTACAGTGAACGTTGTGGAACATGACTCGTTTTGAATTATGGTTTTCTCAGGGTATATGCCCAGCAGTGGGATTCCTGGGTGGTATGGTAGTTCTATTTTTAGTTTTTTAAAGAACCTCCATACTGTTCTCCATTGTGGCTGTATCAATTTACATTACCACCAACAGTGAAAGAGCATTCCCTTTTCTCCACACCCTCTCCAGCATTTATTGTTTGTAGATTTTTTGATGATGACCATTCTGACTGGTGTGAGATGATATCTCATTGTAGTTTTGATTTGCATTTCTCTAATGATTAATGAAGTTGAGCATTCTTTCATATGTTTGTTGGCAATCTGTATATCTTCTTTGGAGAAATGTCTATTTAGGTCTTCTGCCCATTTTTGGATTGGGTTGTTTGTTTTTCTGATATTGAGCTGCTTGAGCTGCTTGTAAATTTTGGAGATTAATCCTTTGTCTATTGCTTCATTTGCAACTATTTTCTTCCATTCTGAGGGTTGTCTTTTGGTCTTGTTTATGGTTTCCTTTGCTGTGCAAAAGCTTTTAAGTTTCATTAGGTCCCATTTGTTTATGTTTGTTTTAATTTCCATTTCGCTAGGAGGTGGATCAAAAAGGATCTTGCTGTGATGTATGTCACAGAGTGTTCTGCCGATGTTTTCCTCTAAGAGTTTTATAGTGTCTGGCCTTACATTTAGGTCTTTAATCCATTTTGAGTTTATTTTTGTGTATGGTGTTTGGAAGTGCTCTAATTTCATTCTTTTCCATGTAGCTGTCCAGTTTTCCCAGCACCACTTATTGAACAGGCTGTCTTTTCTCCATTGTATATTCTTGTCTCCTTTATCAAAGATAAGGTGAATGTATGTCCGTGGGTTTATCTCTGGGCTTTCTATCCTGTTCCATTGATGCATATTTCTGTTTTTGTGACAGTACCATCCTGTCTTGATTACTGTAGCTTTGTAGTATAGTCTGAAGTCCAGGAGCCTGATTCCTCCAGCTCCATTTTTCATTCTCAAGATTGCTTTGGCTATACAGGGTCTTTTGTGTTTCCATACAAATTGTGAAATATTTTGTTCTAGTTCTGTGAAAAATGCCACTAGTAGTTTGATAGGGATTGCATTGAATCTGTATACTGCTTTGGATAGTATAGTCATTTTCACAGTGTTGATTCTTCCAATCCAAGAACATGGTATATCTCTCCATCTGTTTGTATTGTCTTTAATTTCTTTCATCAGTGTCTTATAGTTTTCTGCATACAGGTCTTTTGTCTCCTTAGGTGGTTATTTCTCGTTCAGATTTTTCATCATTGGTGTATAGGATTGCAAGAGATTTCTGTGCATTGATTTTAAATCCTGCTACTTTACCAAATTCATCGATTAGCTCTAGTAGTTTTCTGGTAGCGTCTTTAGGATTCTCTATGAATAGTATCATGTCATCTGCAAACAGTGACAGCTTTACTTCTTCTTTTCCATTTTAGATTCCTTTTATTTCTTTTTCTTCTCTGATTGCTGCGGCTAAAACTTCCAAAACAATGTTAAATAATAGTGGTGAGAGTGGGCAACCTTGTCTTGTTCCTGATCTTAGTGGAAATGGTTTCAGTTTTTCACCATTGAGGATGATGTTAGCTGTGGGTTTGTCGTATATGGCCTTTATTACGTTGAGGTAGGTTCCTTCTATGTCTACTTTCTAGAGAGTTTTTATCACAAATCAGTGTCGAATTTTGTCGAAAGCTTTCTCTGCATCTATTGAGCTGATCATATGGTTTTTCTCTTTCAGTTTGTTAATATGGTGTATCACATTGATTGATTTGGTTATATTGAAGAATCCTTGCATTCCTGGATAACCCCCACTTGATCATGGTGTATGATCCTTTTAATGTGGTGTTGGATTCTGTTTCTTATTATTTTCTTGAGGATTTTTGCATCTGTGGTCATTAGTGTTATTGGCCTATAGTTTTCTTCCTTTGTGACATCTTTGTCTGATTTTGGTATCACGGTGATGGTGGCCTCATAGAATGAGTTTGGGAATGTTCCTCTTTCTGCTATATTTTGGAAGAGTTTGAGAAGGATAGGTGTTAGCTCTTCTCTAAATGTTTGATAGAATTTGCCTGTGAAGGCATCTGGTCCTGGGCTTTTGTTTGTTGGAAGATTTTTAATCACAGTCTCAATTTCAGTGCTTGTGATTGGTCTGTTTATATTTTCTATTTCTTCCTGGTTCAGTCTCAGAAGGTTGTGCTTTTCTCAGAATTTGTCCATTTCTTCCAGGTTGTCCATTTTATTGGCATATAGTTGCTCATTATCCATTGTATTTCTGCAGTGTCAGTCGTTATTTCTCCTTTTTCATTTCTAATTCTATTGATTTGAGTCTTCTCCCGTTTTTTCTTGATGAGTCTGGCTAATGGTTTGTCAATTTCATTTATCATCTCGAATAACCAGCTTTTAGTTTTATTGATCTTTGCTATTGTTTCTGTCATTTCTTTTTCATTTATTTCTGTTCTGGTGTTTATGATTTCTTTCCTTCTGCTAACTTCGGGGTTTTTTCTTCTTTCTCTAATTGCTTTATGTGTAAGGTTAGGTTGTTTATTTGAAATGTTTCTTGTTTCTTAAGGTAGGATTGTATTGCTATAAACTTCCCTCTTAGAAGAGCTTTTGTTGCATCCCATAGGTTTTGCGTCATTGTGTTTTCATTGTCATTTGTTTCTAGGAATTTTTTGATTTCCTCTTTGATTTCTTCAGTGATCTCTTGGTTATTAAGTAGTGTATTGTTTAGCCTCCATGTGTTTGTATTTTTCACAGATTTTTTCCTGTAATTGATATCTCGTCTCATAGCATTGTGATTGGATAAGATACTTGATATGATTTCACTTTTCATAAATTTACCAGGGCTTGATTTGTGACCCCAGATATGCTCTATCCTGGAGAATGTTCCATGAGCACTTGAGAAGAAAGTGTATCCTCTTTTCTTTTGGATGGAATGTCCTATAAATATCAATTAGGTCCACCTTGTTTAATGTATCATTTAAAACTTTTGTTTCTTTCTTTATTTTCATTTGGGATGATCTGTCCATTGGTGAAAGTGGGGTGTTAAAGTCCCCTACTTTGACTGTGTTACTGTCCATTTCCCCATTTATGGCTGTCAGCATTTGCCTTATGTATTGAGGTACTCCTATGTTGGGTGCATAAATATTTACAATTGTTATATCTTCTTCGTGGATTGATGCCTTGATAATTATGTAATGTCCTTCTTTGTGTCTTGTAATAGTCTTTGTTTTAAAGTCTGTTTTGTCTGATATGAGAATTGCTACTCCAGCTTTCTTTCGATTTCCATTTGCATGGAATATCTTTTTCCATCCCCTCACTTTCAATCTGTATGTTTCCCTACGTCTGAAGTGGGTCTCTTGTAGACAGCATATATATCGGTCTTGTTTTTGTATCCATTCAGCCAGTCTATGTCTTTTGGTTGGAGCATTTAGTCCATTTACATTTAAGGTAACTATTGCTATGTATGTTCCTATTATCATTTTCTTAATTGTTTTGGGTTTGTTATTGTAGGTCTTTTCCTTCTCTTGTGTTTCCTGCCTAGAGAAGTTCCTTTGGCATTTGCTGTAAAGCTGGTTTGGTGGTGCTGAATTCTCTTAGCTTTTTCTTGTCTGTAAAGGTTTTCATTTCTCCGTCAAATCTGAATGAGACGCTTGCTGGTAGAGTTACCTTGAGTTGTAGGTTTTTCCCTTTCATCACTTTAAATATGTCCTGCCACTCCCTTCTGGCTTGCAGAGTTTCTGCTGAAAGATCAGTTGTTTACCTTATGGGGATTCCCTTGTATGTTATTTGTTGTTTTTCCGTTGTTGCTTTTAATATTTTTTTCATTGAATTAGTTTTTGATAGTTTGATTAATATGTGTCTTGGCGTGTTCCTCCTTGGATTTATCCTGTATGGGATTCTCTATTCTTCCTGGAGTTGATTAACTATTTCCTTTCCCATATTAGGGAAGTTTTCAGCTATAATCTCTTCAAATCTTTAATCAGTCCCTTTCTTTTTCTCTTCTTCTTCTGGGACCCCTATAATTCGAATGTTGGGTGTTTAATGTTGTCCCAGAGGTCTCTGAGACTGTCCTCAATTCTTTTCTTTTTTTCTTTATTCGGCTCTGCAGTAGTTATTTCCACTATTTTATCTTCCAGGTCATTTATCCGTTCTTCTGCCTCAGTTATCCCGCTATTGATTCCTTCCAGAGAATTTTAAATTTCCTTTATTGTGTTGTTCATTATTGTCTGTTTGCTCTTTAGTTTTTCTAGTTTCTTGTTAAATGTTTCTTGTATTTTTTCCATTCTGTTTCCAAGATTTTGGATCATCTTTACTATCATTATTCTGATTCTTTTTCAGGTATTCTGCCTATTTACTTTTCATTTGTTAGTTCTGGTGTTTTTACCTTGCTCCTTCATGTGCTGTGTGTTTCTCTGTATTCTCATTTTGCTTAACTTACTGTGTTTGGGGTCTCCTTTTCGCAGGTTTGTTGTTCCCATTGTTTTTGGTATCTGTCCCCAGTGGCTAAGGTTGGTTCAGTGGGTTGTGTAGGCTTCCTGGTGGAGGGGACTAGTGCCTGTGTTCTGATGGATGAGGCTGGATCTTGTCTTTCTGTTGAGCAGGTCCGCATCTGGTGGTGTGTTTTAGGGTGTCTGTGACCTTGTTATGATTTTAGGCAGCCTTTCTGCTAGTGGGTGGGGTTGTGTTCCTGTCTTGCTAGTTGTTTGGCATAGGGTGTTCAGCATTCTAGCTTGCTGGTCATTGAGTGGAACTGGGTCTTGGCATTGAGATGGATGTCTCTGGGAGACTTTCACCGTTTGCTATTAAGGGGAGCTGGGAGGTCTCTGGTGGACCAATGTCCTGAACTTGGCTCTCCCATCTCAGAGGCACAGGCCTGACACCCGGCCAGACCACTAAGATCGTGTTATCCACGAGGTTCAGAATAAAAGTGAGAAAAAAGAAAGAAAAAAATAAGTAAATGAAATAAAGTGAGATAAAGTTATTAAAATAAAAAATAATTATTAAAAATAAAGAATTAAAAAGTAATAAAAAAGAAAGAAAGAAGGGAACAACCAATGCAAATAACGAATCCCCCAATGATAATAAGCGCTAAAATCTATACTAAAAAAACAACATGGAAAAACAAAAAAAACAGACAGAACCCTAGAACACATGGTAAAAGCAAAGCTATACAGAGAAAATCACATAAAGAAGCATACACATACACACTTACAAAAAGAGAAAAAGGAAAAAAAAAATATCATTGTTCCCAAAGTCCACTGCCTCAATTTGGGATGATTCATTGTCTATTCAGGTATTCTACAGATGCAGGTACATCAAGTTGGTTGCGAAGATTTACTCCTGTGCTCCTGAGGCTGCTGGGAGTGATTTCCCTTTCTCTTCTTTGTTCGCACAGCTCCTGGGGTTCAGCTTTGGATTTGCCTCTGCCTCTGCAAGTAGATCGCCCCAGGGAGTCTGTTCCTGCTCAGATGGGATGGGATTAAAGTAGCAGCTGATTAGGGGGCTCTGGCTCACTCAGGCTGGGGGGAGGGAGGGGTATGGATGGGGGGCGAGCCTGTGGCGGCAGAGGCTGGCGTTACGTTGCACCAGACTGAGGTGCACAGTGTGTTCTCCTGGGGAAGTTGTCCCTGGATCACGGGACCCTGCAGTGGAGGGCTGCACAGGCTCCCGGGAGGGGAGGTGTGGATATTGACCTGTGCTTGCACACAGGCTTCTTGGTGGCTACAGCAGTAGCGTTAGCATCTCATGCCCGTCTCTGGGGTCTGCGCTGATAGCCGCAGCTCACGCCCATCTCTGGAGTTCGTTAAGGTGGTACTCTGAATCCCCTCTCTCACGCACCATGAAACTAGAGGCAAGAAAAAGTCTCTTGCCTCTTTGGCAGTTCCAGAGTTTTTCCCAGACTCCCTCCCGGCTAGCTGTGACGCACTAACCCCCTTCAGGCTGTGTTCACGCAGGCAACCCCAGTCCTCTCCCTGGGATCTGACCTCAGAAGCACAAGCCTTAGCTCACAGACCCCACCCGTCCCGGCGGGTGAGCAGACAAGCTTCTTGGGCTGGTGAGTGCTGGTTGGCACTGATCCTCTGTGCGGGAATCTCTCCGCTTTGCCCTCTGCACCCCTGTTGCTGCACTCTCCTCCGTGGCTCTGAAGCTTCCACCCTGCCACCCACCGTCTCTGCCTGTGAAGGAGCTTCCTAGTGTGTCGAAACTTTTCTTCCTTCACATTTCCCTCCCAGCGGTGCAGGTCTTGTCCCTATTCTTTTGTCTCTGTTTTTTCTTTTTTTTTTTCTTTTGCCCTACCCAGGTATGTGGGTATTTTCTTGCCTTTTGGGAGGTCTGAGATCTTCTGCCCGTGTTCGGTAGGTGTTCTGTAGGAGTTGTTCCACATGTAGATGTATTTCTGATGTATTTGTGGGGAGGGAGGTGATCTCCACGTCTTACTCTTCCGCCATCTTGAAGGTCTCCAAGTGACAATTTCTTAAGGACCAACTCCATTGTAGACAGCGTGCTAAACATATAATATATTAAAATGTAATGCTGGGCTTCCCTGGTGGCGCAGTGGTTGAGAGTCCGCCTGCTGAATCAGGGGACACGGGTTTGTGCCCCGGTCCGGGAAGATCCCACATGCCGTGGAGTGGCTGGGCCCGTGAGCCATGTCCGCTGAGCCTGTGCGTTCGGAGCCTGTGCTCCGCAATGGGAGAGGCCACAACAGTGAGAGGCCCTCGTATCGCAAAAAGAAAAAATGTAATGCTGATCCAAGAAAAAGAAGAAAAACATGGCTGTCCATGTCCTTTGACAAGAGGAGAGTGTTGTGCTTTATTTTTTCGTGAAACTTCTCTATCTTTGTAAAGTTATATTAAAAGCTTATGTCAGTAAAAGTTTTGAAATGAGGAAAAGCAACGTTCATGCTTAACAGCATGTTTTTCAAGCTGTCTCAACAATGAGTGAGTCATTGTGGAACTGAACAGAGTTCGGTCTGGTTCTCAGCCTCCCAGTCTCAGAAGCCTGATTTCAATTGCATACCAAGAGTGAATCCATTTTTCAGCATGGCTGACGTGGAGTCAGAATGCTATCTTATCAATTTAGAGTGAAAAATATAACTCACAGACCAGCTTTATAAGGACACTTACTCACTTTGGGCAATCCTACCTGGGCATCTAATTTATTAACAGTAGTGTGGTGCTGAGCGTACAAGAAGGAGAAGGAGAAAAAAAGAAGACGAGGAGGAAGAGGAAGAAGAAAGAATCAAATAATAAATAGATTTACATTGGTATATCCCCTTCCACAACAGGGATGGAATTTTCAAAGTTTTTGGCTAAGTATTTGCCTTTTCTAGACAGAGCTGGATAGCACTGCCAATATATGCCTCTGCAACTTTTTTTTCATGTTTTGGTGGCTGACCAACTCAATTTTGAATGCACATATTTTTAAATCTCTGTTAAAACAGTCAATTCAAGTACAATCAAATATTGCAGAACTTGGAGCCATTACTTCTTTAATGTGGCTATATATGTCTTCTCTGGTACATTGGATACAGATATTAAATTAAATTTCTCAAAATTAAAACTGGGTGTCAAATATTGAAAACACTGTGCTTAAGAATACTGTGTGGATCAGCATTAAATAATCATTTGTAGGCTAGTTGCTTAACAGTGTCTTTTAGCCAATCACAGAAGGAAGGAATGTTGGAAATAAAAACTAAGAAACTAGACAAAGAGGAAGAGGGGTTAAAGATAAGGACTGTTGTTAAAGGGCTGCTTCTTAGATTCCATTTGGCTGGGGCACATTGATGCTCATTTGCCTGCTTCCTGCTTAGCCTGGACAGAAGAGAGGGTCCTTGTTTGCAACGAATCTGTGAAGCTGGGCTGCTGTTTTTCCAGATAAAGTACCGTACTACAAGCTTTTGATCTGAATATTGGATGAGAAATTTTAAAATTGCCTAATTTAATTTATAATTTTTGTATTTCAGCTAGCTAGCCCACATTAAATACAAATATTGTTTGGCTGACACTATTTGCTTGATTTATTGTTCTTTTTTACCTGTACAGAGGCCCTGTTGGAGATTTCTTTTTAAGCACTGGCTTCTTATTGTGAGTTGTGTCTCTAACATTGGAGGAGGGAAAAATATCCTGCAAGATTTTCTTGCAGCATAAACCATTTTGAGGACCTTTTAGTCTTTGTAGATGATTTCACAGAATTTAAAGTCTGAGATCACTATGGATGTAGGGAACTGGAAGAAACTCAACTGGGTATTTGCACTGTCATTCCCTGAAATGCATCTGTGGGTTTGAAATCGTTATTGAAAAGAGTGGAAACAGATCAATTAAGAAAGAAACATTTATTAACAGAACCAATAAAGCTATTTTTGCTCTTTACTGGAGATCAAAGTACTGTTAATAAAAAATCGAAATAAATTAAAAGTTAGACCATTTACAATTAACTTAAAGTCTACAGTTTAAATCTGGAGTATGCTCATTTGAAGGACATTTCCAAAGTTTTATATTGAATCAGATGGCTGTTTTTTAGACTTTTGAAATGAAGAATGTGCCTTGGAGTCAACAATCTGAATGTAGTTGTGAAGGCAAAAAACAAGATCATCAGGTAGTTTTATCGATACACTCTTCAGTTTGGTAATATATACTTATCATGTAGTAGTACATTTATTCTGAGATAAATTTCTTTCTTCTTCCTCTTCCTCTTCCTCCTTGTCTTCTTCTTTTTCTCCTTCTCCTTATTCTTGTAGCCTGGCAGATCAGAGGCTTACATAATTATGGATTGTAGAACATGAACAAGACAATTTTTATTCTCATTGTTCTGAATGTCATAATAAATGCTCTCATAAGATAATGGAATCTTCCATTCTTTGGCTAAATATATAAAACCACACACTTTGGCTAATATATAAAATTACAATTGTATGTAAATATAAAAATCACACACAATATACCATTTAATTCCCATACAACATGGAAAAACTTTAGTTTACAAGACTGACTGGCCCCGGATTCTTATTATAGGTTAAAGGTTGCTGCCTGAACTTTTGTTTAAAAGTAAACACACAAATAAATTTTGTTTAAAACAAAACAGAACAAAATAATAATAAAAAGAACCCTGGCATTACCTAGATGGCAGTCTTTGAGAGATGCGACTCTTCTAATGATGCTAACTTTATTGCAAGCTCTGGTAGAACTGTGAGCTCTGAATTGGATGGAGAAATGCTCCTTTCAGATTTGTCATGAATATGCTGGTTGCCCTTTAAACAGGCTGGATGGGAAGCTCTGTGCAGTTATCAAAGAGAAGGAAAGCAGAGTTTTCTTGGAAACTAGGCAAGAGACTAAATGAATGCCCTCAGAACAGTGAATCTCAAATACTGGCCAATGGACTCAAGCTGATCTGTGATGACATTTTCACTGGATTGCAGTGAAATTAGATCTTCAAGAAAAAAAAATAAACTTTTCATTAAGTGTATTCTTTTTAAAGAATTATTCTATGTTGAGAGATTCTGTAGTTCCTACTTTTTTGGTGTTTATATAATGATGTAATGATGATAGTGGATATAGTTTCATTCCTTTTATTTAATATTTTTCCTTGACAAAATTAAAAAATATAATGGTAACTATTTGCTTTCTGACATTTTTGGGGATTTTTATTGATTCAAAAATTTCAAAGTCTAGGGAGTCCAGGATTAGGAGAACGTTAGCCTGCTGTGTAACAGGTTCTTAGCTTTATTCTTCTTTCTTAGCTTTTACTGTGACGTTATGATCATTAAAATTGGTAACTCTGGCCTGATTTTATCTGAGATTAGAAACCAGATACAGGGGCAATTTTAAAGCTATTTAACATTACCCAAAGCTTAAGAATTTTTTGTAAAGTTTGGCCAATATAATTATGGCCTAAGTATTGTTAACAGAGGGCCACTGTCAGATTCTGGAAGTGTCTCATAAACAAATATTATATTTTATACTGGCACAGTTTGTTTGTTTGTACATTATTTATGCTTAACTCTGACAAGTGATAGAAACAAAGTGGATTCTGCACCTTTTGAAAACATGTTGCCCAGTTAACAAGAACATTTTTGGTAGTTTATATGCCAGAGCTAATCTGGGTTTCCATACCTTGCAAGCATACCTCTGAAGACTAAACCCTTCCATAATTTTGGTAGCTGTTGTACACATAGCACAAGCCCAGCCTAGAGATGGCTTCTAAAGCTATGTGAATGTGCTTGGGAACTGTGACATGTACTACTTACTAAAATGGACTCTAATATAATAGACATAAAATTCCTGAATATTTAGATGAAAGATACTTTCGAGTTCCTGTAAATCAGCGTTACCCAAACTAACTTGTACTGCAAATTGCTAAACAATCTAAGTTCTGTATGATAGGCTCCAGATATGGCATAGATGAGAAAAAAGAGGATGTGAGTGGGAGCAGGGAAGCTCGAATAAAAATTTTGTATTATTATTCTGACCCAAACTCCATCTGCTTACCAAGATGGCTATTTTTCTAGGAGGCTCATTTTATAAAGCATTAAAAAATCTTCTATACTTCAATTATTTTATTTAATAATAGGTTATATTTGAAAATTTAATATCCACCTTTATTTTTAATAGATTTTAAAGGTATATGATATATAATTATCATAAATTCTTAACAATTATCAAAAACAAAAAATCACTTAGTTTCATTTTACTAAGGATGGTAGGCATGCAACTGATAATCATATGTCTAAATATATATCTGTTACATACAACCATGGCTGCACATTAGTATCAGCTGGGGAGTTTTAAACCACACTGATGCCTGGGCCCACCAGATATGGCCCTGGACCCCATAGTTTTTGCAGCTCCCCAGGTGATTCTAGTAGCTTGGAGAAATACAGGTTCTGTCCCTAAGGCAGGTACTTCTGAAAAAGGTGACTACATAAAGAAAGAGTTTTCTTACATCTTATTTGTCCTTATAAAATTTATTTTCAAAGATTAAATTTAAGATGTTTATTAGTGCATTTCCGTGGAAAAAATTGGAAAAAAGGTATTTTTGAAGGGAATCTTGTTACTTAATTTCTCCCACACCCTTGTAATATCCTCTGCATATGTCATCTCTTTATTTACTTCCTTCCGTCTCTTCTAGAGCTAATTCCCAACTCCCACTACTGTTAACCCTCATCCAGAAATGAGCGTATGTCTACCATTCTGAGTGGGCTTTAACATTTTTGCATATATGTTCAATTCTTTAAAACCTGTTGAAATTCAATAAAAGACTAGGAGACATAGGAATGATGCCAGGAGAGTGTGTAGTAGGTGGGAGAGAATCTTTCCCCAAGAGGCTGGAGGTATTTCAGGATTAGACTATGTATATACATATGTATGCATTTATGCATATAGTATATACACATATATGTGCTATAGATGTTCTTTATGTGTATAGTATGTGCTATGTTGTGTTACAGGCATGTGGGAAAGGACAGTGTGACAATGTGTCTTTCTCTTTCACTGTACTGTGTGCTGCTCAGGATCAGGTATCTTGATTTATTACTTTGTATCCTCAGCCTTGCCCAGTGGCTAGCATATTGGTGCTCTGTAAATGTTCATGGCCTGACTGCATGTTAAAAAGAGAGAAGGAGAGGAAGAAAGAAAGGAATAGGATGCACTTAAGGTGGCATTCAACATGATAGGGCAGAGAATAAATAGTTTTGATGTTTTCAGCTGTACTTAGGTAGAAGGCATGCTTGGCAGGTCAGGAAAGGGAGAAAGGAGACTATTCAGCAAAGCCTGGCCCTCGGGCTCGCATACATAAAGATCCACAACCTAGGATCCCTTTTGTCTTCAAAGGAGCCTCATCCCTTCACATGGTGGGAAGAGGAAGGGGTGGGTAATGGGTGGAGAATAGAAATCTAGATCGGAAATAGCTTCCCTGTTTGTGGAAATAGCTTTTCAGTATCCCTCATATTCCAGTGACTGGGGAATTGTACTTCTGTATTTCTAAAAGTCTTCTTCCTAAGATTGCTTAGAAGGTAGGATGGGAACTACCGGTTGGTAGAAGAAAAAGCTTTGCAGTGGCCTAAAGAGCAATGAGATTTCAGGGGATACTTGGATTCCTGCTTCTTGGAATTAACAAACATTCTGGGGCTGCACTGTGGGGAAGAAAAAGAAAATGAGTAGAACGACGCTTCAATTAATTTTTCTCTTGGTCATCTGTCTTTTCCTGTTTTATTTTTTTGCTTCTTATTCTTTTGCTGTTCCTCATATGTCATAACATTATTTTGAGGCAATATTTAATAAATGATAAGAAATTACTCTCAGTGACTTGACAAAATAAAAGAATGTGCTTTCCCCCCTGAATTAACCGGATAGATTACATTTCTTAATAACAGACAGAGTGAGGCTGGTTGCAGAGTTTTAAAGTTATCTATAATTTTATACATTCTTATATTTTATTTTCATAATTTTATATTTAAAAAATCTTTTGGTTTTATAATTTGACTTCTGTTTTTCTTTTGAC
This sequence comes from Grampus griseus, assembly GCF_964374135.1. Lineage (NCBI taxonomy): Eukaryota > Metazoa > Chordata > Mammalia > Artiodactyla > Delphinidae > Grampus > Grampus griseus. The sequence goes on along the minus strand of NC_139001.1, from coordinate 84,988,387 downwards.
AGTAATATGTGTGTGGGTTGGTGTGGGTGTGTGCACATACACCTTTTATCCCCGAGTACTGTCAAATGTTCTTTCTGAAAAAGAGATCGTTTTCCTCCATAAGGTTATTAACATTTTGTATTAACATTAAGAAATGTTTCCTCTCCACAATTAAGTATTAAAAGTCACCTGTGCTGGTTATATTATGACTGTCCTTCCAGGCCACCCTCTCCCAGGGCGGCTGATTGCAAGAGCTACTCTCTGCCTTCTGGTTGGTCTCTGTCAAAGACTGACAACAATGGTGAAGCAGTGGGTGGGGGGAGCATGGGGTCAGAGTATTTTTCCCCCCAGCTCCTTCCATGGTGAGTGGCTGCAGTTGCCTATGGCCCTCTAGCAAAGCCACAGGCCCTATCCAGTAAGGGGTCCTTTGCACTCACCGCTCTCTGAGCTCTGGTAACCATTCTTCCTCTTGTCTCTTCAGGCCTCAGGCTGTACAAGCTCTCCAGTGTTGCTGGCCCTGGTGCACCCTATTCCTAAGTAGCCCCCTGCTCACATTTTTATAAAGGGTCCTTTTATTAATATCTCCTCAGTCTCCAGGCTTGCATGTGTCATCTTGCTTGGATTGTGATCCTGCCAGATACACCACCTCAGAGCATTTATCCCAGACCCCCACTAAATGGTTGAGGTGTAGAGAACTAAATGCCGTTTTTCATCCTTGGTATGTTTGGGGAGAAGTCTGTCTCTTGCTTTCGGTCCTTCACGCTTCGTTTTTCTCCAGGAAGGATTTTAAACTTTTAGCTCCTCTTCAACTTGCCTCAATTGAGAGTGTTTAAATATCAACAGATTTCCAGGGACATGGAAAATATGAAGGAATGTATGCATTCTCAGACCTATCCTGGTATGGGCTTCATGGTATTTTAGGAGAATAGATTGAGATCTGAAGGTCCTGACTTTGTCTTAAAGGCAGACATAAATAAGTTGTTTCTGCTCTGCTGTGTATTCTCTGAGATAATAAAAGTATATGAGATGCATGGGGGAAAAGCCCATTTTTCATTTTATCAAGTCACTAAAAGTAATTTTTTATCATTTATTAAATATTGCCTAAAAATAATGAGTTTCTTTTTTCTCTCTCAAATTTGGATATGCCTGTCATTTAGTTTTCACCTATGACTTTGAATAAGTTTGTATACTTGCATACATATCATACTGGTGAAAGTAAGTTGTTCGGGCTTCCCTGGTGGCACAGTGGTTAAGAATCCGCCTGCCAATGCAGGGAACACGGGTTCGAGCCCTGGTCTGGGAAGATCCCACATGCCACAGAGCAACTAAGCCCGTGTGCCACAACTACTGAGCCTGTGCTCTAGAGCCCGTGAGTCACAGCTGCTGAGCCCATGAGCCACAACTACTGAAGCCTGTGCACCTAGAGCCAGTGCTTTGCAACAAGAGAAGCCACTGCAATGAGAAGTCCATGCACCTGAACGAAGAGTAGCCCCTGCTTGCTGCAACTAGAGAAAGCCTGCATGCAGCAACGAAGACCCAACACAGCCAAAAAAAAAAAAAAAAAGTAAGTTGTGCAGTTTTTGTTTTTTTTCCCTTGTGAGCAGTTTGGATTGACTTTATAAATCTTTAAAAGAAAAAACACTTAATAAAATCAATTAAATACAAATTTCAGGATATTTCTTTAATGGAAATGAAATACTTTATTCATATATTGTATCTTCATTTTATTTGAAAACCTAAAATTGTAGCGAAAGCATGGGAATAAATGCTACCTTTTAATCTATTGTGAGAGATATGTAACACATTGACAGATGAAAACAACTAGGGACTATTTTATAAGCCTCCAATCATCAAATAAGTGACATGTTTGAGTCAGTCAATTTAAGAGGTTACTGGTTCACTGATGAAACCATTTGAAGAAAATGTGCTGTTTGATGTTACAGAAGCCAAAAGCTGAATAAATGTGTCATCTGTTTTTCATTTTAATTTACTATTTCAGAAGTATTTACTGTGTATTAAAAAATCTTTTTACCCTTTCGAATCTTTTGGACAACCTGGAAAAATTCAGAACAGTTTAACATATATCTATAAAAGCACATTCTCAGCTATCTTGTTCATATGTGATATTAATAGCATTATATATCAACTTTTTAATTCATGTAAGAAAACTATTTTACATTTAGCTGCTGAGTTTTAAATAGAATATATAAGAAAAGAAAAGATAAAGACTTCTAGATCAGAACAAAAATTAATTAGTAAAAGAAGTTTTTTTAAAATTGTACATTATAAATCAATCTGAAAAGTGTTTCTAGTTTGGAACAAAAATATCTGGGAGCATGTTACCTTTAAAAAATAAATATGTTTTAAAAGGACAAGCTTTGTCTTAAGAGATTATTATTTTGTGCTGCTGTCTGTGAGAAAATGTTGCTAGATTAAGAGATTCTCCTAATTCAATTCTCCCTTCAACCCCTATCCTTCCCTTGCAGTTAACACCCAATTACTGTTTTTCCTTTTCTCATTTTTTTTAACCTCTCATCCACAAATTGCTTTTTAAAAAGATCCCTCTCTTCTCTCCAGATGCTCTTCTCTCTTCTCTGCTCTCTGCCCTCTCACCCCAGACCACTCCCTCGAGCTGGATCCATCCAGTCCTACCTCTTGACAAAGCTAATTTCTTCTTCTCAGTTTGGCTACTAAATCTTACACTCTGCCCTAAACAGGCTACTTGTGATGCCTCTGGATATCCATTTATGCATATCCACATACTCTAAATGCCACCACTCCTTAATTCACTGATTTTTAGCCAGAAGCAGGGGGCGGGGGTGGGGGAGAGGGAAATATCAATGCCTTGCTTTAAAGCTACTGTCTTCTACTGGTTTTCATTAAAGGGATGGGAGAATTAAAAGTAATATTTCTCAGGTTTTCTTGAGTTGGTTTCTAGGAGTGAGTGTCTTTACCCAGCCAGGTTCAGGCAACAGGGATGGAAAGTGATAAGGAAAAGCAACAGGGGTGTTGGAAGTCTCTAAACGGGATCCTTCTAGAAAAGAAATAGTCCTGCAAACAGGAGATGTGATTACATAGGCTTAATTAACAGTTCAAAGTATTGGGGAGGACTTATCATGGTAGGATGCATGTTTCTTTTTCTTTAATGAGTAAATGACCCATTCCAGTGCATGAGCACATATCAGAAGCACATGGCAAAGAAGAAGCATGGTGTTGGTAGATCTGATCAAAGTTTTTCAAAACTGACTCCAAGTATTTGATGAAGAAGATTAACATGGAGAGAATTTACCAAACACATACAGCATAAGAGCCAAGAGACCTTCTAAGGGACTACAAGGCTCCAGCGTGCCCACATAAAGAATATCATTAAACAGAAAGAAGACAAAGACAAGAATAAATATCTAAGTGCTGAGTCTGTAGAATAACTGAACTGCCGATTGATGATTTTTTTGTTCTATTTTTAATATATACACCAGAAGATGTTTTCAGTTTTTAAAAGCAAACAAAGCAATGAGTTTGACCTGGGTCCTAACTGTGTAACTCTCTTAAGTGTTCTGAAAGATGTCTGGACCAGAATTGGTTAATTAGCGCTTTGTGTTGCACTGTTACATATGACCTAACCAGAGATAAAAAGGTTTAAAGGTCTCTTGTAACCCTGCAATGCCATTTGTAACACAAAAATAACCCCCTTTCATTGCTAGCATGCCACTGTAGCACGCAGGTTATTTTTTCCCTTCACTGCAATAAGGGCAGCTTTCGCATCAGAAGAATTCTTGGCAAATTAATGCGCTACCTCTTGGGCTAATTAAATTAGAAAGGATCAAAAATACAGAGCGGCTTTTGTGGTGGACACAATGTCGTGCTTCATGCATCTTGCTCAGAGAGGAATTTCTGCCATTTAGCCCCCTTTGCCTCTAGCAGTGTTCTGGACTCTCTAACACAGTCAAGTTCCTAATTTGCCTCAATGAGAGAGAATTATTAACTGATAATAAGAAAAGGAGCATTCACAGCTCCAGGCTGGGCTGTGTGGAAAAGGGTGATCTACCCAGCACCTGAAGCGCATGCAATTTTTATTAATTCCTGCCTAAAACAATGCATTCAGGAGTAAAATTGCTGTGCAGATGATAAAAACAATTACGCCTTTGATTTGTTCATTCTAAAAATGTGAACTACTTTAGCTCAAATATAACCAGATTAAACAACTAAAGCAGTTGCTCACCTTTCATTTAAATCTAGTTTGGATTGCAGCAAGCATGTTTTATGTCGAGAAGTTGCCACTGCCACTTAAACTGATTGTTCCTATTGAAATCGCTGAGTGCACAAGTGATTTTGGCAATAATTAATATTGTTGTCTCTATATTGTGGTCCTTTGTTTGGAGGATGACACTGATGATGGTGTTGTTATCTTTATGGGCGTTAATCCCAGAAAGAGAGATATAGGCTCCAGCAATCAATCCTTGCATGACTACGTGTTTCCTTAGACTTCCGTGTTTTGTTGCTGTTTATAGAGTCTTTTGTTTGCAAGTCTGTCACTTTGCTTCTTAGGTATCATGGTAGCTTTGATCAAAACAAGATACCTTCATTTCTACTTGCTGCAACGTCACAAACAGCCTATTGCTTTCCAGATATCATGTCACAACAATTGGAGTTTCTTTAGTTGTTTGCAGAGTTTCTTCTGCTGTTCTTTTGAGGGTGACTGTATGTTAGTGAACTTTGCTGTCTTCCAGGTTTCGCATGTCTACAATTCACAGAGCTTGGGCGAGCCTACATATGTAACAATGTTAAATTGAGTGCACGTCTTTGTATATGAATAAGGAATGTAAATGTGTTTGTTAAAAAAAAGATTGAAAGAAGTGTTGCCAGTTGTGCCAGGACCATTATTCTTATGTAGATCCTTGGCTTGTTCATAATTTTTGTTGATTTAAACCGTTTGTCAAAATGAAAAAGTCTCATCATACTATTGTTTTGTATGTGTGTTTTATTCATTTTTGAGCTTCCTTCAGATGTAATAGAAATTAGTGATTGTATTTGGCTATGCTGTTTGGATCTTTTACTTTTTAAGAGGTTTTCATAGTATATGCAAATGCATGATCTTGATCTGCTTCAATACTTCCATGGTGAATTGCTGTCTTTAAACTGTGGTCAAAAATTCCCTTCCTTGTGTGTAGCCTGGACTCGTCTCCAATTCACTGGTGAAAAATTCAAGAAACATTGGTGATATATGCAGTATGTCAAACCAATGATTTTTCTGAAAGCTAGAGAATATTCTAATGTCATTTTCAAAATTTCCTGTTTGAATCCCCAAACATAATGGGCAACAAATTCGTTGTATTTGAATCTGTTACCCTGCTTTTTCTTCCCTATCGTTCTTTGAGTGCTAGAAAGTTGTTGTAAACTAGGATTATCTGTTTTGATCTCATTGGTCATTTAACTTTGTGGTACTAAGAAAATCGAACTTCTTTCACTCTAATTCATGCTTCGTCTTTCAATATTCATCTCAAGCGCTACCAGTATTCATCCTGGATTATTTTATGTCACACTCATAACATCTCCCCTTCAATTCATCCAATTCATCTAGAATTTAATTCATAGAGTAAAAAGATTTGTAATTGTTATATACTAAAAAAAACCTTGGTCTGGTATTTGCAATTTTTATGCATAATATTTTAATTACTTGAGAATTGATATCATGTAGTATGTTTTCTTTTATTGCCCGTAACATCTAGCTTGGCATACTCTACATATTCAATAAATTCCTTTTTTTTTAACCGAATAGTTTCTTTAATGGGTACCAGAGATCAGTTCTATTGGCAATGTTAAATGTTTGTGTAAAAAAAAAAAAAAAGGTGTATAAAGAGTCTTATCTTATTTAGCTATGAATTAGTTTCTAAACTGAGAATATAAGGAGAAGATTGAGTTAGACAAAATTACCTTAAGAATCCTTTCTTAGGAAGCTGCCGTATTGGAGACCAATGGATCCTACTTCCTCAGTAAGTCCAAAACAGCAAGGTTTTTCTCCAGTACTGGAATAGATAATATATTGTTTCTTTGCTTAAATATAAGTGAGTAGTTGGCTTGTATTTAGGGTCCATATTATAGAAAATAATGGTTATTTGAGTCACCCTCAGTGCTAGAAGCTGTTTAATATATGAAAGGCACATGAGAACTGAGAGTGGCTAAAGGAAGAGTGGCTTCATGTCTCTTATTTCATGCTCATTCTTTGGAAATAGCTGGCAGGATTGTCTTGATACGTAAATACATCTTTCTTTCTTTATTTATCTTTTTGGCTAAGTTACGTATAGTTGTAATTCCATTACTTCAGTGTACATTATAATGTGGCTCCGTTGTGTAATTTCTCTCATGCCAGACAAAATGCTTCCTGATACATTTTGAAGCTGTGTTCAGTGCATGGACCTGGCTTCTAAATGCAGTCTTGGGGCTCTTTGAATGCTAAACCTACTTTGCCCTCTTTTGTCTCCATTATGACCAGCTTCATATGATGAACAAGATATAATTGACATATAATCCTTCATATGGAAAGTATGTCACTCTTTTAAATCCCAGTGTTGTTAAGGAAAGTGCAGTTTAGGGAGACATGTATCTGTCAGACCAGAAGAATCTTTAACAAGTTTTCTCACTGTCCTCAAGGAGTCCTGTAGAATTTTCTCATTGTTCTGTGAGAAAAACAAACAAAACAAAACAGGCATGTGGTCAACCTCTTTGCTTCATGCTGAACTCTAACTTTGTTGTTAATATTTGTCTTAACTCTCACAAAAAGCTGGCATCCTAAAAGTCTGGAAAAGACTTGGGGAGGGAGAGATCACATGTGCTTCCTAGGAGACCCCTTATCTTCAGAAGAGAGATTTTAAGGTGTTGGGTTTTCAGAATTTTATGGCATTCTTTTCCTTGTAGATTATTTTCACTAATTTATGGTTGGCTTTAAAATGACATTATTTTCACTAATTTATAGTTGGCTAAGTTGACATTGATACTGATAAATAGATGTTCTCAGGAAAAACTACTTTTATAAAAAGTTTTTTTTTTTTAGCAAACATATTTTAAAATGGTTCAAATTTATCTAAACCTCTCATCTTCACATAGTGATTGCATGTGAAGCACACATACTTTTACCCATACACACTTTCCACAACGGAATGCATATTCTTTCATAAACTTTAACATTAGGTAGGTGGACTGTATGAATGATGCCAGTTCTTTTCAAAATGACACTTGTAACATTTTAAAGCAGTTCTACAATCTAGTCTTGGTCTTCCCTACTTTTAAGCTCTTACTTTCCCTGAACATATATTGGGCCCAGAGAAACAGAACATGCCTATTTTCTTTCTAGTATATGAGAGTGCTGTGTTTGAAAATATCATCTGTATGTGCTTTATTTTTATTTCAACCATACGTGCTTTTATAAGTATTTGAAAAGCAAATATTTTAAAGATTTGAAATAGAAAGAAGGGAATATATGTGAGTTACAGCAGCCCCAGGGTAACAGTATTTCACACACTAATGATTCATGTGGAGTTTATGTGTCTATTTATGCTGTCATTTATTTGGGGGAGGGGTTGCTAGAGAAAGAAAGCAGGGTATAGCATATTCCTAAATACCAGTGGTTTCTGAAGAAAAAAAAAAAAGAACACCCTGAACATTATCCTTATTTAATTAGGAGCAATCATTACATAATTATTCACATTAATTCGGTTTCTTTCAAAAGTCTTACACTTATTGGCACTTCCTCTTTTTTCCCTCTTTGTTCTAAAAGAAAGGCAGGGTGTTGTGTACTAATTGAAAGGGAAAAGGGAAAAGGTTTATTTTCTTTTGAAATTATACAAATATATTCACATTTGGGGCCTGGGGTCATGTGGTGTCTGATTCTATACATGATCCTGGATTTTTCTATAATTATTCCACACTCAGATAAGTAATGGTGTCTTTAAAGAAGCCAGAAAACTTGAACTCGGATCTCTCTCATATATGTAGGATTTAGATCATCAGAGTCTAGATTCTGACTCGGAGGAAATGAGTGCGTCATCTAAGAGCTGTGTATGATGATACACAACAAAAATTATATGGGGACACTGCTAGTGAAGCCAGAACTCCTATAAATGAGTGAAGGATGGTAAGAAAGGATGAAACATTGTTAAATCAACATACCGAGATATTTTTACTTAGTCACAGATTACTTATTCACATAGTTTACCCAGAAAATTAGGTTTCTAAGAGATAATGAAAATAAACAGTTGTTTTTGTTTCTGTGTATCCTAATAAAGTCCAGAAAATAATTACACTAACAAGCCATAGATTAATTTTCAGAAGTCACTCCCTTTTTGGGGGGTGTGTGAACACTGACATACCTGAAGGACTAAAGGGAGCAAAAGTTAAGGAAATTAATTGAAAAATTATTAGTTCTTACCATTCAGGGGCAAGAATAAATTAAAGCAGATGCACACTGGAAAGTTTCCTTTCTACTTTTACCCACACATCCATTTCTTTGCCTTTTGCAGTTAAATAGAAAAGAAGGAGAAAACTATTTCCAGGTGTCTTCACTCAGTCTCTCAGTTTCAGAAATATCAGTGTATGACTTTACTACTGACAGGGGACAGAGAAAGAGGATATCATCTCTTCTGATCCTCTGTTACAAATATAGTTACAAAATGGTGTAAAATAGTTCTATTGAGTTCCAGATTTGCGACTACAAAAAATTGGGTATTTCTTTCTTTTTCTCTTTGCTTGAAAATCAAGTCCACCCTGTCTTGACCACATAAATAGAACAATTTTCCTCTGTGAACTGCTTGATGAGGCTGTGGCCAGATTCATATAAATGTCATAAAAACAGAGTACAGAATGGATTATTTTATGATTAAGATCTGTATGGATCTTTGTATGAATGCAACGTGCTTTGGCAGGGTTCTGCTGCACGCACACTACTTTTAGTGTGTGTGGTGGAAAAAATGGTCTGCCACACTGTCACTTTAATGTCTTTCTGAAAAGGAACAAAAATCACTGGGCTCCACCAAAGGTTATAGCAATCATACAAAGGTTTGGTCTGCTAACCAGTACAGTGTGTGTTCTATTTCCCTTTGTGATAATAACGAGAGTAAGATTCAATAAAATGCCACAGTATTTCCCAGCACTTTGTCATTAAATGTCAGGTTGGCATCCTATTGTAATCACAAGGTAAAACTTTCCTGTTCTCTAACTGATGTAAAAAGATTCATTTTTCTTTCCATATCTTTGAGTGTGCCAATGAGCTGATATCTTTCTGTATCTTACTTTTTCTCTCTTCTGTTCAAATCTTTTAGGGGAGAGAGAGGCTTCATTCAGATTTAATTTTTTGAAACATCAGACAAGCTGCTATCAGCACGTGGATGCCAAGATGGCCCTTTAATAAAGAATTGTGGTTTAAGAATTTCAACCAAAGGATTAATGTATTAAAGTGAATAATAGCATCCAGGCAGTAGCAAAGATGATGATCAGAGTTGGTGAAAGAGAGATTATTGATCATCTGTCTCTATCAGTCACAAACAGGGAGGAGGAAAGCAAAAGAGAGGAAAAGGAGATTAAAGAAAATGAAATATAGTTTAGTAATGCCAGTTGATTCTGTTGCTAATTATATATCCTTGGCAAGAAACCTTTGGTTACACAGTAACACTCCACTTATCTGGTGGTTAGATTTCCAGCAATCTTTACCACTCAGAACACAACTGAGATCCTGGAATTGTACCTTGCAAAGCTTTGACTGTGTAAAAATAACTTTCTTTGTTGGAAATGTTCAGCTATCTCCTGGAAAGTTTATTGAATTACTTTAGGGTATACATTTAAGATTGTTTATTTAATATACATGGTTGTCTGGATATTTTTAAGGCAGTTTAAGTTGTTACCCAGGTTTCCAAGGAAGTAGGTAATAGGGAAGGGCCAGAAAAACTTTGGGAAAGGGGAAGGATGTGCAAGTTGGCATGCTGTAAAACATGAATAACCATTGTTTGAAAGACAACAGTAAGTACTTTAAGACAGAAACTGCTAAACTGTCTTGACCACTTAGGAGAGGGAAAGACAACTCTCAACTGTGGAACTCAAGGAAGTCTTCATGGAGAGAGGTCATTGATATAGGGCATGGTGGGATATCTGGGATTTGAAAAGGTAGGAATTGGAGGATGGAGATTTGGGAAAGCGTGGAATAATAAGAGGAAGGCAGGAATATTTGAAGTCATTAATGAAGTGCTGAGACTAGCTCCATGTGGTTAAAGTATAACATGAATCTAAGGGAGTTGTAGAAAATAAGTTGAAATGACAAATAAGGACCAAGCTATGGAGGGTATTGAATGCCAAATTAAGTCACTGTGAATAATAGCATCGAGGCAGTAGCAAAAATGATGATCAGAGTTAGTGAAAGAGAGGTTGTCAATCATCTGGCTCTGTCAGTCACAAACAGGAAGAAGGAAAACAAAAAAGACTTCACTGTAGGCATTTAGAACTACTTAAAGTGTTCAGTTAGGGATGATAAGATGTCAGAGTTGTGCTGTAGGAGGTGGGGGTGATCAAGGAAGGTACCCAGACTTCTGGCTTGTTTGACTCTAGAAGTGGTGGTCTCATTACCAAGTGGGAAACACAAGAGGACAAGCATATTGGAAGAGTGGAGACAGTGGTATATTTTGTATGGGAAATGCAGTGTTTGAGCTTATGCGCTGCCAGCAGATGGCTAGCCTGCTGTGGGAGATCATGAGACGGGGAGGCTGGAGAGAGATTTGAAGTCAACTAGGCAGAGGAAAAGGCAATTCAAAGGTAAATGTTATAATTCAGAGATTGGATGGGGTTATTAAGGTGTAGTAGGTAAAGAATGAAACAATAAGGAATATGAATAGATCTTTAGAATCCACATTAATGGGAGAACAGTCATGGAGGAGACTAAGAAGTGACAAAGAGTATAGCAATGAGAAAGGAGGCCGGTCATAGACTGTAGCATTGTGGAAAATGGAAAATGAACAGTATAGAGGAAGGGGAAAAAGAATCAACACACACCGAGTATCATAATAGATCAGAACTGAACGTACACAATATTATTTAATCTTCCCAAGCATCCTAATAGAGATATAGTCTTACATTAATTTTACAAAGGAAGAAACTGATGTTCAGAGAGGTAAGGTAGCATGGCCAAGGTTACACAGCTGGCAAGCAGCTGAGCTGCAGTTTGAGCTCAGGTCTGTTCAACTCAAAGTCCATGCTTTTGCACTGTTCAATGTTGCCAACAGGTTGAAGCCTATAGGAGAGGAGAAATGGCTGATTTGTTGACGTTCAGCAGAGTTGTGAGAGCAGAAGCCATATTTTAAAAGAAAAAGAAATAAGTGGATGACAGATTCAATTTAATTCATGTACCATTTATTGGGCACCTGCTGTGTAATGAGGAACTGTTCTAGCTGCTGGAGACACAAAGACCAGCAGGACCTAGTCCTTGCTCTCAAGGAGCTTGCTGTCTGGAAGGAGCAAAACATACATCTAGATTATTTCAATATGATACTGTATCTGCTTTGAGAACACAAAGTAGAATGAAAGTGTAATAAAAAGCAAAATGAAGGCTTTTTTCTTTTTACGATAACGTACATGTGAAGATGTTTGTAAACAGACGGAAGGACCCAGTGGTGAAGAGGTCATTGAAGATGTTAAAACAAGGGCAGATGAGAGAGGCGTGGGACCAAGGACATAAGAGGTGGGGTAGCTGAGCATAGTTGTCTTTTTTAAAAAAATTATACTATAGTTGATTTACAGTGTTGTGTTAATTACTGCTGTATAGCAAAGTGATTCAGTTATACATATATATGTATGTGTATATATACACATTCCTTTTTAAAATATTCTTTTCCATTATCGTTTATCATAGGATATTGAATATAGTTCTCTGTGCTATACAGTAGTACTTTGTTGTTTATCCATTCTATATATAAAAGCTCACATCTGCTAACCCCAACCTCCCAATCCATCTCTTCCCCAAATCCCTCCCCCTTGGCAACCACCAGTCTGTTCTCTATGTCCTTGTTTCTGTTTCTATTTCATAGATAGGTTCCTTTGTGTCATATTTTAGATTCCACATATAAGTGATATCACATGTCTTTGTCTGACTTATTTCACTTAGTATGAAAATCTCCAGTTGCATACATGTTACTGCAAATGGCATTGTTTTGTCTTTCTTATGGCTGAGTAGTAATCCATTGTATATATGTACCACATCTTCTTTATCCATTCATTTGTCGATGGACATTTAGGTTGCTTCCATGTCTTGGTTATTGTGAATAGTGCTATGAACATAGGGGTGCATGTGTCTTTTTGAATTACAGTTTGTTGGGTATATGCCCAGAAGTGGGATTGCTGGTTCATATGGTAAATCTATTTTTAGTTTTCTGAGGAACCTCCATACTGTCTTCCACAGTGGCTGTACCAACTTACATTCCCACCAAGGAGGGTTCCCTTTTCTCTGCATCCTTTCCAGCATTTGTTAGGGTTTTTTTTTTTTTTTTTTTTTCTTTCAGTACGCGGGCCTCTCACTGTTGTGGCCTCATCCCGTTGCGGAGCACAGGCTCAGCGGCCATGGCTCACGGGCCCAGCCGCTCCGCAGCATGTGGGATCCTCCCAGACCGGGGCATGAACCCGTGTCCCGTGCATCAGCAGGCAGACTCTCAACCACTGCACCACCAGGGAAGCCCTGTAGGTTTTAAAAATAATGGCCATTCTATCTGGTGTGAGGTGGTACCTCATTGTAGTTTTGATTTGTGTTTCTCTAATAATTAGTGATGTTGAGCATCTTTTCATGTGCCTGTTGGCCATCTGTATGTCTTCTTTGGGGAAATGTCTCTTTAGGTCTTCTGCCCTGTAGTTGTCTTGAGGAAAAATTTAAAAAAAGAGGGAATAATCTGATATTATCCATGAATATATTTAACAGAAGCCTTTCGTATACATACTTTATGGAAGAGAACTAGGCCTGAGAACATTAACTTAATATTTTGTGTGTGATTAATATTTCTTGTGAGGCAGACTGCTTTACCATCTTCGGCCACCTTTGACTTTCCATTTGTAGAGGCCATAAACTTTGGGCAGTCAAGGCCAAAGTGGAGAAAGGCTTTTTCATTCTGGCTTATTTTCAAACAAGAGGCAAACAGACAGATCTATAAATTGTATAGAAAAAAATCCATTTTGTTTAGTCATTACTGTTGTAAGTTTAAGGCATAAATACTTTCAGTACATTTCAGTACTGTGATTAGAGGCTACAGAAGCTGTCCCCCAAAAAGCAGTGTCTTCCTCATCTAAGAGGAAAAGCAAATTTTGTGTTGTTGTGCTGGAATAACTTTGGTGGATTATGTCATCTCATTGTTAAATGGCTGTAAAAAATTGTCAGAAATCTTGTCTTCATAGTGTTCTCTATAAGCTGTTCTCCTTCCTAAATTTTGTTGTACTTTCCCCATTCACCCATACATTTACAGTTTTTCTTAATAGGATTCAGGCTATGGTCTATGATAATGTAGCCCCCCCTCTCATTTTTATTTATTTTTTTTGGTACATTACCATTTCTTATTAGCATCTCTACTTCTGGAAAAAGAAAAATTCAATATTGTGTTTTGCTAGAGCAATAAATGCTATTGGGGCTTAAAATGGAAAGATATGTGTGAAAGTCAATGGTTTCACACCTGGTATTACTAAAAAGGCACCTAAAAAGAATGATTTGTTTTTCCTAATTTTTTAAACTTTTTATTTTATATTGGAGTATAGTTGATTAACAATGTTGTGATAGTTTCAGGTGTACAGCAAAGTGATTCAGTTATACATATACATGTATCTATTGTTTTTCAAATTATTTTCCCATTTAGGTTGTTACATAATACTGAGCAGAGTTCCCTGTGCTATGCAGTAAGTACTTGTTGGTTATCCATTTTAAATATAGCAGTGTGTACATGTCAATCACACACTCCCTAACTATCCCTTCCCCAGTTTTTGCTAATTTTTGACACATCAAATATTAAATAATTTATACTTCTTATTGGTATGTTTTTATTAGTTTGATCCTAATAACAATGTAAAAATATGTGAACAGTTTATTTTTTAATCATACAGTAATAGTCCTGTGGTCTTCAATATCAATAATCACAGGTTTGTCAACTTACTAGAAATGATAATGATGACTTTATTTAGAGCTACGTTAAGGGGAGTAAGCTCTTGACTTGATGAGCCTAGTGTGGTTGTTCAACTCTTACTAGCACTACTGGCACTCTGTGACTAAATATTCATACATTGAATTGAGATTAAAAGCATCCATAAATCTGGTGTCAAGAGAAATATCTGCTATTTTGTAGAAAATATAGCAGTATCTTTGTTAACCCAGTATTTTATGAAGAGTATAATGTTTGGTCATTAACATCATCATCTTTCTTTACCACCAACAACATTTTAGCAAAATCGACCAATACTTTATGGATTTGCTTCCAGACATACAGAAAAAGATTCAGAGGCCAACACTGATTTATAAAAGCAACAAAAATCTAACAGTGAATTCCAGAAATAACAATGACATTTTATTTTATTTTTTGAAAATGTTTGCTTTATAACCTTTGCTATTTCAATCTCTGATAGGGTTAGACCCACCCCTCACCCAGCCAAATTGACCTGCAACCCACAGGTTATAAAGTTATACCCCATATTTTGAAACTCACATAATGATTTTGGCCTTTTTTTTTTTCTGAATCATACAACTGTGGTCCACTCACATTTTATCCTGGTGTTATAATGCCATAATTCAACTCAACAGAGTGTTATAATAATCTACCATCTTTACCATATATGATAGTTTTCTTTTTTCATTCCTTTCTTCTTGGTTTCAGTGCTGTTTAAATCAGGGATTTTTTCCCCCCGTTTTTCCAGTTTTCTTCACAGTCTTCTCAATTATCTCCTTTTTACCTTTCATTTTTACTATTTCCCTCACCCATGTTTACTCATATTATGTTCTTCAATGCAATTTTATTTAATAACACTCTATATTAGTGCCACATATTTTCACAGAGTTAGGCAATTCTCAAAGTGTGGATTCAAGAGAATACTCATTAAAAAAAATCAAATGCCTGCTATTGTGTTGGTTGCTGGTGCTAGTTTTCCTAACTCCCATTGTTTATAAATATCTGACACTAGATGAAGGCAAATATATTTAAATAACAAATTTCTTCTCAGAAGTTTTTAGATTGGAACTCTAAGAAATATTTCAGGACCATACTAAGAGGCTCTAAACATGGTCTGTGGTGGATGTATCAGATTGAGGTCCAAGGGCATGGCCACATCATCATGACAATAGTTGAAGTTGTTAAGAAGCTCAAGGACCAACAAGTGAGAAAGTAATTCTCCATCAAGATTGCCAGCTGTTTTTAAGTGTTTGGAGACCAAGATGAAGACCACAAGAATCAGTGGCAGATTGTCAAAGCAATGATGCAGAAGCCTACCATTACCATTACGAGCCACAAGAGGTACAATTGTGTTTCCTGTGATGATGGA
This sequence comes from Grampus griseus, assembly GCF_964374135.1. Classification (NCBI taxonomy): domain Eukaryota; kingdom Metazoa; phylum Chordata; class Mammalia; order Artiodactyla; family Delphinidae; genus Grampus; species Grampus griseus. Next base: position 84,972,877 of record NC_139001.1, on the reverse strand, counting down.
AAGCTTGGGTATAATTAGCTTGTGGACATTTCTAGAATTCGAAACTTTTTTTTAGGAAAAGAATTATCTGAATATATAGCAAATGAAATAGTGTCTACATTTGTGAGAGAAAACTGGGATAAAAAATTATTTGCACAGTCCTCTTGCTGGCTCAGTCTTAATTAGATTTGTGGGTTATACAGTAGAATTAGTAAAGGGCATACTGTGAAAAAGAAATTTAGGAAACAGAAGCTTTTGCTCCAAAAGGTTTTACTTTGGAGCTGAATATATATATACATACACACACACACACACACACACATATATATATATATGTTTTTCTATTGGCAAAATTTAACAAGGCAGAAACATCTATCAGAATTCTTGTTTTACTCAATATCGCTAATTATTAGAGAAATGCAAATCAAAACTACAATGAGGTATCACCTCACACCAGTCAGAATGGCCATCATTAAAAAGTCTACAAATAATAAATGCTGGAGAGGGTGTGGAGAAAAGGGAACGCTCTTGCACTGTTGGTGGGAATGTAAATTAATACAGCCACTATGGAGAACAGTACGGAAGGTCCTTAAAAAAATAAACTAGAATTACCATATGGTCCTTCAATCCTGCTCTTGGGCATATATCTGAAAAAAAACTCTAATTCGAAAAGATACATGTACCCCAATGTTCATAGCAGCACTGTTTACAATAGCTAAGACATAGAAGCAACCTAAATGTCCATTGACAGATGAATAGATAAAGAAGATGTGGTATATGTATATATACACAATGGAATATTAGCTTTAAAAAAGAATGAAATAATGCCATTTGCAGCAACATGGGTGGACTTAGAGATTATCATATTAAGTGAAGTCAGACAGAGAAAGACAAATATCACATGATATCACTTATTTGTGGATTCTAAAAAGTGATACAAATGAACTTATTTACAAAACATAGAAAGACATAGAAAACAAACTTATGGTTACCAAAGAGGATAGCAGGGTAGGGGAGAGAGCTAAATTAGGAGTTTGGGATTAACATATACGCGCTACTATATATAAAATAGGTAAATAACAAAGATTTACTGTATAGCACAAGGAACTATAATCAATATCTTGTAATAACCTATGATGGAAAAGAATCTGAAAAGGAATATATATATATATATATATATATATACACACACATATATATATATAAACTGGATCACTTTACACTTGAAACTAATGCAATGTTATAAATTAACTATACCTCAATAAATTTTTTAAAAAATTAATGAAAAAGAATTCTTGTTTTAAATCTACCTCTATTCAAGGCAGTTGAAGATTATGACAGTAATCTGAAACTTGAACTATATGCAAATCTGTCTAACCTTGGAATAGATATTTTAATTCTGGAAGAGTGATATATCACTTTTATTCATCTTACTTTAGTATCTTTTAATGAATTAGTCCCTTTTTATTAAATGATGAAACTCTTACTTTCAAAATGACAAATAGAATACTGACTTAAGGTGGATGGCTATTAACATAACCCTTGCCTAAGCAACAGAATTATACATATTCTTCCCAACCATATGCTCCTAAAATAGTCTTTCTAGACTCCACTAGAAGATTCAGAGTATGGTTCCAACAGGAAGGTTATACATAAAGCAGTAGTTAGGAATATAGGTTTTGGACTTGGACAGAAAGGTGTTCAAATACTAGCTCTTACATATACCAATAATGCAACCTTAGAAAAAAAGCAGAGTCATTTTTTCCATATAAAATATGAATAACATTATCTAATATCTAAAGTTGTTGAGAGGATTACATATGATAATGCCTACAAATTTCTTAACACACTACCTGACATTTAGTAAGGATTCAAGAAGTAATAACTAATATGATTAGAATTGTTGTTAGGTCTTAAGTTAGTCTGGTCTCCTGTGACTCACACAAAGTTTCTTTTTTTTTTCAGACACAGATTTACCATTTAGTGAGGTCAAGACAATCTGGAATACCTGTGTTTAAAGGGGTTGGTTGAATTTACCATGAATGATTAGACACACTAGGCCCAAGTTGGCTCTCATTGTGTGATGTTAGATAATTATCCATGCATTCATATAGTGTAATTCTGTTTTCCTAAGATATAGGCATCTTTTAGATTTTTAAATAGACTGTGTGTGGTCAAAGTTTACTATATTTTGGTGGTCAGTGTTTACTGTATTTTGGGAAGCATTTTGTTCTTGGTGGAAAGACATACTGGTCTAAGAATGACATTGAATATCAGTGGAGAGTTCGATATTTTCACTTGGGACACATAGGACCATCTTGTGTAAATTTCTTATCTAGTAGATGATGTAGTTGAGGTACAGAGGAATAAAATACTTTGATAAGATGGCTAGAGCTGTAACTGAAATCCAGGACTCTTGACTTTTGGTCCCATAGTGCACTATCTCTTTACAATTCTTATTTACTTGAGGACTGCGTGAAACATCTATTTAAATGTGTCCAATGTGAAAATTTCTTATATTGAATACTATTTCTAAAAGACAAATGATATGTATACTAGTCTTATTTGAGACACTTGAGATAATATCCAGTTATTAGAAACAAATGTTTGACTTTATAAATTCCCATCAAAAGAAGTTTTAATGCTTAGTAATGAAAAGGTCTTCTCCACAGCCTTGATGCTACTATCTGGGTTATCCCTGACTCATTTTTCTCATTCCAGCTTATGTTTCAAATCATTCTTGGTTAGTCAGTACTTAGGAAATGCTAAATGTCTTGAAGGTGCCATCGAGCATGGTTCCTTCAGTTTACCTGGAGGTAACCCAATACCCCAGCTCACTGTGAAAATTGCCATGACATCACTGCCCAAGCTCTATATTCCTAGAATAACTAGTGAATTTCAGTTTCCATTGCTGTTCATTTAGTGCCTAAAATGAATGAACACAAATTTCTTATTCCTTGAGTTGAATAGTAATGGAAAAAAATACTTAAGTAGACACCTGCTGAAAATAAAAGGTCCATACGTAGGGTGGATACATATTTCTGGGATTTTATTAGAGGTTTGACCAATTTTGACTTCATTTGTATCATTTTCATGTTAACATAATATCAAAAAGATAGTTGATTAAGTGGAAAATATAAATCAGTGTACCTGGCTATTTACACTGTGAGAACAGAAGTGTGATTAATGTGCTGAATAGTGTTGTGTAAAACCAAACTATTGAAATCACAGATGATTTGAGTTGGATTAATATCTTGAACCTATATTTTTAGTCACTTATTGGGGGAATGAGTTATTTTGCCCATCTTAATGATTTACAAGGTTATCAAGAACTATGACAATAGAATGGGAAATTTTCCTAAGATTGTAGAAAAATTGAGACAAATTGTTTTAGTCCTGTCAAACTTATGTTAATAATTTTTGAGCGCTTATATATTTTGTAGGGTAGGTTTGCATTGTTTCAGATTAGTTGTATTATTTAGAATGAGTTTTCAGTGCCATGCAGATTTCATATGGTACATTGCATTCTATAATAATGTCTCCCACTTCATGACCAAGAAATCCACATAAAAGCCCCATAAATCACATGAAAAACTGTTGTAAGCAGTCTCACATTGGATAGGGTATTATTCATAGTACTAAATATTGTGACTTGAGGCCCTTCAAGATAGTTCCTCTTCCAAGAAAAGACATTGTTATACATTGTATCAACACTTCAAATACAAATTCCTTTAATATAATCTTTGTAATAATCTAACAAGGTAGGACTTATGCCCATTTTATAGAAAAAGGAAATTGAGGAGTGGAAAGGCTAAGCAAATCAGGAACCATCCCAGGCCAGTCTGATGCCAGAACCTGTTCTTAATCAATGCACCAGATTCTTTGAGTTACAGGTGTCAAGTCTTAACTCCTTCTCCTCATTTTTCATAGGCTACTTTTACACTCTCTTCTACTTAGCACTATAAGTAAGCTCCCATTCTTCATTTAGCTTTCTTGAATTAGCAGGCTAATTTATTACTTTTGAACCTAGCTCTGATCTTACTGCTCTCAGGACACTCAGGAGCCTTGGATTAGAGTTACCCTGTACTTGTGGGGTTTTTTTGTTTGTAGTTTTAGTTTTTTGTTTGTAGTTTTAGTTTGTGGGTTTTTTTGTTTGTAGTTTTAGAGATATTGATCATTTTCCTGATTAATTTACATTTGGGGAGTCAGCATGATAAAGTAGCAAGAGCAGAGATCTTAGATTAAGATCAAACTGGATTGAAATCCAAGGTCCAGTGCTTACAGCATCATCACTTCAGCTGAATTTCAGTCTTTTGGAGCCTTCCTTTCCTAGAATAACGGGATTTCTATAAAGATTTAGTGAAGGAATATATAACAATATAATCTGGAAGATCAGTTTTATTTCTACCTAATTGGTTTTAAGCAATTATATAATTTTTTTCTTATTACTGTTTTAAAAATAATATCTTCTTTATTATTTAACATTTAATACTCATTCTAGCTCTAGATGCATAATCTATATTGTGGTGTGTTTGGGCTCGGGACTTTATCAGAGTTTTGAGGATGTTAGAAATGTAACTGCCATTAGAACCATGCCCAGTATGACAGAGAAATTTACTGTTCACAGAATTTTCAAGTGTTCTCCCACGTTCCCTTCCCCTTCCATAAGTCAACCAGTCCCATCTGATTCCTTCTGGCTAATGAGCTGGGAGGGGAAGTAAAGAGATAAAAAACATTTACGAGTTGGTCTGTGGTTCTTCAGCTCTCTCTTTCTTTGATGCAGTAACCTAAATATGGAATGTCCCTGTTGACATAGTTACAAGATAGAAGTATCCTGAATCCCAGTGGCATCCGTTGGAAGCTACTAGACCCCTAAAGGACTTAGCATGAACAATCACTAAACCCTTATGAATTATGCTGAGATTCTGTGGCGTGTTTGTTATTGCAGCATAGCCTAAGCTAACATGACTAATACATACATCCTTTGGAGGAGTCTGTTTTTTTACATGGTAAGGATACAGGTAACTTGAAAATATTAAGAAGAGTTGCAATAGATTACCTAAGTAATCCAAGTAGACAATTAACAGGAAAAGTCATTATTACCAGTAACTAACTCTGTGGTTCTATATAGAGAGAAAATTCTTTTTTTCTAACATTTTAAAAGAAATTGTTTTGTCACTAAATATTTTTCTGTAGGTTTAGAGATTGAGTCAGACCATCCTATGCTTGAGATAAAACTCTTCAATAATAAAAGAAAAGAACCTCAACTAATCATGTCATTCCAGGTCAGGTCATTGCTTTGTATAATCCAGGATTCACATCTCTTATATTGTCAGAAATAAATATTTTGAAGCAAGAGTGGAAACTCAAGAGTAGAACTGTCTGCTACTGAAGATGGTCTACAAAGACAATCAAATTTACAAAAAAAAAGATTCATGAAAGTTTCACAATTCAGTTATTTCACTTACCATAATGACAAAATCAGATCAATGACCCAGCAGCAACCCAATCAACATCGTAGCAATTTTCCTATAATTGGTTGACTAACTTGCATGGCTACTATGTCCAGTAGGTCCACTGCATAGTGGAATGATTTAACTCTTCAGACTCTACTTACTTATTTGCCAAAGTATTTGTATTTGATAGTGTGGAAACACAGAAAAATTTTGATTTCATGTTCTGTATGATTTGATTTAGAATTGTGGTTGATAAATGGATGACATTTAAAATATATGTGGGATTCTTACTGATTATGTTAATTTGATGAAGTTTTTGTTTTAATTGGAAAGGTCAAAAATGACATTTCACATTATTCTTTAATTACACATTCTATGCCTAAAGGTTCAATAATTGCTGTTTTGTTAGTGATGATATGATAAATGAGCAGGATAATGGCAGAGTGGAGTACACCAGAGTGACAGTTGGTCTGGAAGTCAAGAGTCCTGTGGTTTGCTCCTGGCTTTCTTAAAATGCATTTTTTACCCCAGCGACTTTGGGCTGGTCATGTAACTGTTCTAGGCTGTGTAGAGTGAAGATACTTCTACCCTCAGTCCTTAAACTCATAGGGTCAGTGTGAGGATCAGAATAGCTGACACATGTGAAATGACGTGCAAATGTTAATGACATACAAATGTTATATTTACATTTTTTTAAACTTGTGGACAGATATATAAACAAATATTTATTTCACAAGTTAATTCTCTTGGTTCTTTGTCTTCCAACTTGGAACACTAAATCTGTTCTTCAGTCACGTCTTGTGGACATTCCTGACCTTTCACCCCATCTGCAAATCTTGGCCAGATGCTCCTTATCTGTGCTCCAGAGAACCCTCTGCATAACTGTATTATAGCACTTACTGCATTACATTCGCAGGACATCTCTGCTTGTCTCCTCCACTAGACAGTGAACTTCTTGAGAGCTGTGGCAGGACAGTTTTTATTTATGTATCTCCCATTCCCAGCATAAAGCTTGGCACATTGTCGATACTCCTAAATGTTTACCAATCTGATCATAAAGCTTGGAGACACTATGATGACTACTGTATTTTTAAATAAATATTCTCATTTAAAAAATATGATTCCACTTGGCTGGTTGACAATTTACAATAAATATGACTTTGCAATTTTTAATTGGAAGCCTTTTAATTTCTTAATTAGCTTCATACAATTTATGTTACATCTAGTAGACAGCAATAAAAGAGTATTTTTTTCTGCTTCTAATATTACTAGAAATATTTTTTTGTAAAACATGAAAATTCTTTGCAACTTTTTCCTTTCTAAGTTCTATCGAGCAGTTTATGGAATGGCAACCTGCCAAACGGTGATCCATTTTTCTCAAAAACATCGTTTGAGACCATGCCAGCCAGGCACACAGAGCTTATCTACTGCATCATAGTACAGTCACATAATTCGTGCAAAATTATGTTTGACATTAAATTATAAACCCTTAGCGTAATAATAAAAAAATAAATAACCCTAAAAGCAAATTAAAAATATGTTTTCACTGGAGCAGGTTATTAGCCCACTGGAAACTTGATCTGTAGTAGTCAATCCATGGGCATGCTTCCATTTCTGGAGGGGTTTGAAGTTCCTCTCTGTCCAGAGAAAAATCCCTAATTCATGAGAGGAAAATTAGCTAATAAAATAATTTTTCCTCCTCAACTGCTCTGTTGATGAAAACATGTCCACTGCAATCATAGAAATGAGTGACTTTTCAAATAAAGTAGTTTGTGTTGCCATAAACAGAAGGATGGTAAGGCCATTGCTGTTCTTTGCCAAAGGAAAGGGTAGCCAGCTGTGTCCGGCTTTTTTTTTCTCTACTGCAATATTCACATAAATAGTCTCTTCTTGGGACTGAAGTAGCCCAAATGAGATCCCATCAAAGGGAATGTGGGTTCCTTCTGAGTCTGTGCATTCTAAAGCCTTGCTTGTTAGTTTAAAAAAAAAAATCTTAAAGTGCTGGAAAAAATACTTCTGTTTGATTACACCTAGTATTTCAACTGTTGTAATTGTTTTTACGTCTCAATTGGTTTCCTTAGTTGTCTGACAGACTGCTAATTATAGATAGAGATGTTGGTGGTGTCTAAATGGTCATTCTTAGATTTCGGTATACAAATCCAGAGATTTATTCACTGGTTAAAGCAATTCACTGCAGTCTGGACTGCCCTAAAGCTGAGATTAAATTATTATGTAGGTACCTTCCATGATAAACCACAGTAACAACCATGCAATAACAGCAAAGTTTACCTCCAACTTATTTATTTATGAGATTTAATTTTAATTGGTTTTCATATAAGTATAATATTTTTCTTTGCTTATTTGTAGTTAAAAATTTGTATTGTTGTTGTAATTAAATAGTTATTTTGCATCTGTATAAATGTTTATGAAAGATAACTTGTATTCCTTTATAAAAACATCAAAAAGGGGTATGTTTTCTTTAATATAATGAGAAACAAAGCCCACGAATCAGACAGACTGCATCTGTAGGGAAGATGGAAGACTACATTTCATCCAAGATGACATTTCAAAATGACTGCCAGGTAACCCACAAAATTTGTGGGTGTCCGCTACCAAATTCATTTTAGTATTGGGAATTAATTTTCCAACATGGTTTTGGAAGTAAGAGGTAAATTAATTATTTCAGGCACTATGATATCACTGGAAGTCTGAAGTTAGAGAGTGATTCAGATGAACATGGAACCAGTAAAATAATTGGACTTAGTTCCTTTATCTTTCAAGGGCTCTTTTACATGACAACACAATATTCACACTGCTCCAAGGGATACCTTTGGCACTTCTACAATTCTAATTTCTTTCCCTGCTTACTAGTTCATTGTTGTTTCTTGGAACTCAAGCATGATGGGGGGGGGATGGAGCTAGAGCTTGGTTTCTGTCTGCCTTCCTCAAGCAAGCCCCAGGTCCCTTGTTAGTGCAGAGAGCATTTGCAAGTTTTCCAGAGAGAGTAATTGCTCTCCTTAGCAAGGAATGCAAAGCTTTGCTAGGAATTCCAGTGGGATTCATCACTCTGGAGGGGTCTGAAGGTGAACTCAGGCTAGCTCACCGGGGCGCTGGGATTGATCATACATAGTCTCCTGGAGGAGCTGCACAGTTAGGCCTGCGATGCAGGTCAGCAATAGACCAGGAGCAGAAGAGAGAATCAGGTGGTTTAAATCTTCCCAACAGACAAGTGTGGAATGCCGTCAAGCAATACAAGTTTGCCCTTGATATTAGAGATCCGAGAGACTATTTCAGCAGGGAAAATAAGTCCCAGGCCTTCAGAAAGGAATGAAACAACAGTGTGAAAGGCAGCATAATGTCTCTACAAGCAGTTACTTTTCCTCCTTTTTTTCCTCTTTCTCTCAGTTTTCTGATATACGTTGTGTTTGTCTTTTTTCAAAAAATTTCTTTCATTTTTCAGAACAGAACTAGATTAGTAGGCATATTTTATTATTTGATTTATTTGTTTATCTGGTAATATTTGTTAAGAGGTTCGCACTCTGTCAGAAGTTTTTTTCTTTCCATAATAATGAATGTAAAAGGAACTTCAGCTGGTAAGGCAGAGATCATTTTAAAAAAAGGTAGTAGCTTAAATAGCACAGATGGTTTTTCTGGGGCCACAGCTTTCCTCAGCTTCAAGTCTACTTGGTCAAAAGATCAGTGGCTATGACTTAGCGGAAGTTACATTTGGTCTTTGAGTTGCAGACTGAACATCTCTCCTCTGGCCCGATTTTATTACCATGTAATAAAATAAAATCCAAGGTACTTAAACTCTTTTTAATGAGGACTACCAAAATTTTTTTTTTTTTTTGCGGTACGCGGGCCTCTCACCGCTGCGGCCTCTCCCGTTGCGGAGCACAGGCTCCAGACGCGCAGGCTCAGCGGCCATGGCCCACGGGCCCAGCCGCTCCGCGGCACGTGGGATCCTCCTGGACCGGGGCACGAACCCGCGTCCCCTGCATCGGCAGGCGGACTCTCAACCACTGCGCCACCAGGGAAGCCCCCAAAATATTTTTAAAGTTATTCTGTGACTCTCCCTTTCTCCTCTCCATATTTTAATGAGTCTTGGAGAAAAAAAATGAACATTTATACCACGTCTATACAACATTAATACAACAATGGGAGCATAAAAGATTCAGATGAGCACTCATGTCAAATATGAAAGGAAATAACCAAGGTTTTCTCTTCTTTCTTTTTCTTTCTCTTGCTGAATTGATCAGATTAACTAGGTGTTTGCTTCAGAATTAAGGAAATTTCATAAAAGAAAACAAAATCACTTATACACCAATTCTCTTAGTCTCTTTTTCTCTTCAACCGTGACCATTTGTTTATTTTAACCTTGCATGTTCCCTTAAAGAAAACAACAAACAAACTACAAATTGCCAATTCCAGTGTTTTTTTGAAGATTGCTTTTTGTAAACTGGGGAATTGATATGAAAATAAATTTATTTTTTCAATATGAAACAAAATTTATGACTAGATCACAAGGTTTGGATCCTTTGTTGATACAAGAAGTAAACCTTATATGTACAGAGACACATATATGCTCATTTAAAGAAGACTGTCAGCAGCAAGTTTGTTGTTTTTTAATATCACATTAACTACTTGTCTGCATGGTTATTCTGTTGTAGGCTTCCTCTCCATTATAAAAATATAATAAAAAAAAAACTAGGGCAATATCATGGCTAAATCAGGTAAAGGTACTTTAACTGAGTTATTGAATCGAGATGAGAAGTTTTAAAAATGATTCACTCTTGACTTTTTCAATGAGAAGCAATATGGGCTCTTCTTCAGGCATTCTGCATGCAGTTATTTGAAGTTGCACTAATTTTGTATCAGATAAAGAAAATTACACATATCTTCCCAAACCAACACACACAGCAGAGCACACTGGCTGTGTCTCTTGCTAGCATATGGTATTCATCATTAGCAGTAGCGGCAGCAGCCACCTCCTTCAGTTGACTGGTGGAAAATAGAGCTCCAACTCAAATCCCTGTCTGCTTGCCATAGCTTTTTCCAGTTAAATTGGTACCGCAATCTGTATGGTTTCATCACTCCATTGGCAGTTTAATATAAACATCTGTTTCCAGTCTTTTATATCCTATCTGAGATTTATTCAGTCCCTCTGAGTTATCTGTCCTTTTCTCCTTCCCCATTTATTTCCCTTGACTTCTAAATGATGTTATATTTTCCAATATTTCCTTGATCTTTTGCTCAGATTTGTGCATCATTAAATATATTTAATTATCTTTTTTTTTCTTCTGGAGCCTGAACTGTTTGTTTATAATCTGTTCTCTCCTGATACATTATGAAGCTCTTTACCCTCACAGTGGAATTTTCCTTGGAAATAAAGTAGCATGACTCCAGGTTGCAATGATGGAGGTGATTATTTCATTGTGATTGGCATCAAGATCAAACTGTGAAGGATTTTATTCCAGTTTTGTCTATTCTCCACCCATATTTTGCATTTACCCTTTTACAATGCAAGGATTTGAAAGTCCTAGTGCTCAGGATTCATATTATTTTGCTTCCTCTTCTGTTAAATTTATAATGTTCTAAAGTAAGGGCATTTCCTGCAAGGTAATAATCTGTGGTAGAAGCAGAGACCCTGAATCAAAGACAGTAGAGTCTTTTAATTTAACTGTTGGTTAAATGTCAGGAAATGTCCGGCCCAGAGGTCATTATTATTAAGTCAAATAGAAAGCTTTTATTTTCCTATCTCCTTGTTATTTGGGGAGCTGTTCATAAAGATTGATGCTGTGTAAGTCACTAACCACAGGGAAATGGAGGAATTCTGTAAACAAATGGCAAGCAGAACTTTGTTCTTATTGTCCCATTAAGCTTAATATGAGGTGTTAAATTTAATGAAATGTGGTGAGTGAAGTGTTACTTTTCTATTGGTTACTGTAACAGTCATTAACAAGTAAGACATGACTAGTACTGAAAATAGAATACTGTATCCATGACAACACAGAGTTAGGACAGCAATTACTTAATATTTTCTTGATTTATTAATTTCTTTATAAGTGGGAGAAACAAGAAGACTCTTGAGCTGGGCAGTTAATAGTCCAAATTAGCTAACATTTTTAGCTACATCATTTATATAGTCATTTAGTCATTCACTCATTCCTATAAACATTCGTTGAGGTTCTACTATATGGTAGACGCTAAGCATACAGAAATGAGTGAGACAGTTTCTGCCCACAGTTTTTCATGATCCAATTAGTACAGTGGTTCTCAAATGAGGGTCTCTGGACAAGCAGCATCTGCCTCACTGGGAACTTGTGAGGAATGCAGATTTTTAGGCCCTTACTAGACCTACTGAATCACACACACTGAGGTGAGACCCAGTGATCTTGTGTTTTAACAAGCCCTCCAGGTGCTTTTGGTGCTCCCTAAAGCTTGAGAACCACCAGTTGCATGAAGAAATTAAAAACTTTTCAATTAATAATATCTTGTTTTATGTCCAAAATGATTACAGAATAACAGAACACTTCCATTTAAGAGAGTTATAATTCCATAGAACTTCAGAGATTCCATAAATATTTATCCTTTAGGTTTATGGCCAAGAAGTATTGGACATAGACTAACTTCACATGATCGATTAAAAATCCTAACAACAAAAAACCTAATGAATATCTCACAGATTCCGTGGATCTTGGTACGTCTCTTCACTGATCCTATTGTTTCATGAATATTGAAAACTATCTTTTAAGAGAGAAACATATATTATAAGATGCTTGAAGAGTCACTATCATATTTATAATAAAATATTCAGTTTACCATAACGTTAGACAAATAACTGTTCAATAAATGTCCAGCCCATTTGTGGATTTAAATCTTGAAAAAAAATCACTTAACCTTTTCACTTACTTCTTCTTTGGCGAAATGAGGGTTGAAGTAGGGCTTGTGACTTACAATGCTCTCTCAGATCTTTTCCAATCTGAATATTTCGTTATTCTTCTTTGGAAGTCTGTTTGTTAATATAAGTTCCCCTCAGATGAATATATACACACACACATATATACACTACATAGATGTACATCTAATCAATTTTTCTTTGTATATTTACTTATTCTCTCTATTGCTTATTAAGCCTTGATCCTTAGTACAATTATGTCTTAGCTTTTCTGTACAACCATGGCCTCAGATTTTTGCCCACTTGGAACTGCATGTGTGTTCTCTCAAACCATCACTGTATACCCAGAACTGCCTTTTCTTGAACAGACACAAGATACCTCACCCTTTCACTCTTAGGAGTCCATCTAATTCTGTGAAGCACTCCAATGAAAATAACACCTACCACTTTGGGCTGTTAAACACTTATCTTTTCCCTCCCTTCATCCTGTTGATCTTGAGTGTATTAAGATGAGCACTTTTATTCCTTCCTTGCTTTTAATTATAACTGGTGACATGCTTTATAAACTCACAAACATAATATTTCATGTAGGGACATCCCACATTTTGGATAGAAACGTTTATATAACAATTGGACACCAATATGAAGAGTGAGTTGCATTGCAGGTAGGGTAATAGATTAGATCTATGGTTTTATATAATGTCAAGCTATTCATGGTTCAGGTGTGAGACCTGTGGGTCCTGTTACCTTTATTATCTGCTATAGTTGAAAACTGTAGCTCTACAATCATCAGCCATTTCAAGATGAAGGTGTTGGTATAGTCAGTATGGCAGAGCCAGAGTGGTATACTGTAAAAACATTATTCAGTCTATCAGACCTGGGTTCAAATTCTGTCACCACTGTTCACTTGCTGTGTGATCCTAAACAAATTAAATGACCTCTCTGAATCTATTTTCTCAAATGCAAAGTAATGAAAATAATCCACATGTTGGGTTTGCTATGAGGGTTAAGTGAAGTAATATTTAGAAGAACCTACCGCAGGGCCTACCACAGGCCTGTTCAACATATGTCTATATCTGTGATCCAAACCTCTACCAGGAAATAAAAAACTGCCTACCTATCTCTCCATATGAATTTTACCCCAAGCTCTTGTATTAATATGCTGAAAAATAAACTCATTCCACCCCTCTCCCCATAACCTACTGCTCCTGTATTCTATGGATAAATGGTGTTGCTACTCAGACATTGTCCCAAATTGGAAACTCCCTTCTCCCTCACTCCACACATCCAACCAGGCACTAAAAGCAGATGGTTTTCACATCTCATATTCATTCCTACAGCTAATTCCTTAATTAAGACCCAAAATACCTTGCTTGGGTCATAGTATGGTCTCTAAATCAGCCCTCAATTCTCCATCTAGGGTGTTGCAATTCATACTCTTTACACTGCTGCCAGGGAGATCTTTTAAAACAAAAATCTTACACATGTTATTCTCTTGTATAAAATCATTCAATGATTCCCTTTAACTTTTTGGATAAAGTTCAGTTTTTAGCATGACACACAAAGTTCTCTCTAGTTTGAAAATCAACTATCCTTCTCCATCCACCATGACCCCTCTCATCATTGTTACCCATGTCTCTACAATCACCCTGAATAAGAGATTTTTGTCTCTATTCGGGTTCTACCAAAAGCAGAGCCTGAGGCAAGGACTTGGTAGCAGGGAGTTTATTTGGGTGGCTGTATAAGGAAGCAGGTATGAGGGAGGAGGAATAGAGTGTTGGGGTGAGGGTATGTCAGTGAAGTCCCTATAATCGTCGATAGAGCTTCATTCCTTGAAACCTCTGAGAAACCTGTAATACTCCCAGAATTGTCAGAAGAACAGGCAGCTGAGTCATTCTTCTGCCATCTCCTGTTCCCCACTGTTTGAAGGATGCCTTTGGGTGTAACACCCCAACCCTTTCAGGCTCCATTTGTGCAGAAGCTAAGTGACTTCCAGAACTTCAGAAAAGTCCCTGAAGTGGGAAATGCTTGAGCGGTATGCTAGCTCTGAGTTTGCACAGAACTGTGTATCACAGCTGTAGCTGAAATCACAGATGGGCCAAGGGGACACGACATCAGGCAATGAAGAGATGGCTCCATTGTGCTGCGGTTTTCTGCCTTCACATGAATTGTTCCCATGTGCCTAAATGTCTTCATTCCTCCTTCTTCTCCAAGTCATATAATTAACTAACACTGATCTCTCAAGTTGTAGTTCCAGAATTGGCTATGCCAGAATCTCAAGTATTCGCTTTCTCTGATCACGAGTATTATCTGGAAGTCTTTCTTCTAAACACCCATAGCATTCAGGGTGGTGCTGCACCATATGCCACATTATCACAATAAATGGCACTTACTCTTTTACTTGTGCCTCTAGGATAGAAGCACCTCGAGGGTGGGAAATGTATCTTACTTGTCTTTGCTGCTATTTATAGTACAATGCCTGGGTATTTTAGAGCTCGAATCAGTATTTGTTGAATCAATGGAAGCATGAATGAAAACGAATCCCCCAGACTAATTGTCATAAAACATTATTCCTTATCATATCATTTCTCATCAAAAATCATCCCTAACTGTACCCTGCTGACACATAATGACTAAATTCGTTAACTTGACTTTCCAAAACTGCTTTTCTAGCCTGATTTCCTATTACCCCCATTTAATAATTTTGTGCTTCAGACACACTGCTCATTCACTGTCCTTTAGAAGCCTTCTAGATCTCTTTCCTCATGCCTCTGGGCACACTATTCTGTCTTTTTTTTGAGTGTATGTCTTACTCTTACACATATTTTGAGGCCAGTTTAAACCCTGTTTTTCTAAAAAAAACAACAACAACAAAAAACCAACCAACCAAACAAACAAGAAAACCCCACTTCTTGACAATTAGCCTGTAGTGGTCATTTTCTCTTCTTTGAATTCTTGCATTTTTAGTTGTCCAGTGATCACTAATAACATTGCCATATGTATGTCGTCTGAGTGTACTGTATCTCTTCAATTAATCTCTGTTTCTTGAAGTCAGATTCCATTTCTTACACTTAGTTTGGAATGAAATTTAATTCTTGGTATCTAATCCAGTACCTAGAATGGGCCCTCGTATATATATTGCAAGCTCAATACTGTTTCTTTATGGATACACAGACTATTCAGACATATACTTACATATCAGTCATTGCAAACACACCTGTGACTCTGGTTAGTCAAAGTAGAACTGCATTCTGCTAAAATCAGCGGTCTTGAGCTGACTGATGGGGCAAAGCAGATAGAAATTTGATTAAAAATTTAGCAGTGGAAAGAAAGTATCATTTAGAAGTGTTCAAGAAAAAGAGAGACCATAAAGGGGGATTATCTAACAAGGCAATCAAGAATATCTCCTACAACAATGAAATTTTGCTGAATATAAAAATAAACACAGAATGTAAGTTTATCTTTGAAAAAAGTTTAAAACAGTACCGAAATTTATTATCTTAACATATTTATTTAGTTGTATAATGTTTTAATGAGGGAAAGTGAGATGTGGTTAAATGATCTAAAAATATAGCCAGTTATATGGCTACTGCATTTTATAAATTATTAATATTTAAAAGATAAGACCTTTTAATTTTGAATGAACTAAAAACAATTAGGGGGATTTTTTTTTTCTTTTTTGTAGAGGAAAACTGGGAGACTGGAGGTTTAAGATTGGTACAGATTTGTACTGTAATACATTTATATACTCATATTTTTTATCACCACTATGTATTATTTAATATAAAATACAAAAATATTGAAAAACATTTTCCTTAATTTTCATCCCTTCAAGAAATGGAAGCATGAATATGGATGTGATGATATGGCACTTTAACTTTTTACTCTTTGTGAGTATTATTTAATATTGGAGCAATTATAAAATATGGAAATTAAACATTTAAATAGACATTGGTTAAATCAATCAATAGACCTGAACTAGGAGACTAGGATGAATGATAGCAAAATCATTCGTTAACAGTTAATGAATTGAACAGACCGACCTTTGTTTAAATTATATTTTATAAGCTTTAATTATAATATAATTCTGACTTTTGAGCACAATATGGTTTTCAGGTAAATTCTGTGGGGTTACTTGTTTTTCCTTTTTTTTTTTTTTTTTTGTAAGATGATAAACTTAAGCAGGAGATTTGCTTATCATATGTGAGCAAAAGAAAAAGGAAAGGATTAAACAGAAACTGTTTCTTCCCCCACAGGGCTACCTTCCCGCTATCTTCCGACATTAATACAATGTTGCTGACTACGTTATGTTGTTACTAGGTTGTGTCAAATCAAGAGAATAATTGGACATTAAGATTCATCTCTGAATACATTAATTGGATGATTTCTTTATTTCTGTCATAAGTTACTAATGATTTCCTCTCCATAACTAGGGAAACTCTGAAGAACTCATTATTCTCTTGGGATTCTATAGCTACCTTAAGATGATTTTCGGTGGATGTGGTTGTTCTGGTAACAGTAGACTCTATATTAAGTTCCAAAATTAAAATTTCAAAAAGAAAGTATACTATTTAGATTTAAAATGTGCACCCTTTAGGGGGTTATTTCTTTTCAGATGGAATATGTTCCACAACAATGGTGCTTACGGAGAGACATGAGGACCCCACGAATACTAATATGCTCATCAGGATGATCATTGAAAACTCACATTTTCTCTAAATGCTGAGATTCTATAAATACCTCCTCTACATGTAGAAGTCATGGGCCATAATTCTACTAAGCTCACAGGTTTTGTGCCTTGCTGCACTGGAAACTCATTGGGAGCAGATTCTCTTTCTTATTCACCTTTGTGTTCCTAGTGCCTTGCATAGTATAGGAGGCACTCAAATATCTGTTATCAGCTGATTAATAGAATCAATCTTTTTGAGTCTTAAGTGTATTAAACCAGAAATTATCTGAAGACTTCTCCTGTTGTAATATTCTATAAACTTTAAGCAGGCATCCTTCTGTAGAGAGTAAAAACTTTTCAAAAGTTTTTTCAATAAAAACTTTGCAAAGGGGGCTTCCCTGGTGGTGCAGTGGTTGGGAGTCTGCCTGCCGGTGCAGGGGACACGGGTTCGTGCCCCGGTCCGGGAGGATCCCGCATGCCGCGGAGCGGCTGGGCCCGCGCCCGGAGCCTGTGCTCCGCAGCGGGAGAGGCCACGGCGGTGGGAGGCCCGTGTACCGCAAAAAAAAAAAAAAAAAAGTTAAAAAAAATGAATCAGATGCTTTACCTTCTTCATTACATCCATACATACAGGTGAAACTCATCAAATCTTAATCCCTTGGAACAAAGGATGGGGTGATGAGCTTTGGGGTACCAACATGGAGTTCAAATCTGATAACATGGGAAAGGAACTCCAAAGACAAACTCAGCCCCAATCACAATTTAGCCTACTTGGGCCAGTCCTTGTATGACTATTTTTCCTTCTACCTTTGGCCCATGTACATTGGTGCCATCTTCTACTTAACACAATAAATATTGTCTCAGAAGACATGAGTATAAATTGAATTTTTGTAAATTAGATCACAGCATTCAATAAAGGGTTATTGAACTACAGCACATCCTGTATTTCAGGGTATGTGGGTAGAACCAGACCTTGACCTCACACATTTATAAACCAGTGAGAGAAACACACAAGCATGCGGATGATGATAACATGAGACATGGTACTACTGAAAGGAGCAAAAGACGCATTCCTCCTAGAACTAGCATGAAATGATCTGGGAAACCGTGCCCTTTGAAATGCCTTGGGACCCAACAATAAAAAGAAGTAGGTTACGAATACTCTTCAAAGTTCTTTTGTTTTCAAATAACAGACTCTGAAATTTACCTATAGTAAGTTTGAGTTTTCTATATGTATACTTTTTCTGTGTAATGGGTTTTGCCAAAGAGCTAAAAATCAAGTGACTCTTAAATTTTTAACAGAACGGGAACTTTTACTGCTTCTGCTTACTGTCTGTTGTTCATATAGAATTTGTCTGTGCTCCTGAAAGCTGCCAAATATGCTTCCATTTTTTACATTAACCATTATAGGTAAAGACAGAATAATGGATTTCTTTCAGTGTCTCCTTTGAATTGACAAGCAGGATCACTCTGTGTCAAGGAGATGTAGTTGCTGCTTTTCTATTAATAGTAAGTTACAATATTATAGGTGTTGCAGCAATTGGTTAAGCAAACAGAAACAATTATATGAATTTGACAATAATGTTCCTCCACAATTTTATTTTACCTGTTCAGTTCAGATAATGAAAGTAGCATGCTAAAATAAAGCAAGTTTAGATTTGACTACTGGATGAATTCTTTTGATGAGTATTTTGGACCACATACTACATTCTAAGCATATAGAATGTAGAGCCCTGGAGATAGAGATAAGGACAAAAACAAATTCAGTCCGTGCTCTAAGAATGGGGTTTAAAGCCTGTTAGGAAAGGCATAGACTAATTAAATAATCACACAGTAAATGTGGAAAGTACTAAAAGTACTAGAGTCATGAAATACAATTGAATGGTTTTAAGAGTGGGTGGGTGTGTATGTGGGTAAGTATTGTCATGTGATCATATTTGCATTTTGAAGTACTCTGTCTGCAATGTGATTGGTATTGCCAACAGTGGATGTAAGGAGACCAGTTAGAAAGTCCAGAAAAAACAGCAGTGCTAGTTTAAATTAATGTAATGCCAGTGATTATGAGAGAAATAGACAGTTGACCCAATTACTACTTCAGTAAAGGATTTAAAGGAATTTAAGCATTACTATTTATCAAGTGTCTATAATGTGTCAAATGCCCTTTTAGGTGCTAGGGGTACAAACATGAACTTGTTAAAAAAAATCTCTTCCCTCAAGAAACTCTCTGTTTGCTGTGACATTTCCAAGTATGATGAACTATGCATTCATATCATAGAAAAAAAATAAAGTAGCTAATGTCAGATAATTCATATTAACCATCATTTAACTTTGCTGTATATTATATAACTTTCACTCTTGGGGATTCTTCAAGAATCAACAGAAATAATGCATTTGAAAACAGCATAAATGTAAGGTGGTGTTAATTTCCTCTTTATAGCTTCCTAATAATATCTAGCTTAGGCTAATATTTAAATAAATTTTTGTTTCCTGAGAATACAGAAATTGGGCCTTATCTAACAAAATACCATAGACAGGTGGCTGGATGGCTTAAACAACAGACATTTGCTTCTCACAGTTCTGGAGGCTGGGAGGTCCAAGATCAAGATAATCGCAGATGCTGTTCCTAATGGGATGAGGAAGGAGGCTCTTCCTGGTTTGCAGACTGCCACTTTCTTGCTATGTGTCACATGGCAGAGAGAGACTTCTGGTCTTCCTTAATCCTGTCATGGGGGCTCCACCCTCATACTTCGTCTAAACCTAATTCTCTATCATCGTTTTTTGGGGGCTAGGATTTTAACATATGAATTTTGGGGAAACACAAACATTTGATCTGTGTTTGCTAACCAGAACGTGCTAACCAGTAACAAAATAATTTAGCCTGGAATTTGCTCCTGGTAACAAAGAAGGTGACAGACAAATGTTTGGATTACTGAATTTCTGCTAGTGGTAGTACCACTGTGGTGCCTGCACTGCTTTCAGTCAATTAAATGAGAAGTAAATTAGAGTTTATGTTATTTTATTCTCTTGAATTCAGGGTTTTTCAGGACATTAATATTTTCTTTCCTAATGTTTCATTGTATACAATTTTAAACAAAAACAAAAGTAGAATAGTAATGATAATGATTCCCTTATTTCCACTACCACCTTCAACAAGTATCAACATTTCAACAATCTGATTCTATCTATTCTTCACTTTATTTTTTGTTTTCTCTGGAGTATTTTTAAACAATTCTAGACAAAATATGATTTCACCCATGAATACTTTAGTATGTTATTTCATCTGATAAGGCTTTTTTTTTTTTTAACATAACCACCTCTACTTGGCTAATCAACCTAACAAAATTAACAAATATTTCTTAATATCACTTAATACTGTATTCAAATTCCCCCATTTATTTTCAAGATACATTTTTTATTGTTGGTTTACTCAAATCAGAATTCAACAAGGTTCACATAAATACTGTACTTGGTTGTCATGTAGGTCTTTCTTATTCTGCAAAAGGTGTCTTCTTCCTCTCTTCCTTTTTTCCTCCCTCCCCTTCTTCCTTTATTTTCATGCAGTCCATTTGTTGGAAATACCAGTCATCTGTCCTGGGAAAATTGGACATCCCTTGAGCCAACAGTAAGCTTGTTCCTCTGTCTCCTATATTTCCTGTAAATAGGTAATTAGATATAGGTTTCATTAACAACTTAGCTAAAGCTTTTCTGAAAGCATGGCTTGCAAGAAGGACCCCAGTGCCAGTGCAAGTAGTTTATTTGGGATTCTCCACAAGACAGGAGAGAGGGAGTAGGGAGAGTGGGCCAGGCAGGGCAAGACCATTTAAGGTTGTGTTATCAAGGTGCCTACTGTAGACAGCAGGGCTCTATTCAGTGGGGACTTCTGGGAAGCTTAGACAGCACCTCCCAAACTTGCCACTGGCTTCCCTTTCCCCTTGGTTGAAGGTTTTCCTGGAAGCTGGGTCTTGCACACAGTGAGTCGGAACTATTCCCCAGAGCTGCAGCTGAGATCAGAGGTGGGCAGAGGGATGAGATGAACACCAGAGGCTTTTGCTACTCAGTCTAGAATATTTCATATGTGGTTCTGTGTATGCTTTTTGTGTGAGGCATGTAATGACCAGGTGTCCCATTTTAAATGATTCTAAACTTGAAAAGTCATGTCAGCCTTTTAAAGTTCCGCAACAAATTTTCAATAGTGATTTTATGTTCATTGGTGATCATTGCCTGTATGCATCATTTCTTTCAGAGTTGCGAGCTGGTGATTTTTCTAATTTCATCATTCTTTCTGTATTTACTTGTTGGGATTTTTCTAAAAGAAAAAATTTCTTTTATTAACCATTTAGTTACCTCAGAGTAACTAAAGACAGATAAATTCTTGATACTTTTCTTCCCCACTCCTTTTACAAACCAATTTACAGAGTAATGAGTTTGTGCCCTGACAACCTCCAATGCAATCCGTTGAATCTTTTTTCTTCCCCTGAACAGTAGGGAAGCATTGCCATGCTATTAAAAAATGGTGGGATGAGGATAGGTTTTTGGTTGTTTCACATGATTAACAAATTATTAGGCTCTCATGCTTAGTAAAGGGAGTAGAGGCATAATAGGGTGAATGGATAACTCAGCAGTAGGCAGGAGACAAGGAAGGCAAAATCACTCCTGATCGTAGCACAAGATAAGTCAATGCGGTAAGGCAAGCAATGGTCTTGGTGTTTGTACAACTCACAAAGAGTAGCTTGCATAAATTATGAAGTATGAAACCCCAGATTTCTGCTACTGAGGTGCATTTTGGAGCTCTTGATTCTCAGAATAGAAGCCTGGATCTTTTCAGTCCCATGTTCCTAAAATGTTTTATAAAGGAATGTTAAAGACTATGAACAGTGCTGCCAAATTAAACTGCAAGTCAATTTATCTCACAGCTAAGTGGGGTCACCAACTCCCTCAACTTTGCCTGGGATTTTCCCAGTTTCAGCACAGAAAGTTCATCCCAGAAACCCCCTCAAGTCCTAGGCAAACCTGAATTACTGGTCACTCCATCGAAAAGGGATCTTTTTACTGAAAAGATGTTTATAACCTATGACCAGTTTTGAGGAGCATGTATGAGATTTCCTTAGTTTGCTGGCCCATCCTATTATTTTTCCCTTTCAGAAATTCTCCTTTGTGACCACCAGCACATGTTTATAAGGGACTAAGAAGGAAAGGCTATGTTCTCTATTCAAGGAACAGAGAAAGTGAGGTCACCAGGCCACATGGGGATCAAAACATTGCTGTTAGCATCACTAACACCTGTTTTAAGTTAATCTGAAAACGAGGGCTGGGAATAAAGATTTCTGCATAATTGTTTTTGTATTTGTTGTATTTTGCTGGGAAAAGTAATCTTTTGAAAAATTATTTTCTTTTAGACTTGAAACCCAGTTGACAACATTGCTAAAAACATAAAACTCAGCTATCATCCCACGTTGCATATTTGTGGAATCTATGGTCCTTCACACATCTTTGTACCTTGTCCTGGTAAATATTTCATTTTATAACACTTTTATGTAATCAGTTGGCTCTAATTGGCTAGAGGCAATTATTCTGACATACAAGAATTTTCCTTTCACCATCTGAATACCTATTTATGGGCTCAAAGTATCCTTCTATGACCTTACTATCCTACATCTTATCTAGTTACCATTTTTATGTGTGCTTTTGTCCTACTCTGATGTGGTGCAACCAGACAGATGTATTACTTCCATCTATTGAAATTAGCCAAACATTGGGATTTTATTCCCTTCAGATTAAGCATATTCACAGATGGGATAAAAAGAATGATTCAGCTGCTTCTCAGAATCCCTACCCTAAGGATTTTCAACTGTGGCTGTGACTTGGAAAATTTTAGCAAAAGCCATGTGGGAAACATGTAGGAAATGTTTAGTGCCCAATATGCAGACGATGGGAATCCAAGGTGTAATCTGAAAAGGAAGATAATTAACAGTCACGTGGGTAACTTCAGTTCATATTTTACGGACCACTTTGGGAACATTGACCCATGAAAATGGAGCCTATGTACAACACAAATATTTCTGAACATCAGCCAACAAGTATATCAACGATCTGTTCCAGAGAATGAAGAGCTGTAGTTGCTTTAGTCTTCACATGCATTCGTATTCTCTTTTTGATGGTACAAATATAAATAATGCCCTTTTAAAAAACCAGAGTTTAGTTTCAAAATTGGTTGAAGTAGATTTTAGATTCTCGGGGAGCCATGGGAAAATCAGCACACCTCTCTGAACTCAGGTTTCCTCATCTTTAAGTGAGTGATAGAGATGACTGCTCAGCTGGCCTCACAGGCTCTTTATCAGGAACAAATGGGATAATGTAGAAAAGATGGATGGATTTTAAAGTAATAAACACTAACCAAACGTTAGTTATATTTATAGAGCTACTATTTCTTAGGACTTGATGGGTACTTTCTATTTGTTGATGTATTATTCATAAAAACCATGTCAAATTTTGAAAAATACTCAATAGCATATTACATAATGATTGGCACAAGGTAAACAGTTAATAAATCTATTCTTTTAAAATTTATTGAATCATATCTCCATGTGTATTTATTTCTAGAAAGAAAATAATCCAGAATGATATCATATTTTATTTATCTGGACTTTAGACTCTGGTTGGCATTTTCAAATATTCTATCTACAGATATTCTCTTCCTTTGTACTGAACTATTTTGGGAGGAAAAAGATCTTGTGTATTCCTAATAATATAAATTTTACTGCATAAAATATCACTGAGCTACTGTCTACTGTTTTAAACATTTCCCAAGGAAAAATATTTCATCCTGGATTAAACTAGGTGTCTAAATAGATTGATTCTTACCCTGAAGTCACTGAAATAGCATTTTAATGCCACTTTCAAAATATAAATTTTGATGTGGTTTTTGAAAGGTGAAACGAATAAAATTTTTGAAGCTAAAAATAAAGGAGAGACTGTGACAATCATTTTAATACAAAAAACACAGATACACGCTCCATTTGTTATTTTCTAATTTAAATAATATAGTGGTTACTGAGAGACATCAACAATATTTTTGTCAGGTGTCATTATGCACAGATGACAATTATCAGATATTTTGGAATGACAATATAGGGCCTTCGAGTAGATTTCTTTAAATTTGTTCTAAGTGCTTCCAGTCCTGTTTGCTTTCTTTAGGTTTTACTGCATTAGGGGGAAACAGACCTCTTTCTCCTGTGACAAAGAGAGAACCCAGGAAGGGGCAGTTTTTTTCCCTTCACAGGTGATGGAGTTTGTATAAAGAATGCAGTGGATAATAGCTGGCTTGTCTTCTGAACAGATGGTGATGGTCTTGTTGCTAGGATAAGGCCTCAAGAATTTAGTTTTTAATTCCACATTTTTTGCCTCAGTGCCATGAATATCCCTAGGTTTCCCAAGGCAAAACAAACAAACAAACAAAAACCTACACAGGAAGAGTGACAGAGAGAGAGATGGGGCGGTAGAGCAAAGACTGAAGCCAGGTCAATAGAGGCTTTGGGGAAAATGCCTGCTCAGGTGTCTGCAATCACCTGGGTTTGAAAGGCAGGCAGGAAGGAAGATTGGTTTGGCAGAAGAACTGGGCCTTTTGATGCCTCTGATACCACAGAGAAAAATACCCATTTCTTCCCATTAGAAGTCTGTTGACTTTCCTAATTAAGATAAACATGTTTCTGAAAGTGTTAGCTCTTCCAGCATGACATTTATAAAAGCAACTAGATATACACACAGGAATGTTTGCCAAGAATTTGGGCTAATGGTGGTCTATGAAGCATTTTACAGAAATATTTTAAAACAGTTGCCATATCTAAAAGTGAATGACTTTCATTCCCTCCAGTCAATTAAACATCTAATTTCAACTCTAGGAGATAATAACTGAAGTATTTTTTTTATAAACGAATAAATAGTTAGAAAACTGTTAAACACATAGCTTCAAAGCATGAAAAATATATTCATTTAACAGCTTTCTTCTCTTTTTTTTTAACATCTTTATTGGAGTGTAATTGCTTTACAATGGTGTGTTACTTTCTGCTTTATAACAAAGTGAATCAGTTATACATATATATATATGTCCCCATATCTCTTCCGTCTTGTGTCTCCCTCCCTCCCACCCTCCCTATCCCACCCCTCTTGGTGGTCACAAAGCACCGAGCTAATCTCCCTGTGCTATGTGGCTGCTTCCCACTAGATATCTATTTTACGTTTAGTAGTGTATATATGTCCATTGCACTGTCTCACTTTGTCCCAGCTTACCCTTCCCCCGCCCTGTATTCTCAAGTCCATTCTATAGGAGGTCTGTGTCTTTATTCCTGTCTTGCTGCTAGGTTCTTCATGACCAATTTTTCTTTTTTTAGATTTCATATATATGTGTTAGCATATGGTAGTTGTTTTTCTCTTTCTGACTTACTTCACTCTGTATGACAGACTCTAGGTCCATCCACCTCACTACAAATAACTCAATTTCGTTTCTTTTTATGGCTGAGTAATATTCCATTGTGTATATATGATACATCTTCTTTATCCATTCATCGTTGATGGCCAATTAGGTTGCTTCCATGTCCTGGCTATGGTAAATAGAGCTGCAATGAACATTGTGGTACATGACTCTTTTTGAATTATGGTTTTCTCAGGGTGTATGCCCAGTACTGGGATTGTGCAGTCATATGGTAGTTCTAATTTTAGTTCTTCAAGGAACCTCCATACTGTTCTCCATAGTGGCTGTATCAATTTACATTCCTACCAACAGTGCAAGAGCGTTCCCTTTTCTCCACACCCTCTCCAGCATTTATTGTTTGTAGATTTTTTGATGATGGCCATTCTGACTGGTGTGAGGTGATACCTCATTGTAGTTGTGATTTGCATTTCTCTAATGATTAATGATACTGAGCATTCTTTCATGTGTTTGTTGGCAATCTTCTTTGGAGAAATGTCTATTTAGGTCTTCTGCCCATTTTTGGATTGGGTTGTTTGTTTTTTTGATATTGAGTTGCATGAGCAGTTTGTAAACTTTGGAGATTAATCCTTTGTCAGTTGCTTCGTTTGCAAATATTTTCTCCCATCCTGAGGGTTGTCTTTTCGTCTTGTTTAAGGTTTCCTTTGCTGTGCCAAAGCTTTTAAGTTTCATTCAGTCCCATTTGTTTATTTTTGTTTTTATTTCCATTTCACTAGGAGGTGGGTCAAAAAGGATCTTGCTGTGATGTATGTCATAGAGTGTTCTGCCTATGTTTTCCTCTAAGAGTTTGATAGCGTCTGGCCTTACATTTAGGTCTTTAATCCATTTTGATTTTATTTTTGTGTATGGTGTTAGGGAGTGTTCTAATTTCATTCTTTTACATGTATCTGTCCAGTTTGCCCAGCCCCACTTATTGAAGAGGCTGTCTTTTCTCCACTGTATATTCTTGCCTCCTTTATCAAAGATAAGGTGACCATATGTGTGTGGGTTTATCTCTGGGCTTTCTATACTGTTCCATTGATGTATATTTCTGTTTTTGTGCCAGTACCATCCTGTCTTGATTACTGTAGCTTTGTAGTGTAGTCTGAAGTCAGGGAGCCTGATTCCCCAGCTACGTTTTTCTTTCTCAAGATTGCTTTGGCTATTCGGGGTCTTTTGTGTTTCCATACAAATTGTGAAATATTTTGTTCTAGTTCTGTGAAAAATGCCAGTAGTAGTTTGATAGGGATTGCATTGAATCTGCAGATTTCTTTGGGTATTATAGTCATTTTCACAATGTTGATTCTTCCAATCCAAGAACACGGTATATCTCTCCATTGATTTGTATTATCTTTAATATCTTTCATCAGTGTCATAATTTTCTGCATACAGGTCTTTTGTCTTCTTAGGTAGGTTTATTCCTAGATATTTTACTTTTTGTTGCAATGGTAAATGGACGTGTTTTGTTAATTTCACTTTCAGATTTTTCATTAGTAGTGTATAGGAATGAAAGAGATTTCTGTGCATTAATTTTGTATCCTGCTACTTTACCAGATTCATTGATTAGCTCTAGTAGTTTCCTGGTAGCATCTTTAGGATTCTCTATGTAAAGTACCATGTCATCTGGAAACAGTGACAGCTCTACTGCTTCCTTTTCCGATTTGGATTCCTTTCATCTCTTTTTCTTCTCTGATGGCTGTGGCTAAAATTTCCAAAACTATGTTGAATACTAGTGGTGAAAGTGGGCAACCTTGTCTTGTTCCTGATCTTAGTGGAAATGGTTTCAGTTTTTCACCATTGAGGACGATATTGGCTGTGGGTTTGTTATATATGGTCTTTATTATGTTGAGGAAAGTTCCCTCTATGCCTACTTTCTGGAGGGCTTTTTTCATAAATGGGTGTTGAATTTTGCTGAAAGCTTTCTCTGCATCTATTGAGCTGATCATATGGTTTTTCTCCTTCAAATTGTTAATATGGTGTATCACATTAAATGATTTGCATATATTGAAGAATCCTTGCATTCCTGGGTTAAACCCCACTTGATCATGGTGTATGATCCTTTTAATGTGCTGTTGGATTCTGTGTGCTAGTATTTTGTTGAGGATTTTTGCATGTATGTTCATCAGTGATACTGGCCTGTAGTTTTCTTTCTTTGTGACATCTGTGTCTGGTTTTGGTATCAGGGTGATGGTGAATGAGTTTGGGAGTGTTCCTCCCTCTGCTATATTTTGGAAGAGTTTGAGAAGGATAGGTGTCAGCTGTTCTCTAAATGTTTGTTAGAATTTGCCTGTGAAAGCATCTGGTCCTGTGCCTTTGTTTGTTGGAAGATTTTTAGTCACAGTTTCAATTTCAGTGCTTCAGTGCTTTCAGTGCTGTTCATATTTTCTATTTCTTCCTGGTTCAGTGTCGGAAGGTTGTGCATTTCTAAGAATTTGTCCATTTCTTCCAGGTTGTCCATTTTATTGGCGTAGGGTTGCTTGTAGTAATCTGTCATGATCCTTTGTATTTCTGCAGTGTCAGTTGTTACTTCTCCTCTTTTATTTCTAATTCTGTTGATTTGAGTCTTCTCCCTTTTTTTCTTGATGAATCTGGCTAACGGTTTATCAATTTTTTTATCTTCTCAAAGAACCAGCTTTTACTTTATTGATCTTTGCTATCATTTCCTTCATTTCTTTTTCATTTATTTCTGATCTAATGTTTATGAATTCTTTCCTTCTGCTAACTTTGGGCTTTTTTTGTTCTTCTTTCTCTAATTGCTTTAGGTGTAAGGTTAGGTTGTTTATTTGAGATGTTTCTTGTTTCTTAAGGTAGGATTGTATTGCTATAAACTTCCCTCTTAGAACTGCTTTTGCTGCATCCCATAGGTTTTAGGTCATCATGTTTTCATTGTCATTTGTTTCTAGGTATTTTTTGATTTCCTCTTTGATTTCTTCATTGATCTCTTGGTTATTAAGTTGTGTATTGTTTAGCCTCCATGTATTTGTATTTTTTACAGATTTTTTCCTGTAATTGATATCTAGTCTCATAGAGTTGTGGTCTGAAAAGATACTTGATATGATTTCAGTTTTCTTCAATTTACCAAGGCTTGATTTGTGACCCAGGATATGATCTATCTTTTTTTTTTTTTTTTTGCGGTACGCGGGCCTCT
Organism: Grampus griseus; assembly: GCF_964374135.1. Classification (NCBI taxonomy): domain Eukaryota; kingdom Metazoa; phylum Chordata; class Mammalia; order Artiodactyla; family Delphinidae; genus Grampus; species Grampus griseus. The sequence goes on along the minus strand of NC_139001.1, from coordinate 84,944,266 downwards.
CACTGTTGTGGCCTCTCCCGTTGTGGAGCACAGGCTCCGGACGCGCAGGCTCAGTGGCCATGGCTCACAGGCCTAGGCGCTCTGCTGTATGTGGAATCTTCCCAGACTGGGGCACGAACCCATGTCCCCTGCATTGGCAGGCGGACTCTCAACCACTGCGCCACCAGGGAAGCCCATGATCTATCTTTGAGAATGTTCCATGAGCACTTGAGAAGAATGTGCATTCTGTTGTTTTTGGATGGAATGTCCTATAAATATCAATTAATTACATGTTGTTTAATGTATCATTTAAGGCTTGTGTTTCCTTATTTATTTTCATTTTGGATGATCTGTCCATTGGTGAAAGTGGGGTGTTAAAGTCCCCTACTATGATTGTGCCACTGTTGATTTCCCCTTTTACGGCTGTTAGTATTTGCCTTATGTATTGAGGTGTTCCTGTTTTGGGTGCATAAATATTTACAATTGTTATATCTTCTTCGTGGATTGATCCCTTGATCATTATGTAATGTCCTTCTTTGTCTCTTGTAATAGTCTTTGTTTTAAAGTCTATTTTGTCTGATATGAGAATTGTTACTCCAGCTTTCTTTTGATTTCCATTTGCATGGAATATCTTTTTCCATCCCCTCACTTTCAGTCTGTATGTGTCCCTAGGTCTGAAGTGGGTCACTTGTAGACAGCATATATACAGGTCTTGTTTTTGTATCTATTCAGCCAATCTATGTCTTTTGGTTGGAGCATTTAATCCATTTACATTTAAGGTAATTATCGATTTGTATGTTCCTATTACCATTTTTGTAATTGTTTGGGGTTTGTTATTGTTGGTCTTTTCCTTGTCTTTCGTTTCCTGCCTAGAGAAGTTCATTTAGCATTTGTTGTAAAGCTGTTTTGGTGATGCTGAATCCTCTTAGCTTTTGCTTGTCTGTAAACATTTTCATTTCTCTGTCAAATCTGAATGAGATCCTTGCTGGATAGAGTAATCTTGGTTGTAGTGTTTTCTCCTTCATCACTTTAAATGTATCATGCCACTCCCTTCTGATTTGCAGAGTTTCTGCTAAAAGATCAGCTGTTAAGCTTTTGGGGATTTCCTTGTGTGTTATTTGCTGTTTTTCCCTTGCTGCTTTTAATATTTTTTCTTTGTATTTAATTTTTGATAGTTTGATTAATATGTGTCTTGGTGTGTTTCTCCTTGGATTTTTCCTGTATGGGACTCTCTGTGCTTCTTGGACTTGATTAACTATTTCCTTTCCCATATTAGGGAATTTTTCAACTATAATCTCTTCAAATATTTTCTCAGTCCCTATCTTTTTCTCTTCTTATTCTGGGACCCCTATTATTCGAATGTTAGTGCGTTTAATGTTGTCCCAGAGGTCTCTGAGACTGGCCTCAATTCTTTTCATTCTTTTTTCTTTATTCTGCTCTGCAGTAGTTATTTCCACTATTTTATCTTCCAGGTCACTTATCCATTCTTCTTCCTCAATTATTCTGCTATGGGTCCCTTCTAGAGATTTTTAAATTTTATTTATTGTGTTGTTCATCATTGTTTGTTTGCTCTTTATTTCTTCTAGGTCCTTGTTAAACGTTTCTTGTATTTTCTCCGTTCTATTTCCAAGATTTTGGATCATCTTTACTATCATTATTCTGAATTCTTTTTCAGGTAGACTGACTATTTCCTCTTCATTTGTTTGGTCTGGTGGGTTTTTGCCTTGCTCCTTCATGTGCTGTGTTTCTCTGTCTTCTCATTTTGCTTAACTTACTGTGTTTGGGGTCTCCTTTCGCAGGTTGCAGGTTCGTTGTTCCCAATGTATTTGATGTCTTTCCTCAGTGGCTAAAGTTGGTTCAGTGGGTTGTGTAGGCTTCCTGGTGGAGGGGACTAGTGCCTGTGTTCTGGTGGATGAGGCTGGATCTTGTCTTTCTGGTGGGCAGATCCACATCTGGTGGTGTTTTTTGGGGTATCTGTGGCCTTATTATGATTTTCGGCAGCCTCTCTGCTAATGGATGTGGTTGTGTTCCTGTCTTGCTAGTTGTTTGTCATAGGATGTCCAGCAATGTAGCTTGCTGGTCGTTGAGTGGAGCTGGGTCTGGGCATTGAGACAGAGATCTCTGGGAGATTTTCTCCATTTGATATTACATGGAGCTGGGAAGTCTCTTGTGGACTAGTGTCCTGAACTTGGCTCTCCTACCTCAGAGGCACAGCCCTGATGCCTGGCTGGAGCACCAAGAGCCTGTCATCTGCACGGCTCAGGATAAAAGGGATAAAAGAAAGAAAGAAAGAAGGTAAAATAAAATAAAATAAAGTAAAATAAAATAATTAAAATAAAATATAATTATTAAAAATTTTTTTTAAGTAATAAAAAAAAAGAAACAAAAAAGAGAGCAACCAGACCAAAAATCAAATCCACCAATTATATCAAGTGCTATAAACTATACTAAAAAAAAAAAAAAAAAAAAAAGGAACAGACAGAGAGAACCCTAGGACAAATGGTAAAAGCAAAGCTCTACAGACAGAATCACACACAGAAGCATACACATACACACTCACAAATAGACAAAACGTTAAAAAATATATATATATCGTTGCTCCCAAAGTCCACCTCCTCAATTTGGGATGATTCGTTGTCTATTCATGTATTCCACAGGTGCAGGGTACATTAAGTTGATTGTGGAGATTTAATCCGCTGCTCCTGGGGCTGCTGGGAGAAATTTCCCTTTTTTTTCTTTGTTCGCACAGTTCCTGGGGTTCAGCTTTGGATTTTCCCCTGCCTCTGCGTGTAGGTCGCCTGAGGTCGTCTGTTCCTGCTCAGACGGGATGGGGTTAAATTAGCAGCTTATTAGGGGGCTGTGGCTCACTCAGGCCTGGGAGAGGGAGGGGCATGGAATGTTGGGCGAGCCTGCGGCAGCGGCCAGTGTGACGTTGCACCAGCCTGAGGCGCGCAGTGTGTTCTCCCAGGGGAAGTTGGCCCTGGATCACGGGACCCTGGCAGTGGCGGGCTGCACAGGCTCCTGGGAGGGGCGGTGTGGACAGTGACCTGTGCTTGCACACGGGCTTCTTGGTGGCTGCAACAGCAGCCTGAGCATCTCATGCCTGTCTGTGCGGTGCACACTGATAGCCGCGGCTTGCGCCTGTCTCTGGAGGTCCTTTAAGAGGTGCTCTTAATCCCCTCTCCTCGCACACCAAGACACAAAGAGGCAAGAAAAAGTCTCTTGCCTCTTCGCCAGCTCCATACTTTTCCCAGGCTCCCTCCCGACTATCCATGGTGCACTAAACCGTTCAGGCTGTGTTCACACAGCCAACCCCAGTCCTCTCCCTGGGATCTGACCTCCGAAGCCCGAGCCTCAGCTCCCAGCCCCTGCCCGTCCCGGCGGGGTAGCAGACAAGCCTCTTGGGCTGGTGAGTGCCGGTCGGCACGGATCCTCTGTGCGGGAATCTCGCCACTTTGCCCTCCGCACCCCTGTGGCTGCGCTCTCCTCCGTCACTCCGAAGCTCCCCTCCCGCCACCCCCCATCTCGGCCAGTGAAGGGGCTTCCTAGTGTGTGGAAACCTCTCCTCCTTCACAGCTCCCTCCCACTGGTGCAGATCCCGTCCCTATTCTTTTGTCTCTGTTTTTTCTTTTTCCCTACCCAGGTACGTGGGGAGTTTCTTACCTTTTGGGAGGTCTGAGGTCTTCTGCCAGCGTTCAGTAGGTGTTCTGTAGGAGTTGTTCCACATGTAGATGTATTTCTGATGTATTTGTGGGGAGGAAGGTGATTTCCACGTCTTACTTTTCCACCATCTTAAAACTCCTTTCCAACAGCTTTATTCTTTTATCGCTAATTTACTTCAGAGAATTTCCTCTAGTGTAATTTTCAATAAAATGCTGTTATTTTGAAGTCTTCTTTATTGAATACAAGAGCTATGTATATGATTGTAGGCCAATAGTCTAAAAGACTTGGGGATGCTGAACACTCAACTGTGAGTGAGGGTGTCTGTGTGTTAGGACCGGATTACCTGCCAGGGTTGTCGGATCATATGCCTGATTGGTCAGTTCATCAAATCGTCCATTTTGTTGCATGTCCTCCCCCAACCCCCAAACACACACTGTAACTGACATTAATCACTTGTCTCAGAACTCTCTGGATGTGACTTTAATCATTCAATAGTTGACCATATGATTTTTATGACTAATGTGACCGTTGGCATTGTATGCAAGTCCCCCACTTAACCTGAGTCTCACCATAAAATGTTAACATGTGTTTGCTGAGTCTCTACACTCAAGTTCAGACTAAGATCGGGCCCCTGCTAGTGCTGAGAAATCTATACCTCACTCAACATTGTTATTGGGCATACTGCATTGAGAGCTGTTGCTGAAGCTTGTAGTACTTAGACTGAGAGTATAAATCACATACTATTATTGTTTCAAAAGGGGCCAATCACACTCAGGTTTTATACTAGCTGCTTTGGAGGGAAAGGATGCCATAGGTTCTCCTTTGCACACCTCCTCTAACCTTTGCATTTATGACCTACTGCAATTCTGAATCCCCTGACAAACCATCCAGTGTTTTAGGGGCTAGTCTTGTAAAATGGCCTAACATTTGTCTTTTTAAAATCCCTACCCTCGGGCTTCCCTGGTGGCACAGTGGTTGAGAGTCCGCCTGCTGATGCAGGGGACACGGGTTCGTGCCCTGGTCCGGGAAGATCCCACATGCCATGGAGCGGCTGGGCCCATGAGCCATGGCCGCTGAGCCTGCGCGTCAGGAGCCTGTGCTCTGCAATGTGAGAGGCCACAATAGTGAGAGGCCCGTGTACCGCAAAAAAAAAAAAAAAAATTCCCTACCCTCATCAAAATTACCTGTTTGGTATTATACTCCCTCAGGGCCTTTAAGTAAACTGTCTGTATGATCTGATTGATTTAATTCAAGGTAAGTTGTTATTGACTTATTAATGGCTTCATAGGTAATATCCTTGTTTTCTGGTAAAGATTTTTAACGACACGCAAAAATAACGACTAGTGATTAGAATTCTAAATGCTACAGGAAAAATGGTAATAAGAACATGGGGAATGGAACAGATATTTTTGGCAGAAATGCTTTTCAGTATTTCTCAACGCATGTCATGTAAATGGCTGCCTTTTCTACTAAATGACTGACCAGCTTTGTTTTAGAGAATTTTTGCCATATTCAACTGTATGTGTGTCTGGAGATGTGGTAGACGCCATAATCTGGCTCTTTATTTCTACTGGCTAAGGCATGCTATAAAATGTGTCCTCCAAAAAAGCAGACTTCATTTAAATAACCGATTGTTTTGGAATTGCCCAATTACTAAACTATTCATTTGGCCAAATTTACTTTAAGAAATTATTTCCAAACTTATTTGCATGGAGACACAGGCATATTTTATCTCAAATTAATTTATCTCAAGTTTCATACTCCAAACATTGGATCTTCACAGAACACATGTCCTTATGTAATTTGCATTCATCAAAGAAGTACATGATTGAATTTCACCTGATTGTGCAAGTTACAAGTGAATCTGATATATCTCTCTGTGTTTTCTTATTATTTCCAGTTTTAATAAATAGAGAAACAAAGGCATTAATATTCAATTTTAAATGTAGAAAAAAACCACAAGTATTTTCAACTCAAATCCTGTAATTCAATGTCCTTTAAATTTAAATAGTTTTTATTTTATATTTTACTCAAAGCATTTCACCTTATGTTTATTTCCAAAATTCCATGGGTGTATGTGTATATCTGTATATGCTTTATATTTGGACAGCTAGATTTTTTTTTTTTTTTCCGGTATGTGGGCCTCTCACTGTTGTGGCCTCTCCCATTGTGGAGCACAAGCTCCGGACGTGCAGGCCCAGCGGCCATGGCTCATGGGCCCAGCCGCTCCACGGTATGTGGGATCCTCCCAGACTGGGGCACGAACCCGTGTCCCCTGCATCGGCAGGCGGACTCTCAACCACTGCACCACCAGGGAAGCCCGGACAGCCAGATTTTTTAAAAAGACCATCATGTTGTAGAATTATCAGATCCCCAGAAAGCTGACTTTAACAACTGTGAAGTCCTGTTGAATGTGGCCTTAAATCTCTCCCCACCCCTTTTAAATATACAGAGCTCATGGTGGCAGCAGACTTTAAAATTCTGATTTATGACTATTCCCTTTTAACACTTTCATGATTTGAATGCCCACTAAGGCAGGTTTGAAACCAAAACGGAATAGTGAAAGGTCATGGCTGTTGCTACAGAAATCTTGTTGGGTTCTGTGGGACCAGTTATTTCTGATTAAGACATTTCAGTTGGCCAAGCTTATCAATGGGCATCAAGTAACGGATTTGCAAACAGGCCTGCTTGGAAGAGGGAAAAGTTAAGGCTGGAGAAAATAATCATAGGTTTCCTTTTTTTTTTTTTTTTTAAACACTGTTTTCTCTACATGTATCACTTTATTTCTTGATTTTAATGAAGTGTATATATTTTCTGACAGCCATGAAAACTATGTGATATGAAGAGAAATGCCATTGTTCTTATTGGATAGTTTCCTATCAGAGCCCATCAGGGGGTCCAGGCATTTACAATGAAGATCAGTAATTGTACTATCTTGCTTGGTGGGTAAGTCATTCAGAAGGGAGCAAACTGTAAAAACTGAGCCTGCTATTTTTTGGTGAGTGCCTCGTCAATCTGTTTAAGTAAACTTTGGTATTACCCAGAAGATTGTTCTCTCCTAATTATATTGCTAACACTGTGTTCAAATTGTGTGAACATTCTGTCTTAAATGAACTCCACTGCATGTAGATTTTGCAGGGATCTCTAAACAGAGGGTGGTTTCATTTGTACCACAGTTATGGATATTTTATATACAGCCCAGTGAGTTAAAGACAAAAGTTGTTTTTAGCAGTTTAATGAAAAAAGTATAAATTTATGTACAAATATAAAAAGTATAGAGAAAAAATGAGGATATTACTTGATACTGTATGGTTTTATATCTGAGTATAATAGTCACTCTCCTGGTTTATTTCTTGGCAATCCCTAAAGAGCTTAGCACTGTACCTAGCATAGGATAAAATAAAAAACTGACTAATATGATGGATAGAAATGGATTAGATCTAATTACAGCCTGTTTCAAGTACAAAAAATATAAAGAGCAGATTTAGAAAAGATGTTTGGGGGAAATTTGGGATTAGAATAAAAACAGGAAGTCCATTGAGAAAGTTAGCATTTTATCCCAAATCAAAATTCTTCTGATTCATGGGATGTGGACTAGCTGGAGGGAAGGAATGACAACGATAAGATAACGGGACAAGTTGCCTTTATTGTCTGCAATTCATTGACTTCATAATTATATATCAGAGAATAGGATTTCAGGGCATAGTGCACTGAACAAAAACTTTTGAGATTATGACTAAGTAAACTAGATTCTGTGAGTATTTGAAGCTACTCCCTGAAGTTGTGAAAAGGAAGGAATAGTTCTTCCTAGGGTGCTTAACCAAACTGGCATTGGGTACATGGAGAATCTGACTCGATACAAAAGAGATAACACACACCATATGATATGTTATCTGAACTATATGTTCCCTACTATTTTCAGTACCATTTTGAAGGTTATGAGATTGATTCACCCTCTATCTTTTTTTTTTTTGCGGTACGCGGGCCTCTCACTGTTGTGGCCTCTCCCGTTGCGGAGCACAGGCTCCGGACGTGCAGGCTCAGCGGCCATGGCTCACGGGCCCAGCCGCTCCGCGGCATGTGAGATCTTCCCGGACCGCACCGGGGCACGAACCCATGTCCCCTGCATCGGCAGGCGGACTCTCAACCACTGTGCCACCAGGGAAGCCCCACCCTCTATCTTGTATTGCTTTTATCTTTTTCTAGAGAAAGGGGAGATCATTATATATTACTGAATATATTTGTTAGTATATTCTGCACGTAAAAATCTAAAATCATTCTTAATGCTTTAAGAGGATGGATTATTTTTATTTCACTGCCTACAGATTATTGACATCCTTTCTCTATTTCAACAAACGATTTTGCTCTTTGCTGTGAGTTCAACACTATAGAGATAGGGATGAGAAAACTGGCAAAATAGAGAAGAAAAAATAAGCATACACATACCCTCTAGAAGAATACACTTCAGATCCTAAAAAATTTTATCCATGATGATGCAAGAGCTGTTTTACTCAAACAAAATCTAACCTCATTCAGTCATCTTTTTATAAGCTTTAGAACTTGGCTATGAAGATTATGATGTTTGGTAACTCATTTGAACAATACCCAAAGAACTTCTTTTAACTTTGTACTTTTTGCAGAGAGCAAAGGTGGAGAGAAGTGAGAAGAAAATAACATTCAACACATAGTTATTCGGCAGGCACTGGGCTAAGTACTTGCAAATGCCCTTTTAAAAAAAATTTACTCTTTATAAGAGGTATCCAAAATAGCTATCTTGATCCTCATTTATCATCTGAAAACATAGATTCAGAGAAATTGAATTACTTGCACAGGTTCACAAGGGCAGGGACCATGTCTGGTTTTTTTTCCTCTCTCACTACACTCTCTCTTAGTACCTAGTGGTGGTTGGCACCTCACTAGTACTCATTCCACATTTATTTCAATTGACAGTGAATAAAGTCCAAAGCCTATTATTTCCTCATTATTGTTATAGTATCCATACTCTGAAATAAACTATGTACTATTATTGAATTCTGTTAGCTTTGACTATACATTATATAGAGTTTGCTTTATTTATTATTGTTTTTTTGTATACTTCAGTTAACCAGTATGGTTTTGGTGATAGCTATAAGCCACTCCTCATTAGAAAACTGGAGAAACCCCTTAGCCAGTAATTGTCTCTGTGGTCCATATCCAAGTCCGGTTCCATCTGTTCAAAATAGATTACCATCCAACGGTAAGCTGCCCCTCAACACCATAGGATCAAAAGAATCTGGTCAGCAGATGAGAAAATACTTTTGGCTGGCTGCTTTGACCCATAATCCATTTCTCTCCCAGCTCCCCACTATCCAGTGTAAGTCAATGTGGATATCATCTCCCCAGATTTCCATAGGAAGAACCAGACTACCTAGCTTTTCATCATATTCTGGGGTGTCTCATATACACAAAGTTTCTCCATTTTTTCTCTCCATTAACCTCTTAAGTTTCTTGCAGTCAGAGATCATAGCTGAATGTTTTACTACTGAATTAGCAGTATCTAACTCAGCACCCAGTCTGCAGTACTTACTTAATAGCTATCTTCTGGTTGAATGAAAAAATCCCTTGCTCACTGGCTACTGTTTACTGTTGGAAGGTTTCAAGCATGCCCTGTTCCTTCTCCTAAACTTAATTATATGCTACCCCTTTCACCATGTGTATTAGTTTGCTGGGGCTTCCACAACAAAATACCACAGACTGGGTGGCTTAAACAGAAGAAATTTATTTTCCCACAGTTCTGGAGGCTAGAAGTCTGAGATCAAGAAGGTGGCAGAGTTGGTTTCACCTGAGGGTCTCTGTCTTTGGCTTGCAGCTGGCCACCTTCTTGCTGTGTCCTCATACGGTTGTGCCTAGGTCTCCATGTTGTCTTTGGCCTATTCTGTTCTTATAAGGACACAAACCATACTGGACTAGGACAACCCCCATGTTGTCCTAGTCCCCCCCACCCCCATATGACACCCCCATATGACATCATTTTACCTTAATTACCTCTATATAGGCCTTATCTCCAGATACAGTCACATTCTAAGGTATTGGGAATTAGAACTTCAACATATAAATTGGGGAGGGGGGGCACAATTCAACCCATAACACCATGGGGTGGAGTGGGAGCAGAGAGAAGCTTCAAATGCCCCCTTCCCTAATAATTTTCCCTTATAGGTGGTAGAGTAGAAATTCCACCCCTATCTGAAAATATGAGAACTGGGGAACCAGTATTTTTCTCCCCAGATCTATCTCCCACAAATGTGTGAAATGCAAAGGATGTTAGGAAATAAAATTCTCTTTTAATGTTAGCAAGTTCTGTAAGTGCTCCTCTCAACATGCTTGCAAATTACCTCTAAAAAGAACTTTCAACCTAATAATGCTTTGTGCCTATAAAGGCCCACAAAAGTCTCTAAGTCTATGATGGAAAGGTTATATAGATTTTCCTACTTTTAAGTAAGATAAAAATGTATTTTAGGTTGTGTGTTGCCTGAAAAATATCCTGCATATCACTCACAAAGTAGTTTCTTTATTTTATAATTTCTATATTAGTTTGAGTAAGAGTACTGACCTCCTGATGTGATTGCCAGCCTAGGACTATTATATGAGCAAGAAATAAATTTCAATCAGGTTTATTTGTTTTACTGGTTTGCCTCATCTAATTAAAACAGAAATTAGTATCTTGAAGTATATTGATGCCATATCAAAAACTTAAAATACAGGGCATTGACTTATAATAGTTGAGCAGCAGAAAATAGGGAAACAACTATTGGGGAATGGAAAGATATTAGAGATCTATGTTATGCAGTAGCTAAATATTTGATAAAACTATTGGCTGCAACAACCTGCAAGGCAGATAGTCTGAGCCTGCTAATCTAGGAAAAGTTGTTAGAAAGAGCTAGAATGTTTGTGTGTTGCTCTTTGCTGCATTTGGCATAGCATTACAAGGATGAGATGAGCTCAGGAAAGGATAGGCTAATTTGTAAGCATAAATGGCCTCCTAGGAATGTAAAGGCTAACTGCTTCTGTACTCCAAAATGTAGGCTAAAGACTGTGACTGTCAAAGTCCCAATAATGCTTCTCAGTTAAAAAACAAAAAAAGACTTATTATAGCAAAGATAAAATTAAGCATGTTGGGAGTTCTACTTCTGGCATGACAATGTGAGGAGCTTCTCAGATCTTCTCCCCAGTAAAACTGGAGAAAATTAAAAAAATAAGATTGAGGTCTCTGAAAATGACCCTATGGACATACAGCAAATGAAGAAATATTTATCCAAGAAAATCTACTAAAATTGGTAAGAACTGTGAGATTATGTGGTATTTGAACAAAGACCCACAGCCTCCCTCTGACTCTCATCTCAGGGAGATAGACACTCCACCTGAGACTGCTATAGCCAAGAGCACACGGCTCCTTTTCTCTTCCAATTCCCAGTTGGAGGGTTATCTTCCTGAGAGGGACAGGTCATCAGCATTTCTTATCCTGTCCCAGCAACCTGTTGTTGAGGCTAGGTGCTGGGCAAGTGTGGCTAAATGAGTCCCCTTCATCTTTCCAGCTTCCACTCATAGGATGGAGGCTCTACCTTGGATGCAGCACCACTGAGAGCACTGTGGTCATGATGGCCTTGCTCTGGCTCATGGCATGGGAGTTTCCACACTGAGAGAGGCAAGTTAAGGAGATTTGGAGCTGTTGCCTTCCATGCTTCTCTACTTAGTGCAAAACTCCTAAAGTAGAGATGTTGTTCAGAGAGAACAGGTCATTATCCTCCCCACCCCACTGCATGGCTCAGAGGTTTTTCTGGAAATGGGGGGCAGAGAAGCAAGCCATGGAACTATGTCTCCAAACTTTCCCCCAGAGTAATTGCCTTTATTTGTAAAGTGTGGAGGGGTGTGGAGGAGTTCAAGTCTAAGGGCACTCTAAAAAAGAGAGTGGAAGTTGTAGTAAAAGGAGATTGTTAGATTCATTCCAGATGTAAGCTAAATTGTAGGCTGGCTAGTTTACTGGAGAGAAATGGGGAAAGAGACAGCTGGGAAGAGCCCCCCGGTGTCAGAGCAAATCCCAACACTGACCTAGGACTATCCCTTCAAAGAACCTGACTTGATTGGCTTAGCATATGAAGCAATTTATGCCCCAGAACATTGTTGGAAACAGTAGAACAATCAGCCAGAAATTAGTGGAGCTTAATAGTGTGGTCAGGGAAAAGATAGTCAAAGATAGCTCTGCCAAAACCACTGTTATTACAGGGCATTCTGGGGGCATACCCAAGTCTGTGCCCCTTCAGAAGCAACAACAGAAGCTTCACACTATGTGGGGGTGAGGGCAGATAGACTTCACTAAAATCATCCGTCTAGTCACTGAACACTGAAGTAAATAAATTACAATAGTATGACCCAGAAGGTGAGGGCCAAATGCTTAAATTTGCTATAATATATGATCTAAAATGTTTAATTTCCAACCAAAAAATTGAGACATGCAGGCAATCAAGAAAGTATAACCTGTACACCAGAAACAAACAGGTAACAGAAACTATTGTGATAAAAACCAGATGTTGGATTTAGCTGTCAAAGATTTCAAAATATCCATTATAAATATGTTCAAAGAATTAAGGAAACCATGATTAAAAATTAAAAATGACAATGATGCATCAAATGCAGAATATCAAAAAGAGCTAGAAATTATAAAAAAAGAACCAAATGGAAATTCTGCAATCAAAAATTTTAATAACTGAAATTTTAAAAATTACTAGACAGGCTTGATAGTAGATTTGAAACTGTCAGAAGAAAAAACAACTCACAAACTTTTAGAATGATAGAAATTATGCAATCCAAAGAACAGAGAAAAAGAATGAAGGAAAGTAAACAGTGCCTCAGAGAAATGTAGAACATCATTAGCACAACAACATATACCTAGTGGGACTACCAGAAGGAGAAGAGAGGGAGAATAGCAGAATAAATATTTGAAGAAATATTTGCTGAAAATTTCCCATATTTATTGACAAATATTGACATACACATCCAGGAAGCTCCATGAATCCCAAATTAGATAAACACAAAGAAATCTACAAATAGACACATCACAGTAAAAATTCTGAAAGATAATGACAAGGAGAACATCTTGAAAGCTGCAAGGGAAAAATGACTTAGCATTTACAAGGAAACTCCAATAAGGTTTACAGCTGACTTCTCATCAGAAACAATGAAGGTTGGAAAGCAGTGGGATAACATAGTCTATCCTTTCTCAAAATCAAGTGTTCAAAGAAAAAAAACCTGTCAACCTAGAATCTTATATCTAGCAAACTTACCTTTCAGAAATAAAGGCAAAATAAAGACATCCCCAGATAAACAGAAACTGAGAGTATTTAGTAGAACTGACTTGTAAGAAATACTAAACAGATTTCTTCAGGCTGAAAGCAAGTGACCCCAAACAGAAGTTCAAATCTAAAAAAATAAAGCAAAAAAGAGCACTGGTAAAGGTAATTATGTAATCTTAATAGACAGTTTAAATGCATATTTATTCTCATTTATTTTCTTGACTGACTTAAGCAATTATATAAAGTCATATGCATATAATGTGTTGTTGGGTCTATAACATAAAGAAATGTAATATATTTGTCAATAATAGCACAAAGAGGTGGGTTGGAGTAAAGCTGTAATGGGCTAAGAAAATGATTCCAGATGGTAATTTAAATTCACAGGAACAAATGAAGAGAACTAGAAATGATAAACAAGAAAGTTAACACAGCAAAAGCTATTAATATACACTTGCTCTCCTTTTTCCATTTATCTTCTTTAAAATATATAAAAAATAATGTATCATTGGGTTTGTAACATTTATAAATGTAATAGATGTATAAAAATAATACCCCCAAAATGGGGAAAAGAGAATATAGCTATATAGGAGTAACATTTCCATATCTCATGGAAATTAATTTAGTATAAATCTGTAGCTGTTTCTGATAAGAGGTATATCACAAGCCCTAGAGCAATCATTAAGGAAATAACAGAAAAAATAATTTAAAAAATCATTAAAAAACTAAATGACACCAAAAGCATGAGCAGCAACAAAACAAATAAATAAATTAGACTTCATCAAAATTAACTTTCCAGAAAGTGAAGACAAACCACAGAATAGAAAAAAAAATTTGCAAATCATATATATGATAAGGAATTTTTATCTAGAATATATAAAAGACTCTTACAACTCAATAATAAAAAGACCCCAACTGAAAAATTGTCAAAGGAGCTGAATAGACATTTCTACAAAGAAAATATACAATATCATAAAAAGCTTGATATCATTAGTCATCAGGGAAACAAATCAAAACTATAACGATCTACCACTTCACATTCACTAGGATGGCTATAATCAAAAAGTCACATAATAATTGTTGGTGAAGATGTGCATAAATTGGACATACACTGCCCAATAGAATACACTGCTCATACATTGCTCATACATTTGCTCATTGCTCATAAATTGGTACAGCTCTTTTGGAAAACAGTCTGGAAATTCCTCAAATAGTTAAACATAGAGTTACCATAGACCCAATAGAGTTACCATAGACCCATAGAGTTACCATATGACCCAATAATTCTACTCACAAGAAATGAAAACATGTCCACAGAAAAAGGTGTACATGAATATTTATAATAGCATTATTTATTATAATGCTATAATAAATTTATTATAATGCTATAAATAGCATTATTTATTATAGGGAAAAGGTAGAAACAGTTCAAACAGTTCAAATATTCAACAGCTGATGGATGGATAAGTATATGTGACATATCTATGCAGTGGAATATTATTCAGCCATAAAAAGGAATGAATGAAGTACTGATACATACTTCAATGTAGCCTTGAAAATATTATACTAAATGAGAGAAGTCAATCACAAAAGACCACATATACTCTCATTTTTATGAAATGTGCAGAATAGGCAAATCTATAGAGACAGAAAGTAGTAATTTGCTTTGAGCCAGAGGGGTGGAGGAGTTGGTATATGGTAACTGAAGGGAATGAGATTTCTTTGTGAGGCAATGGAAATGTTCTAAAATTGACTGTGATGAGGTTGCACATATTTGTAAATATACTAAAAACCATTGAATTGTATACTTTAAATGGGTGAATAGAATGGTATATGAATTATATCTCAAAATAATTAAGTGGATTACCTTCTCATTTAAGCCTGTTGTTTTGTTTTAGATGACCCAAAGTCATTACCATTAGGTTGAGAGGAAAGCATGAGAGGTAGAAAGCAAAATGAGTTAATAAACACAAAAATTTAAATAAACAGAACCATACAAGAGGCCCAAGTCTTAAATCTGAAAGAGAATTTAAGTGGTTATTACTGACTCAGGGAACTGACTGGAAACAAATATATCAGAAGCCAACTAATATTTTGAGTGATCTGTATTGCTAATAAAACAATAATTCCAGCCTTGCAAAACTGTGATTATAAAACAACCCTCAGTTTCCAAAACTTAGATTAGCAGGAAATGAGGAGTGATGTTTTGACCTCTGAAAGTGAGTACATTTTTCATTGCTCACTTCAGATATAGGCATGTAGGATAATGGGCAAGGAAAATATCCCCGAGGGTGCAGTGAGGGTCATGGAGAACAATGGGCAGAGTAGCTTCTCCCAGAAAGTTAAATCAGTGTCTTGAAACTTGCTGAACTCTCATGAATTGTGGCTTCACCAAGTCTGTCCAGCAGGGTTTCATCATTGTTATGGATATGTGGTTACTGTCTGTCTACCATTTTCCTCTCTTCACAATTGGAGTCTTTTTTTTTTTTAATCCTTTATTGCCCCTCCCCCCTTCCATCCCCACTGGTAACCACTAGTTTCTTCTCTGTATCTGTGAGGCTGCTGCTGCTTCTTTTTTTTTTTTTTTTTTACAACTGGAGTCTTGATTGGAGTTATTTCTGCTCTGCCATTGATGCAGAGGTATATATGGGGGAGAGGAAGGATGTGTCTTCTTGTTTCATAGCTCATAGGACCACAAGAAACCGCTTCACGTTTGAGTAGAAAGAAATATAATAATGCAGTGGCCCCTGGGCTTTAAGTGGATGTCTCTTTCCAGTATATTATTAAATGTGTTCTATGTGTAGGGAGGAGGGTAAACACGACTATGGTGACCAGAAGTGCAGACAATGGCAGAAATTGCTAGGTGTTCAAAAAAAGTCCATAGTCTTCTCTTCTTCATGATCACACAGCTACAACATTTTCCAGCCTCTCTTATGTTTAATTGTGATCATGTGATAAGGTATAACCAATAGAATGTGGGTAGAAGGGAATGTGAATCCTATCCAGGCATGGTCGATTAAAAAACACTGCAAGCTCTTTTCCATTCTTTTCCCCCTTACCTCCTGGCTAGAAGGGAGACGATCCTCATGGTGACCTTAGAAGCCGTGTGTACAACATTGCAGAGCCTCCATCACCCCAGGCCCTTGAATGACTACATGGAGGAGGGCCTTATCAGTTTCTTTACTCAGTACCATTATTTAAATAGCAAAAGTTTTCTTGAGTTTGTACCATTACACATTTTCAGTCTTTTTTTTTTTTTTTAAAGCAGTTGGCCTCCACTGACTAATATAAATCTCATCGTTGAATGCCTTCCCTCTACCTGCTGAATATAATAAACTGTGCTTATTGGCTATTCCTTTTTTTTTAAAAATTGAGTCATGTGTACTCTGAGTGGTGGTTTCAGTGACTACTCATACTACTTATATTCTATTCCCCTCTTAAAGTTTTATGTCTTTCTCTCCTTGTATTTGATCTTATTGGTAGTTTTATTCCTGTAACTTTTAGTTGTATGTGTGGTATATCTGTAACATGGTTTTAAATATAATGGAAAACATGAGGAATCTGCTCTCTAAGAAGTTAAATCAGAGGTATATAGACTGGGAAAATATGCACTATGGCTATTCTATATGTTTTCCCTACTCCATACAGTTTGAAATTTAATATGTGTGTGTTTTTTTTTTTAATAAATCTACATCAGGGGGTGCCTTTGTTCTTTGTGTGTGAAAGGAATAAAATGTATTTAAATCTGTAGTAGTCAATCTGGAGTTTTAGAATTTCTTAAAGCTAATTTGGATTACCATCCAGTAAAATTGATTGCTAACTGCAGAACCAATGACAGTAAGACCCAACAGTTTGGATTGACCATGATCGTGTAGCCTATACACGGCTTTAATTTGGTCCCTGTATCATCTTGGTAGTAGTGTTTCTTTCATTCTTTTCACCTTGCATGTTGAAAAAAATTTCTAGAAAGCATATTAAAAAAAACCCCGGAGTGTTACTCATTTAAATAATTTATTTTTCAATCAGGGACATCAGTTTGATGATTAATACAATGCATTCATTTTCTCCTTTTAAGAAACCTGGAATAAACATGCTTGCACGGTATATATATAATTCATTTAGGTGTTGAAGTCTGAGCCTACATTTGTAAGAGAAAATTTCAAATGAGCCATAATTAATATGTCACTTTAGGAGGAGCAGTGGGATGAGGGGGTGGAAGTAAATGGATCTACCTGATGTTCTTGCAGTGTATGTGTGGAAAGGAGAAATTAAAGTTAATGCACAAAGAAAGGACCAGCTTTGCAAAGACCAGCTTTCTTTGAGTTCACGCCAAAGTAAATAGGTGTATCTGTGGATATCTCCTTCTGGAGGTGTGGAAAGTGTAGGTTAAGTGTGATGGACTGCAGCCCATTTCATGAGAGGAAGTTTGAAGAGTCCATTAATCTGGAAGGTCAGTCTTGTTTTTCTCAGTTCCACTGCCCTTTACTGGGTGAAATGTAAAAAGTTATTTAGCATTTTTAGCTCTCAATTTCTCTGTTGAATGAGGAGAGCCAACAACAGTCCGCTTCTACCTTGCCTATTAATATGAAGTGATATATTGAAGGCAGAAATGTTATACAAACATATATCATACTCTATGCTTTAATCTGTGTATCATGATATTGTGACACCATTATCACTGTCATAGGGATTTAGTGTTTCAATATGAGTAAAAAGGCTCTCTGGGGGTCCTTTCAGACTGATTGTCAAGTATTTTCAGTGAAATTTGGTGAATTTAGTTCTTTTCCATACACGCAGGATCAGGAAGGGCTTCCATTCTGTCCCTGTGATGAAACTTATCTGAGTGACTCTAAAAAGAAAGCAGTACTTTTTGGACTTCTGGTTAATTTCAGGACCATCACTAATGGATCAAGAAGGAAGAGTCTTCTTTCTTTCCTGGGCTTGGCTCTGCAGGATTGCCCTCATACATTTCTTTCCTATACAAAGTTATTACTGAACACACATTGGCCCAGTAAATCGATCCAAAAAGAAAAAAAAAAAAGTATGAGCCCTTTGAGGAATACTGTTGTGGATTGTGGGTTGTGTCCAGTTGAGGTGACCTTTTAAAGAGAGACATGGAAGAACAGTGGGCCTAAGGAGAAGAGAACAGGTAGTGAGAGAACTTGACAACATATCCTTTCAAGGACTGCTATTACAGTTTAGTCTGGAAATGAGATGCATTATGAAAGCCATAGTAGCACACTGCCAGTGTAATGTTCCAGAGAAGAATGTAATGTAGTGTAATGTTCCAGAGAAGAAAATGAAAAGACAACAACAACAAAAAAGTGAAGACAGTGCAGAACCAGAGGATATATGTTATAGAAGTGGAATTTGGTTGAATACAATGGAAATAAACCCATTAATATCTAGCGTTGCTAAATTATAGTATTGGGTTCCAGATCACAGAAATTATTTTAGATGACATTAGTAGTTGATTTATTAAATAAGTTTGAAAACACTGGGAAGAAAGTTTAAGTTTACTTGAGTTGCTTGAGTAAAATTAAGAGTGCAGACTCAGGAATCAGAGGAACTGGAATTCCATTCTGGGCTCCATCATCTACTAGGTAGATGTCTTTGATATTTAATATCTTAAAAATTTATTTTTTATTTTTAATATCTTTATTGGATATAATTGCTTTACAATGGTGTGTGAATTGTGAATCAGCTATATATATACATATATCCCCATATCCCCTCCCTCTTGCGTCTCCTTCACCCCTCTAGGTGGTCACAAAGTACCAAGCTGATCTCCCTGTGCCATGCAGCTGCTTCCCACTAGCTATCTGTTTTACAGTTGGTGGTGTATATATGTCCATGGCACTCTCTCACTACGTCCCAGCTTACCCTTCCCCCTCCCCATGTCCTCAAGTCCATTCTCTATGTCTGCATCTTTATTCCTGTTCTGCCCCTAGGTTCTTCAGAACCATTTTTTTTTTTTTTAGATTCCATGTATATATGTTACCATATGGTATTTGTTTTCCTCTTTCTGACTTACTTTACTCTGTATGACAGACACTTAGGTCCATCAGCCTCACTACAAAGAACTCAATTTCGTTACTTTTTATGGCTGAGTAATATTCCATCGTATATATGTGCTACATCTTCTTTATCCATTCATCTGTCAGTGGCCACTTAGGTTGCTTCAGTGTCCTGGCTATTGTAAGCAGTGCTGCAATGAACATTGTGGTACATGACTCTTTTTTTTTTGGCAGTATGCGGGCCTCTCACTGTTGTGGCCTCTCCCATTGCGGAGAACAGGCTCTGGACGCTCAGGCTCAGCGGCCGTGGCTTACGGGCCCAGCCACTCCGTGGCATATGGGATCTTCCCGGACAGGGGCACGAACCTGTGTCCCTGCTTCGGCAGGCGGACTCTCAACCACCGCGCCACCAGGGAAGCCCAACATGACTCTTTTTGAACTATGGTTTTCTCAGGGTATATGCCCAATAGTGGGATTGCTGGGTCGTATGGTAGTTCTATTTTTAGTTTTTTAAGGAACCTCCATTCTGTTCTCCATAGTGGCTGTATAAATTTACATTCCCTCCAACAGTGCAAGAGGGTTCCCTTTTCTCCACACCCTCACCAGCACTTATTGTTTGTAGACTTTTTGATGATGGCCATTCTGACCAGTGACACGTGAAATGATACCTCATTGTAGTTTTAATTTGCATTTCTCTAATGATTAGTGATGCTGAACATCCTTTCATGTCTTTGTTGGCAATCTGTGTATCTTCTTTGGAGAAATGTCTATTTCGGTCTTCTGCCCATTTTTGGATTGGGTTGTTTGTTTTTTTTTTGCCATTGAGCTGCAGGAACTGCTTGTATGTTTTGGAGATTAATCCTTTGTCAGTTGCTTTGTTTGCAAATATTTTCTCCCATTCTGAGGATTGTGTTTCCATCTTGTTTATGGTTTCCTTTGCTGTGCCAAAGCTTTTAAGTTTCATTAGGTCCCATTTGTTTAGTTTTGTTTTTATTTCCCTTTCTCTAGGAGGTGGGTCAAAAAGTATGTTGCTGTGATGTATGTCATAGAGTGTTCTGCCTATGTTTTCCTCTAAGAGTTTGATAATGTCTGGCCTTATATTTAGGTCTTTAATCCATTTTGAGTTTACTTTTGTGTATGGTGTTAGGGAGTATTCTAATTTCATTCTTTTACATGTAGCTGTCCAGTTTTCCCAGCACCACTTATTGAACAGGCTGTCTTTTCTCCACTCTATATTCTTGCCTCCTTTATCAAAGATAAGGTGAATATATGTGCGTGGGTTTATCTCTAGGCGTTCTATCCTGTTCCATTGATCTATGTTTCTGTTTTTGTGCCAGTACCATCCTGTCTTGATTTCCATAGCTTTGTAGTGTAGTCTGAAGTTCGGGAGCCTGATTCCTCCAGCTCCATTTTCTGTTCTCGAGATTGCTTTGGCTATTCGGGGTCTTTTGTGTTTCCATACAAATTGTGAAGTATTTTTTTTCTAGTTCTGTAAAAAATGCCATTGGTAGTTTGATAGGGATTGCATTAAATCTGTATATTGCTTTGGGTAGTATAGTCATTTTCACAATGTTGATTCTTCCCATCCATGAACATGGTATATCTCTCCATCTGTTTGTATTGTCTTTAATTTCTTTCATCAGTGTCTTATAGTTTTCTGCATACAGGTCTTTTGTCTCCTTAGGTAGGTTTATTTCTAGGTATTTTGTTCTTTTTTTTGCAGTGGTAAATGGGAGTGTTTCCTTAATTTCTTTTTCAAATTTTTCATCATTAGTGTATAGGAATGGCAGAGATTTCTGTGCATTAATTTTGTATCCTGCTACTTTACGAAATTCATTCATTAGCTCTAGTAGTTTTCTGGTAGCATCTTTAGGATTCTTTATGTATAGTATCATGTCATCTGCAAACAGTGACAGCTTTACTTCTTTTCTTATTTGGATTCCTTTCATTTCTTTTTGTTCTCTGATTGCTGTGGCTAAAACTTCCAAAACAATGTTGAATAATAGCGGTGAGAGTGGGCCACCTTGTCTTGTTCCTGATCTTAGTGGAAATGCTTTCAGTTTTTCACCGTTGAGGATGATATTGGCTGTGGGTTTGTCATATATGGCCTTTATTATGTTGAGGAAATTTCCCTCTATGCCTACTTTCTTGAGGGTTTTTATCATAAATCAGTGTTGAATTTTGCTGAAAGCTTTCTCTGCATCTATTGAGCTGATCATATGGTTTTTCTCCTTCAATTTGTTAATATGGTGTATCACATTGATTGATTTGCGTATATTGAAGAATCCTTATCCTATTCCTGGGATAAATCCCACTTGATCATGGTGTATGATCCTTTTAATGTGCTGTTGGATTCTGTTTGCTAGTATTTTGTTGAGGATTTTTGCTTCTTTGTTTTTCAGTGATATTGGCCTGTAGTTTTCTTTCTTTGTGACATCTTTGTCTGGTTTTGGTATCAGGGTGATGGTGCCCTTGTAGAATGAGTTTGGGAGTGTTCCTCTCTCTGCTATATTTTGGAAGAGTTTGAGAAGGATAGGTGTTAGCTCTTCTCTAAATATTTGATAGAATTCGCCTGTGAAACCATCTGATCCTGGGATTTTGTTTGTTCGAAGATTTTTAATCACAGCCTCAATTTCAGTGCTTGTGATTGGCCTGTTTATATTTTCTATTTCTTCCTGGTTCAGTCTCAGAAGGTTGTGCTTTTCTAAGAATTTGTCCATTTCTTCCAGGTTGTCCATTTTATTGGCATATAGTTGCTTGTAGTAATCTCCATTGATTCTTTGAATTTCTGCAGTGTCATTTGTTACTTCTCCTTTTTCATTTCTAACTCTGCTGATTTGAATATTCTCCCTTTTTTCCTTGATGAGTCTGACTAATGGTTTATCAATTTTGTTTATCTTCTCAAAAACCAGCTTTTAGCCTTATTTATCTTTGCTATCATTTCCTTCATTTCTTTTTCATTTATTTCTGATCTAATCTTTATGAATTCTTTCCTTCTGCTAACTTTGAGCTTTTTTTGTTCTTCTTTCTCTAATCGCTTTAGGTTTAAGATTAGGTTGTTTATTTGAGATATTTCTTGTTTCTTGAGGTAGGCTTTTATTGCTATAAATTTCCCTCTTAGAACTGCTTTTGCTGAATCCCATAGGTTTTGGGTCATTGTGTTTTCATTGTCATTTGTTCGTAGGTATTTTTTGATTTCCTCTTTGATTTCTTCAGTGATGTCTTGGTTATTTAATAGTGTATTGTTTAGCCTCCATGTGTTTGTATTTTTTTCAGTTTTTTTCCTGTAATTGATATCTAGTCTTATAACCTTGTGGTCAGAAAAGATACTTGTTACGATTTTAATTTTCTTAGATCTACCAAGACTTGATTTGTGACCCAAGATATGATCTGTCTTTGAGAATGTTCCATGAACACTTGAGAAGAAAGTATATTCTGTTGTTTTGGGATGGAACGTCCTATAAATATCAATTAAGTCCATCTTGTTTAATGTATCATTTAAAGGTCGTGTTTCATTATTTATTTTCATTTGGGATGATCTGTCCATTGGTGAAAGTGGGGTGTTAAAGTCCCTTACTATGATTATGTTGCCCTTGATTTCCCCTTTTATGGCTGTTAGTGTTTGCCTTATGTATTGAGTTGCTCCTTCGTTGGGTCCATAAATATTTACAATTGTTATATCTTCTTCTTGGATTGATCCCTTGATCATTATGTAGTGTCCTTCTTTGTCTCTTGTAATAGTGTTTATTTTTAAATCTGTTTTGCCTGATATGAGAACTGGTACTCCAGCTTTCTTTTGACTTCCATTTGCATGGAATATCTTTTTGCATTCCCTCACTTTCAGTTTGTATGTGTCCCTAGGTCTGAAGTGGGTCTCTTGTAGATAGCATATATATGGGTCTTGTTTTTTTTTTCTTCAGCCAGTCTGTGTCTTTCAGTTGGAGCATTTATATTTAAGGTAATTATCAATATGTATGTTCCTATTACCATTTTCTTAATTGTTTTGGGTTTGTTATTGTAGGTCTTTTCCTTCTGTTGTGCCTTCCCCCTAGAGAAGTTTCTTTAGCATTTGTTGGAAAGCTGGTTTGGTGGTACTGAATTCTCTTAGCTTTTGCTTGCCTGTAAAGTTTTTCATTTCTCTGTCACATCTGAATGAGATCCTTGCTGGGTAGAGTAATCTTGGTTGTAGCTTTTTCCCTTTCATCAGTTTTAACATATCCTGCCACACCCTTCTGGCTTGCAGAGTTTCTGCTGAATGATCAGCTGTTGACCTTATGGGGATTCCCTTGTATGTTATTTTTTTCTTTTCCTTTGCTGCTTTCAATATTTTTTCTTCTTATTTAATTTTTGATCATTTGATTAATATGTGTCTTGGCTGGTTTCTCCTTGGATTTCTCCTGTGTGGGACTCTCTGTGCTTCCTGGAGTTGACTATTTCCTTACCCATATTAGGGAAGTTTTCAACTATAATCTCTTCAAATATTTTCTCAGTCCCTTTCTTTTTCTCTTCCTCTGGGACCCCTAAAATCCGGATGTTTTTGCGTTTAATGTTGTCCCAGAGGTCTCTGAGACTGTCCTCATTTCTTTTCATTCTTTCTTCTTTGTTCTGCTCTGTGGTAGTTATGTCCACTATTTTATCTTCCAGGTCACTTATCCATTCTTCTGCCTCAGTTATTCTGCTATTGATTCCTTCTAGAGAATTTTTAACTTCATTGCCTGTGTTGTTTATCATTGTTTGTTTGCTCTTTAGTTCTTCTAGGTCCTTGTTAAACATTTCTTGTATTTTCTCCATTCTGTTTCGAAGATTTTGGATCATATTTACTATCATTACTCTGAATTCTTTTTCGGGTTAACTGCCTATTTCCTCTTCAGTTTTTTAGTCTGGTGGTTTTTACCTTGCTCCTTCATGTTCTGTGTATTTCTCTGTCTTCCCATTTTGCTTTACTTACTGTGTTTGGGATCTCCTTTTCACATGCTGCAGGTTCGTAGTTCCCATTGTTTTTAGTGTCTGCACCCAGTGGGTAAGGTTGGTTCAGTGGGTTGTGTAGGCTTCCTGGTGGAGGGGACTGGTTCCTGTGTTCTGGTGGATGAAGCTGGGTGTTGTCTTTCTGGTTTGTGGGACCACGTCCGGTGTTTTGTGTTGGGGTGTCTGTGAAATTATTATGATTTTAGGCAGCATCTCTGCCAATGTGTGTGATCATATTTATGTCTTGCTAGTTGTTTGGCATGGGGTGTCCAGCACTGTAGCTTGCTGGTTGTTTAGTGGAGCTGGTTCTTAGCGTTGAGATGGAGATCTCTGGAGAGCTCTCACCAATTGATATTACGAGGGGCCAGGTGGTCTCTGGTGGACCAGTGTTCTGAATTCAGTTCTCCCCTCTGAGAGGCTCAGGCCTGACACCCAGCCAGAGCACCAACACTCTGTTAGCCACATGGCTCAGAAGAAAAGTGAGAAT
Source organism: Grampus griseus (assembly GCF_964374135.1). NCBI lineage: Eukaryota > Metazoa > Chordata > Mammalia > Artiodactyla > Delphinidae > Grampus > Grampus griseus. The sequence goes on along the minus strand of NC_139001.1, from coordinate 84,919,832 downwards.
AGAAGAAAAAGAAAGAAGGAAAAATAAATAAAGTAAATGAAGTTATTAAAATAAAAAATATTGTTAAAATAAAAATGTAATTTATAAAAAAGAGAGCAACCAAACCAATAAATAAATCCACAGTGATAACAAGTGCTAAAAACTATACTAAAAAACACAGAGAGAACTGTATGACAAATGGTAAAAGCAATGCTCTACAAACAAAATTACACAAAGAAGCATATACATACACACTCACAAAAAGAGAAAAAGGAAGAAAAAGGAAGAGAGCACCAAATCAATAAACAAACCTACCAATGATAATAAGCTGTAAATACTAAACTAAGATAAACATAAAACTAGAAACAAATTAGATGCAGAAAGCAAACCCCAAGTTTATATTTCCTCGCAAAGTCCACTGCCTCAGTTTTTGGATGATTCGTTGCCTATTCAGGTATTCCACAGCTGCAGGGTACATCTAGTTGATTGTGGAGATTTAATCCACTGCTCCTGAGGCTTCATGGAGAGATTTTCTTTTCTCTTTTTGTTCACACAGCTCCTGGGGTTCAGCTTTGGATGTGGCCCCACCTCTGCACGTAGGTCGCCCTCTGGCATCTGTTCTTCACGCAGACAGGAGGGGGTTAAAGGAGCAGCTGATTAGGGGACTCTGGCTCACTCAGGCCAGGGACGAGGAAGGGGTACGGTAGTTATATTTGGAATGCGGAGCGAACCTGAAGTGGCAGAGGCTGGTGTGTCATTGAAACAGCCTGAGGCACGCCATGTGTTCTCCCAGGGAAGTTGTCCCTGGATCACAGGACCCTGGCAGTGGCGGGCTGCACAGGCTCCTGGGAAGAGAGGTGTGGGTAGTGACCTGTGCTTTCACACAGGATTTTTGGTAGCTGCACCAGAGTTTCATGCCCATCTCTGGTGTCCATGCTGATAGCTGCAGCTTGCACTCATCTCTGGAGCTCGTTTAGGTGGTTCTCTGAAACCCCTCTCCTCGCACACCCCAAAACAATGGTCTCTTGCCTCATAGGCAGTTCCAGAGTTTTTCCCAGACTCCCTCCCTGCTAGCTGTGGCTCACTAGCCCCCTTCAGGCTGTGCTCACGCAGCCAACCCCAGTCCTCTCCCTGGGATCTGACCTCCAAAGCTGCAGTCTCAGCTCCCAGCCCCTACCTGCTCCAGTGGGTGAGCAGAGAAGGCTCTCAGGCTGGTGAGTGCTGGTCGGCACCAATCCTCTGTGTGGGAATGTCTCCGCTTTGCCCTCTGCACCCCTGTTGCTGTGCTGTCCACCATGGCTCCAAAGCTTCCCCTTGCCCACCCCCAGTCTCTGCCAGTGAAGGGGCTTCCTGGTGTGTGGAAACCTTTCGTCCTTCACAGCTCCCTCCCACTGGTGCAGGTCCCGTCCCTATTCTTTTGTCTCTGTTTTTTCTTTTTTCTTTTGCCCTACCCAGGTGCATGGGGAGTTTCTTGGCTTTTGGGAGGTCTGAGGTCTTCTGCCAGTGTTCAGTAGGTGTTCTGTAGGAGTCATTCCACATGTAGATGTATTTTTGATGTATTTGTGGGGAGGAAGGTGATCTCCACCTCTTACTCCTCTGCCGTCTTGTCCACTGATATTTAATATCTTTAAGCTTAATTTTCTCATCTGTAAAATGTAACTGATAACAGTATTTACTGGATAGGGTTGCTAAAAGTGTTAAATAAGATAATGCATTGAAAACATTTAGTACTGTCCTGGAATATAGGAGGTGATCAAAAAATAAATAATAGCCATCTATTTTTATTGTTAGCTATTACTCTATGTCTTTCAACCTGAACAGTTGTATATGATGATATTCAAAAAATGTTGCAACAAATTTTTTCTGTAGAACTCCTTCGTATAGCTAATTGATTTTTTTCAGTAGTTAGAAATGTTGCAAAAGTGGTTATTCATAAATCAATATAGTTTGTATCTTATTTATAAGATATTGTTAATATTATGCTACATTTTTTGTTTGTGTAGAAAATACATTTAACCCTTCCTTGAAAAAAAAGGGGGCATTTATAGAGTAAAAAAAAAAAAAAAGGGATGAGCATAAAGGAGACTATCTGGCAGAAAATTAATTAACTTTTCTTCCTTTCTATAACATGTCAAGAATTTGTGTGTGCATTGAGACTTCCTTTACCCTTCACTCTTAGTTTTTCTCTGTAGCAAAGTCTATTTTATGACAGTGGATTGTTAGTAATTAATTATGTTGTCAATTACTTGTTCAACATTAACAAGTCACTGAAAGTTTAAGAAATTAAATGAACACAGGATTTTTTTGTTGTCATTGGTGGTGTGAAGTTTTAAAATCCCACCTTGTCAAAAATTAGAGCAAGTAGCTTGAGAGTTTAGACAAAAAAAAATTATCCAGGGGTAATTCATAATAATTGTAAGTGTCTAATGAATTTAATGCCATTCAGTTTGCATTCACATCAACAGGTTTAATTTTATAGGAGTTTGCAATTTATGATACAGGAGTTGCAATTTCTGTGAGCTCGTTGAAAAATCTTTCTATGTTCTGCTTTATTCCCCTCTCTTTTCATAAATTTTGGTGTTACAAAACTGTTAGTCATAAAAAGGCCTTTTTTAGGGCTTCCCTGTTGGCGCAGTGGTTGAGAGTCCGCCTGCCGATGCGGGGGACGCGGATTCGTGCCCTGGTTCGGGAGGATCCCATGTGCCGCGGGGCGGCTGGGCCCGTGGGCCATGGCCGCTGAGCCTGCGCGTCCAGAGCCTGTGCTCCACAGCAGGAGGGGCCGCAGCAGTGAGAGGCCCGCGTACTGCAAAAAAAAAAAAAAAAAAAGGCATTTATAGTTCATATAATTTTCCTTTTTCTTTTATTTTCTTTAACAATTCAGTTTTAAAAGTAATAAAGCCCTCCCTTCTGCAAATCTTCTATCTTTATTTCCTAAGGGAAGATTAATTTGTAAATATGATAATGGATTTGTATAATATTAAACTTTCCCAAGAAGAATTACATTACTTTATATGAATGAACACATCTATCTCATTCAATTTATAAACTAATGGCTGAAAATCCCAAAACTGTTTCCTACTATGTGTCTTATAACTAAAATGACTGCAGGCACAGCCACCAACTTGGCATTTCACAGCAAATTTATTGGATGCAAAAAAATTTTTAGTCCCTTTATTGAGTTTTCCTCATTTAGCTGTATTTGAATTCTAGCTAATAAAATGCAAGTCTTACAAAAAGGTGAAAAAGTAAACACACTGCTCAAAATAGAAGCAGTTTCTAAACAGAAGGTAGACTGAAGAGAAAAAATGCTTAGTTTAAATGTGATATAGCAGTAGGGATGCTGTGATGGAGATACTCCCATAGCTAACAGTAAATCAGCAGGTGACCTCCTAGGTTAGGCAATGAGCTAAGGACTCAGTGGTTCACTTACGCAGCTATTATGGATTCGCTCTGATATTATGCGTGAGAAACTTAGCTCCTCCTGATCGTGGTTGTTTCTTTACTACATATTTTCACCAGCTAGGTAATGCGTTGCATAAATTACTTCCTGGAGTGAGGCTAAAACACCTTAGTGTTCTGCCAGTATCCTGGATGACATTAAGAGTGATCACTGTCTGTTGTTCCTAGGCAATGGCCTAAGTTCTGAGTTAACGTTGTACGACTTGGACGTCTCCCTCTGAGTGACTCAGTGAGAGCTGGTTGGACTCTTAGTGGAAATAAGCAGAAGGATAAGGGTCTCTAAATTGATAATTAATACTAATAGTCCTATAAATAGGCCTAACAAGGAACTTCTTGGAATTCTGATGATTCTTCCCAATAATTAGATACTCTTATTTTCATAAAGGTTCTCTATTAGCACCTTGAAAAAAACCCTAATTCAAGGGAAGATTACAGTGAAGGGCAATTGTGGCAATCGTCTTATTTTCTATTTCCCAGAGGTTATATTAGGAAGGACTTGGGCATTGTGAAGGGAAATGGGACCTGGTTCTCAGTCCCCACAAAGGTAAGAAAATATCTATAGAAAATACTTTAGAAGAATGTGGTGCTTCAACTTATTTTGTTCTTAAAACCTAGGCCTTTACTTTCTATATTTTTGTTGACCTTTATTATGTGATTTAGAGAAAGCGATTTAAGTTCTTTCTGCATTTGTTAGCTGGGACCAACTGACTGCCTCAGTGTATGCCAGTGATGTGGATTGAATTTGCTAGGTTGTTTAAATTGCTTGCTGTAGGAATCTGGTTTAAACTAGTTTAAGGTGGGTGGTAGATGGGAAGGAAGAATTTGTTTGCGTAACTGAAAAGTCCAGGAATATAGCTAGAATCAGACATTGCTATATCCCAATGCTAATATATGCCACTAGGGACTGGTCTGTTTCCATCTCTAAAAAAGGAAAGTTCTGCTTTCCTTTTCTTTGGGCTTTATCATTAGCTAGTTTCTACCTGTGGCCACCAGCTAGTCCAGTCACACCTTGAGTTTCTCTTTTACCACAGTACTAGCAAATGCTAAGGCTCATTGCCATTCATTGTCCGTCATGGATCATGTGCCCACACTTGGAGCTAGATGTGAAGCTCCACCCAATCCCCAAAGACTGAGTGTGGGAGAATGGTGAGTCCTTAGGGGGAATTTGGACAATAGTTCTAGAAGCAAGAGATATGTGTGATGTGCAGGCACCACTACAAAAAGAAGAGGCAAGACACGATAAATAACTAGGAAAATAACCCAAGTAGTATACAATGGGAGTCATTTTGCTACCTCATAAAGAGTACTCTGGGCATTCTTTGTTGGAGCCTTACCATTCAAAGTAATATGGTTGATTGAAATGTTGTTCATGTGGGTATAGATGTATCTGGAAAAAGAAGAGTATCCTTGGCTTGTGAGCAGTTTTGCAATGTTATCTATAAGTTTTATTTCTTTCAACTAGAATGCATTTCTCCAAAAGCAGGCAATGTGTTATAGTCCTTTATTGTACTTCTCTAAGAACACAGCCTAGCACTGGACATAAAGCAAACACTCAGTATATACTTCTGATGGATTCATCTCAGCTGTTTGCAATGCTTATCACACTGAAGGATTTCTCAGAGATTTTTCTCAAAAACCCATCCTCTCTGAGAGCTCCATTTGTTTCCCATCTTTCCATATCACTTGAAGAGTCTGAGTATGTCCTTTTAATGTGCCTAGAGGTTTCTGTGCTTTCTATCACACCACCAACGCTCTGTCTGACAGAAGCTTGGAACATGGCTGCTGTCTTTCGTCCATGCTCAAGGGCTGTGCTGTGCAAAGTATTGCTTCATGCTGCTTTCCATGACTGCCTGGAAGAAAGTACTTTTATGGATAATCCAAAAGAGGGAAATATATTGAACATTATTTTGCTATAGCATATTATATGGATTATATCCATTTAAAATACTGTATTATGGTGAAATTGTACATAGAGCAAGAGTTCCTCAAGTCTTAACCAATGGTCAATTAGTTTCAGAGCATATGTGGTACACTGTAATTAGAAAACAACCAAATAATTAGGATAGTTTCTTTAAAAGATAGGATTTTAGTGTTCTATGAGAGTTCTTGATTCGGTTTGTGGCGAGAGTCTTAGAGAAAATATAGTCCAAGGATAGAAAATAGATTCATCTTGTGTGCCAAATTTGATCAGTTGGTGGTGGTTGCCTGGAGTGCTGTGTTAAGAAAGAATTTATGGCTAAGTCCAGGCTCAGTGGGGAAAAGTGCCGGGATAGAATTCTTTATTTCTACCACAGTTAAAGAAGGGGATAGTAGCACCATATGTACAGCATATTTGCAGACTCAACCCAGTCTCCCATTTTACAAAATCAATTACCAGAGAAATTAGTCCAAGATCACATTCCTGGTTAGTAGCAGAGCCTAATCTTTTTAGTTCAGTCTTTCAGTATTTGGTCAAAGGCTATTTCCATATGGATTAAATGAGATAGGCATATAAAAGCAGTCAGAATAAAGTCTGATAGATCATCTAACCTCAGTAACCATTAGCTGAATGTGACATTTTAATTAAATTGTACATCTCTTTATTAACTAAGGAATCAGCCAATATTTATCAACTATGTACTATGTGCTAGTAAACATAGTACTTGGCACAATTGACTTCTCAATTTATTTCTCAGAGGTTGGTCATTCTTCTACCAGAAGGAAGGAGCTGGATTGTGTCGTGACTCATCTCTACAACGTTGTTTTGTTTTTTCGTTACCTACCAATTTTGTTCCCTCTTTGAACCCTGAAGTCTATTACCCATACGTAGATGAGGGAGAAGTGCACATATTTCCACTAATATCATCCTGTGTGTATTACCCATTTTCCTAAAAATGCACTACCCATTTGGACTCTATGATAAATCTCATGAAAATGGAATTATATTTAAGGAAATCAGCATATTATGGACCTGGTTTTTAATAACAGGTGTCTAACGTGTGCATGTGACTTGCAAAATATGCTGATGCAAATGGGTGATTGCATGAGCAAAAATATGCAGATTAATGTTCAAACAGATGTTCAAATAATTTCCCATTATTGCATGCCATTAGCTCTTTTGAATGCACAACTGCATATTTGGTATCAGATATGTTTATATTGTTTGTATTTCGTGTGTGCAATTTATACACATCTTTTCAAGGATTTGTCTCCATCGTGTCCTTAATTGGGAAGCCTTAACCTTCCAAGGCATTCTCAGTTCTGCGATACAGTTCTCTGCAGGAAGGGGAAAATACTATGGCTTACCCTTAGAAAGCTCAATATCACCGGAAGATAAATGCTAATTTTTTATGTCTCTTTTTGTTAGAAATGTGGTCCTTTCCTATCAATACGGCTTTTGATGTCAGTGTAATAAAATGTAAAATCTGTGCAGATTCTCAAACTGTCAAAACAACAGTATGCACTTAACAAAACTTATCTAGCGCTTCGTAAGTGTTTAATTTTTTTGTTTTGTTGGTTTTTCTTACATCTCCATTCCTGCAGTCTTATCAGTGCTCACAGATAACCCCACAAAATATATTCTTGATTTTGAGGTAAGAGAAACCTTGGCTTATGATGAACTCCTTTAGAGATTTTTTTTTTTTTCTGGACAATTTTTGACAGCAGATCAAAAAATAGAAAATAAAGTATAGTTAGAAACTCATTTTTATACCAACCATTTTAGATGATTTGGTCCAAGCTGCTATATTTTATTACTAAGTTGGTTTAGTCCATTTCTAACACAAGAAGTTTGTATGTATCATTGAAAAACTAAAATTGAAAAAGCTTGATATAGTTCAGTAATAGTTGTTTCTTACATCACATTTTAATGTACTCCATAACATGCATTTCTAAAATAATATTTCACTATATCGCCATTCCCTCAAACTGAGTTTTAGCATTATTTGGTTCAAAATCTCCATATATTACTTTATTAATATGGCATTCTATTCTGACATCAATATTTCCAAATTCTCTCCCAAAGAAACATTGAAATGCCTACTGAATACCCCTCCTCCTAGAATCAAAAGGTGTATATATACTCAACTAGAATTTAAATACCAAATAGCTCAGAAAGGGGTGAGAGGAGGAAGAAGACACTCAAAGAGATTACTTGTGTGTGTTTTTTAAAAAACATATGGTGAATCGTCTATTTTTTTCCCAAATGGTAAATCTTAAAGTACATAGTTGTATTATATACTGATGCAATTAAAATGGGGGTGATTTTAGTTAGGTTGTTATTACTCTAAATGTAGTTAAACATAGAGGTTATATTGGAAAATAGTATTTGAGATATAGTATTTCCTATGTAATCTCTAAAGAAAAAGTTGTACATGTTTCAGTGCTGAAACCTGAAGCAGAGCACAGATAAGAGTTAAATGTTTCTTCTCCTCTTTTGAGGTCCCCTCCCCTCCAATGCTACTTATTATTAGGACTTCCGAAGCATTAAATCTAAGGTTCATCAGCTCACATCTTCCAGCCCGGCCTGTCTGTGGACAGGACCCTGTCTGTCTGTTTCCTCTATTGCACTATTTTGTTTGTACTACTGTAATCATTTTGCTGGCCCAGATCTGTGTGGGTGTGCTGGCAGCTTTACAACAAAGTTACATGGGAACAGAGTTAAGGTTGAATATTTATTAGAAGAAGCCATCTGGCGTCAGGCTGTCTGTACAGGGGGCTGGCTTCTTTAGCAGGCTCTCCTCTTTCTCTGGAGCTCTTCCTCTCTTTCTCTCTCCGGCTCCCTCTCCCCCTGCTTCTCACTTCACAGCTCTGAAAACGTTGACTCTGCCTCTCTAACCCATTTACTTTGTCCTTTGCGTTTGTGTTCTTAGAAAAAAAAATGCCAGATCGTTCGGTTTCTTTAAAAATGTTTCTCTTTTCTTGGTGGCAGCTTGTTACTTGTTTCCACAATGACAGTACCCACAGAGGGTCACCAGTAGAAGGCAGCAGGACCGCCACAATGGAACAGCCGCTTCCTATGTGGGCTTGCAAGTTGCCTTAAACATCCATTTCCTGTTGCTGCCTTTCTTTCTTACCAATAGTGGGCAAACTAACATAAAAGCACCTCTCTTTGTAGCCAGGCTACTCTCTACAGAAGCAATCAGATGCATTCTTAGAGACTAAGTAGTTCCCTTAGCCTTCTGCCATTCTAATCCAGTTCAGCTGGCTTTAAATTTTCGCTACACTGTGTTTGAGATGCTTAGGTTTTTCATTTACCATTTTTGTGTGAGTCAGTTGTTCATTCTCCTCTTCTGTGAATGTCCCTCTTGTCTTTTTCATTGTTGTAGCTACAACTCTCTCTACCTCTGCCCATGGTCCCCCTCCCCCGGTCCCCCCACCCACCCAAACACAGGCCCTCTGCTGAGAGCCTCTCCCAGTTTACGTAGTTTGTCCTGTAGCTGTAAGTGTGCTGCACAAAATTGCTACGATCACCAGCCTGCTCCAACGATGCTCATTTAAAAACATGCACGGTATGTAACCGATGAAGCCAGTGGGAAGGAAGCTCATGAGCCAATGATCACCGTTGCACTTGAAAATCCATTCAGACGTGGCAACAAGAATTTTGTGACTGCAAAGGGGGCCCGTTGTTCCTGCTTTGCTTCTTGTGGGATAGCAGCCAAAATCTGAGTTAGCCTCAGTTAAGTCCCCACATGTGAAGTTTCTCCCCCCTACCCTCTGCAATGTGGGAAACTGCCCAGAGAGAGATACCACAGTGCTATGGAGGGGAGGCCTTCCGTAAGGCTGGGTAAACCTGCGGCAGTGCATGTGTCCTGATATTGGAAGGGTGGTGGCTTGTTTGCTCAGTTCCCTAATTATCCAGAGTACAGGAGTTATCACAGGAATCAGATGGGAGAAATTAAATGATCAGTGCAGCATTTAAAACCTCTAGTGCAGATGGGCTTTTAGGAATCTAAAGAGTTCAACAAGCCTGAATCAAAGTCAGTTTAATAACTACTGTCTCTGCTCCACCGTACCATTGTAGGAATGGATTTTTTTTCCCCTGAACATGATTTTTCATCATTTTCTCAGGTGGGACGTGGACTAGCCAGTCACTTTAGTAGAGAACCCTTATTTGAGGCAGCTTCAAATGCCTCATCATTTCTGAATGAGTTTCAGCTCCAGGAGATTTCAGTGCTGGAAGAATTGCAATGAGCTCTGAAACTTTATCCCTTCTCAAGACTCTTCCAAGTCACTGGGGAACTCTGGCTTCCACGGGTAATGGTAATCGCTCTACTCACTTATAGAAGGGAAGGTACCACCTCAGGGGTCACACGACAATACCAGAGAGGTTAAATCAACTTCCAGCTGAGGTTTTACAGATACGTTTGGGATCTTGGAATGATATTACCATATTATTGTGCTTTTACTCTTGTTTCTTTTGGCTCAGAGCTGGGGGAATGGTCTTGTGTAATAGATTTACCCAGGAAAGCCTTCACCTGATCTGAGCAATACCGGGTTCTAATGTCACCCCGTTTTGATTTAATATATAAGAAATGTTTCAGAGAGAAATGTTGGTATTCTGAGACTTGTATTTATCTTCAGTTTTTGAAAGACTTATTCAGAAAGAGAATCCAACACAGTATCTCAGGGGAGATGAGCATGGAATGAGAGTAATAGCTATTAAAATAAGAGAGGCTCTCAGGGAAATGACTGGTCATTTGATGCTTTTTTTCCTTCAAAAATCTGCCAAATAAAAGAGGTACCTGATTCATATACCATTGGGAGATCTAATTGTGCCTGTGTTTAAGAACATACGCATTTACCTATGTTTTTCTACAAAGCTTTAATTAGATCAGGAAATAGCTTTAACCCGAATGGTCACCCTAATAATCAAGATTTAATTATGGATTAATCGCTGACAAATCATAATGAAAAAATAGCATTGTATTTCATTTTATGTAACTCCTTCTAACCAGAAAAAAAGCAGGGGGTAAGAGGTATAACACCTGGTAAAATTGTTATATAACGGTTCCCAAGACCTTCTTTAAAAATGTATTATCTGTTATTAAAGGATAGGTATGATTCCTATTCCCAAGGCTTTAATAATCTTACAGAGGAGAACAACAAACCATATACTAACCGAAATACATGAATACAGTGACTAAAAAGTATTAAATATTTTTCTGTCTGTAAATTTATTGATTTGTTCCTCAGTATTTGAGTATTTGCTGTATGCAAGATACTGTGCCAGGTGTTGTGGTGTATTCTAAGGTAAATTGATACAATTTTTATAGTTAAGGACCTTATAATATAGCTTGCGAAAAAGGCATTTTCACAGAAAATAACAGATAGAAGTCAGTAATTGTCATAAGAATGATTTAAACAAAGAACTAGTGGGGATGGCCAGGGAGGGCTGCGCTGTTATGGTGATACTTACGCTGGGCCTTTAGGAAGGGTGTTATCAGATTCTGAAAGGGCAACTCATACATACAAAGTGGTTCATCTTCGAGCAAAGGGAATCTATATAGTAGCAGTGAAAAACAAAGGAGGTAGGACTGGACTGAGAAGATCTTGAATGCCAAGATAAAGAGCATTTAACCTGAGTGACAGTTGAAGTCATTTGAGTAGGTAGTGATAAAATTATAGTGGTGTTGCAGGAAGATAAATCTGGCCATGTTTTGGTAGCAGGTAGAAGGAATTTGAGTAACAATGAGAGTATTACTTCTATGGGATCAGGACAAGTCACACTAAAGTAAGGGTAGTTATATCAGAGTTCAAAAGAATGAGAAAGGAAATGGAAAGATATAGATAGATAGATACATAGATAGATATAGGGCATGGACAACTGGATGAGTCGGAACAAGACAGAGATGCAGTCTAAGATATTTTGAGCTTGGTATACATAAAATTATGGGAAAGTAAATAGAAATAGAGAAGTCACGTGATGAAAAAAATTTTAAGGGCAGGGCAGGGTGAATATTTTGATTTTAGATGTGTTGAGTTTGAGATGCTTGAAGAACATCCAAGTTGCAACTTCTAGCCTGCAGGTGAAAAAAGAGGGGATATGATTCAAGGGAGAATCAGAAACTGATTTTTGAATTATATGCATAGAGGTTATAACTGAATATGTGAAAATGGATAACATTTTCAAGAAGAAAAGTATAGAAAGTGAGAAGAGAATAAGGACCAGAATAGAATGTTGAGAAAATCATCTATTTAAAGAGTGGGAGGAGAAAGAAGAACAAATGAAGTACTGATTAGAAAACTATCAAAAGATGTCAAACAACGTAGGTAGACCAAGAAGTAGAACAAAGATGGAGAAAACTGAATTTGGAATGGACTTACCATGATCTGCGATAGAGCTGGCTCAATCAATGTATTGGAATGGGAAGCATTTTGCAAAGGATGTATGGATGGCAACAAAGTGAGAAAAGAAATACTGACTGCTTTTCCAAGAAATCTGGCAGTAATAATAGGTGGGGAAAATATAGGCTAGCTCAAAGGAGTAGGAGAAAGTAATTTTTGAATAGGAGAGATCTGAGTTCATTTGTGGGCTAAGGAAAGATTAAAAATTCAGGAGAGATAATAATAGAACAATGTCTAAAATGTGCCTTTGAGGCCTTCTCATATTTTTAGGTGAAAATACTTATTTCCCTATTATTCCAAAGAATTAAAAAGTGCATAGTAGTATGACTGATTCACTTTGTTATAAAGCAGAAACTAACACACCATTGTAAAGCAATTATACCCCAATAAAGATGTTAAATAAAAAAAAAAAGTGCATAGTATTTCTTTTGATGTTAAAAGTAATACACGCTCATTATAAGCAATATAGAAAAGTATAAAAAAAGGAAAAAACAACCTATAGTTTCCATCCAGTGATAACCTCTCTTACCTTTGTTGTATGTGTATCACAAAATTATGATTGTACTATATGCAACTCTCACCTTGTTAATTACCCTTAAGGCTCTTACATTCTTTAAAAAATTGATTTTGTCTAAAGAATATATAAGCAACTGTAGGGAGATATCGACATTCATTTAATCATTCTTATTGTTGGACTTTTAGGTGTTGCTATTAAAGTTATGATATTTACATGTATATTTTTGCTCATCAGGATAGCCTTGCTAGAAGTAATCCCAAGAATAAAATAAGTAAACATTTAAAAACTTTTGATACCAATTTTCCAACTACACAAAACGATTCCTTACAAAGAGTAAATGCTCCCAAAATATTTGTTGAATGGATAGATGAATGAACAAATAAAACTGTACATGTACTAGTATGTTTGGAGTACATGTACTGTTGTTTGGAGAATACAACTGTACATGTACTCTCCAAACAACAGTGTATTCATTTGACTACACCATAACAGACATGGACTATTGTATTACTCTTATCTCTTTCTAATTCTGACAGGCAGAAGGAGTATCTTACAGTTCCTTTTCTTTTGTAATAGGAAAGTCTGTACTTTGTTTTTTAAATTCTTATTAGCTTTTGTACTACTTTTGTCACCTGATCATGTAATTAGGTTTTAGGTTTTACTTATTGATGTGCATGAGGGATTCATATACTAGTACTATAATTGACATGTATAAAATATTTTCACAGCCTATTGTTTGCCTTTTAATTGTGTTATTTGATGTGAGATATTTGATGTGAGAATTTCTTTTTAATATTTTGTGGTCAGTGTTATTAATGGAATAAATATATAATTTAGTTTTAAAATTCCAAATAGTGAATTAATTATTAAATAATATTTTTCCCACTGACAGATTAGGTCACCTTTCTTGAATGTTATGCTTTTACATGTGAATTATGATTTGCTCCTGAGCTATCTATTGTGTTCCATTTTCTCTCTGCTGATTTTGGGGATAGTTGCATTTTTTAGTTATGATGTTTATATAATACCTCTTAATATCTAATAGGAAAAGTGTCCTGTCATATGCCTGCATTTTTCAGATTTCCAATTCCTTTTTCACCTATCTGTCCTTTCAGATGCATTTCAGAATCTTCTTCTTTTATTTCAGGTACAAAACAAATCTAATTGGGATTTTGTTCTGAATACAGGATATTCTGGCTATTATAATATCCAGGAAGGGGGCTACCTTTTAATTTATTCCAAACTTTTATATGCTTTAGCAAACCTTAAGTGTTTTCTTTATTTAGGTCTCGTGTTTTTCATATCAAGTTTTTGTTATATATTTTATATTTTTGTAGTAATTATAAATAAATCATTTTTATCTCTAAGTGGCAATTAAATACTATAGAAACACTGTAAACTTTTTTTTTTAACATCTTTATTGGAGTATAATTGCTTTACAATGGTGTGTTAGTTTCTGCTTTATAACAAAGTGAATCAGCTATACATATACATATGTCCCCATATCTCTTCCCTCTTGCGTCTCCCTCCCACCTTCCCTATCCCACTCCTCTAGGTGGTCACAAAGCACCGAGTTGATCTCCCTGTGCTATGCGGCTTCTTCCCACTAGCTATCTATTTTACATTTGGTAGTGTATATATGTCCATGCCACTCTCTCACTTCGTCCCAGCCCACCCTTCCCCCTCCCCATGTCCTCAAGTCCATTCTCTATGTCTGCGTGTTTATTCCTTTCCTGCCCCTAGGTTCTTCAGAAACTTTTTTTTTGTTTTTTTATATTCCATATATATGTGTTAGCATACAGTATTTGTTTATCTCTTTCTGACTTACTTCACTCTGTATGACAGACTCTAGGTCCATCCACCTCACTACAAATAACTCAATTTCATTTCTTTTTATGGCTGAGTAATATTTATTTGTATTTGGTCTCTCAGCTTATCTCTTTTATTAATCATAATTGGAGATTGATTATAATATTATACTACATATTATATTCCATTTTATATTGCACTACTCAAACTCACACACATACATTCATATATATATATACACATATATATATATATATATCTCATATATAGTTGAAAGATGTGATTCCCCAAAAGGTACGAAGTCCTGAGGAACACATCTCTCAACTGTATACCCCCAGAAACTAGCATTTTACTTGCTACAAAATTACTATGTACTAAGTGTAGTAAGTACTTAATCTGCCAGTTCTTATTTCATCTTCATACTAGTACATGAAGAAGGTATTACTCATTTTACAGCTGAGCAGACTGAGTGCCAGAGAGATTAAGGAACTTGCCTGTGCTTGTGTAGCTAGAAAATGAACAGACAGGTGTGAAAACCCACCTCTGGCTTCAAACTCCTGTACTGCATGTGTGCCCAGTAAGTGTTTGTTGACCTAGGTATTGGATGAACGAGTGATGGAATGAATAGAAGATGTGGGTTCAGATGGGATAAAAAGCACATGAGACAGTTGAATTTTGAGAAATATTTTATGCTTTTCCCCGTAAAACTGGAGACATGGAGGACAGAGAGAAAAGATGACATAGTGATAGTTTTGAGATGGAGGAAATGGAATTTAAGGATACATATCAATCACAAGACCTTATTCTTCTCAGTAAAGGAAGAAATGGAGTCATGGTAGGAGAATGAAGTGAATTGAAGCAGGGTTGAAGATTAAAGACGGAGAACATGGTTTGTAACAGCTACTATGTGACTATTATTGGCAGTCCAGAAGAGATGAATGGGAGGGTTTCTGAGCAGCAGAGAGGATCCAAGTGAGGTTTCAGAATGATGTTCAGTTGGTGGGATCAGTTGGTGGCACTTTGTCATTGAACTAGATTGCATGTTGACCAAGGAGCTAGGCAAAATCTCAAAGATACTAAACAAGGGGATAATATGAAATATGAAGTGTCCTATTGTATACGTCCCTGCTTCTAGCAACCTATGCTTTCTCGCATTTTAAGCACTGGGTATTTCTCTAATTTATAGCAATGAGAAAAATCTCCTGAATGTACCTTACATACACACATACATACAAACAGACATACATAGTATAAATAATATATACCCCTAGATATTTAATCTATATTTTATAACCTATCTTTTATTTTTTACCCTTCTCAGGGGAATATAATCTATAATCTTTATAGTCAGTACGATAGCTCCATCATTGGCTAGTTATCTTTGCTTTCAATAAGATTATTACTTAGCTAGCTTGTCTGTCAATCATTACTTAACATCTCTTTCAGTTATCTGGGTTAGATTATAGTTCAGTAAACATGGAAAACATACTGAAATTAAAGAGTAGTATAAAATTTTACTACTAACAATTTACATTTTTATGGCAATGATAGTATAAAATACCTATGATCTCATCATTAGTATAAATATGTATCTAGCTTCTTATTCAGTGTTTTCTCATATACACAGACACGCACACCCATATGATTTAACTTTTTATTTTTATGTTATGGCAAGCTACTTGGTACCAGAAATAATAATAGCAACCTCAAATTAAGAAAGGTCAGGGCAAAATGACTTAGTTTTATGGAGCAGCCCAATATAGACCACTGAAAGAACAGAAGCTACATGCCCAAAGATACCACATGACAGGATAAAGAATTAGAGGCCAGGCAATATGGACATTGAGAATGTACTTGGGGTATTTCTGAGAGCAGAATATAGTGACTACTTAGAAAACTCTGAGAATGTGTTAATTAAATGAGTTAGCCATTTATTCCGTCTTCTCACTCCATGTATGCCTAGGAAAAATGGCTCAGAAACTGTCAGCATGATGACTCACCAACAGTCAACTGGGTAAACTACCATGAAATTGCAGTTGAGAAATCTACCAGTTAACTCTTTCTTGTTTCAGAAGGTGGAAATGTGTCAATCAAGGAATGTGACCAAGGGTTCCTATACATGTATTGTGCTATTATTTTCAGTCCTCAATTCAGGGCAGAGGTTATAATTTCCTTCTTAGTTTTGCTGGAATGTTGCGCTTACATGCACTTCTAATGCATGTACACATTTTACACAAAACATGCATGGTTTAATTATTTTTTTCATGTAACTAGCATTCTGTTTTACAACAGTTCTTCTATAAAACATTCACTAGTATTGCCAAAAAAGGCATGTTGAAGATATGATACTTGCAATAGAGGGATTTAAATGATTCCCCAGCTCCTCAAAAAAAAGTCCCAGCTGTTTAAATCAGGCAGAATCAGACGTAGTTTACGAATTAGTGCATCATTTAAACCAAACCATTTTTGTTGCTTTTTGCTTGGTCAAACAAAATATTTTTGTGTTTTCTTGACTTTTTCTTCTCAGCACTAATTCCTTCAGGCTGCTGTTAGTTCACCAAGAAGGAAAACAACATGCTTTAGCAGAGATTTCAGTAAAGAACTAGCAAGTACTTTAATGTCTAACGATGAAAAAGCTCAAGTATTTTATAACGATATTATACATTATTAAGATCATTTGTAAAAAACCCTATATATACTTATATAATGAAGCATTTAACATTTTTAAATGGGCTGAAGCATTAAGTTTTGGAAACTAATTTGATATTTGAATCACTTATTCTGCAGGAGTTGTATTTAAATTCATTTTTTTCACAAAATATTAAAGCTGTATTTTAATAAAATATGGACACCTTGCTGTTTTAGGTTCATACTCAGAATTATATAGCCTCCTTTGAGGCTATGTTACACTTCCACTTAGAAACATTATAAATTATCAAGTATTTGGAAGTAATAATTCTAAAAAAATGGCTTTTTATAGAGTTACAGTTAGCTAAGTAAAAATGTGTTACCTTTGCTTTTGGATAATTTTAAATGGATTTACATTTTTCATATTAGGTGCTGATTCTAATATGACAACATTTATATATTGAGAGTACATTTATTTCATGCTGATAAACTTCCCCATCTTCGAAAATGTGTTGTTACATTTTAGTTATATTGCAATTTTTATTACCTTGGATGAGAGAAAAGTAACTCCTTTAATCGCTTTCAAGATAATATGGGATTTTGTCTGTTTGGATCATATAAAGCAAAAGGAAAAAACACAGGGAGGAGGGTTTCTTTGACCTTGAATTTAAAAGTAAATGGGGTAACACCTGATAAAAGCCAAAATCTTGGTGTTTCAAAATACATCTCACAAATTTATACTATGACATGTTTGTTTGTGGACTCTAGCATTTGATATAACGTGTGCTCTGGTTGGGCTCTGCAGGCTGTTTTTACTTTTGGCTTTTACATTCCACAGAACTAAAAAATCAGCAGGGACAGTGCTAATTAATTTATAATGTTTTGTGTTTCTGAACAATGTACCTCCGTAATTAAGTGAAATATTTATGATGAATTACAAAACAATGCAAATTCATTTGTTTGCCTGAAAGCTAACTTGTTATTCATTTAGATTGATCTTTGGAAAGATTCTTTAAATTGAATCGTAGTATGAGGAGGAGTGATATTTAGAACAGGGACAGGTGAGATACTATGGATGGCTGTGTTCAACTATATTATGTTACATTATGTCAGAGAAAGGGTAGTCATAAAAACTTTGACCAAATTGATAAAGAAGTTCTTAGTTTCCCCTGAGGAAGAAAATAAACTGTAGTGAGAGTGGATCAATAATAAATTGTGAAAGGGAGATGTATGACTCAACTGTTTCTACAGTACTTGACTGAGTCCCAGTTTAAAATCTTGTGTGTGCGTGTGTGTGTGTGTATGTGTGTGATGATCGAAGTATAAAAAAGTAATAGTCCTATGTGCTGTTTTTATAATAAATATTGTAACCAATTTTCTTTATACAACACTTAACCTGAATTTATCTCAGTCTATATTAAATGAAAAGTCTGCTTTACTCTTAATGCCAGCGACTACACTTTACTTTTTCCCCCAGAGGAAACTGATAAGGTTTATGGTGTATCCTGTGCAAATAAAATACAGTATCTTCATATTCGCAGGTAGGAGATTGAAACATTTACTTTCCTTGGGAACAAGGCCACATTTTTCTCATCTTTCAAATAACAGTAACTTCAAATGAACTCTTGCAAACTTTACAAATTTAGTTAAGGCCACTTTCCTGGTTTTTTCATGATGGTGATCATCAAAGTTATGACTGAAATAGTCCAAAACACCCAACAAAACTTCGATGCAAAACTAAGGAAAGAAAAAGATGTTCCAGCTAATGGCTTGTCTATTTTCAAAGAAAAAACCTTCTTCTGAAGTTGCTTTGTAGGAAATACAGTAGTTACACTTGTTACATTATTCTTAATATAATAAAAGGATTGTGAAGATTCATTTTATGCACTTATTCACATTAAACTAAGTAATACCTGGTATTGGAGAAAATATGTTCACAAATAGTCACATGGTATTAAAGACTGTAATCGTAATTACAGCTAACATTTATCACAATTATTATGTGTCAGACACTAATCTACTCCACAATCCTATAGGGGTAAGTACTTTTATTTTGCCAATTGAGGAAACTGAGGCAAAGAGCAGTGAAGTACAATTTGTAAGGACAAATCACTTGCAAATGAAGAACCTAAGTTGGAATCCAAATAATTTGACCCTAGAGCTTGATAATTTGTCCTAAGACACCATTTTAAAATTTGTGTTTCAGGTCTGTGTCAAAACAAAGTAAAAGAATAAATGGTAGCCTAGACCTGCACTGTCCAATATCATAGCTGCCAGCCACATGTAGCTATTTATATTTGAATTAATTAAATGAAATAAAATAAAAATTTAGTTCCTCAGTCACATTTCAAGTGCTTGATAGCTCCATTTGGCTAGTGACTATCTTCTGAATAGCACAAATATAGAATATTTCTTCTTTTAATTGAAGTATAGTTGATTTACAATGTTGTGTTAGTTTCAGGTGTACAACAAAGTGATTCAGTTTTATATGTATATATATTCAGCTTTATATATATATAAAAGAATATATATATATTCTTTTTCAGATTCTTTTCCCTTATAGATTATTATAAAATACTGAGTATAGTTCTCTGTGTATATGGTAGGTCCTTGTTGATTATCTATTTTATGTATAGTAGTATGTATATGTTAATCATTTCTACTGGTGTAGAAAGTTCTAAAGCACAGCACTAGTCCAGGGTAAGGACTGTGGAATTAACTTAAAAAATATGTTTTCTTTTGTGAGATATTAAAAAAAGGAGTACACCCTACTCATCAGTAACATTGATAGCTGGACAATTTATCACTCATCTGTTGACACATTTTGCTTATTAAATAATGAAATAATCCAAGTCATTAATTAATTCCTATTAAAATTATTTTTTTAAAGTTATTGAAAAATATGATCCTGTTCAAACATAAAGAATATCAAGATAGCATTAGTCTTCCATTGAGTCAGTGGTTGAATAGACCATTTTCTACTGCATAATTTGGAGGTGTCTATGATAGACGGCTTCCAGTACAACCCCCAGTGAGTCCCTCTCCTGGTATTCATGCCTTTGTGCAATCCCCTGTCACATTATACCAGGATTGGCCTGTGTGACCATGGAAGTGGTGGTATAGGACTTTTGAAATTAAGTTATAAAAGACATTGCAATTTCTGCCTTGGTCTTTTTCTCATTCTCTTTTTCTCGCTTGGATTGATCACTCTGGGGGAAGTAATTTTCTATGTAATGAGCAGCCCTATGGAGAGGCCCATGTGGCAAGTAACTGAGGCCTCCAGACAACAGCCAGTGAGAAACGCAAGCCTTTGCCCGCAGCCATGTGAGTGAACTTTGATGCATGTCCTCCTGCTCTCATTATGTCTTCAGATGACTCTCATCCTGCTAACGATCCTCAAGAGAGACCCTGAGTCAGAACCGCCAGTTAAGTTGCTCCCACAATTCCGATTCTCAGAAATTGTGTGAGATAGTAAATGTTTGTGATTTTAAGCCTCTGAGTTTTTAGGAGTGATTTGTTACATATCAATAGATGGCTAATACAATGCCTGATTGGAAGTTATAATTGAATTTAATAAATTGTTATTGTCAAGTAAGTCATTGGTAAATTTCCAGAGGATATAGTAATGAGGGAAAAATAGTCCCTGCCATCAACTTACTCAACAATGACTATAATACATGTATAATAGGATAAGTAAGGTGAGTGAAGGGCATGTATAATAGGGTAAGTAAGGTGAGTGAAGGGCAAAGTTCTCTGAGTAGTTCCAATGTGGGTGTAGGGAAGGGGGTTACATCTAGGTGGGTGGATAAGAAAGCCATCCATAGGTGTATGGTAGCTAAACCTTGAAGGATGGGTAGGGATTTTATAGGAAGAGAAAGAGTACAAGATGCAAGCATTCCTTATGTTGAGGGCAGTGTATAAAAATGCTGAGAAATTATGGGTATCTTTGGTTACAGAACATGGTCCGGATGGATAAATAAAAGGGACATAGGTCCAAAGAAGACAGCTGAGGCCTTTTGGAGAAGAGTTAGATTATCTGGTGAGAAGTTCATGTTTTCTAAGGCCCATTAGGAATTCCAGATTCCTCTGGTAGGATTATGGGCTTCTGGCCTTAGCCGCAGGCAGCTTCCTTTCCCACTTAGTATCCTTCATGGGCAGCACATGATTGGAAGCTCTTTCCAAATATATGTGTTTATTTGTTTGTTTATTTGGGTAAGTATGTCAGTAAAGCTGTCACGACTATCAAAAATGTTGCAGTTTAAGGACTGGGGAGTCATTGAAGTTTGAGCTTTGCCTGGCACCCGAGCAAAGATTGGACTCAAGGAAGAGAGATGGGAGGTCAGGTGATATGGTAGAAGGTTATGCTAGACATCCAGAGATGCTAGACCTGAACTGGTGCCAGCATTAGCAGTAGAAAAAAAGACATCCAGTATTAAGGACATTGCAGAGGGAAGGTAGG
Organism: Grampus griseus; assembly: GCF_964374135.1. Taxonomy (NCBI): domain Eukaryota; kingdom Metazoa; phylum Chordata; class Mammalia; order Artiodactyla; family Delphinidae; genus Grampus; species Grampus griseus. The sequence goes on along the minus strand of NC_139001.1, from coordinate 84,898,656 downwards.
ACTTGACACCACGATTAAATTGAATGGTTTTGGGAGAAAAACCAAAAAGCTAACACATAGATATGGGCTTATCAACTTTTTACTTAAACAGCTGTCATCACCCTAAAAAATTTTGAAATTCCTTTACCTTTCCTGCAAGGGCCTTCACCTCCACCCCTATATTTTTTGTCTTGTCTCCATTCTTTCTCTGCTCTGAGTATACCAGGACATTTAACAATTCTGGAATGTGTCAACTTTTCTCAGGCTCTGCCTTTAGTTCTTCCACTTTGAATGCTTTTCCCTCCTTGTCTGCTTGGCAAACTCCTCCTCTGCTTGAATGCCCACCTCGAGTATGACCTTCCTTCAAAGTCAAATTTACTGCATCTTCATGTGTTACACACTTTATCCATAACTTCTCTGTCAAGTTTTGCATTGCTTTGCAGTAATTTTATTAAAGCTTACATGACTCCCCAGCAGAGCTCAGAGACCTTAATGCTTAGCACAAAGTGGCACTCGATTATTTTTCAACTGCATTGAAATAAGAATAAAAAATAGTTAATGGAGGCTTTAAACCTGAAGATGGAAGGTCAAGGTTGATGATGAATCCCATGGTTGACGTTCCCTGGTGCTGGCTACCTCTTTCATTGCTTCGTTGAAATAACCCTCCTGGGGGCCTTGTTCTTAATCTCCCCTTGTGTTTTTTTCTCAAATGCCATACAAGATAACCCAGGGACCACAGGCTTGTCTGAGTTCAAAGGCAGTGTTTGTAACCACCAAACTTCACCACCGTATCTCTAGCTGCCACCACTTGATTTGTACTTGGTTGGAACTGACCTATTCTGAGTCTGCTCCCCAGCCTATCAGCTCTACACACTGAGGGGTGGATACTTGTGATTAAAATGAGGTTATGCTGTGGTTCTGTAGCTATGCTCATTTGTCTTCTACTTTCTCCTCCAAGATCTTGTATATTACCAAAGTCATTTTGTTTAACTTGACAGTAGTCCTTAGTCATAAAAATGACACTGTGCATCTAAAGAACTGTCCCATGTAGGTGAGGCACTGGGCTGGGTCTGTAACACTGAGAAAAGGAAAATGAGATAAAATATTGAAAAAAAACTACAAATAAATCATCTTAAAAAGATTATAGTTCATTTAGAAGATACTTGACAGAGAGGAATGTCTGGAAATGTTTTACAGTGTCAGGAAAGAAGAATTCGGATGGTTTATTTTGGATGGCAGGTATAGACGAATAAATTGGAATACCTCATCCATTCCGTAGCCTGCATTTGGTAGTGGAGTAGAGAGGTCTTTGATTTTACTTTTCTTTTTCCTTACTGTTGTTCTGTCACGTATAGCTAAACAGAAATTTGAGCATCTTGATGCACATTTGAGAGTAGCTTTGCAATTTAGCAGCTTCTTTGAGCACAACCAGGTACCAATCTTTAGTCCAAGTACTAGCGGGAAGGGGCTACAAGGATGAATAAAATCTGATTTCTGCTCTGGCTAAACTTACAGCCTGTGGGGGTAGCAGTTCTTCCCCTGAATCTTAAATAATAAAAAATCGTGAGGGCATGCATGCAACTCAAATAAAATCAATATTTATTCTTTAACTTCAGTCCTTACCATATGCTAAAATTTTAAAGAGAGCACACTGTGGGGTGAGGCTGAAGTAATTCGAAACAGGACTTACTACTTGTAAGGGTGCTCGCCAGAGAAGTGAGTTTTGACTTGGAATGCCACAGAATATTCCATGCTTTTTTTGCTGCTGTGGACTAAGAATTTCTTGCCAGCACCCTACAGGTTTAGATTTAGGCAACAGGTATAAAGATGACCGTGAATTTGGGCATGGCAGTTTTGTATGTGCACTGTTCCAAAAAAGCTTTTATTCGTTTGCTTTATGCCTATGGATAGGAACGTCCGTCAGTTTTCAGTGAGTCAATGTGTGAATCTTGCCAAGTGGGCCAAAGTTCAGCGTGCTCTGATGCAGTCTTACTAGGCCGGCTGGACTCTGCCCACCGTAGGCAGAGGTGCCCAGCGTCATGGGAGCCAGAGCCACAGAGCAACACTGTATTCTGGGAGAGGTTGCAGCCTGCTTTGCATTCAGAAAATGAAGCTTTGCACTTGGGGTTTCAAGAGAAAAAAAGAAAAAGGATGTGAAGGAAACAGAATGAAATGGGAGCAAAATGTTGGCAAAACTCAAATTGCATTGGATTTATACTTATTGGATTTTTGAAGTAAGCTGACAAGAAAAATTACCTTCATTGCAAATCACTGAAGGGCTTTTCTATAGAATAAACACACTCACAGAGAAGAGCTAATTCAAAGGAAGCTTTAGTATGTTAACATAATAATTAAGCAGTACAGCACAACAGGCAGCCCATTTCCAAGGAGCTCAGCATGCCTCAGGTGGGGTATAAGGTACAAGGCTAAAGGCTAAACAACTTTAACCACCTGAGATTGGCTATAATCATCTTAAAATATGATATGAAGTGAATATTGCCCTCGTTGGAAGGCATTTACTCATGCAAATAAGGGGAAAGGACCAAATTCTCTGTATTTTGTGGGCAGTCTTTAAGAGTTGAATTATTGGAATCAGCCTCAAAACTTGGAAACGTCAGTGCTTCTAATTGGAGCCTGTATTTTCCCATGTTCTTGGTGGTCTTTTTCCTTTTCTAACTGTCTCGTCTTCTCATCCTTTTATTTGAACTGTCCACTAGCCAAATTATTTCTGTTTGGAAAACTCATGTACCTCATTTGGTTTATTAGTAATGCGTGTGTGTTTAAGGTGGTTTTGATAAAGCAGCTAATTAGCCTGGTACCTTCATCTCCCATGAAGCGGATTAGAGCAGTGCTTCTCAAACTCTACCTTACACAAGAGTCATCTCAGTTCTTGTGAAAATATAGATTCTGATTGAGTAGGTTTAGGGTGGAGGCTGAGATTCTGCCTTTCTAAAGAGCTCCCAGGAGATTACAATATAAACAGCAAAATCTATTAGGTCTTTTAAATATCAGAGAGCCATTGTGATGGTAGGAAAATAAAGGTAAAAAGACCAGTGTTTTCAACTAGTTGACTCTCTTTTCTGGTTGTTGATCATTGTCTGATAATGAAGAAATGGCAGACTAAGAACCATGAACTTACTGGGGTTTATGAATAAACAGATTAGTCTTATTTTGAGTCTGGGTGATGTAGCTGAAGACAAGAGAATTCCTTTCTGTTATAAATGACAGAAAAACCTCAAGTCAATGACATATTATTAAAGTTTAGTTCAGGTAAATGGTGACTAGAAATAGATTAAGACGAGGTGAAGATTCTGGTTTTAACTGAATGGGCGGAATGACTTTTGTGCATAGTTAGTATTTACAGGCACTTGACGCTTTCCTCTCCTGTTTTGGCATTCTGTTATACTCGTGGATTTACTTTGCGCCCTAAAGGTAATGTGACCATGAATTCCATAAATCCATAGTAAATGAAACTGGTGAGAAACGTAAGACAAATGCAATTTTGCTGAACTCTCTGTAAATGGAAACAAATGATGTTTTTGTTCATCTGTTTATTTTGTTTTTCCAAACAAGATGTGCCTGGGCGGGAAAGTGCTCCTAAGTGTCCTGAGTAGTCCATGTGAAACACCCTGACTTTCCAGCTTCTCATTTGCTGCAGTGTTTCATTCTGAACATTTATTTATCATTAATGATGGGTTGGTCAATCATAGGAATCATATGAAGTCCTAAGAAGAAATGATTCCTTCCCAAAATGCTTTTAAGATTGAATTGGCTTGTATTTTCAAGTTTGCCCCCAAGTTTCCTAAAAGCATCAACAACTATCTGAGAAACTGAAGAGAAGTATGGTCTCCCATACTTGCTAATTTCCTCTCGGAAGTATTTCTTGGTGCTGGTATCTGGTTTTCATCCTCTTTGCATCTGCTTGGTTCAGTTCTTCATGATCCCTCATTGGATCACTGTCCTTTCATGACGTATAAAATTCGAAGGAGTGTTGTTCTTACTATAGTCTATGTGAATGACATGCCCATGGAGTTGTGCAGTGCACGGCCTGTACACCCTTACACAAGGGCACTTTCCCTGACAGTAGCTTTTACCCCTCTAGAAGTGACCCCTGCACAGCTTCTCCAAGGCCGTTATTATAAAGCTCATTAAAAAAAAAAAATCAGGTTAATTAGCTCCCCATTTCCCTCAGGCCAAATACTTTACCATGGCAGGCAATTCCATCCCAAACTACCTCTGCAGGTTCATCTCCTGTCATCCTATGTAAGTCCACGTTACTACCTGCTTGTCTCACTTGGTCGACACTTGTTGTAGTCATCTTCCTTTGCACATCATTCCCCCCCCCACCCCGTCTAGAGTTTTACTCAAATGTCTCTTCCTTTATGAGCCTTCTCTAATGTTGCTGGACAAAATTAATGACCTGCTTTTATTTTGTTTGTACTTCCGTAACTATTTGGTTATATATGTATTTTGCTGATTACAGTGCATTGTAATTATATTTGTGATTATTACTACAAAATGGTTCTATATTCAATTTTTCTTTCTTTTTTTTTTTTTTTTTTGGCGGTACACGGGCCTCTCACTGCTGTGGCCTCTCCCGTTGTGGAGCATAGGCTCCGGATACGCAGGCTCAGCTGGCATGGCCCGCGGGCCCAGGCGCTCCGCGGCATGCGGGATCCTCCCGGACCGGGGCACGAACCCGTGCCGCCCGCATCGGCAGGCGGACTCTCAACCACTGCGCCACCAGGGAAGCCCATCAATTTTTCATTTTTATAGCACCAGAAGACAATATAGCTCTGACATCTGACTTTCCAAGGTTGACTCTGCTAATCAGGCCGGTAGGTCTGGGGTCCCTTTCCTTACTTGATACTTCTGCATATGACATCTTTTCCTACTCTGTGCTGGGCTGCAGTGGTCAGGGTTCTTAGAAAGAGGAGAAAGAAGAGGAGGTAAGAAGGCTTTGATCCATCATCACGGCCTTTCTCCAAACCTCTGATGTCCTCAAGTGCCATGTGACTTGGAACATGGTAGATAATCACTATTATTGACCACTTTGATAACGATGATAAAAATGCTAACATATGCCGAAGGTAGGTTCTTATTATCAGGCATTAAGTAGTCCTATGCATAATCTTCTTCAATCCTCATCCAACCCCAGAAGCTAATAAAGTTTACATTTTCTGAGCTATTCACTTACAACAGCTCCTTCCAAAGCCCTGTCTTTAAATTTATCATTTAAAAATGTATAATTCTCTTTTACATTCTAAGTAAACATTATCTTTCATACATAATATTATATTAATAATTTTGTATACTTTTTTCTTGAAAAAGGCTTCCAAAATTGTATTAACTTAAGGCCCCACAGAACCTAGACCTGCTTTGCCTTGCCCTATTAGGTAGATACTGTAAAACCTCACCATAACACCAAAGGGGTATTCAGAAAATTTAATCACAGAAATGACAGGTTTGCATTACTGCAAAGTTAATGAACAGCAATACTTTTCAGGTGGTCTGTTCTGTGATGAAAAGCACAAAACTTAAGAGAGACCTGTACTGTGCACAAGTGACAACACACTGACCCAAGATAGTCCCAAATGACCACAAGCAATCACTCATGAAATCCCAAGCCTGTCTGGCTCACCTTCGTTTGAGAACAGAGACTTGGTGAACACTGGCAGCCAGTCACTGGCAGTGTGATCAGATGTGAATGTTCATATCATCAGGATTTTACTTAGTTTGTATATTTACTATATGAGAACTAAGGATCAGAGAAGTTAGCTAACTTGCCCACAATTACACAACCAGTGAGTAACTGAGCTGGGTTCTAAACTGAAGTCTGTCTCTATGAATATTTACTGATTTATTTTAACATCTAAAACACAAATGGACAGAGAACATTGACTTCTTTCCAATCCCTTTGGCAGCTCTGTCTGGAATCCCTTTACCCAACCCTCTCCTCATGGCCCCAGGGAGAGGTGAGGTCTATAGAACATCATGATGGAAAGGTTGATTGATACCTGTCCTAGTTCTTTTCTTACTTCCATTCTCCTGTTTCAGACTGCCAGTCAAACTTTAGAATTGGGCTTGCTCAGTTATTTGTTTACTCTAAAGGGTAAGTCAAATTTCTAAAATTTCTTGCAAAATAAGTCTTTGATCTACACATACCCATTTGGTCTGTGACTCTTGCCACATTGTTTTGCTTGGGGTGGTGGGCTCCTTTGTCTCTCTCTGCTGTTCTTTCTCCTACTTTGTACCAGCCTTGTTTTGCAGGCTCTCTCTACATCAAGTTTCGTGATGGTTAATGTTATGTTTCAACCTGACTGGGCCACAGGGTGTCTGGTTAAACATTATGCTGGGTGTGTCTGTGAGGAAGTTTCTGGATGAGATTAACATTTGAATTTGTAGACTGGGTGAAGCGGATTGCCCTTCCCAACCTGGGTAAGCCTCATCCAAAGTGGCAAAGGCCTGAATAGAGCAAAAGACTGTGTAAGAAAGAACTAACCCTCTTTCTGCCTATCTTAGAGCTGGGACATGGGTCCTCTCCTGCCTTTGGACTTGGACTTAGACTGGAACTTACATCATCAGCTCTCCTTTGTCTCTAGGGCCTTTGACTGCATATTTTAAGATTTCTCAGCCTCCATTATCATGTGAGCCAATTCCTTATAGTAAATCTCTTTCCCTATCTTTATATACCTATATATGTATATGCTGTTGGTTCTGTTTCCCTGGAGAACCCAGACTAATACAGATTTCTTTGACCTGGGCTTTGGAAACTGGCTAAGTCTTGCCTAAACACACACCTCTCTCTAGCATTCTCGCAGACATTCCTGATCAGGCAAGAGCTGGCAGCATTTGTCTTTGGTAATACCTGTGAGCCAAACTAGGCACACATTATAATCTAGTAGGATTTTGCCAAGGGATAAGGTGTTCCCTTTATGGGTGGTGTCTCTTTTCTGAACCAGCATTATGGAACAGCTACAAAACCAAATTCCAAATCAACATTGTCTTGGAAAATCTAGGATACTTATCAACACAAAAGCATTTTCCCCCAATAAACATCAATTGGCCTAAATTTAGGAAAGTTCAATTTTTTGATGGAAATCTTCCTCAAATGTGCTATATCTTCTTTATTTTCTTTAATGGGGTACACTAAAGAAACTCTAATAATTCCTTAATGATTCAGAATCACTACAGTGAACATAATTTAGATTATTCAGCAATAACTTAGGGATGCTCTCACTCTAGGGCACCTCTGTGTTAATGCAGAATGAAATAATTGCTATTCATATTTATTGTAGTGTTGGTCATACTTACTGTAGTGATCGAAGTTCCTACATAAGTGACCCCAGATTGTTATGCAGAGTTGTAATCATTTTGTCTCATTTCTCAGTCTTTTCCTTCCCTGCAGAGCTGTCAGCTATTACTCCTTGCTTTCTTCAGTGAGCCTGTCTTTAACAAAGGTTATTCCACTCCCTCTAGAACAGCATGTCTCAATGGGGACAATTTTACCCCCAGGGGACGTTTGGTGCCATACAGTGACATTTTTGATTATTACAATTTGGAGGGGGATGCTACTGGCATCTAGTGGGTAGAGGTCAGGTTACTAAACCTCTTACAATGTACAGGACAGACTTTTAGAACAAAGAATTACCTGGATCAAAATATCAATAGTGCCCAGGTTTAGAAACATGTTCTAGAATTGTGGGAAAGTGAGTGGGCTCCTCTAAATGAGGATCCAGAAGTTTTGTCTAAGATTAAAACGAATGGTCTGTATTTGTTCACGGTCATTGGTAAGGTCTGGGGACAGTTTCACTTACTTCCAACAAAAATATTCTCGTGGATTGAAGTCCTTTGACCTCAAGCTGAGTGAGGTATTAATATTTACCCTTAAATTACGGTATTCAACACCTGTGTGCACACACAAACCACTTTCCTTTAAGGAGTATTAGCTCACAATTTTTTTCTATTCTGTAGTTGTTTGGCTCAAATGCTACTGCTACCTAAAAAAATTATCACTGTTGTATAAATGTTGTAGTATGTTTCTAAGAGATTTTCAAATTTCTATTCAAAACCACTTTTATGCTAATAGCAACCTAATTGTTTAAATCACAAGACATGATTTTCTGCTGTGATTTGATAGAATTAGAAAAATTGGTGGCCAGCTGATTCCCTTCCCCCAACTTTTTTTAACAACATTCTTTGCGGACACATGATTTTGACCAGAAAAATGGTAAAATGTCTGTAGTGGCATAGCTCTTTCTAAAGGAGATTCTGTTGAAAGTCAATTGATTAGCTGCAGTCTTGGCCTTCTTCACCCCCTCTCATAGGTTTTTCAGTAGTTAGAGGTCACTGACCCTGAAGGAAATCTCGCTGCCTAAGATTTGGGGCTGCAAATTGCAAAAGTTCTGACCTTCTCTCTTAATGGTCTCTATGTAGGAAATAATTTCTTTCAATTTTAGAATAAAGACAAATCCTGTTTTCTGAACTCTAAACCCAATGACAGTTTATTCTGCTTTACTAGATTAGGGAGAATATTTGCTTAAATAATTTTACATACAGATATATATCATTTTTCTATGACTATATAATATATCTCCTACTATACATCTTCATATATAGCTATGCAAAAGATAGGGAAATACTTTTTTTCTAACAATGCATATTTGACTGCTTTGACTTAATTCCCATGCATTTTAACAATTATGTACATTTATTTAGTGCATAAAAAGTGTAACAATTAATATTGAAGTGTAAATGAGTTTGCATGTTCTACCACTGTTTTATTCAAATGTAATGTGTCACAATCAATTTCATATGAAATGCAGAGTGATAGATGAGAGTGATAGATCTAAGATATGTACAGTAGAGTATGGGATTCTGTCAATCTCCAAGCAGCATTTCAAAAGAAAAAGTATAATATGATCTTTAATATAGGAGTTTCTTGATGCACATTGAATTGATCAGATACTATTAATTGAGGTAATACACACATTTAGAGAGGAAAACTGACCTATATGACTTGTGCATATAATTATATCACTTCTCTTGTTTGCATGAAAATTAAATAAATCCTGAAATAAACATAATGCAGTAAAACTGCAAATAATTTTTCAGTACTCTTGCTACTATTTTTAATTTGGTATTTTACAATCAACGTTTTCTAGTTTTTATTTTCCTTTGGAAAGTTACTATTTAATTTTGTTCATGTTTAAGATTTTCAAAGGCTGTTCTCAGTGTTTTTATATACTATTTATTGTCACTTTTAAATAAAAAAGTATTCTTTATATGTCTGTTGTGACATTTGCAACTTTAGAATAAGAAAAAAATTACTTTTGATTGTTCAGTTCTCGGAAATCATACTGCTTAATATAATGATTTTATTGTTGAGTCCTCTAAGAAATAAGCAAAAGTAGGTAGAGAAAGAGTAGAAGATTTCTTAGTTTGTTATATCAAATGTGATTGCATATAAATAGAGTATTTTTTAACTTAGAAATTATAAAAATTTTACTTGAAAAGAAAACTGTCATTTTTGTCCATTGAAAGAATTTCCAAAGGTGAACATGCAGGAAAAGATTAAAGGTGAATGAAAATAATTGATGATCCTTTTGTAAGTTTTTGGAGAAAAAACACATATATTGTCTCATGAAAAAGTTTTTTCTTAGAAAACTGCCCTTATTACATTTGAAAAAATTATTGTCACATGAACACATTAATCCTATTGAAGTGTTCAGCTAGTTTTCTTGTAGTTGGAGAAACAAATCTATTTTGAATAAATTTTTTTAACACTCTTCCCATCTTTATATACATTTTCTTAGAAGTCATAAATGAAGCATTTTTTTCCTGGAACAGAGCTCTACGAGAACTAACAATAAAGCTTATTTTGTGAATTAAATCTCTTTCTAAAGTGCTAAAATTCAAAGTGCTGATATTTTAATGTGAGAGTCAAAACTTTTAGTAATCATTTTGCTTTTATATTCCCTTTTCCTGATGTGTGTCTTTTTAACTATGTTTTTTACACAGAAACAAGCAGTTGTTTTTTACTAACTCTCCACTCTCACCAAGTAAGATACACTTAAGTTTAACATGGCTGTAAAGTATTGATATGAAATTAAAATATTGTGTTTGTCAATGACAGAGTCCCTTCTTCTGTTTATTCAAGTGATTTAGTACTTTCCTCTTTTCTCGTTATACTTAGATTTCACATCAGATACATAGTGGGAAAAAGCCAATCTCTTTTCATTGTTCCCCTCAGTGCTATGAGACACATTCTCTGTGATGAATCCTGAGCCTGGGTTTCCAAGCAGGGCTTACCAAAATTTAAGATTCAGCCTAAAGAGTATGAATTTAGATGCCCCTATTCATGTTAGCTGAAAACTTCACTGTAAAGTGAGTATATTGCACATCTAGAAAAATCTGCTCTGAGCTTCCCTAAGACGATGCTGAAATGCTGCATTATGAATTCCAAAATGAATTAATGAAGACCAACACTGGAGGTGAAATGTATATGTGTGCGTATCACAGCTAACATGGCAACTGGAATACAAAGACTTTTTTTTTTCACATTTTGCTAGCCATAAGCTTCCCACAGAGGAGGGGATTAACAGCCTGTCTCCTTTGGGGTGGGGGAGGAGCATGAGACGAATAAAATGTAGAATCTGCAAATGGAGCTCTGAAACGATGTAGTTAATGTTACATATGTAGTCTATTATGGTAACTGGGAACATGTGTGTCATAATGTTGGGCAAACCAATTCTAAAAATGGGAGAGAAGAACAAAAACTGACCCCCAAATTCTGCTCAAATTGCATGATCCAAACAAGATGCACTGTTGGGAAAGATTTGATAAAATACTATTCTCTCCTGTCTACCACACCCACCCCTATCCTTTGCCCCCACTCCATGCTCCCTATCCCCCTTATTTTTTTTAGATCTATTTTTCATCTTTCAATTTGGATGACTAATTTTCCCTATCATGCTGGAGTGCCTGTATGTCTTTCAGACTTTGCTAGGTTTTTCTGAATCCATGGCTAGCTTTAAACATCATAAACTTGAAATATTACCCAAGGGAAAAAATAAAGAAAATCCTTTGACATTAAGACCTGAAAGAATACAGGAGACTGGAAGACATCAAAACTGTTAGTCCTGAGGAGATACTGACCATGCATTTGGCACCTTGATCCCTTACATCACTGGTTAAAGCCGCTGATGCTGTTTGTGTTCAGGTGTTTGTAGTACTATCTGGAATGAGTCATTCAAAAGGGAATATAATAGGGAAAGAGGAATAAGTGTAAATGTGAAAATGATAGCTCAATCCCAGGCTAAGGAGTTAAGTTCAGAGAAGGAAGTAAGTGGTAGAAAGTTAGAGCACGTAAAGGAATTAGACCAAGTATTAAGAGAAACCAAGAGTTTTAAAATGCGAATTGGAGAAAACATGGCAGGTAGTACACATTTAGGGCACAGAGGCGCTGATGGAATGGAGTTCTTTTGAAACTTATCCAAATTTATTGACTTTTGTGGGGTTTCATATTTTTATTTTCATCTCATTGATTTGATGACTTCTGTTTGTTTAGCCTTTCATTGTCTTCAGCTCATTACTCAGCTTAGGATGTAAGCATGTCTTGATGTAATACACTTCAAAACATTTGTCATTTAAATCCTTGTTGGTGCCATTGCAAACTGCTGTTGTTTTAACCTCAGTTTATGGGAACCCCACCTCTATTTCCTGGGGGTTCTAGAGCATCAGCACATAAGCAGGGATGTTTTTAAATCAAGGTTAAAGTGGGGGAGAATATAGGTTGTAGTCTGTTTATAGATGAAAAATTAAATGGAGGGTGAGCACTTGATATTATAGAATTGTTCACCTTGTCAAATACTGCTCAGAAAGATGGAGAATAGGTAAATCACAATCCTTCCTTCCTTCCTTCTACTTCTACCCCAATAGCTCTAGCAGATATGGAAATTTACAGGATAAATGCCAGATAATACTTGCCAAAGGGTAAAAAAAAATAGAATTTCTAACTCTAAATCCAAATGGTTACAGCTGCTTGCCAATCGTCTCTCTAAAATGTCTTTACAACATTCTTTCTCTCTCTCATTCTTGTAGCTAAGTGCAGGCCTCCTTAACTTCCCACTTTGCCAGTTACATTGCATCTTGCTGCTACAGTAGTTCCCGTTCCTCCCTTCTTTAGCTTTTCCTCATTTTAATTCCTTTTATGAATGTTTGCCAGCTTAATATTCCTATAAAACTTCTTCTACAATGTAATATATCACATGTACTATATTAGTATTAAAAAGTCTCCAAAGTTTCAAAAATTTTACCAGATATTAGCCAAATATCCTAAGTATCCTTGATACTCAATGCCCTCTTATAATATGACTGTACCTTATTTATAAACTTATCTCCAAATGGTTACTTTTAGGCTCTCTTACTCTAGTCAAGTGGCCTCACTACTATCTGAACTCAATTCATAATTTCCCATGCTGTGTCTTTGCTTTCATGGTTCTAGGTCTAACAAACCTGCCTTCCCTACTGTTATGTTCAGTGGCAACACGCTCTTCCAAGACCCTGTATTCTAAGATGTTTTCTCTAATCCTTCTACTAAGTTACCACTTCTGAAATTTTTATATTTGTATATATTTTGTGTCACACCAATTTCTATCTTATAGTGTAGTTCTCATACACAGCTATATTTGAATCTGTATTTTTATCTGCTTCTATATCTGATGTGTCTTTCTCAGCTCCATTATTCAGTGCATAATCCTTATGTGCATGGTCTGGGTAAGATTTACCTTTATATTCCTACTGCTCATTGCTTGATGCATAAAACCCCTCAAATATCTGTTGAGTGACTTAATAAACATGCTTAAAAGTTTAACGCTTGTGTATCTTAAATGCATTCACAGCAGTTTTCCAGATGATTCTAGTTGTTTGTTCTTTCTTTATAAACACTGTCATTTGCCCATGGTTCTTGGTCATCTAAACCTCCTTTTTAGAAAGCCGTTATCTGGAAAGTCACTTGGAAATTCTACGTTTTAACTGTTCCAAAGGTGGCATCAGCTTAGTTGTATCTCAGTAATTCTACAGAAAAGTTTATTTTTTCATAGAAAATAAGAAACTGATGAGAGCCTTGGAGAGGATTTCACAACTCTGTTTAGTAATCTAGGAGTATAGAATCTTATAAAAATTATGTCATTAATTGCTAGAAGGGAAATTAATTTATTATTCTTAGTTTTGTGTAATAAGAGAAACTGATCATTTTGATATCGTGTAGACAAAAGAAAATTGAAAAAGTTAAGAAAATATCCATACCACTGTGGTCATACAAGATATTTGTACTAGTAGGTACTAATATTAGGACTGAGGAATTTTGGCTTGAGTTAACTGATTCAAAGCCACTCTACATATATGAATTGAGACTATAAATTTTGTTAATAATTTTTATAAATAGTACCCATTTTGTCTTATTAAAATACATTTGGGTTTCTGTTGCCAAAATGGATGTTTGAAAAATGCTTTAAAAATTAGGCAGAATTTGAAACAATCAGGGTGTTAGTAACTGGGGAAAAGAGTTGTGACCTGTCTCATAAACTAAAGCTTAAAAATTTGGTAAAAGTCAGTAGTAAATTAAAATCAGGTTTTCCTGTCTATCAGAAGTTGCTAAAGTGAATGTTTTCAATATGGTCTCTGTTTTTTTAGAATGTACAATCCTTTTATCTTTATTTTTGTCTTTCCAGCTTTGTTGAGATATAATTGACATAGAGCACTGCATAAGTTTAAGGTGTACAGCGTAATGATTTGACTTACATACGTTGTGTAATGATTACCACAATAAGTTTTGTGAACATCATTTTCTCATATAGATACAAAATAAAAGAAAAAGAAAAAAGTAAAAAAAAAAAATTAGGCAATGTTGTCTTTCATATAGATGCCAAGCTACTGATTTGGCCAATTTTGTGATTTATTTCACAGTTTACAAAATATTTTAACTTAAATTTCTCATTTAATTTAATTTTCCAAATAACCTTATGAGATGGGTGAAATTAATTTAGTTTACATGTGAGAAAACCAAATTGTAATAAAGAATGTAGGTTTTGAATATCCAGAGCTAGCTGGGTGCAGAGATATAAGATTTCGGATATTGGTTTCTAAGACAGTGTCTTTCAAAACACTGTTCACATTGGGCTTCCTGATGGTGCAGCGGTTAAGAATCCGCCTGCCAATGCAGGGGAAACGGGTTCGAGCCCCGGTCCGGGAAGATCCCACATGCCACGGAGCAACAAAGCTCGTGCGTCACAACTACTGAGCCTGTGCTCTAGAGCCGCAAGCCACAACTACTGAAGCCTGCGCACCACAAGGAAGAGTAGCCCCCACTCACCGCAGCTAGAGAAAAGCCCGCGTGCAGCAACAGAGACCCAATGCAGCCAAAAATAAATAAATAAATAAACCATTCACTTTATAGCAGTACACCATATATACTCAATAAATATTTGTTAATCAATAAATATTATTTAAAGCTAAGTATAATCTTTTAGAATATGAGTATATCCAGCACAAAATTATATTACTGAGTGAATATTAGTGGATTAAATTTATGTAATAATAATTATGCAGATGGTGATTCTTATAGTAAAATGCAGAATTACCTGTTTTACCTCTATATAAATTTTATATGCGATGTGACATACCTTTGAATGATTCAGATACAGGCCCTCTTTGGTCCCAGTAAGTTCTCTAGATCTTTCACTTCTAATATCAAGAATATGTGATCTAGATGATGAGTAGCATTTTTATATGTGTATGATTGATAAACTCATGGGTTTTCTAAGACATGATTTTGAATCTGTTTTTGAGTATTAGGTAACACTGGATTAATAAGCGATTCCTTATTTACTGCTAATTTTGTGATAATTATTTATTAATTGTCACATCTGAATGCTTCCTTTACTTCTTTGTGTGTGTTTCATTTTATAATAGCAGTGAAAACACTCGGGGCCATGCATTTCAGCATGATGATTACACCTCACAGGTGGCTAAATCCATTTTAACTGCCTTTATCTCTGGTTTCTGTAGCTCACCCACAGTTTTGACCATGATAACTTTTAAATTGAGGGGTTTTATTGAATTTTAATTAAGGACAATGCTAAGATTGCTGCTCTAAATTTAGCAAACCAGAAAGACATTTTAGTTTTAGGAAAATAAGTAAAAAGGTCTCTGGAGGGTAGCACAGAATACAGGTCACAAATTGCACATTTATTTTAAGATATTGGTTAAATTCCTAGTATGTTCCAGGAGCTGAACTCTGAGTGAATAGTCAAGATACAGTTGTTTGTTATGACAATGATTCCTTATTTCTGTTAACACCAAGGAAATTAGTCTTTTTAGTATTTTAGATCCCATATTTACAAAATGGAAACAACTAAGTAAGTAATTTTCAGGCACATGCTGTATTTTATAGTTTTTCCATAACATTTTACAGTTAATGGGCATATGTAACTGCTTTCTCTATGCTTAGAAGTACATTTCATTCATTAAGGCTATGAAAACTCTCTAGCTCTTATAGGTATTAGCATTTTCATATATGAAGCTCCCTTTCCAATATAATGTAATTTTCTAGATCCTAACATATTGATAGTTGTATTTTCATTATCTGTTGATTGAAATATTACAAAGTAATAGTAAGGTTAGTATAATTTAACAGTTATGAATTTGTATTTTATTAAACAATAAATACTGCACATATTTAAAGAAATAGTTAATACGTGTAAGAGATATACTATTTTGTTAATCCACACAGTGTTTTGTTGCCAGTGATCCACTGAAATAATGAGCTTTTCAATGGGGAGTAAAGATGCCGAGAATTGCAGCTATAGAAAATATATTACAGAACTGTCTCTTTTTTTAGTGGTTAAAGCCCTTTTTGTTAGATGCAGCATGGCCTGGAGGTTACACTGGAATCAGGCAAACCTGGGTTCTAGTCTTGGCTAGCATCACTTGCTGCATAACAAAAGATGAGTAAGTAATTTAACTTCCCAAGATCAATGTTCTCATCTGTAAATTGGAGAGATTAATGACACCCACTTTAGTGGGTTGCTGTGAAGATTAATTTATGTTATATGTAAAACAATTAGTGTATTTCCTGGCACATTCTATGCATGTAGGGATGTTATTGTTATTATCATCATTATTATTGTTCTTGTGGCATTAACCCCCTAAAACCTCACTGTAAAATAGTGTATTTCAACAGTGAGGGTTGGTATATATGCTAATTTTTCACTGAGATCGTGTGCCTATAGTATGCAGAAAAAATATGAAAAAGTGAACAATTCAGTTAATTAAATATAATTAACCTTCATTAGTGTTTCCCTTATATAGCCTATTCAAGGTTGTTTTGGAAACAGCAAAACAATTTGCAACATTCACATAACCCAGTAAATTACAGTTCATTCAAATTTTAAAATATGTGCCATATGATAATTTTAGGAAAGAGTAATAGTGTGTCTAAAATTACTCCAGCAGTGAAAGACTAGAGTCTCTTCTGAGAATGTAGGAGGGTACTTATTCAAGAATCTAAACAACCTATAGGATCATCTTCCCTTACTAGACTGATTTATTTCTCAAGTGGCTATTGTTTAAACAGTTTCAAGGTTTGTATTTTTAAGATACATTAGGTTGATCTAAAATAGTATCTGTGCCTCCTCCTTACATACCTAGCTTGCTCATGGAGCTGGAGGTGCCACCAAATAGGTTTCAAATGGAAACAATCAGTTCCACAAACAAGTGTGGAAGTAGCCTAGTTCATTCTAGACCAGGCTCCCTCATTTTAGTGTTGATAAAACTCAGTGTACAGAGTGTTCTTGGGATAGCTTTAGTCGTGTGCTTGACGGAGGGCTGGTATATCTGGTGTGCTTTGGCAATGCATACAACAGTAGTAAATCAGGGCTCATATCTCATCTGTTATGGCTATGCTCACATGCATCCATCAGAAAGACACAGTAGAGCACAGAGTCTAGCATTTAGGAGAAGCAATGATTTGATGAATTAGGAGGAGTGACTGTAGACATCAAAGTGAGTTACCCATGGAGAAGTTGGGATCCTCATACACTGCTGGTAAGAATGTAAATGGGCAGCCAATATGGAAAAACAATTTGGTAATTTCTCAAAAGGTTAAACATAGAGTTACCATATTACGAGCCATTGGTTATGTACCACCCCTAGGTATATACCAAAAGAAATGAAAACATATGTCCACATAAAAAATTATAGTCAGATGTTCACAGCAGCATTATTCATGATAGTCAAAAAGTGGAAATAACCCAAATGTCCATCAACTGGTGGATGGAAAAATAAAGTGTGATATATCCATAGAGTGGAGTATTATTCAGCAATAAAAAGAAACGAAGTACAATACATGCCACCCCATGGATAAACCTTAAAAACAGTATTCCAAGTGAAAGAAGCCTGTCACAAAATACCTCATATTGTTGGGTTCTGTTTATATGAAATGTCCAGAATAGGAAAATCCATTAGAGACAGAAAGTAGATTAGAGGTTGCCTAGCAGGGAGGTGAGGTAGGAGGAAATGAAGAATGAGTTCTGATGGGTACAAGGCTTCTTTCGGGGGTGATGAAAATGTCCTAAAATTAATTGTAGTGCTGGTTGCACAACTCTGTGAATATACTAAAAAGAACATTAAATTGTACACTTTAGATAGGTAAATTGTATATGTGAATTATGTTTTAATAAAGTTGTTATGTAAAAAAAGAGTGAGAGGCACATCATGTCCATGTATCCCATAAATATTCGTGGTTAGTTTCATAAACCAGATTATTATGAGAATTTTCAGCTTTCAAGTTTCAAGTAGTTGAAACAGGCATTTTCAAGAACAGTATTCATTGAAATGCATCAAAGCATAAGTGCACTCCCTGAAGAAACACTTTAACTCATGAGTTTAAATAATAACCAAATTTAATTCATTCCAGGTACATTCTCATTAAAGAAACTGCCGGCCAAAATGTTGAAAAAACATTTAGCTACTAAGCGAACAAATTAAACTCCTTTATGATTTAATTGCACCAGTGAGTATTTCTTTCTGGAATGTGTTTCTGCTTTGATACATTTCAATACACATCATGAATTATGTTGAATGATGGCATTTCAGAATGTGTGTGAGTATGTATATGCATATGTATTTTCAAAGTGCGTTTAAAATGTTATTTAAAATATGTATGCATGTGTACATGTGAACATTCCAATTTCTATGTTTATGTATACAATACAGAAATACATATTCCCATAAGTCCCATGCAATGTAGTAATATTGTGAGATGTATATTTGCCAACTAGTTGCAAGCATTAACAGAAATATTCTCCCTCTGTCTTCTCTCCTTTCCACTCCATATATATATATATACACACACACACACACAAATGTGAATGTGCAAATATTTGGTAATGTTTATTTATCATGTGTTAGATCTACAGTATTTATAGGTGGCTATTATGATCATCATGCATATTTTGAACCACTGGAGCTGTTTTGAGGAATTTTTAGTGCTTTGAAAATACACAGCATTTCAATTTTTGATGCACACAGATTCATGGCAGTGATTATTGAAAAGGAATGACTATAAAAATTAAAAGAAAACAGAATTCAGCCCAAAGCTTTTCATAGTCTTTCAAATCTCAGTGCAATACTTTTCGGTTAATTGTTTCTTTCTCATTTTATTCTCTTACAATGTAAATGTAAAAATTAAAATTTATTCCTCCTACCCTATTGATAATCTAATGAGAAATGAGAATGCTCCCTTCTGAAAGAGAAATTATTTTAAAAATCTCTGAAATTTAAAAAATTTATTTTCTTTGTGGATTCACACATGCAAAAATCATACCTCTACTTTGTACCTAATTTTTGCTCTAGTAAGCTCTGGTTGTATGTTTGTTAAAAATAGTCTGAAGACTCATATCACCATCAGTTTTTTTCTATAGTTGAAAATCACCATTTATATCCTTTTATTCTCTTGCTCCTCCTAGAACATTCCCCTTCCTCTGCCATTCACATCACTCAGAGAAAATTATTATAATTATTTACTTTTCCACAAAACATGTATAAGCATCACTTTCCTATACCTCTAGGTAGGATACATGACTATAGGAGGGAAATGGCAAATTACACTGCTGAAATGTAGCAGACAGGTAGGATTTTTAATAGTTTTTAACCAGAAATGAGGAGGCAGCCCTATGTCTGCCAAATGGGAGTTTTGTTTTCAGTTTAGGAACTCATTGTCACATATAGCACCAAGGGACAAAACATATACTAGAAGGGAAAAGAGTGTGCCTTCTCCAGGGGGCGTGCAGAATATTGGCCTGAGCAAATAGATGTAATACACAGACTCAGAGCTGATGAGCCATAGCTGTACAAAAGGAAGGATGCTGTCCTTAGGGCCAAATCATTTACAGAATGTCTTAGACGAAACCTGACCTCCTTAAATATACCATGGCAGATGTGGTATTTAGTGAAATATGAGCATCACAAAGAATAAGAATTTTCTTACAAATAACAAGAAATGATACACAAGACCAGTGCATATTAGTGAGGGTCAAGGAGAGCGGGTGGCTCAGAAGTAATTGAACATGTGGAAGCAGAGATGTCCAGCCTGGAATAGGAATAAGTCTTTTAGCATTCATCCCAAAGCATTTAGACTATCACTTAGATTGCTGCAGAGAATTATGATTTGGACAATTGTATGTATTTTTCTACTTTCATAAATTTGTTCCAATCATTTTCATCTATTACTTTGTGTCTTCATAAAGTGGATTGATATCTGGCCTTAAGTGAGCCAGATTTAATTATTCCTCATTGAGCGTCTGGTCCTCAGAGTGAACAAAACAAAAAACATGATATTGTCAAACATTGTTTCTGCAGCACCATTTGCACAGAATGTCTTCCCTCCACTTTCTCTACTTGGTGAACTCCTACTCATTTTTGAAGACTCAAGTGAAATACTACTTCCTCTCTGAAGTCTTCCTTGATGGTCCAGCTGAATTATAATACCTTCCATCAGGAACCCATAATTCTGATTATATATATATTCTCTTACAGCAGTTAACACTGTTTAATAGATATTTATTTGGACATGAGATTCTTTAGAGAAGGGGATCTTATATTAACTTGACACCTGTAGTCATTAGCACTGTGCCTGAACATGCCACGTAAAGGTGGAACCAATAAATGATATCTCTTGATTGTCTAGTTTGAGCTTAACATAAAATTCTCCTTCAGAATTTCACTAGATTTACCTAATGTTAAATTTATTTAGTCCTAGCTAATATTCGTTTCTCCATCCTTTCTGAGCTTCATTTAGAATAGAGGAGGAGATGAGGACCTCAAAGCCTAGTAATTCATCCAACAACTTTTGATATCTTAGAGTAAACTAACAATGTCAGAACTCTCCTACACCTTGGACGTGGGTTGGAGAGAATTACTCCTCTGTCCCTTGTGATCCTTCCTGTTTCCTTGTCTCGTCTGTTCACAGGGGGAGTTCCATCATACCTTCAAATCAAGGGTTTTGGAGGCATCTTTAGCTCATCCTTACCCTTTTGTAGTACACTCTTCATGAGATTGCTTGTCAAGTAGCCCCCCACCCTGGCACCTTTTCCAGAAATTTTCCTCCACTGACCCACCCTCTTCCACATGGCTGCAGCTTAGTCTAGGGATAAGCACTTGGACTAAGAAATCTTTCTAGAAATTTGGATTTGGAACCTCAAGTGGTTGGACCAGGTTCTCTACTGTCATAAAAATAAGCCATATGGCCTAAGAAGCCGAGGAAAGCAGAAAAATAGGGAAGAATTGAACACATGTGCAGAAGAGAGAGATGAGAGAGAAAGATAGAGAAACTTCATACTTGTGAGTCCTTGATTGCATTTTTTCCTTGAGGCTGAGCCACATTTCTAGCCTTTGGTTTCACAAGACAGCCTAGTACCTTTATAATAAATTTTCTTTTTGTATAGGTAGCTAAATTTGGGTTTCTGACAGTTGACTACAAGCATCCTAACTAATTTGCCTTTGCATAACATAATCAGAGGTAAAAAAAATAAAAAATAAAAAAAGAAGAAGCCAGTGAGGTAGTGTGGGCTACAGTAAGGAAAGTAGAGTATGAGATGGGTAAAGCAGAAGGTCAAAATCACATGAGGCATTAGTTAAGCAGAAGCTGACACACATGTGCTAGACAAGAGTAGGCCTTGAATTAAAGCAGAGACACTTAACTGTTTTACATGGCACTGTGGTATAAGTAGGGCTGGAAGTGTCTTTTTATTTCCTGTTACAAGTAAACAGCTATGATCATTTGTCAGCTATGATCATTTGATCACTTTAATCATTTATTTGGTCAATACATTTTAATTGAGTATTGGTTGTATATCGGGCTCTGTTTTACACTACTGTAGAAACATACTCCTCACTCCTATGGGGTCACAGTCTAGAAGGGTAACAATGAATAAGTACTTCAGCAAATAAATCTATGATCACATATGATGATGACTGCTACAGGCACTCTTGAATCCCCTATTGAATTCCTCTATATCATAACGCCATCCACCATTTCCTTTTGAAGTCAAGTATTTCAGGCCAGAGATTAAATGTTATATTTATAAACAGTCAGATACCAGTTCATAAAATTCAAAGAACAACTTCTAAAGTAAGGCACATTATTTTCCCTAATTAATAAATCAAGTAACTCTTCATGTATTCTCTTGCTTTTGAGTGATTTTGGTTGGAGAGGAGAAGTGATGACATGTGAGCATATGGGATTGACCTGGCTTGGCTAATAGGGAGAGGGCAGGGACTTGACTGTCTGTATCCTAGAAGTTCAGGCATCTCAGCAATGTCCGAAGAGGGAAGGGTATTGTGCCTCTTAAGAAACCCATACTAGAAAGTGATGGAATCCATTAATATGAAGTCTTAGTGCTGAATATTCTTAACAGGGATTCATGGGACTGAAACGTGATTGTTCCTCTGAGTTTAGGGATTTCATAAGGCAGGCAAGGACAGGGTATGCCCAGTTCTACCAGTGCCTCAAGACTCACCCTCATTTTTGTCAGTAACCCAGCCCTGCAAGTACCATCCTAGATCTACCTGGATGGACTCTGTTCTGTAAGATGTTTTCCCCAGACAAACTAAATACACAAAATGCCAGGGCACAACAATGCAATTTATCTGTGAAAATTTTCAGATCTGCTCAATGAGTAAACTTTGAGTTTTAAAATCAAGGCAACTGGTGTGCTCAAATAATTAATATGAGCCTGGGTAAGGAGCAGAGTGAGAGCGAGATGTGGAAATAGATGTTCCCCAGTCCCCAAAGGCAGATCAAACAGGATGCTGAGCAAGAGATCAGAGAAGCAGCTAAAAGTCCTTACCTGTTGGTGAGGATGAACTGCAATAGTTTTCTGTTGAGTCAGTCTACATGTAACCTGGATTTCTCCAGAAATCTTTAGTTTGATATCAATTATGTGGCCCTGTGTCATTTTGGCTTGCCTACTAATTACTACCTCAGGATTATTTTCCTATCCTTTATGATTATTTCTAAAGTGGGAATTGAAAGTCATGACACAAAAGCTTGCCTTTATCACATGTGCAGTCTCATCATGTGTTCAGCCTGAACAGAGACTAATTTCTCACAATTACCTAGTCATTCAACCAGTCAATAAATGTGTATTGATTGCCCAGAGTAGGGGTAGGCAAACTATCGCTTACTGGCCAAATTTGGTCCCCTGACTGTATTTGTACAGTCCATAAGCCAAAAATAGTTTTTACATTTTAAAATGGTTGAAAAAAAATCAAAACAAGAATACTGTTTTGTATCACATAAAAATTACCTGAAACTCAAATGTTAGTGTGCACGAATAAAGCTTTATTGGAACACAGCCACACCTATTTACTTATGTATTGTCCATCCCTGTTTTTTCATTTACAGCAGCAGAGTTGAATAGTTGCCACAGATATTATATAGTATTAAAGGCCTGAAATATTTATTATCTGGTCCTTTATAGAAAAAAATTGTTGACCAAGGCCTGGATTATGCCCATAACAATATGCCTCCAAAATAGATTACCAACAAGGACCTACTGTATAGCACAGGGAACTATTCTCAATATTTTGTAGTGACCTATGAGGGAAAAGAATCTGAGAAAGAACATATATATATATATAAACTGAATCACTTGGCTGTATACTTGAAACTAACATGACATTGTAAATCAACTCTACTTTGATAAAAAATAATAAAAAACAAAAAACAATATGTCTCCATCTGGGGATAGAAAGACAAACCTCAGGAGCCCTGCACCTCAGGGGTTCACAGGCTAGTGTTCTGATACGAGTGAATCCAGAATGCTGGGAGAAACCATGCAGGGACCTGTAACCCCAACCAGAAGAATCATGGGAAACTCTCAGCATCAAAAATGCCATCTCTCAATGATGCACAGTGCTTTGATATCCATTTGGAAATAAATTTGTTGGTCCCAGAAAAAAAATCTTTTTAACTTCCCTGCCAGTATCTTTGGTATATTTTGGTAGTTTCAATGCAGTCATGGATTGGTGAGTTAATAGGTGGCAATTAGACATGGATTGAACATCTTATATACTTTTTTGCCATTGGGCTGCTGTTTAAAACTTTTAATATTGATATTAATAGAAAACGGTAGCAAGGGAAAGCTTGTTCTGATGCAATTCAGTCAGTTTTGGTGATTCATTTTGAATCAAAATTGAATCAAACAAATAATGATAATAATGAGCAGATGTCAATAGTTTTGGTCACATCAGTCCTAGTAGCATTGATCCTTAACTTGGGCAGCCAACAGAAAAAGGCTTTCAAAACACTCATGGTCATGTTTATGTTTGAATCTCCTAGTATAGAACAGGTTAGGAAATTCACCTTTAGAGTCTCACAGACATGGATTCCACTTTTTACTTGTTCATTACTTGCTGTGTGACTATAGTAAATTACTCCCTAACAAATCATTCCTTCATCTCTAAAGAGGAGAGAGTCATTATCTCTGTTTTATAAGACTGTTGGGTTGCAAGCATGTAAGGTGGTTAGCACAGTCCCTGACATATAGTAACACTCTGTATATGTTAATCATTGTTATCAATAAATATTGCCAACATAAAGCAAAAGTCAAAGATATAAATAGAATATAAAGAATACTTGTCTATCCTAATCTCTAGTTTCCCAACAAGGACTTCCTGTAAGATGTCCACTAATCTGCAGTTTGCCTAAAAATCTCGCTGGACATAGGAACCATCTAGACATTTTTTCAAAAATATGATTCTTGGGCTTCCCTGGTGGCACAGTGGTTGAGAGTCGGCCTGCCGATGCAGGGGACACGGGTTCGTGCCCCGGTCCGGGAAGATCTCACGTGCCGCGGAGCGGCTGAGCCCGTGAACCATGGCCGCTGAGCCTGTGCGTCCGGAGCCTGTGCTCCGCAGCGGGAGAGGCCACAGCAGTGAGAGGCCCGCGTACCGCAAAAAAAAAAAAAAAAAAAAAAAAAATATGATTCTTTATGTTTATTCTGATCTTTTGAATAAGAACTCTTGGCGATAGCTCTGTGAATTTGCATTAAAACAACAATAAACAAGCACAGACCTCCTCAGGTATAGAAACTACTCAACTCCTTAGAGATGCTAAGGTTGTGAAATTTCTCAATAAATACATAGAACTGTTGTCCTTCAGAGTAAAATGTAATTTTGAAAAATATGGGAAATGTGTAATCTGAACAGAATAAGTCAAAGTATTCATGGTAAACCAACATTTCAAAAAATAGAAAAGTTTTGTGGTTCATATATGTAATTTACATAAGGCAAGCCTTCCAGTGTATATTTCATATTGTCTTTCTTCTGATTAAAACCAGAATTAGCCTTTTAATATATTACAGTATGATTTCTTTTCAGTTAAAATTATCATTTCTTTTTACTTTTCTCACAAATCTTCTGTTTTTCCCTCATCAAAGCATCCGCTTTTATTCTTTAGACAAAAGCCCCAACGTTTCATAGACATGAGCTAAGCAACAGTCTTATTGAGAAGAGAGAAACATTTAGAATAATAGGAGTTGTTACACGCACAGTAACAAATGAAATACATCTTTTGTAAATAACTCCCACCAGAAATCTTATATTTCCAGACATCTATGCATATACCTTCATATAACAACTTTTGTGTTCGTAAAACATTCATTGAAGGCAGTTCTGCAGTTTTATAGAAAAACAACGTGCCAGGGATGCAAGAATCTTGCCAGTTCTGTGAAAAATGACACCAATTAAAGCTTAAATTGCTTGTTTTCTCATAAGGTACATATTTTCATAACTTTGAAATCAAATAATTGCTGCTTTTATATTAAATACAATAAAACAAAAAGGATGCTAGTTTAGAGGAACTGCTACAAGCATTTTAATATAATTTTCTCACCATTTAAAGTCACAAAATATGGAAAACAAGTCAAGTATGCAAAGTTCCAAGGAGATAGAGAAACTCCTTCAGATTATTACATCATTTGTCTTTTGTGTCAGGAAATGTGTATATGATTTCATTGTTTGATTAAATGCCAAAAAAAGGCACATTGCTCTTATCTAACTGATTACAGATTTTATTCATATGAAAAAGTATTTGTTAATGCTTTACCATTAGGAGAGTTTTTTCTTTTTTTTCAGTTCTAAACATGCATTTCCAAAAAAAATAATCTTCTAACTTCCCAGGCTTTATTTCTTTATTTTACATTAACAATACATGGTACTCAAAATTTCCCAAAGTAAAACCCAGTCCCTAATGATTTCATATCTGCAAACTGAGCAAACAATTCCTTTCTGACTGGGTAGAGTGAGTGAGTGTGTCTATGTGTGTATGTGTGCAAGTTCTGAAATATGTCATATCAATTTTCAAAGATGTTAAGGAATACAGTTATTACATGTTGAGATATCTAAAATAAAAAATGTTTGATATGTGTCTCTGGGACATTACAAATCAGAGAGGAAAATACAGTCTAAAATCTGATTCAAGTATTGTAAGAGAATGTTTTAGTTAAATACCTTTCTATGATAATTCTTATATATAAAGCTGCTACCTACATATATAATTAGAATTTATCTGCCTATTTTATTTTTTAGGCACACATAAAATACTGATTAATAAATTTGTGATATTTATAAAAAATGTAAAACTGCTGTCACATTGACGCTTATATTTGTATATGGGGGTGCCTGAGTGACAGCTATAGTTTCAGAGAGAGATACCATGTGCTTTTCATGGTATAAACTAGCTGTCTGCATTAATAATAAGCTTGTGCTGAAGCCAATTTGAGGCTACATCGAGGGATTTCAAGGTCATTTGCCAATGGCCTGGCCTCCATTAACTTCTTCAGTGAAAGTCCCAATGATCCTTATTTTGGCCTCGAGTGTCGGTTATCAAAATCATCCCTCTTAATATTTTCACATAAATAGCTTGTTTCCTTAAATAGTCATTATATTCAGTGGAGACAGTTTCTGAAATCTTCTCAATAGAAAATGCATTTGGAAAAGTCTGTTATTTTAAAATATATCTATATTTGGAAAAAAAAGACTTTAAGAATGCTTTGAGTATTTAATTAGAAGACATTAAAGACAGCTAAATGTTCCCCTGTCATGGGGAACAGTAAGTGATATAAAACAGGGAGATTTCCAAAATATTGTTTGCTAAAAGATGAGTAAGAAAGGGGAGTAAGTAATTATGCTGTGTTCACATACATATGCTAACTTTTTCTTTCCCCCAAAATCTTGCAACATGTTAAATAAAAAAATTTGATATTACCCTCCTGAGTTTCTTCCTTTGGAAAAGTCCCTCTTCCACTCCAAGAAGTTGTTATTTACATTAAAATGTGTAAACAATGAAGCACTTTAACAAAGAGGGCTTGGAAGTGATTGGTGAGAAAGGCTAAAGAGAAATAGATCTTATTTATTGTGTTATTTAAACCTGAGTTACATTATACCATCTTACATTTAAGAGGCAGCCTGCTCATGCAAGCAAGGGTGTCTCCTGCAACGAGACAAAGATTAATGCCATGTGTACTGATGATGCTCCACCACAATTCAGAATTCTGTGGCGCCATGACGCCCCTGTTTTATATGGTGGTTTGCCAGGAGAAAATTACTTAAACCAATTGTGAATGCATTCCTTTTTTACTTTTTATACAACCACATTTATGTAAGTAAATAGTATAATGAATATTTTTGAAATGATCCATCATTTTGAATTCACCTAGTTTGTATAAAATGCAACGTACAGTTTTTCTCTTGTGAGAAAGACTTTCACATGGGAATGTTCAATTTTTTTTTCCCCCATGAAAAAGATTTCTCATAGACAACCAACCACAACTGGAATAGATTCTTTTAAACATATTGTAATGTGAGAATTTTCTTCAGCTGGAGGGTGTTTTCTTCTTTAAATTGAAAGCCGTTGTTCCTCAGAACTACTATGACACTGTAATGCATGATGTGCTAGTCACTCTTTATATGCAGAAATTGATATGCTTAAAATACGTATTAAATGTTGAAATGTTATGTGATACGTGAAACTCTTTCAGTGTCTCAAGTTTGCGAACTTGATAACTGGGGTTACCTGTTGCAGATACATATGGGGATTGCAAAGAACTTAGGGAACTCCATGTTGAGAATCATACCTCTTTCTTCTAGATTCAGCCTAACTCTTTGGTTAAAGATGGCGAATTTAACCACCAATAATTTTGGGCCAGTAATATGTACCATAAAACCATCACTTCTCAAATCCAACAATTAGTCCAATTTATTCATGAACAGCACAAAAAGACAGTGAATGTTGAAACTAAAACTTATTTCATTTCTCCT
The DNA here is from genome assembly GCF_964374135.1 of Grampus griseus. Classification (NCBI taxonomy): domain Eukaryota; kingdom Metazoa; phylum Chordata; class Mammalia; order Artiodactyla; family Delphinidae; genus Grampus; species Grampus griseus. Next base: position 84,870,795 of record NC_139001.1, on the reverse strand, counting down.
TAGAGAACAGTTTCTTCCAAAACAGAACTGAGATCATTTATAGGAGGCTTTTGGTAAAATGGGTTTCTGGATTTGTTAACTATATTTTTACAAAGGTTACTTTAGTTTTATCATCCAATGGAAATGTGCATTTGTGTGCAAACATATTCATACATTTTAAAGTAAGCATTTGCTTATTGTTCTTTTAGTAAAAGTGTTAAAATAACATGTCAACATTTTGAAGGATAATTTAATTTCTGATGTTTTATATTTCTGACTTAACAACACTGTTTCACTTTTCCCTATTTCTCTTGAACGAGTCTGCTTATTATAGTTATTACTCAGTTTTTAAAATTCTATAGAATGAATAATAGTATCTAATTTATAGGAATATTTAAGAATGAAATAAGACCTTTTATATAAAGGACTTAGCAAAGTGCTTAACACATAGTAAGTCCTCCATGAATTTTATTCTTTTCCCTCATTTGCTTCCCTTCATCACTCATTCTCGTTCTAGATATGGGAATAATGGCTTGGATGACTTCATATTGCTATTTTGAGCCAAACAGATCATGCGATTCCTCTCATGGGATATGGCCTAACTACCTGATATCTCAGGTCCTTTGAGCTCAATATTTTGTCCTAGAGAGACACTAACAATTAATTCATTAACTCATTGAATAAATATTTAAAGGGGGCCACTCTTCAAGGAGCTGGGGACTCAGTGATGTACATATAGACATAGTTCAGGATCTTTGCCTTTCTGTTTCTCAATTTTTAATCAACCTCCCCTTCATGTTCATTAAACTTCTTTTGATTTCCTTTAACGTTTTTTCTTGCTTTCATCTTATGAAGATGAAATTGTATTGGAGAATGTAGGTTTATGTGAGGGTCCAATACTAGAAAAGGAGTTTGAGCATCCAGTATGTTTTATTTTCAGTGCTGAGCACTCTTAACCCGTAAGTATATATCTCAGACTTTTGTCTTCTAAGAATTTGTAATACAGTTGGGGATATAAGTCAAAGGAGAAAGAAATTCTAAATGCCGTGCCATAATAGCAGTTGACAAGGTTGCGTAGGTGTGTTATTTACTATAAAATTTCAGTCATGTTTTACTTCCCCCAGAAATGGTATGGTTTATACCTCATAGAAATCCAAGTTGATCCTCATTGGAATTACATTTGAATAGGGATAAAAACTGTGCCCTCAGTAAAGGCTCAAGCATATGTGAACAATCAATAAATACAAATCAAGAGAAAAAACAATGTTTAGCTTGTACTGTCTTCCATGAGCTCAACACAGGGGGTTTGGATATACAAATCCTTTGTTTTCACTAAGCTTTAAAACTTGGTGATTCCTTACATGTTAATCCTAATGTTCCTCATTCACTAGGTATTAATTTATATTACTGTGACTGGGCTAGAGTCTTTATTGCATGGTCAATTTCTTATACACCTTGGTACCTCTCATCTTCTAGCAAAATGGTTTGTACATAGTAGTAAATAAAATCGAACCAGGGAACTGAGGGAAACAGCTTAAGTATCGTGCATTTCAGAGTAAAATAGGGGATAGACTGAGGCTAGATCTCAAGACTGCTGAATTCCAGACTCTTGCCGTAGTCATTAATTGTGCATGTATTATTTATCTTCATCAATCTAGCCTCGCAAAATGAGGTTTTTATTGACCAAGTAATAATATTTGTGACCATGCAAGATTATCTCAGAACTTCCAGAGGAGTCATACTGATAGGATGGTCTCAGCCATTCCCAACCAGACCTCTGAAATGCAACACAGTTTATTGGGTGTGAGAGACTGGAGTGAGCTCATAATCAATGTTCACTCTCTCTGTCCTTCGCGAACAGTAAACATCCCATAGCAGTCAAAAGTGGCGTGGATCCTCAGAACATGAATCAAATCTCTCTTAGCTCTAGTGCTGTGCTTTGTTCTCAGTGTTTGTCTTTATCTTTAAGCTGTCTGGCAGTTTGGCTACATTTGTGCAAAGAAAAGGTATGCACAGTTGATTGAGGACAAGGGTTTCTTTATAAATGAAATCTGCATATATAGCATGTTTGCTTTCAAAGTCTTTGAAACATTAACATTTTATTCATTGTAATATACAATTTAGCAGTTTGGAATATATGACTGTTTGGAGAATGCCTTTAGAAGTTTCATGATTGTGCCATGTATTTTGTAAACATGAATTTCCCAAGATTTGCAGGAAGGTCACGGATTTGATCTATGACCTTGATGTCATGATAATTTTGGCAACTTTTCCATGCCCATCCCTTGAATCTCTCCCTCTGCTCATGTATAACCGCTTCAGTGTTGGCTCATCAAATGTGCACAGCCCTGCCTCTTTCCTGTGAGAGTAAACATTTTGTCAAATAAAAACAGTTTCATGACTAGGGTTTCCTTGGCCAGAGTTAAAATAAAAGCTTTCCCCTTATGTAATTAAGGCAGAGACAATTGTAGACATGTTCTAAATCCTTAAAATGTTCAAACCTTCTACAGTCCCCATGTGCCCCATTGGAGCCAAAGTCATCTTAATTATGTATTCTAGGTGGAAGGCAAAAGACCAAATCCCTCCTTATGTGGACTTCAAAGTCTTTCAAATCTCATCCACATCTCCTTGGTTTTTCTTTCATTTAATATTGTGTTCCATCATTATCCTTAAACTTTCTATTGATGTACCACTTTTTATTTAAAGAAATAGAAATTGGCCGAATGAATCAATGATTGATACTATTTCTCCCCAATGCCCAAATTCCTCCCTGGGAGCAAAACACTCCATGTTAGTAATAATTTATTGCCTCGTTGCCTTAGTCAAAGATATTTCTAGGGAGATTGAAAAACCTAAGTTTAGGGCAATCTGATTGTATGCCCAGTGGCCCTGCCCCTCAACAATTCTTATATATGTAATACAATTAAAATAGCACCCAAAGTAGCCTGTAGAAATTAGCTATTAAAAATGACTTGTGAATAATCTTAAAGGTATGTGTGCATGGTGGAGAGAGTATGTGTGGGGGTGTGTATTTGTGTTTGTGAAGAGAAGGGAGTAGGGAGTCACTGATAAATGGGTGTACAGAATTAGTGAGAGCCTACTATGTCTGAGACAGAGTTGTGGCACTAGAGATGTGGTAATACAGCCATGATCCCTGATCTCTTGGAGCCTGTAGAAGTGGGTGATAGAAACTGTATAAAGATAGATTCAGATTTTGATAAATATTAGAATGAAATGAAGCAGAGCAATTACAAGGAAAACGAAGGACCTCTTTTATACAGAAAGGGACTCTGAAAAGGAAGCTGAAATTATGAGATGGAGCCAATCATGTACAGAAATGGAAAGGGGCCTTCAGATGAGAAAACACTAAGCACAAAGACCTTGAGATGGGAACATATTAGAACATAGTAATTTGGGGTGGGGTATGCAGAAGCATTGGTGTGTGTGTGTGTGTGTGTGTGTGTGTGTGTGTGTGATGCTTCAGTTACACTTTGACTCTCACTGGCTCTTGGACCTGTCAGAGTCCTGGCCAAAAAAAAAAAAAGATGTTTCACTCAAACTGATTAATTCAGGATTTTTTACAAAGCTGTGGGCAGTGTTTAGGGAAATGAGCAAGTATTGGGCAGTACCCAGTCACTAGAAAGAAAAGGGAGCCTTTACAACCTACTCCTAAAGAGACATGTAGAAAGAGAGGTTACCAGAGCTCAGAGAGGGTATTTATTTATTTATTTAACCTCTTTATTGGAGTATAATTGCTTTACAGTGATGTGTTAGTTTCTGCTGTATAACAAAGTGTATCAGCTATATGTATACATATATACCCATATCCCCACCCTCTTGTGTCTCCCTCCCACCCTCCCTATCCCACTCCTCTAGCTGGTCACAAAGCACCGAGCTGATCTCCGTGTGCTATGTGGCTTCTTCCCACTAGCTATCTATTTTACATTTGGTAGTGTATATATGTCCTGCCACTCTCTCACCTCGTCCCAGCTTACCCTTTCCCCTCCCCATGTCCTCAAGTCCATTCTCTACGTCTGCATCTTTATTCCTGTCCTGCCCCTAGGTTCTTCAGAACCATTTTTTTTTCCCTTGGCTGCTGACTGGAACTGTGATCTGCAATAGAGTAACAAAATCAATACTCAGGCATCTGAAGGGAAGGGAAGGCAAAGAGGGCAGCTGGGGCAATAAATACCTTAGCCCCAGTCTCCTCTAGTCCTTGGATACTCTGCTGGTAAACCCATACAGAAGCTGCAGAGCAAACGTAATTTGTTGATGCCACCCATTCTGGTCACTTCCCAAAGTACAGAGCAGGATTGAAAAGGATGGAGGATAAGTATGGAAAGACTAAGAAGAAACAGTACAGATCTATTTCCACTTTCCTCTGCAGTGCTAGGCGCTGAGTCAGTTGGGGGTCTTCCAGAATGCAGAGTCTAAGGGGACATCACAGGAACTCATCATGCATTTGGATGACTCTGATATTGGTAGACCACGTGGTAACCTAGTGGTCAAGAAGTTGTTCATGTTTCCTCCTAAATAACTGTGTTGCTGGGTGACTTAAGTGAAGAATTATGCCCCATGAGCAGAATAGGTAGCCTCTTTTAGGGTCACTGTCTACCAGTAACTAAATATCTCTCTAATTTGTTTCTAATTTTAGGAGCGAAGCCTTTTAGAAGCCCAAAACCATAGGGTAGTAAAGTATTATATGTAACTTTTTTCTTGCTCATTTCTTATTTAAAATATACTTGAAGTTTTAGAAAAACAAACTGGCATTATTTTCTTCTGAGATTCCATTTTGAATTTATCCTCACAGGTAACTACATCATTTAATAATGCAGCAGTGAAACATACAAAGGAAGATACTAATACAGAGATACCAGGGTACTATGATTCTTATACAAAGTGTATCAATCTGCTTAGGCTGCCATAACAAAATATCACATACTGGGTGGTTTAAATAAAAGAAATTTATGTTGTTACATCTCTGGAGGATGGAAGGACAACTTCTCCTTGCTGTGTCCTCACATAGCTTTTCCTCTGTGGGAAAAGAGAAATTTCTGGTGTTTATTTATCTTCTTATGATACCAGTTCTTTCAGATTAGGACCTTATCCTTAGGACTTCATTTAAACTTAATTATCTCTGTAAAGGTCCTATCTCCAAATATAGTCACATTGGGGGTTAAAGCTTCAACATATGAATTTAGGGGCAGTACAAAATTCAGTTCATAATAATGAGGAATGCTGTATTAGATTGCTAGGGTTACCATAACAAAGTACCACAGACTGGGTGGCTTAAACTACAAAAACATTCTCTCACAGTTCTAGAGGCTACAGGTCCAAGATCAAGGTGTCAGCAAGGTTGTTTATTCTGAGGCCTGTCTCCTTGGCTTGCAAATGGCTGTCTTCTTCTGTTGTCTTTCACATGGTGCCTCTGTGTGTTGTTGTCTGTATCTTAATCCCCTGTTCTTATAAGGAGACCAGTCATATTGGATTAGGGTTCACACTAACAACCCATTTTAACCTAATTATCTCATCAAAGGTCTTCTTTCCAAATAGTCACATTCTGAGGTGCTACTGGTGGCTAAGGCTCCACATAAGACTTTTAGGGGGGATGCAATTCATCCCACAACAAATGCTATAGGACATCTGTTGAAAGAAGATTTCAAATTGTCTGGCATCTGGGAGGAAAAGTGTTTTGGGCCATCCCACCACCATATTTGCCCAAAATCATATTTGCTGTAAGCAGATAAAGGAGGTAAAGTATGGGAAAAGTAGAATCCTTTTTGTACCAACGTTCCCCCTATACTGTTGCCCCAAAGCAATGGTTCCTAATTCATGACTTGATCATTGAACAGCAGCTGTCCCTCCCCTACATCTCCTCATCTTCCACACTCTAAATCTTGCAACTTATTTGAATTTTTGGTTTGCTGCAAATAGTGGAGCATGGAAAATAGTCACACTATGATACCTTCTTATAGCTGGCGGTACTCATTCAGCCTATTGAATTCAGCCTCAGTAAGTTGCCACTGAACCCTGGTGATCTTAGTGCAATGGGCGAAGTAAAGAACAAACAAACAAACAAACAAAAATACTCACTACAAAAAGACTGGAATCAGTTTGTACCAGCAAGAAATATGAATGCCTTTCAAGGATAGGTTCCCAATAGTGCCATAAAGTGATTATATATGTAACAGCTCAAGGTCCTGCTTCTGGGGTATGTCAAATGGTTTTATACCTGGCTCAATATGACTTCTGTGTTTTGGTGTCAGTAGGCACTCATTTTCAGTTTTTATTGCAAGTAGGATGCAAATCATCCTGTCAAAATATTTAACGTTCCTCGTGCTCCCCAGGAACAGTGAGAACAGTGCTCCCCAGGAAAGAACATAGTGATGGTTGGGTATGCTAGAAAAATGACTAACGACTGACTTTCTTGAGTGGGGGGAGTTGGCTTTTAGTTTTTACCAATTTCCATGTTGTAAATACCTGTGCCATGGCCAACTTCAAGCTACCACCATGATGTCACTCGTTTCAGGGCTGGGAAGAGATGGACATTATCAGCTCTGGCAAGTGGTGAAAGCTGACTCCAGCATACCCCTGGCAGTAGGTGGAACCAAGAGGCAGAGCCCTCAGGTTAGAGCTATACCTAATCATTCTAGGTGGAAATAGGCATGAACAATCTATAAAGCACAGTCAGGGAAGTTTAGTCCCGTATAGAATTTGGCTGACGATTACTCAAATAATGTAATTGATAAAAGCCATCCTTTGGGCAAATAAATAAACACTGGAGAAGAATTTTCAAAAATTAATTATGTGGACCTTAGAGAAAAGAGCAAACTCTGTGGTATGTAAACTGAACAACATAATGAAAAGATTTAGACTAGTTTGGTGAAAAAATTTTTTTTGATCACGAAAGATTTTCTTTTTTGGGAGGGGTGGTGGGTAGGGGAAGGGAAGTGCTTGCTTTTTATTTTTTATTTATTTTGTTCTTGAGAACAGACAATGGGATCAGAAGACAATATCTGTCGTTTAAGCATGGAAGTATATAGAGTAAACTATATACATTTTTCATCTCAGATGGTGGGACTAATCATTCTCAGCAAGTCATTTTCTTTTTCAGAAATAAAGAGCCCACCTGGATATTGTTACGTAGGGCTTCCTGGACTGAATTGGCCCTGCCTGCCTATTTAGAGTTAAGATTCCAGATTAAAACCAAAGCCACTCCCTCTTCCCAGTATCCTTATTTGAAAATGTTTTTTTTTTCTTGTCAGGATGCAACACACATTGTGTCTGAGAGTTTCATCCTCTATGTTACTAAAACCCAGAGGGGAAAAGAGGCCGTCATTTTCTGTTTTGCCATTAGCATGACACTTTGCAAGCTTTTGATGCAGAGGCTTGGACACAGGGGTGGCAGTTCAGAATGAATAGAGAGATGGCTGCCTTCTTTGCTTCTTCTGTAGCTCAGGTGCTCCCACAAAGACTCTCTATTTGTGTGCCCCTCTATGTGAACTGGCTTCAGTGATGGGCATCAGGGAAATGCCTCTGCTTCAGTACCTCGTGGTACCTGCTGCCGCTTCTATCCATCGACATGCCATTTGGAATAACGATTTGTCTACATATTCATCCAGTTTAATTTTAAATAATAATGTTCAAATCAATAAAGTGGCATTTCATAGACAGTAATAAACTTACTTTAACTTCTACTCTGTAAACCCCAAGACTGCTAGGATGATGTATAGAGTATTTTCATATGCTTAATCTGAATTTCTTATATTAAAATAAATATATATCTGTTGTGCTTAGATATATAACATATTAAGTAACAATGAACATTTATATAGTTTTTACATATTATGGAGTAGGTTTTATAGACTATGAAGTATTTTCAGATTATATTATTTGATCAAAACAATAACTTGCTGACTTTGACAAGAATTATCCCATTAATTTCATTTGGTAATTAGAAAACTAAATTTCAGAAAAATTAAGAAATTTCCCTAAGGTCACATGGTTGGTAAGAGAAGGAACTCAAACCTGTGTCTTCTGACTATAAATCACTATAATCCATGTTCTTTTTAAAAATATACAAGGGCTTAACATACTTAACTTGAAAGATTGCTCAGAATTTTAAAAAAAAATTTGTATTTCAACCAGAGGCCTTTAAAATCCCATTCCCTCTCTGTGTTTATAGTCCTCTGATATTCTCATACATATCTTTTTCCTTTAAAGAAAAGAGATTATTCAGTTTTTCTCAAAAACGTCTGCTTGAGGTTTGACACAGGCTGTTACTTTATTATCCAAGAAAAAATTTTCGTAAGGTTTTGGAATTACACAGAACATATAAAAATACTAAAATGTATATTTGCCTGATAGTTAGAAGTTTGCCCCATCTCAAGGTTCACATAGGGCTTTAGTCTTCCTTCCCTCCCTCCCCTCCTTCATTCCTCCCTTCATTCCTTTCTCTCTTTTCTTTTCTTTCTTCCTTGCTTCTCTCTCTCTCTTAATGTTGGTTCATTTTGAACTTACCGGGTGCTTGGAATGTATGAAGTATGGATCCAACATTTCGTTTTAGATGATTATCCAGGTGTCCCAGCAGTATTAATGGAGTAGTTCACCTTTACCCATTGATTTGAGATGTCATCTTTATCATAAACTAAATTTCTGTATATATTGAATATTTTGAGATTTATTATAATTTTTTACTGGTCTGTTGATATTCATATGATCCTAATGTACTAATTTAATTATTGAGGATTTAGAATATACTTTAATGTATTGTAGAGCTACTTTGCCTTTATTCTTCTGAATCAGGTTTTTCCTGGATATTCTTATGTACTTGTTTTTCTATTTGGATTTTATAATTATCTTGCCTAGTTTTTACAACAAAACAAGAAAACCAAAACAAACAAGCATAAACAAACACAGGAAAACCCAATGAATTATTTTTGGAGGATGGTACATAAAATGTATGAGTTAGCCTATGGAAAATTGGTGTTTTATGATGTTGGGTCTTCTAGTCCAAGGTAATGATGTGTCTTTTCATTAGTTCAGGAATTCTTTTTTGTCCTTCAGTAGCATTTATAAGATTTCTTTATATGGGTCCTGCAAACTTTGGGGGTTATGTCTAGGTATGTTTTTGCCTCAATTTTTATTCTCTTTTTCATTTCTGTGTGTAAGTACCATTCATTGAACCTTAATCATACTGTTGATATTAAACATTCTTGTTTTGTTCCTACATCTGGTATATTCCAATAAGTATGATGCTAAATTGGGGAAAGAGATATATTTTAAAATGTTGAGGTAGTCATGTGTTTTATTTTATTGATATTCTAGAAGCCAAATACAGATAAGTAAATTGACACATAAAAATTTAAAAATCTTTCATGGCCAAAAACAATATATAAAAGTCAAAAGATAAACAAAACTCGGGAGAAGTACTCTCAAACTCACATTGTAGAAAAGGGACTGGTGTCATAAAGGTATTCTAGATATCAATGATTAGAAAATACCAACAATTTAAAAGAAATATAGACAAAGATTATGAAAAGAAAATACATCTTTGGCTCTTTAAATATATGACAAGATGCTTGATAACACCCACAACAAGAGAAAAATTAATTAAACTATATACAGAACCATAGTTTTTCACTTAGGGTTTTCAAAAGTCTGTTTGTTAAAAGTACCTGCTGGTGAGGCTGTAGGATAGTGGATATTTGTATGACACTGCAGAAGGCTATTTTGCTGTATCCATTAAAATCATTAATGCAAATATCTCCTAATTCATCAAATTCACTTCTGGTAATTTTTCCTATGGATGTTCTTGCATATATTCAAAATGATGTATAAACAGATTATTCATCGCTATATAGTAATAGTAAAGGAATGAGCTAAGTGTCTATGTAAATTGTCTCGAATAAAAGACTGGTTAAATAAACTAAGGGACACCTATACAATGCATACAATAGAATACTTTGCAACTCAAAAAAGAAATGAGAAATCTCTGCACATACTTACATGGAAAAAAAGCAAGGTTCAGAGCAATAGGGAGCTATGTTTTGCTTAGAAAGGGGAGAAATGAGAACATATACCTGTTTGTACTTTTACAAAGCTCTGAAGGGATAGCAAGAAATTCATGACAACTGTTACCTTTATGGGTGTGCAACGAAATGCAGGAGGGACTGATCTGGGAAGGAAAACTTCACTGTATATTTTTTAAATGTACTTTTAAAATTGTTGAGCCATATGGAAGTATTATCGTTTCAAAATTGTATTTAAAAAGACAATACAAATGTATTTGTATTTTTCAATGTGTTTCCTAAATTTCTAAGAATACAGGTTTATAAAAGTTTAGTTTTTTTTTTTTTTACCTGGGTAGATCTTAGGGTCTTTTGGCTCCATCAAAACTGAAAAAGAGAAAAGAAAATAATCCAAGGTTTATGACTGAAGTTCCATAAAAGAGGGTGAATGAAGGAAGACCTATCATAGGATGTCATAGGAAAGTATTCCAAGTAGAAATAGGGATTTTCTGTTTATAAGATTCTTTGAAAGAAATCCAGTTGAATTTGGAATCACTGCATTCTTTTTCTTATTGATTTTAATTTAATGTAAAAAATGATTGTTTATATTCAGGGGTTTTCATAAATTCATAAATAATACTCAAAGTTGATCTTTAAAAAATAACCTTACCTGTCTTAAAAGAAAGTGCAGACTGTGCCTAAGATGCTTTAGGTAGTAAGTGTGCTCTCCAAAGCAAAGTTCCTATAAAGGCAGAGGAAATCCTCAGGTGCTCTATTCCCACCTCTTGGATTGCTTACCTCTGAGAGTGCCATTCTGTGGAGAGAGAATGCCTCCAAAGGACACAGGGCCTAAGGGAGGACCATGGGTTCAACAGCAGTTCTGGGGCTTGTTCTGATGTGCTAATCCTGTGACTGCTTCTTGGCTCTGCCCATGGCCTTGGCTCTGACTCTTGGCTTGGATATTGGGCCTTGGCTTGGTTAACTCTGTGACTTCTGGTTCTGAACACTGGCTGTGACCCCAGAATAAATACTTGCAGCAACCTCATTAGAACTCCTGGTCTGTGGTTCTGTCCTGGTTTCCTGGCCCCAGGCTGCTTCTCCAATGCCAGCTCACAGACTTGAGACTTTGTCCAGAGCAGTATGGGAAAGAACTGTAGTAAACTGTGAAGGACTATACAAATGTAAGAGATTCATAAAATTATTTTGATTCAGCCTTTTGACAATGACACTAATAAGGAACTCGAGTGTATGGTGATCAGACAAAAATGCCCAAAGCCTTTGAAGATGCATATCAAGGACTGGACAAGAGGTTCTTTACTTCTCAATCTATATTAGAAGGAATTAGCTTAATATATGCACAATGTATTTATACATTAAGAAAAAAAATCTCATCTCCAAAGTTTATCTACTGTACCTGATTCTCTGTTGTGTTTCAGGCTATGTAGCCAACTTCCCCCTGGGTGCCTCCATGAAGAAGTCTGTTAGGTAACTCAAATAGAATGTGGTCTAAACTGAACTCATCCTGTTCTTTTTCCAGCTTCTGCCCCTCAGCCTTCTGTGTTCCTGCTTCTCCTGTGCTCTCTAGCTCAAGGAATGGTACCATCATCTACTAATTGACCAAGTCAGAAACCGTGGAATCGGCCTTGGCTCTCCCATCCTCATCTCCAACTAACAATAAACTTTCAATTTCTTCTGTCTCTCCTCTATTGCAAGCCAACTTCACCTCTTCAAGGGACAATTGCAACAGTCTCCTGGCTGGTCTCTTTGCTTCCAATCCTGCCTCCACTGTAGTCCTGTATGGAAAAGAGAGTGATATTTTTCTTTTAATACATCTTTATTGGAGTATAATTGCTTCAAAATGCTGTGTTAGTTTCTGTTGTACAACAAAGTGAATCAGCTATATGCATACACATGTCCCCATATCCCCTCCCTCTTGAGCCTCCCTCCCACCCTCCCTATCCCACCTCTCTAGGTCATCGCAAAGCACCGAGCTGACCTCCCTGTGCTATGCTGCTGCTTCCACTAGCTATTTTAAAAATACACATCTGATCATGTCACTATTTGGCTGCTGTTTCCACCACTCGGCATAGCCATTATTCTTCCATTGCCCAGAAAGGTAATTTAGGTTATTTCCTCATATGTAAATCTAGATTTCAGAACCTCTGGCATGTTTCCTCAAGTCTCAACCCGTTTAGGACTGACTTAGCTGCCTCTTCTACATGTTCTCATGGAACTCCACTTCCGCTATCAGAGAGCTTATCACACTGAAATATCATTGCCAGGTTACTTGTCTGTCTTCTCCAAAGACTATAATACACAGTGAGGGTATGGAAAATCTAGTTTTTATTACTTGTCATATTCCAAATTCCAACATAAACCAGGAATACCATAGGTATTCAATAATTATATGTTAAATGATTAAGTGAATGAATGCATAAACATTTAAAATGAAATATAAAATAATTCAATTTCAAAAATAAGGAAAACATCTGTTTAGTTTTTAAGAATGGTCAACTGAGTGAAAGAGACATATAGCTACACAACAAAAAAAGACTCAGGGTAAAATGTAATAATAGATTAACAAATACAAAGATGGAGAGATGAGGAGTTTGCTAATTCAACCCTAGGTGAGGTAGAAAAGAAAACAATACAAAGAGAAGGATGTGCCCTGTGTCTGTATTCTCCAAGAAACAGACGTGCGCACACACACACACACACACACAGACGTGCAAAGGAGAGCGGGGGGGAGAGAGAGAGAGACAGAAACGACAACACACAAAGATTACTAGGTTTCTTAGACTTAGGAGCTTTCATGTAGGAAATAGGTGTGATGGATATACTTAAACTTTTTACTACTGTAATTATTTGAAGGTCTGATGGACATAGAGAGTTAACACTTCATTGAAGTTTTGCAGTAATAGAAATGAAGGGGCATTGCTTTTTGGCAATTGCCCAATAAGGTTAGATATAATTAGGTTGTGCCCAGGAGGTTCCCCAACTCTAGGCTACCCCTCTAATAGTGAAGATTTTACTGTTAAACAAATGCAAATTTGCATTAAATTACTGAGCACAGCTTTTTAAATCTGACCTTTGGAGTACTAGCAAGAAAGGCTGCAAAATTCCAATGGTTCTGCCCTATTATGATTCATCTTTACCTGATTAAAAAAAATCTTTCCATATAAACTGGATATTTCTTATTTATTGGAAATATTATTATTGTATTACATATTTATTATTACATAAGAAATTATTGGACATTATTTTTCTACTCAAGACCCTTGAGTAAAAAGAAGTTGAGCCTTAGCCAATCTTAACTAGATCTCAAGTTGTGGAGTAGCCCTGGCAGTTACCGGGGTATCAGAAATACAATTGGAGTATAAACATAGCTTTTCTAAACTTAACCTTGCCTATTATTATCTTCTTTATTTCTGTTAATGAGGAAATGCTACTTCTAGTCTAAGAAAGTTATGGAAACTACTGTTTATATCTCCATCCTCAAAAGTCTTCTCAATAACAAAAGTCTTCTTATTAACTCCTTTATATAGTTTTTGTCATGTGTCTGTATCTGAATTTATCATTATCAATGTTACATTGTTTAATGAGATACAAATATTGACCTCATTGCCTTTGAGAATAGTGGCGAAAGAAGATATCATTATTAGCAAGTTTGTATTAAAATTGTTTTTCATTCTCTGAAAAACATTATACTATACATTACCCATTAAACTATAGGGCAGGATCTCAACTTGGGCAAATTGACATTTGGGGCTCGATAATTCTTTCTTGTGGGGGGCTGTCCTTTGCATCGCAAGATGTTTAGCAGCGTTCTTTGCCTCTACCGGCTAGATGCCAGCAGCACCCCTGCCTCAACTGTGAAAACCAAAACGATATCCAGACATTGCCAAATATCCCCTAGGAGGCAAAACTGACCCTGATGGAGAACTACTGCTCTGAGGTTTGTAGCTTGTTTTCAGTTGTTTACCAAAACTTTATACAGTCCAGGCTGTGTGGCAGCTGCTTAAAAAAATTTTTTTTTGAATGAACAAATATAAGTCCTCTGTCCTCCCTGCATTTTAAATAGATGTCACCAGGACAAAGAAGTTCCGAGGGACTTGCTATGTGTTCAGTACTACATTAGGTATGGTAGTTGATGCAAAGAAGTGCACAGCTTGGTCTCTGGGCTAAAGAGGTTTTTAATCAAGTTGGAGTGAGACGATCAATATTCAATGAATATGAGACTAACAGAAGGCAGAATATATTGGCAGTGAACCAAAAGGCAGAGTGGTTATACTCTAAAATGTATGGTGCAAACTATGGTGATATTACTGACCTTTTGATTTGATGTTCCCTTGAAGGTTCTGTGACCTATTTTGACATGTGGGCAGTGGTGAAATGCTGGTTTATTAACTCGAAGCTCTCTGCTATGATATATAATAACAAAGAGAACAGTAAGAAAATATTCTGTTTAAACAAACCAGATCACTTTTACATGGGACAGCCAAGCCATGCTGCGGAGGAGGCACTGAGCCTGGTTATGTTAGTAACTGAGTGGTAACTGAAGAAGACAAATCTAACCAGGCATGGCAAGTCCACGGCTGACATGTGAGCTTGCACATTTAGAATGAGGGCATGGTAATGGAGATCATACAGTGTTTTTCCGCTAACATCAGACCTTAGCTATTTAACGATTATAAAACTTTCCTAACATTTACAAGTTTCTAAACATATTTCTTTTCTTTTATCCTGCACAGTTCCTGCGACCACTGAAATAATTTAGGTCATGCGTTTTTGTGTTATCTAAATAGCATTCAACACCAAAACAAAAAAATCTTTTCTTCACTTTTAACCATTAAAATCCTGGTTGGATAGTTTGTGTCAGGTTTTAATCTCCTGAAATTTTTACCGTGATTTTTACCGTGATTTGAAGGATAAGATATGGTCCATTTCTTTAATATCAATTTCATATTAGAAAATTTTCCAAACTAAATAATCCAACTAATTTCAAAAATCTCATATATTACCTGCAAAGTGCCCTTTTAAAAAATAACCATAGAATTTAATAAAGGCAAAGGACTTTAACGAACATTAAGTTTATGAACGTTACTATGACTTTGCACAAATAATTTAGCATTCTCACCTTCACAGCCCCCAGCAGAAGAGTAGATTCCTTCCCAACGTAGAAATAGGGGTGGCCACGTGACATGTTTCCACCAATGAAATGTGAGCAGAGAAGTGTTATTCCTGGCCAAAAACTGTAAGAGGCGTGATTTTGCCTTGTCATTGTGACCAGCTATATTCCAGATAGTGATAGCTCTATTATTTTCAGTCTTGGAGTGAGGTTAATGACAAAGCAGAAAAGTGACCCCAGCTGACTTGCACAGAACTTGTGGAGGAAAGAAAAAATAAACTTGTTGTTTAAGCAACAGTTACAAATACAGCCAACAAATATCAATACAGGAAGTGAGATTTGATTTGTTAATTAACTAAATTATTAACAGAAATAGGTAATATAAAAGGAGCAGCAGATTTTGAAGCAATATACTGAGTATGGTTTTGAACAGTGATTCACATATTGGTGGTATTCAATAAACAGTTAATTCTTGTGCAGTCCACTGCTGATCTATCCTTAAAGAGTCAAAATAACCAGTGAAACTGTATATCAAAAAAATCTATATATCCATTTAACTTATAGCCAGCAGAGAAGCAAAAATATTGGGCTAAATTACTCAATTTTCAAGAGAACCTCAAAATTATGATTTAGTATATTTCAGTGTTATGTAGGATCATAGAAATTTAACATCACCTATGTTTTATTGAATGAGTAGCTGTGGTGTAATTTACTAGATGCATATGTGGGCCTATCAATTTTGAGGTCTCAAATGCCAAACTCCATTTAAAACCACAATGACCTTACATTGTGTTTTCCTTATACTATAATTTCTACACTTTATCTCTGCTACCTGAGCAGTTAAAGACTACATACTTGGAGTGGTATATTGCAATGGTTCTTCTGACTTTTTCACCAAACAATATTTCTTGAATCCTATTACATTAAAAGCAGTTGGAGAAAGAACTCCTGAATATGCTATTATCTGTTGCTCTTAAGAAGTTTAAAATGTAGATAAAACAAATTTTATTTAGGGTGTAAAAGTCAAATGCAAACTGTGCTAGCATGGTCCTGTGTTGATTGGGCTGAGATTTATGTTATAGTTTTTCTTTCATTCTGTTGGAAGATGATAGAGAGATTTCTGCTATAACACTCTTTTTGAAAACATGAATTTGTTCCAACATGATTAATATATTAGAGAACAATTTACATAATGCAAATTTTGAACTTACGCACAATTTTGTCTACAAGAAACACAAGGTGAATGAGCGTTGAAAACTGCACACAGTAGAATCGAACTGCATGGAGATACACAAAATACACACACGCACGTACGTCAAATATTCACCAGCTACCTTGTTCATCTGATGAGTTATGAGCCACACCTTTCCACACCTAGTATTACAACTTTCTGTCTAATTTCCTGTGGCTCTCCTCTCCCCGCTTCACAGTAAGACATGAGCTAAACCCTTCTGAGGCCACCAGCATAAGCAACCTTCAGGTCTTTTTCAAGATAAAGTGACATTTACTGTAGTATTTATGTATTTCTTAAACATATATCATATGTAAAACTATGCTACCATTTTTATTAGGTTTCTTTTTCCTTAATGAGTCACTGACAAAAGTTTCTGAGTGTTGTACCCCCAAACATTTTCCCCATAAGTCCTGTTGTTTTTATTGCATGATTTTTGCCTATAACCCATTACAGCAAAACTGATTGTACATATGTCTGCTTATGTTGGTTCAATATCAATAGCAGTAATATTGATAGTGCTAAATCTGTAGGGGGATTTAACACTGGAGGCTGTATAAAAGCTTAAGAATGCAGCACTCTTCAGTATTTCACTCCAGTACAGAAATATTTAGAATTTTTGGAACATTGCACTTATCTCTTATAAAAAGAATTCAGACATGTCTGTAATGATAGTATCTTTTGCAAGGAGCAATTGTTTCCCAAATATATAGTCAGCTATCTCATCTGGGAAGGATAAGGTCTTCTTGGACAATCAGCAAGTTCTCAGTTTAACTGGGCCAATTATTGTCACTTTGTATATTTCCTTTTTAGCAATAAAATGAACAGAGAATGAGGTCCATTTTCCCTACTCATTCATTTATTCATATTTTTGGCAAATATTTATTGAGTAACTGCCGTGTATCACGCACTGTTCTAGATATGCTAGACACTGTGATAAGAGAGACCAAATTCTTGCCCTTATATTGCTTATGTTAACCATAAAAATTATAAATACACAATAACATGAGTAATCAAAGAGAGTTAGCAGTAGATTTCTTCTATGTCTTTGGTTTTGGACTGAGTTTGTGGGTGGCAATCCTTCAGGATTAACTTTTAGTTTCATTTGTCGCCGACACAACTGGATTTAAGTAGTTGTTCTCTTATAAGGGAATGCCAGAGACAAGTCTTCTGAAGAAAATGTTCTCAAAAAATTGTTTGCTACTGGAATAATAAACAGGTCAACTAGGCCAGGTTGTAGATGTGTGGCCTGGTGCTGTGTACCCTGGGTGTGTGGTAGAAAACTGCAAGAAAGACTTGTTTGGCTTCTAGTGGTTTCTAAATTGAATTAATCGAGCAAACATTTAAACTATTCACCACCAGTAGGAAATGTTAACTATTCACATTAAACTATTAAAAATTTTGATGATGTGTTTGTTCCTGATACAAATTTAGTCAAACTCATTTAGTCTTAGAGAAAGAGGGTTAACTTCTTTTGTTTCTTCTAAATATAAACTTGCTTTCTTAGTTGAGTTATCCAAGATCTTTCCCAGTCCTCCAGGCTCCCCTTTTTCTTCCTGATTTCCTTTTGTTCTGCAGAGGGCTCCATGCCTTGGGTGAGGTTCTGAACTACAATAGAGGAATAGGAGGCCTTTGTGGTCTGTTTTGAGCACTACGAAAATGTACTGAACAAGTTTTACTTTCTTAGAGTGCTATATAGTCGGATTTTTTTTTATGTGTCTAAGAAATGGAAACATTTTGTCTCATATAAAAAAGAAATATTTTTATACTGTGCTCCACTCACAGACCACATCAGAGGTATTCTAAGAATAGAATAGATCAAATATATTTTATGGAAATATAATGAGAAAAGGATGTGTTCCCAAAACTCACTCTGAACAAAGGAATGCAGCATAGTCAGAAATACTTTAATGCTTCTAACAATTTTCTCATGTGAAAGGCTGAGGAACAGCCCTGGTTTGAAGAAATCTCCCACTTCTCCCCAGGCTCCCTGAACTTGAGATCAGAACTAGGAAATCTATACATTGTGAAAAAGAAAATGTATGGAAAAAGTGACTTGGGGCATTAACCAAAAAGGCATTTTTTGAAAGAAGAAAACATCAATATGAAACATTTTGTCATATTTCATTTCATTGATCATATATTTATTTTATGTATTCCAGAATACTGAAGCTTAGAAGTAACTGAATTTCTGGGGATTCATATTAGATTTGTCATTCTGTGTTTGAGGGAACTTACTGGGAAACCAAATATATTATAATCATTTGCTTTTATCATCCTGTTCTATCACATATACAAAGAATATTAAGACTAAGTACATTGAATATATATCTTCTCTGAAAAACAAAATACATCATGGGCTGAATTTATACTCAAATGATAACATTCTTTTCATAATAATAACCTACAGGTGTTCAAGTAACTAAACTTACTGGCTTTATTAAAGTCACCTGACCAGCAGTTATATTTTTCTAATCATACTACATAATGCATTTTAACAATATGTTAGTTTGCTTTAAAATTTTTTCTAGCTGTTACACTAATGCATAAGTGTGATTTTCTTGCTTTTTCAAGATTCTTTGTTCCAGTTTGTATATTCATTTGGATTCTTCTGCTGGAGTCAGTGTTACCGCCAAATGTCTGTATTGTCTTGCTGAGTTTATTTTGCTTCATAATTTTTCACTTCTGAGATATTCTAAATTGAGCAATAATATTCAGCCCTTTTTCACCCCTACCTTGTGTTTTCTCAAAAAATATATGCATTCTCAATGGATTACTGTTTATTTACTGTACATACTATAGTACAGTCTGAAGGGACTACAGAGTCCCATGAAAGAAAAGTCATCATAATATTTATGCATTAAACACACATATTCATGTACATATATCTATTTTTTTAAACCCAAAATGCATATGCTATCATGGCCCCCAAGGTAGCAATAACATATGCAGAGAAAATTTATGCGGTTCCAGGCTGTGAACAGGATTTCTAAGAGCTACTTCCAGAAAACATTACCCCCCTCCTCGTTCTTCAATCTGTCCACTTACTTCACTCTGTAGACCTCCTTTCTCTTCCTAAATTGACTAGTGAGCTGGATGAGTTAGTCTAATCATTTAGGTTTGCCATTTGGTGACTTCTGAGGAGTAATGGAAACATTTTTAGGAAAGGGTGTGTGTGTGTGTGTGTGTGTGTTTCTTTGTATATTGTTTCCCTTATAAAGTATTTGCAGGATGGATGCACTGCTTAAATAAACAGAGTAGCTTTATTTTTAAAAAGTAGAATAGTGTACTGTTGAGGTGCATTTTTGTCAACTTAAATTCCTCTAGTTATTTTCCACTAAAAAAAGCAACAAAAATTATGGAGCACTGAAAAATAATTTAACAAATTTTTAAAGGATAATTTTTAAAACCTCACTTTTTAAAATCTCCTGAATGAGGAAGGAATATATGCCCCAGAAATCTTACTGTTTTCATTATATAACAGGAAATGCTACTGGATGATAAAAATGGTAAGAAGTAAGTTGTGTTGTTTTGAAAGATATACGTTCACAATGTTTGTGATATAATGTTTAAAGTATTACGTTATATACTAATAGTTCTTTACAGTATCGAATATTTATATAATATATTTATATTTTATATGTACATATATACTTTATATATGCTTGTGTTATAAGCATATGATATATATTTTAATATGATATTTTAAAACATTGTTGTATATTATTTAAAACATGCTAACTGCACTAAAATTCTTTTATTTGGGGACTTTTCCCTAAGTTCTGATGGACCATGAGAGACCATCTGCATTGGAATGTGATAAAATGAACATGGAAATAAGATTTATGAGGTCTTACGGGGAGGGGGAAGGGTAAGGTGGGACGAAGTGAGAGAGTGGCATGCACTTATATATACTACCAAATGTAAAATAGATAGCTAGTCGGAAGCAGCTGCATAGCACAGGGAGGTCAGCTCAGTACTTTGTGACCACCTAGAGGGGTGGGATAGGGAGGGTGGGAGGGAGATGCAAGAGGAAGGAGATACGGGGATATATGTGTATGCATAGCTGATTCACTTTGTTCTAAAGCAGAAACTAACACAACATTGTAAAGCAATTATACTCCAGTAAAGATGCTAAAAAAATTAAAATAAAGCAAAACAAACAAAAAGATTTATGAGGTCTTGAACTCTCATATCACTTGTATTTCTTGTCTTCTGTCTCCATTTTTCTATCAATAGAATGGACATGAATTAAAGCATGTACATTCAAGATCCATTTTAATAAAGTGATGAATTAAAAAAATAATTTTGTCCATGATGAGATTGCCCATTCTATTTTTTATGTTGTTAATTCTTAGTAATACTATTGAAATAGAGTTAAATTTTGCCATTTTATAATTTCTGCAGTTTGGTTCATTTTAATATACACAATTTTATCCAGTCTCATTTGGCTACTCATGTTAGAGTAAACACCAATACCCATGCCGTGTCTTTCAAGGCCTTGACCTGGCCTCCTCTGCTTCTCAGGTCACCTCTCCTGCACTCTTCCACTGACTCACTCTGCCTCAGCCACACTGGCTTGTTATTGTCCCTCCAACATGCCTTGCAATATCCATCTTGAAGTAGGGCATTCACTTGAGTGGCTTTTCTGCCTCAAACATTTTCCCCCAGACATTCATTTGGGGGGAATATCTTATACCCCTTACTTTCTTGTATTCTTTGATCAAATATCACCACTCAATAAGTCCAACACTCATTACAGTATTAATGTTTCTGTTAGCTCCTTCTCTTTCCACTCTAGCGCCCAGATCCCCTTTAATCATTCAACATTTTTCCCCATAGTGCTTATCACCTTCTAATATACTAGATGATTTACTTCTTTATTATATTTATTGTTTATCAGTCCTTAAAGAATGTAAGCTACACGAGGCAGGGATCATTGTCTATTTTGCTTGTGCATTCAACTGCCCAGATTTCCTCTTGGTATGATATACTCACTCATATTCATTGAATGAATTAAATGAGTGAATGAATGAATAAGCAAATACAGAATAGCTCTTTTCAGTCATTGTAATGGCTTCCCAATCTCATCATGGCAATCTCTTTTCTCTGAATATGCTCCAATTTATTTGCATTCCTATAAAAATAGTATTCCAGAGTTTTCTTGATACAGTTTGATCAATTTGAAGTATAAAGGGAAAATCTATGATTTTGGGGCACTATCTTCCTAGTGATTCTGTTTTGAGGTAAACATGTCATATTGTTGATTCATAGGGAAATTGTAATTAAGTAGAATACTGAAATACACATTTGTATGATCTGCTTTTAAGTTTCATGTACCTCATTCCGTACTTTTGTGGTTGATTTTATGGATATAAATGTTGGAATTTGCATTTATTCACTTTACATTAGATTTTGTTATAGTAGACACAATTATTACAGGTTATCAAGATGTTCATCTCCTTCATTCATTCAGTCACTGAGTAAATATTAATTAAATATCTACCTTGTCCTAGGCATAGATACACAACAGAAAGTAAGAAAACTGAGAAGTTAGCAGCTCTCTTGGAACTTACAATCTTGGGGCGGGGGTAGGCATTAAAATATAATCACAGTGCAAAATAGAAACTGCAACAGGAGGTTCTCCCACCATAAAAACATGAAATAGGCGGTTGGATCTGTCTCTAGGAACAGTTGGTTTAAGATCTGAAAGATGAGTTAACTAATGAAGGGAGAAGGAAGAAGTTTTCTTGCAGAGGTGATAAAGTGGAGAAAGTTTTTGTAGCATAAAGCAGCATGATGTGTATAAAGGCCTGAATGAAGACCAAAGTGCCTGAAGTCAAGACTGTGCAGGGGGGTTGAGTGAAATGGGGTGCAGGTGGGACCAGATCCTGCAAAGCTGGATCCTGAAAGCTGGGTTAAAGAGTTTATCTTAGATGGTCTTACCTGTCTGACATTTAGAGGTTCTTGGAAGCAAACGTTTTGTCCACTCTAAAAGTGGTATGCTTGTGTTTAAGCTTCCTTATTGAACTTAGTTATTCCATATAAGCTTTATTTCGGTTAAGACACAATCACAGCCTTCAGGTATATGGACCCAAGGGAATAAGAAGATGGAGGTTAGGCAAAGTCTGGTAATAAACATCTCTCCTTTATCACCTCTGAGGATAGCACAGTGGGGAGTAATTGTAAAATGCAACAGAAAGTTGAGTACAGCCTGAAAGAAGCACATATTTTTTTTGTTTTGTTTTCGCTTTTTTTTGTGTCTTGATTTATATTTATAGGGTCAGGAAGAAGAGTTGTTATAAACCTCCTTCCGTTTAAAATCAGATGTTCCCTTGCAAATTTAGAATTTAAGCATTTTTGTTCTTGTTTAAATTTTCTCATCCTGAATGTTAAGGGCAAATATAAAGAATGTAAAAAAGACTGGCAAATATGATTAGATATTAATTTAATTCAACCTGAGTGTACTATTTCAATATCCCGGATATTGTCTGGTAATAATTTTCTTTTTCAGTACATCACTGCACCTCCACACGTGGTTATTAGCAGGAAGTCTACTGTAGGGAGAGGTCTCTTCCTGCCTCCTGAATTGTTCAAGAAGCTCAGGGTCTTGGCTGATATAGAAGTGATGTGGTTTGGATATCTTGCTTCCCAAAGTTTGTTGCTGAGAAAACTGCAAAGTCTGAGGCTACTACCTGCCATTTGGTTAGGCCCCATTTGTCAAGGCCCCTGCACAGCTCACAGTGGTGATATGTGCTGAGGTTCCAGAGCTATAGTTGTCTTACTTCACATCCCTATAGGTACTCAGTAATTGTTTTACAAGGTTAATCTCCATGCTTTAGGGGCCAGAACATGATGAGCTTTCAGTCTTCTCTCCACACTGTTAGAACCAGTCCTTTCTGATATCTCTGAGGCCATCTCATAGAGCTAGAACAGCCAACCCATACTTCTACTTTGTTCCTGGAGACATCTCCCTTGTGGTTATTGGCATCGATTTCTCTCTATAATCTTTGGTTCCAGTCACCTTGTTCTCTGCTGCCAAATTTCTTTAACTCTGGGTCTTCAGTAATGGGTCAGGATCCCTGAGTTCCTTTTACCATTCTTCATTCTTATGCCAGGAGCCTACCGTCTCTAAGCCACCCAAACAAAGCAAATGTTTTCTTAAACCCTTCCCATATATTTTCAAAATTAATGGAAGCCCTCCAAATGACCTTGAAGAGCTTAAAATCTACTTTATGTTGACACACTTAGGTCCAGCCTGGTAACTGGGAATGAGCATTCAGGTTTGGCTTGCTTATTTTACCAACTCAAGGGAAACAATTGCAATTAGAGATCAGGATGCATGAGAACCAAGATTTTTATGTTTGGTACACTGCTCTATTTCCAGAATCTGGAACAGAATCTGATATAAAGCAGGTATACCTTTATCTGTGGAGTTAATAACTAAAAAGATGATCATTCTGGATAAACTGATTAGTTATAACAGAATTGTATTACAAAGTACCTTACCAAGAAGTACACAGCTGTGATTGGCTCAAAGATTTCATTTAAAGCTATTTGATGCAGTTTTGGAACAAGAAATAAATGGAGAAGGTATGATGATGAGAATGGGGTAGGAGCCTGAGACAAAAACTAGACTGTTTCTCAGAAGTAGATCACAATAAGAATTTCACTTATGAAATATCTAATTCTCTTTCAAATAAATGATGAAAAACAATTCTCATGTTAACATAAAGCAAACCATTTGTTCTCAATTCTTCATACCCATAAAATCTCAAAATATCCTGATATCCCCCTCCCTCTCTCTCTCACATGCATATATAATGTGCATGTCTTCCACATAAAAGTGTATATTTTAAAAATAAATTAGATTAAAATTAAGTATAAAAAGCAGAATTTGATAGAATAACAGTCAAATGGTTACTTAATTGTCCTTTCTATAAAAAACAAAGCAATAGAATATTCAGGATAACTATGTACTGCATTGATTTCATATATTTGATTTTATTACATGGAGTGTAACACTTAATTAGGTAATTTGTATCTTAACCTCCAAAGAAGGCATAGTGGCCTAATGGGTACATAAAAAAAAACCCGGGCTTCCCTGGTGGCGCAGTGGTTGAGAGTCCGCCTGCTGATGCAGGGGACGCGGGTTCGTGCCCTGGTCCCGGAGGATCCCACATGCCGCGGAGCGGCTGGGCCCGTGAGCCATGGCCGCTGAGCCTGCACGTCTGGAGCCTGTGCTCCGCAATGGGAGGGGCCACAGCAGTGAGAGACCCGCGTACAGCAAAAAAAAAAAAAAAAACCCTACCTAATCATGTAACTAATGATATACTAAACCAACATATTGGGAACCTAATATAAACCACTAAGATTTCTCATTTAAAAGATAGCATCCTTCAATATTATGTTCTAGTACTTTTATTTCCTTCAGATGAAAACCATTTTCGCTTATGGAACAAAGTGGAAAGGCACAAAAATGTGAATTTACTTACATCTGTCACATAAATTTAAATTCCATCATGCAATTAACATTGGTACAGATTGAAGAAGAGGGCATTATTTATTTTTAAATTCAGTATACAATGACATCTCTTTATCTCAGATCATTGGCTTTTATTTTAATCCTGAAGTAATATTTAATATTTACCTTAACTTTGAATTTCTTATTTGTTCTCATAGAAATCTGATATTTATTTAAATTAATTTTTGTTTATATAATTTATAAGTCTGTCCAGAGAGCAATTCTTGTTTTAATTCCCAATCAAAATTTCTGGTGTTCCCTTGTTTGAACAACATCAGTGTTAATGTCACTTCTGCATAATTCCTAGAGATTTCTTTTCATCTAAATAGTTCCCAAGAATAAACTGTGATGTTTCTTAGTAGGAAAAGAAACACAATTATGATGTTTGTCTTAAGAGTTTCATAATGTAGAAACACAACAATTTACTGGCTCACAATTTAGGGCTACCTAAAAATGAAATACTGAAAACATCATAGTCATTTAACCCAGAACAGCAGAGGGAATTAAAAATTATATTAGACTATATACAGTATTTGCTTATGGGCATTTGGGAAAAAAGGTATTCTAAATCTAGTGAGAGATTTATTAAAAGGCCAAGAAAATAAGGTAGAGATTCTTTTAAAGACCCAGAGAATGTTTTTTTAGAAGTATTTTTGGGTACTTTTTTGGATTGCCCATACATGGTTCACCAAAGCAACCAATCTACTTGACTTACTTAGTGCTACTCATCACAGTGTCAGTTTGGAGTTCCTCTTGTCTCAAGATGGTCAGACCCATCACACTTAGTTGAAAATACTTGCTGAATTTGGACTTTGAGTCAATCAAAATGTTTAAGTCTCAAGTATCTTTCTATTTTACATTTGGGAAAATGAAAATTGAAACTCAAATCCGAACCATTTCGGGTTATCTTTTGAGGAATATTTGCTTAATCTGTCCAAATAAGTTGTAAGCAGTTTGGTGGTGGAGAGGTTTTATACATTGTACACCTTTGGATCCCTTAATAGCAGTGAATACTTTGGCTGAGAACATCTGTATTAAAGTAGATGCAAACAGACTTAACCTCTGACCTTGTTTCTTACTAGCCGTGGGACTATGGGCAAGTTACTCAACCTCTCTAAGCCTCTAAGCCTGTAAAATGGGAATACTCATAATATTGGGCTATAGGTAGGATTAAGTGAGATATTAAACTTAGAATAGTGCTTGGCATATGGTCAGTAGGAGATATTATTGGTAAAAATAGTAGGTATTGTTATCACTATTTTTTTTTCCACTAATACTATACAATACTATCTGTTGCTGGTTCTCCGTATGTCATGATGATACCTAGGCAAATACAGGATTTGGGGCATAAAGTAAGAAAAGGATGAGATCACGGCCATAATTATACTAAATTATTATGTCTCCATACTCTGGAAACACGGGATTTTACAGAAGTATAATATTATATAAATATAATCCAGATATGGTTGACCTATTCAGTTCTTGCCCTGTGTCCATTTTGAAGGAGGTCTCAGTCCATTAACTCATCCCTCCCAAACCCGTTTGAACTTCACAGTGCTTTGGAGGCAATATGGAATTTTACTGAAAATTTCATATGGGGGGGGTGTTGAAAAGGCATATTGACAGCACCAAGCAACACGGGAAATAATGCCCATCAGACATCTCTGTTCTTCCCAGAAAGATAGCTCATCTCCTCATCTCTCAGTATAGAATTCTCTTTCAAATCCACTCTCTTGCCATAAGAAATTCAGCTCTTTTTTCAAGTTCATATGCCCCAGTCACTCACAAAGCCTGCAACTGACTGATCCAACCCCCTTTAGAAAATATTTATAGATCACCTGTTGTCTTTCCAAATAAGTTCCCTGTGGATGGGTGCCTCATCCTGATGAGTGCAGCAAAGTATTCCTTAGACAAAGACTAGCTCTTCTTGGGAGGATATTCTGATATTAAGAAAGTTGAAATTTCCTCCATGTCATTACTTATAGAGAATACTGTCTGAAAATATTTAAATTTATGTAATATGCATTGAGCATTTATTCTGTACAAACCACTGGATAAAGTGAGAGGACAGAAAGGAAACTAACAATGTCTGTCTTCTTATCTGAGGAGAGACAGACATATAACTAAAAAATACCAAAAAAGGGGCAGATTTCAACAAATAGAGTTTTAGCCTGGGATATGGACACAGCAGAAGGAAATTAATCTTAACTGGGATGATTCTAGGAAATAATAGTTTTGATTGTTTGAAGGTTTCTCTATCCTAAAGGAGTGAGTTGAATTTTGATTTGTGAATGTTGGAGTCAAAATGTATTAAAGAGAGAGAATTATTTAAGAAAAGGCAGGGGGCTTCCCTGGTGGCACAGTGGTTGAGAGTCCGCCTGCCGATGCGGGGACACGGGTTCGTGCCCCAGTCCGGGAGGATCCCACATGCCGCTGAGCAGCTGGGCCCGCGTGAGCCATGGCCGCTGAGCCTGCGCGTCTGGAGCCTGTGCTCCGCAACAGGAGAGGCCACAATGGTGAGAGGCCCGCGTACTGCAAAAAAGAAAAGAAAAGAAAAGAAAAGGCAGGGAGAATTATTTAAGGGAAGTCATGTAGATGAACTGCAGAGACTTTAGGGAATGGAGAAATGGGAGACAGAAAGAAAGTCTGTAGAAGGCTTGGGATAAAATCATGCAAGCTTAAAGGAACTGAGTCATACAAAGAAACTATGCAAAGTTTTTGAATTACTTTATGACAAACAGGTTAGAGAAAAATCTGCAGTCAAAAATTCAGGTTAATAATATAATAAAAGCTTTTTTTCTGAATTGTTATTATGTTATTGATCTATGCCTATGATTTTATTTAATCCTCACACACTGTATTATTTCCATTTTACCAAGGGGAAAACTGAGACATAGAAAGGCAATTTGTTCAAGAACACACAGTAAATGCCCAAGATGTGGTTTGTTCAAATTTAGGAATTTCTGATACAAAATTTTTGGTTTTTATTTTTTCCCTTATCAGAAAGGAATTACAATTAATCTCAGAAGTAATGTGATTCTTCACTTGCACAACTGGAAGTGAAAACTGATTTTAAGAATAGTGTAAAGGGAGATTCTATGGATTTGTAAGATAGATTAGATGAAAAGGGTAAGAGAAAGCAAGAGGCTCGTGGGCAGGAAGAGAGAAAAAGAAGGGCACTATTGCCACATGTGCCCCAAGTCAGGAGGAATGCCTTGGCCAGAAACCTAAACCTGGAATTCATTCTTAGAAGGAGATGATCGAAATGGTATGAAGGGATAATGTGTTGGAGAGGGTGAGGATGCACGGAAGAGGGACTTAAGAGAAGGAAAATGAGGGAGCATCTCCTAGAGCCAGAAGGGAAGTCAGATACGACAGGGCAAGAGATGAAAGCACATCAAGAAAAAAATGATGGGTTATTAATAAGCATGGAAAATACACAAAATGCTGCAAAGTGACCAAGTGCTTATGAACTGGGCAATGGGGGGAAAATCAAGTCAGTTCTTGAAGCTGAAATTTCTCCGAGTAGCTATTAAAGAACTTGTTAAAGAAAAGGTTGCTGTGATGAATGTGCTAATACACACATGCAAAATGCTTAGCACAGTGCCAGGCACATAGTTTGTGATCAATAAAGTCAGCTACCAGTATCATCATCATCATCATCATCACCATTAATAAGAGTTAAAAGAGGCACCTAAATTTGATGACTCGTAGGTTTTTGGTGACATTTTAAGTAAGTACTTTCCATACTTTGTGGGGCAGAAACAGATTACAAGAGGATGAGAGGAGTAGAATAAGTAGAGAAAGAAACCCTAAGCTATTTAAAAAAAAAAACTTGGCAGCAAATGTGAGGGTAGAGGGCAGTGACTCAATGGGGGTTATAACTGAGGATGTGTTTTTCTAGGATTTTAGTATGTTTTTACTCTGAGAGGAAGGAGGCAATAGAAAGAGAGGAGATGAGAATAACTGAGAAGAATAAGCTTTCAAATAGATATGCAGGAAGTGGTCCATTTGAAGGGAGGTCAACTTTAGCAACCTCGTAACATTATTTGACAGTACATGTTTTACATGCACAGGTGGGATGAGTTATAGAGTATTATGATGGGTGTAGCCTTATTCAGTGATTCATTTGTACAGCTGAATTTCCGATGTGGAAATTATACGGGAGTAAATTTCATAACTAAAGCATTGACTGAGTTTTTAAAAATTCTTTAAATATCAGTGATGCTAAGGAGAGGTCTCAAAGAATCCAAGATAGACTCCTGATGGATCTTGCAAGAACATCACTGATTTGACTGTCGAGAGAGAGAGAAAAAGAGAGAGAGAGATTGAAAGAGAGAGAAATATCTAATTTCTCCCCTTGTGCCAAAGGACATGAGAGTGAGTAAATCTTCACAGGGTATGAGATTGCAATAAAGACGTGTGCAAATTTAGATGGAAATTAGGCATGTTCCCAGGGCTCCTGGAAAATTGCCAGCATAACGCTCAAGACATTGCCTTTATAGACTATGTATATATTTATTTCTTTGTAAATCCAGTCTATAGTGTTTTCTGTTTATGATTGTTCCCAAGGACATTCTTTCTCCAAGCATTTCTCTAAGCAGATATTCACTCAAAGCCAGTTTTCAAACCATATCAAATGTAATCAGTATTTTCTGTGAATTTCTCTCTCACTGATATTACTGTTTTGTTTCTTATAATTTCTGTTGTGCAATAATCATAGTAAAGACCTATCAAAGATGCATAGGCATGTGTATGGGGGTAATTTCAAATATGGGAAATTAACAATATTAATTGTTATTTCGCCTGTCCATCAAACACACTTTAAATGTACTCTTGAAATATTTTCTGTTTTACATTACAGTTTAATTCCTCAATGTTCTTTGCATTCTAAATATTTAGAGCTTAAATTGTTTCTGGAGAGCACAATATGATAGTATAAGTTGAAATATAGGCTATTAATTGTTGAAAAGATTAATGCTATTACTTTCAAAATATATCAATCTATTTTTCTTATGTTTTCATTTTACAAATTTCAAAATCATGCTAAAGTAAAGAATCTTATACAATTCTGAGTTAAAGAAGGTTGCAATGAATTATAGTTTCCCTGAAAGACACAAATATGCTTAAATCAGTGACTTACATGATTTTTTTTTTTGTGGTGATTTTCTATCTTTACACATAATTCTAAGTTTCTTTAAAGTAATGCAAGTTCTGAATATAAAGATTTATTATCCAGGAAAAAATAATTCATTTTGAGACTCCGTAATTATAAAACTGGAGAATATTTAGTTTTGGACGTATTTAAACTCTCATGACTTTACTAAATACATGAAGTAAAATATTGGGCCCACTTAATCTATGTTTTTTATCTTCTTTGTAATTCTACGATATTCCTCAGAATGGAATCACTGGATAGAGCAGTTATTTATTAATTTATATTTTATGTTTATTTTATTAAATATTTATACTACTCCATTAATATTGTAATAGCTTTTCATAAAATAAAATGGGTATCCTCCACATGCATTTATATTCCTGTTTTCTGAATTTATAGCATATTTTAGAGAATAAAGAAAGCATGTTGGTTAGAGATCTGGAAAAGGCCATTTTTTAACCAGAGAATCAACTCTGGGCTGGAAGTCAGACCACTGGTTCTTCTGGCTCCCATAACCAGCCAAGGACCTCAGGCAAGGGTGGGAACCCATTTCTAAGTGGGCAGAGGAACATCTGTCTTGCATCCTCTATCTCAGAGGATTGTTTTCAGAATGCAGCAGGAGTTTGTAAAAGTATTTGGAGTAATATTAAGAACATGCATTTTTTTAACCCAAATAAATAACACTTTATTATATCTTTCTAATTGCTCTGTTGAAATAATGTTGTTACTCTAAATTTCCTAGAATGTTTTAAAATAAAGATTAAGTACTCATATTATACCAGTTCTAGTTTCTGAGATATTGGAGCTATTTTGTACCCTCAAGATTTTGGTTTAAGACTTAGATAAATTGAAATGGTAATAAACTGGGCTTATATTTCATTTATTGGTGCTATTAGTTTAGCACAAGCAATTAGTTATCCATTTTATCCAGTTGTAATGCAGAAATTTAATGAGGAGTTTAAAAATAGAGTTTTTAAATGGGTGCGTTAGAATCCATTCTCAGTTCCCGTTTTAGCACAAGGTGGTACACTGAGATGACTTCTGGTGGTAAAGTTACCTTGTTAAGTGATTTGGAAGGTGAGCTAGCAATAAATTTGGGTCAGGTAAAAGTCTAAAACTGAGAAAAATAAGGATCACTGAAAACAGCAACAACAACAACAAACTAAAAGACTAGATATCAGCAAAGTACTTAGATTAGCATTTTGGCAGTTGGATAGGTGCCCTTCTGCTAGACTGGCCTTCTTTCTTTCATTCCTCATATCTCATCTTTCATTCCTCAGATCTCATCTCAGATCTCATTCCTCTCATCTCATCTGATGTTGAACATCCAAATCTACATCATTCTTCCTGAGAGAGGCTTTCCATTTCTAGGTCTCTTCCTCTCCAGTTTTTATTGCTTTTAGTGATAGATAGGTGTATATAGTTTAAAGCATCAAGTAGTTCAAGTTTGTTAAGGGTGCTCTTCACTTTCCCACTTTCTTTTCCTAGAAATAATCAACTCTATTATCTCTGTATTCTAAACTATATCTAGTTATTTATTTCTCAAATGTTCAGCTCTAGGTACTTGTTTCCCAATTACCCCTGAAAAATGAGATTTAGCTCTCTTTCTTCCCCATCATTCTTCTCCACCCACATGAAAAACGTGTTTCTTCTTATCCTCCTGTTCTCAAATTTTATAATATTTTAAGTCAGATCACTATATAGTGTTTATATTATTATGGTTATGTAAATGCTACCCACATCTGACCTATATATACATAATATTTACATATATATGATAATTCTTCCTCCCCTTTTTTTCCTTCTGCTTAGTTTTTCTACTAATAAATTCTTACCACTATTTCTATTCCAAACTCATCTCCAGTTGATGAAGTCTCTTCCTAGTATGTTGAGAGTATCAGGAATGTTCTTTCTTTTTTTTTAATGTCTTTTTTTTTAAACATCTTTTTTGGAGTATAATTGCATTACAATGTTGTGTTAGTTTCTGCTGTATAACAAAGTGAATCAGCTATATGTATCCATATATCCCCATATCCCCTCCCTCTTGTGTCTCCCTCCCCCCGTCCCTATCCCACCCCTCTAGGTGGTGACAAAGCACGGAGGTGATCTCCTTGTGCTCAAAGCACGGAGCTGATCTCCCTGTGCTATGTGGCTGCTTCCCACTAGCTATCTGTTTTACATTTGGTAGTGTATGTATGTCAATGTTATTCTCTCACTTCGTTCCAGTTCACCCTTCCCCCTCCCTGTGTCCTCAAGTCCATTCTCTACGTCTGTGTCTTTATTCCTGTCCTGCCCCTAGGTTCTTTAGAACCTTTTTTTTTTTATTCCATATATATTTGTTAGCATACGGTATTCCTTTTTCTCTTTCTGACTTATTCACTATGTATGACAGAATCTAGGTCCATCCACCTCACTACAAATAGTTCAATTTTGTTCCTTTTTATGGTTGAGTAATATTCCATTGTGTATATGTGCCATATCTTCTTTATCCATTCATTTGTTGATGGACACTTAGGTTGCTTCCATGTCCTGGCTATTGTAAATAGTGCTGCAATGAACATTATGGTACGTGACTCTTTTTGAATTATGGTTTTCTCAGAGTATATGTGCAGTAGTGGGATTTCTGGGTCATATGGTAGTTCTATTTTTAGTTTTTCAAGGAACCTCCATACTGTTCTCCATAGTGGATGTATCGATTTACATTCCCACCAACAGTACAGGAGGGTTCCCTTTTCTCCACACCCTCTCCAGCATTTTTTGTCCGTAGATTTTTTGATGATGGCCATTCTGACCGGCGTTGAGATGATACCTCATTGTAGTTTTGATTTGCATTTCTCTAATGATTAGTGATGTTGAGCATTCTTCCATGTGTTTGTTGGCAACCTGTATATCTTCTTTGGAGAAATGTCTCTTTAGCTCTTCTGCCCATTTTCGGATTGGGTTGTTTGATTTTTGATATTGAGCTTCATGAACTGCTTGTATATTTTGGAGATTAATCCTTTGTCAGTTGCTTCATTTGCAAATATTTTCTCCCATTCTGAGGGTTGTCTTTTCATCTTGTTTATGATTTCCTTTGCTGTGCAAAAGCTTTGAAGTTTCATTAGGTCCCATTTGTTTATTTTTGTTTTTATTTCCATTTCTCTAGGAGGTGGATCAAAAAGGATCCTGCTGTGATTTCTGTCATAGAGTGTTCTGCCTATGTTTTCCTCTAAGAATTTATAGTGTCTGGCCTTACATTTAGATCTTTATTCCATTTTGAGTTTATTTTTATATATGCTTTTAGGGAGTGTTCTAATTTCATTCTTTTACATGTAGCTGTCCAGTTTTCCCAGCATCACTTATTGAAGAGGCTGTCTTTTCTCCATTGTATATTCTTGCCTCTTTTATCAAAGATAAGGTGACTATATGTGTGTGGTTTTATCTCTGGGCTTTCTATCCTGTTCCACTAATCTATATTTCTGTTTTTGTGCCAGTACCATACTGTCTTGATAACTGTAGCTTTGTAGTATAGTCTGGGAGACTGATTCCTCCAGTTCCGTTTTTCTTTCTCAAGATTGCTTTGAATATTCGGGGTCTTTTGTGTTTCCATACAAATTATGAAATTTTTTGTTCTAGTTCTGTGAAAAATGCCATTGGTAGTTTGATAGGGATTGCATTGAATCTGTAGATTGCTTTGGTAGTATAGTAATTTTCACAATATTGATTCTTCCAAACCAAGAACACGGTATATCTCTCCATCTGTTTGTATCGTCTTTAATTTCTTTCATCAGTGTCTTATAGTTTTCTGCATACAGGTCTTTTGTGTCCTTAGATAGATTTATTCCTAGGTATTTTATTCTATTTGTTGCAATGGTAAATGGGAGTGCTTCCTAATTTCTCTTTCAGATTTTTCATCATTAGTGTACAGGAATGCAAGAGATTTCTGTGCATTAATTTTGTATCCTGCCACTTTACCAAATTCATTCATTAGCTCTAGTAGTTTTCTGGTAGCATCTTTAGGATTATTTATGTATAGTATCATGTCATATGCAAACTTCTTTTCTGATTTGGATTCCTTTTCTTTCTTTTTCTTCTCTGATGGCTGTGGCTAAAATTTCCAAAACTCTGTTGAATAATAGTGGTGAGAGTGGGCAACCTTGTCTTGTTCCCGATCTTAGTGGAAATGGTTTCAGTTATTCACCATTGAGAACGATGTTAGCTGTGTGTTTGTCGTATATGGCCTTTATTATGTTGAGGTAGGTTCCCTCTATGCCTACGTTCTGGAGAGTTTTTATCGTAAATGGGTGTTGAATTTTTTTGAAAGCTTTTTCTGCATCTATTGAGATGGTCATATGGTTTTTCTCCTTCCGTTTCTTATATGGTGTATCACATTGATTGATTTGCATATATTGAAGAATTCTTGCATTCCTGGGATAAACCCGGCTTGATCATGATGTATGATCCTTTTAATGTGCTGTTGGATTCTGTTTGCTAGTGTTTTGTTGAGGAATTTTGCAACCATGTTCATCGGTGTTATTGGCCTGTTTTCTTTTTTGTGATATCTTTGTCTGGTTTTGGTATCAGTGTGATGGTGGCCTCATAGAATTAGTTTAGGAGTGTTCCTCTCTCTGCTATATTTTGGAAGAGTTTGAGAAGGGTAGGTGTTAGCTGTTCTCTAAATGTTTGATACCATTCGCCTGTGAAGCCATCTGGTCCTGGGCTTTTGTTTGTTGGAAGATTTTTAAGCACAGTTTCAATTTCAGTGCTTATGATTGGTCTGTTCATATTTTCTATTTCTTCCTGGTTCAGTCTCAGAAGGTTGTGCTTTTCTAAGAATTTGTCCATTTCTTCCAGGTTGTCCATTTTATTGGCATATAGTTGCTTGTAGTAAGCTCTCATGATCCGTTTTATTTCTGCAGTGTCAGTTGTTCCTTCTCCTTTTTCATTTCTAATTCTATTGATTTGAGTCTTTTCCCTTTTATTCTTGATGAGTCTGGCTAATGGTTTATCAATGTTTTTTCTCTTCTCAAAGAACCAGCTTTTAGTTTTATTGATCTTTGTTATTGTTTCCTTCATTTCTTTTTCATTTATTTCTGATGTGATCTTTAGATTTCTTTCCTTCTTCTAACTTTGGGGTTTTTTGGTTCTTCTTTCTCTAATTGCTTTATGTGTAAGGTTAGGTTGTTTATTTGAGATGTCTCTTGTTTCTTGAGGTAGGATTGTATTGCTCGAAACTTCCCTCTTAGAACTACTTTTGCTGCATCCCATAGGTTTTGTGTTGTCATGTTCACATTGTCATTTGTTTCTAGGTATTTTTTGATTTCCTTTTTGAGTTCTTCTGTGATCTCTTGGTTATTTAGTAGTGTATTGTTTAACCTCCATGTGTTTGTATTGTTTTATAGTTTTCTCTAATTGATATCTAGTCTCATAGCGTTGTGTTCTGAAAAGATACTTGATACGATTTCAGTTTTCTTAAATTTACAAAGGCTTGATTTGTGACCCAAGTTATGATCTCTCCTGGAGTATGTTCCATGAGCACTTGAGAAAAAAGTATAATCTGTTGTTTTTGGATGGAATGTCCTATAAATATCATTAAGTCCATCTTGTTTAATGTGTCATTCAAAGTTTGTGTTTCCTTATTTATTTTTATTTGGGATGATCTGTCCATTGGTGAAAGTGTGGTGTTAAAGTCCTCTACTATGATCGTGTTGCTGTCGATTTCCCCTTTTATGGATGTTAGCATTTGCCTTATGTTTTGAGGTGCTCCTAAGTTGGGTGCATAAATATTTTCAATTGTTATATCTTCTTCTTGGATTGATCCCTTGATCATAATGCAGTGTCTTTGTTTGTGTCTTGTAATAGTCTTTATTTTAAAGTCTATTTTGTCTGATACGAGAATTTCTACTCCAGCTTTTTTTAAATTTCCATTTGCATGGAATATCTTTTTCCATCCCCTAACTTTCAGTCTGTATGTGTCCCTAGGTCTCAAGTGGGTCTCTTGTAGAAAGCATATATATGGGTCTTGTTTTTGTATCTATTCAGCCAGTCTATGTCTTTTGGTTGGAGCATTTAATCCATGTACATTTAAGGTAATTATCGATATGTATATTCCTCTTACCATGTTCTTAATTGTTTTGAGTTTGTTATTGTAGGTCTTTTCCTTCTCTTGTGTTTCCTGCCTAGAGAAGTTCCTTTAGCATTTGTTGTAAAGCTGGTTTGGTGGTGCTGAATTCTCTTAGCTTTTGCTTGTCTGTAAAGGTTTTAATTTCTCTGTCGAACCTGAATGAGATCCTTGCTGGGTAGAGTAATCTTGGTTGTAGGTTTTTCTCCTTCATCACTTTAAATATGTCCTGCCACTCCCTTCTGGCTTGCCGAGTTTCTGCTAGAAGGTCAGCTGTTAACCTTATGAGGATTCCCTCGTATGTTATTTGTTGCTTTTCACTTGCTACTTTTAGTATTTTTTCTTTATATTTAATTTTTGATAGTTTGATTAATATGTGTTTTGAAGTGTTTCTCCTTGGATTTATCCTGTATGGGAATCTCTGTGCTTCCTGGTCTTGTTTGACTATTTCCTTTCCCTTGTTAGAGAAGTTTTCAACTATAATCTCTTCAAATATTTTCTCAGTCCCTTTCTTTTTCTCTTCTTATTCTGGGACCCCTATAATTTGGATGTTCTTGCATTTAATGTTGTCCCAGAGGTCTCTGAGCCTGTCCTCAATTCTTTTCATTCTTTTTTCTTTATTCTGCTCTACGACTGTTATTTCCACTATTTTATTTTCCAGGTCACTTATCCATTCTTCTCTCTCAGTTAATCTGCTATTGATTCCTTCTAGAGTATTTTTAATTTCATTTATTGTGTTGTTCCTTATTGTTTCTTTGCCCTCTAGTTCTTTTAGGTGTTTGTTAAACGTTTTTTGTATTTTCTCCATTCTATTTCTAAGATTCTGAATCATCTTTTCTATCATTACTCTAAATTCTTTTTCAGGTAGACTGCCTATTTCCTCTCCATTTGTTTGGTCTTGTGTGTTTTAAACCTTGCTCCTTCATCTGTTGCATATTTCTCTCTCTTCTCATTTTGTTTAATTCACTGTGTTTGGGGTCTCCTTTTTTCAGGTTGTAGGTTCATAGTTCCCATTGTTTTTGGTGTGTGCCCCCAGTGGCTAAGGTTGGTTGATTGAGTTGTGTAGGCTTCCTGGTGGAGGGGCCTGGTGCCTGTGTTCTGGTGGATGAGGCTGGATCTTGCCTTTCTGGTGGGCAGGGCCACATCTGTTGTTGTGTTTTGGGATGTCGCAGAACTTAGTATGATTTTAGGCAGCCTCTCTGCTAATAGGTCGTGTTGTGTTCCTGTCTTGCTATTTGATTGACATGGGGCATCCACCACTGGAGCTTACAGGCCTTTGGGTCTTTGCATTGAGATGGGGATCTCTGGGAGAGCTCTCGCCAATTGATATTATGAGGGGCTGGGAGGTCTCTGGTGGTCCAATGTCCTGAACTTGGCTCTCCCACCTCTGAGGCTCAGTCCTGACACCAGGCCAGAGCACCAAGACCTGTCAGCCACATGGCCACAAATAGGGGTAAAGCACCTCCCTCCTAGGGCAGATGAAGTGAAATCATCTTTGTCATCTTCCCACATCAGGTCTGGTAGCTGGTGGCTAAGCAATCCAATCCACCTGTTCCTAGGACGTGCTTGCCAATTCCCGGTCATATGACGATGATGCAGTCATAGTATTACCCTGTAAATCTCATGAGGCCGACCTCAGATGATTGTTCCCCTTCCAGTTGAGCTGAGACTGCTAAGTTTTCATTGCAAACTTTATGCTGTTGTACCTCCTATCCCAGCTCCCCAGCCATACATGTACAGAGGAACCATCCTGCTCTCTGCAGCCGGGCTACTCACACTCCAGGAATGCTCTTAGTGTCATCTCTCTCTCTTAGTGGCTTCTGACCTCTTCCAGTTTAGGCAGGTTACCTCTGTGCTTGGTGCATAGGAGATACCCTTTGCCCATATCATTGTTTTGCCCATCTCAGATGTGTTTTCATTTCCTTTTTCTCAGCCAATATAGTCCTGCATTTTGGTTAAGGAGATCCTCTAAGAGCTTTCTAAGAAGAAATACATGAAGGAAAATGGTGTTTGAGAGTATTCATGAAAATGTCTTTATTTATGTGAGCAGTATTTTGGAATAAAATTCTAGGTTGGATAAATCACTTTATTTTTGAATTTTGATAGTTTCTTTCTGCTTTCTTTTATTTTTCAGTGTTGCTGTTGATCCAAAGTTATTTAAATTTCTTCTTTGTTTTTTCTTCCTAGAAGCTTATAAGAGTTTCTCTTTGCTGTCCATATTCTGATATTTCATAGTGGTTTACTTGCTGTGTATTTAATGACATCTTTTATCATGAGCATTTGGCGTTCTTTCAATCTGGAAGCTCATGTCTTCCATTGATGAATATTTTCTTGAATTACTTTTTGGATGTTTTCTTCCCTTTTGTTCTCTCTGTCTGTCTGTCTGTCTGTCTCTCTTTTAAACTCCAATTGTTTGGTCAAGTCCATTGTGGACCACCTGAACTGACTCTCTAGGTTTCTTATTTTTCTCCCTTATTTTCTGTCCTTTTCTTTATTTTCTGAGAGGTTTCCTTAACCTTGTCTTTGATACTTCTTTGAGTTTTAATTTTGGCTTTCATATTTTTAATTTTTAAGAGTATTTTTTCTTTGAATGTTCCTTTATAATAGCTACTTATTCTTGTTTCATAAATGCAATACCTCCTTTTACCTCTTTGAGAATATTAATTCAACCTGTTTGGGGAGGATTCTTTTTTCCTCTTGCATAAAATATGTTTTCTCAGATGGTGCTGTCTCCCTTCTTTTTGGTTACTTCAGTCTTTCTTTCTCTTGTTTGCACATTTCTTTAGATGCCAAGATATTCTTTTTTCTTTTTTTAAACAGTTACATTTTTTAAAATTAATTAATTAATTTATTTATTTTTGGCTGTGTTGGGTCTTCTTTTCTGTGTGAGGGCTTTCTCTAGTTGTGGCTAGTGGGGGCCACTCTTCATTGCGGTGCATGGGCCTCTCACTATCGTGGCTTCTCTTGTTGTGGAGCACAGACTCCAGATGTGCAGGCTCAGTAGTTATGGCTCATGAGCTTAGTCACTCTGCGGCATGTGGGGTCTTCCCAGACCAGGGCTCGAACCCGTGTCCCCTGCATTAGTAGGCAGATTCTCAACCACTGCACCACCAGGGAAGCCCATAGATGCCGAGATATTCTTAATTATCTAAGAATACTTAAGAAAGGGACAGTAAAAATTTTCTAGGAGGCTTTGAGTATGTGAATGGGTTGGTTGACTGTGGTTCCCTCTGTCAGGTTATCTGGCTGGGGCATTTCATTGGGGAGCATTTGTTGTCAGAATCTTTGGGTCTTCTTCTCTTGGGTTGGTATATTTCCCAGAAAGATAACTCCTAGTCTCGTGTCTAGAGAATAGAGGAGTGACTGCCAGCATTTGGGGAAGCAGAGGGCCAGCCCTTAATGACACTATAATTCTCCCAGTCATCCAGTCTTAAAATCTTAAAACTCTTCTAAACTATTATTCTTCCTTTATTCATAAATACAAATTAATAGCTGTATCCTATTTTCCCACTATATTGCAGGGTATTTGTTAGCAGGACCCAAAAGTTAGAGCAACATGGTAGAGTGGTTAAGAGCATGTAATGCAGAGCGGGGCTTGAATCTTTGTTCTGTCATTTGTTAGCTGTGTGACATCTCTAATAACTTTATTATTTCTAAGTCTCAGTTTTCAGCATCTCTCGGGATTTCTTGCAACCTAACAATTAAAATGACAGTTTTTTTTTTCTGAACAAGGAAACTTTCTTTGTATATTTTACAGTTTTAAGGCTTTAGATTCCTATATTTAAAAAATTTGGCAATATTGGGAATTCCCTGGTAGCCCAGTGGTTAGGACTTGGCCCTTTCAATGCCAAGGGTACAGGGTCAGTCTCTGGTTAGGGAACTAAGATCCTGCAAGCTGCAAGGCTAAAAAAAAAAAAAAAAAAAAGAGACTATTTAAAAATTCATCTTCCATTTTGATGTACCACAAATCACTTTTCCCTTAATACTTGTGTTAACCATATACAATTTTTAATTTAGAACTGATAGTTTTTCTCACTCCATGAATGACTCAGCCTTTGCTTCTAAATATCCTAGCCATTTATGGATATATCTTTGAGTTTTCAAGGTCTTTATGAACTACTTATCTGTGCTTTCACTTCGGAAGTATTTTTCTTTCGGTTACATTTATCTCCTAGAACTTCTTTTACTAGTGACCTGCATAATGGAGTTTTTTACATGGTCAATAGTTATTCATTTTACTCTTCCTTAACAATTCTGAAAACCTTTCTGATGAATGAAGTTATAGGAAGTGGGGTCTAGTATGCATATAAACTTTAGCTGTTCCATTCATCAGCAGTGTGAAGTAACAGTAATTAGAGCGAAATTGCAGTCTATGGGAAAGTGTTAGGTGTGGCCCATCATCAATGGAGGCAGTGTAGTGCAGTGTCAAGTGTAAGGGAAGCTGTGCAGAGTGTTTTGTCTTTGAGAAGGATTCAGGAATTGGTTACCATACTCTGTTTCTTTTGTAAATAGGCCATAATGAAAGAAGGTAGCGTGATGTAAAAGCATTTAAGATTGTTCAAGAATGAATTGAGGCTGAGGGATTGCTTCCACAATAGCACCAGTAAAAAGGCCCTTTTCATTTGAGTCAATGGGAGCTTGAAATATGTGAAGACAGAACTCTTCTTTTTTACTGGCAAGTAGGATACTAAAATATTGTTTGTTTCTTGGGGCAGCATTGTGAGAATGGTTGGTTTAAAAAACCTCTCTCCAAAGATAGATAAGATGATCTGAATTTGACTGTGGTCAGGGAAAGTTTTCTGAGGTTAGATTGCTATTTAGAGATAGTCTTTCACCTTTATTTATTTATTTTTAAAACTCCCACATGCTTTGTAAATAAACTTTTTTGAAATTATACCTTAAGTGCCTCAAAATTCATTCGTTAATTGATACTATCTATGGAAACACAAGACTTTAGCTCTTATTTTATTTGTGATTAGAATGTGAAGATCTGTGCTTTGCAGTGCAGATAATCTTGGTTTCTCTTACCTGTGATTTAAATGCACTTTACTTTTCTGGAGACAAAGCAACAATTACATATTTGAAAGACCTTCCTTTTGTGTTATCTTTCTTGTTTACCTAACAGAGTAGTACATTTGCCAACTCTAATAATTTTCCTGTATATTAAGTGTGGTTTACTCTAAAAATCATAGAGACATAAAATGACAAAGGCTATCAGCTCATAAGCCAAACACATTGGAGTGATTTAGCATAAATGAATGTACGAAATTGTGGATAGCAATTGTCTGGTAAAAGGGTAGTGTGCTCAGATCTATGCCTGTGTGCCACAGGTCTCTAACCCATATTACTTGGAGGTGATTCTCCCACTCAGTATGTACTAGCTCTGATGGCATGTCTATGTCTGTGCATGTGTGATTTATAGTTTGAACTCTCCTGCTTAAGATGGTTACTCACAAGGAAGAGCTACCTTAAAGACAGTGTGATAGAAACAGCAACTTTTTTGTTTGTTTCTTTTTAGCTTCTAAGGATCTTGTAAGAGTGAAACATTCTTGATTTATTTTTGTCCTTTCATCTATTTCTATATGTATATATGCACATTCACACAAATATATGTATAGATAGATACATAGATGCATAGATGTCTATCTATCCATGCATTTAGGTATCTATCTATGTATCTACGTATGTATCCATCTTATTGACATATATATGTATATATATATTGAATAGCTATTTCTCTATCTATCATGCAGATTTTTGATTTTTGATTTTTTTGGCTGATAAACAACCTGGTATTTACTTCTTAATATATTTCTCTTTTTCTCCATATGTTTTTCCCTTCTGATAAAATTATGTATATAAGGTACATATATAATTATATAAATAATCAATCAATAGATTTTATTTTATAACAATGAAATCACATTATGTTTATTTCTTTGCATAACATTTTACCAAAATCCCTCCAAGACAACTAGTACAGCTCTAACTAGTTATTTTAAAAAGTTACATATTACTCCATAGTAAAGAAGAACCACAATTTATTAATAGGAGCCATTGCTCCTATTAATAGTCATTCATCCCACTCCCAACCAACCTCAGTTTCAGCTATTACAAATAATGCCTTGTCACACATACTTCTAAATACTCTTGATTTTATTTCTACAGGATAGATTATAAGAAGTGGAATTCCTGGTTGAAGTATATATGTATATTTTAATTTTAATCATAGAAATTAAAATTTCTAGAAGAATTACACCTACTTTTTTAAGAGTTTGCCATTCTGATGGATGCAAAGTGATATCTCATTACTAAATAATATGCATTTCCATAATTGGCAGTTTGAAAAATAAAATGTCTATATATATATTTCCATTTGGATTCATTCTTGTGTAAATTGCCTACTAAACCTTTACATGTGTTTTCATAATAGGGGTGGAAGTATCCTCTAAGATGTCTTCAATAATCCCTGCCTCATGACATACATGCCCTTGTATAAACTTTTCACTTTGTGCACTGGATTTAGTTATCAGCTTCTAACTGGTAGAATACAGAAGAAACAATGGGACATCACTTCTGAGATAAGGTGAAAAAAAGGCTGCATTCTTTCTTGTTGAGTACTCTCTCTTGCTCACTTTGAGTTGTTTACCCTATGGGAAGTCATCTGCAAAGTCATGAGGCTGCCCTATGGAGAGGCCCATGTGACCAGGGAAGGAAGCCTGCTGAAAA
The DNA here is from genome assembly GCF_964374135.1 of Grampus griseus. Classification (NCBI taxonomy): domain Eukaryota; kingdom Metazoa; phylum Chordata; class Mammalia; order Artiodactyla; family Delphinidae; genus Grampus; species Grampus griseus. The sequence continues at coordinate 84,827,936 of NC_139001.1, read as the reverse complement.
CCATGTAAGTAAACTTGAAAGCAGCTCTCTTCTTCCTAATTGAGACTTCATGAGTTCATAGTGGCCAACAGCTTAACTGCAACTTTATGAGAGATTTAGAATGAAAGAACCTAGCTAAGGCACTCCTCGCTCCCTGACCCACAGAAACTGTGAGGAAATGAATATTTGTTATTTTAAGTTCCTAAATTTGGGAGACAATTTGTTTTGCAGCAATAGATAACTACTACACATAAGGTTCTTATACTTTTCTCATCAGTTTATAGCTGCTACATTCTGGTTATTTACCTACAACTTTTCATAATCTTTGCAAATATTTTTTTCCAGGTCTAACATGTGCATGTTGGCTTTATTTATGCTACCTTTTGCTGTATTACTTAAGATAAGTTTGCATAGTCAAATATTTTCTCTTTCCCCCCTTTTAATCTTTTGGCCTAATACTAGGTAAAATGCATGACATTCTGTATTTTTTCCTATGATTTTTATTGTTTTATATTTTACTCAAATCTTTAATTCATATGGAATTTATTTTATAAAGCATTACTGGTATGTTATATCTCCTGGGGAAGTCCTCTAAGTTTGTTAGCTCTTTCTTTATGATTTTTAGGTTTTTGTATTTTTGTTCTGTATTTTGGGGTATTTCCTCTACTTAATTTTTCAGGAACATTAGTCAGGTCTCATCAGTAACATATTCTTCTTCAATGTATATATTGTACTTCAAAATTTGCTAACCATGTTTTCTATTTGGGTTGTTTTTTCTTAATTTTGTAATTGAATCATTTCATGTACACTTAAGGTTTGTTTTGTGGCAGGTAAATTCATCAATCTCCATCTGCAGTTCTGTTTTACCAGGGACTGCCTAGTCTAAGTGTTCTACTTTTTTCCCTCTAGCTGCTGGTCCTTGAGGACCAGCTTATTGTTCTCCATACCCTGTGGTGCCAGCTTAATTTTTGGTAGCCCTGTGCAGTGGCAATCCTCCACATGATGGAAGGTCTTGTAGTCCACATTTGCAAGCTTGTGGTGTTCTGCTGGTGAATGCTGTTCTCCTTTAGGGCAGCAAATCCAAACCTCTTCATTCCTAGTCTTCTCAGAAGTTTTGTAGTCTCAGTGGTAGGGAGAACTCAGTTTAGCAACTCTTGGCTTCTCTTTATTCTGGGCAACCAGCCTTCTATAACCACTTTTTCTCCCTGAGGTACACAGATCTTTTATACCTGCAGAAGTGACATGCCTGCTGGGCCCAGCAGCTGCTCAGTTCTGGAATACTAGTTGATATTTTGATTAGAGTTGGGGAGATTACAACAATAATGCATGTCCGATGTCTTCTTCCCAGCTTTTCTCCTCACTCCAATCCTAACTCACCATGATATGATATTCATGTAGTCTATATTACTGTTCAAGGTTATAAAATTGACATTGTTCAAGATAAGCATAAGAACAAATCAGTATTTGTCATTTGTGACCCCTGAACCTGGTAAATTATAAATGTCAAGTGTATATTCCACTGAAAGGGAGAAGGGAATCCAGACATTTGGGAATTAGAACTGAAAAACGTAGGCTTCCTTTTCCAAATTTAAATTATAGTATTTTCTAAAGGAATGTGACGTGGGGGGTTGTGGATTTTATTCTTCTTTTAGTCATCTACAAGAGCTTTTAATGGGTATGCTTAAAGAAAAGAAATAATGAAAAAATATAAGGTAACCTGTTCAAGAAGTTTGAGGAAATTGTGATATGCTTTCCATGAATCTATTACAAAATGACAAGGAACAATGAAGCAAACTTCAAACTTTAAGTGAAGGTGAACTTCACTGCAAGTAATTTTTACTCAGTTATTCTTTAAACTGATAATTCAATTGAGGTGGAGTATTTCATCAACAACTTAATTATATTCTCTAATTTACATATATATTTGTTTCAGATTAATTCACTTGTGAGTATTCTACTAATAAATATAAAATAACTTGCTAAATGAATAATACTAAAAATGTGTGTAGGTTAGTTCTGTGGTTATCAAAGCAATATAAGTGTACAAAGATCACAATTAGTAAATGTGACAAGTATTGTGGTGTATTTCCCAATTAAAGTAATTTTAAAACAATCACAAAATCATAAATTAAGGAAAACCCAGACTGTCAAAGTCAATATATTCTTTTCTTTTGCTGTACGCGGGCCTGTCGCTGTTGTGGCCTCTCCCGTGAGGTGCAGGCTCAGCGGCCATGGCTCACGGGCCCAGCCGCTCCGCGGCATGTGGGATCTTCCTAGACTGGGGCACGAACCCGTGTCCCCTGAGTCGGCAGGCAGACTCTCAACCACTGCGCCACCAGGGAAGCCCAGTCAATCTCCTCTTTTAGGTGGATTACAAATCTAGTAGGTAATCCTCTAGGCTAGAGGATTGTGTGCGGCAAGGTGATGCTTCTGCTCATAGAGCAAATTAAGACTTGAGAAACAAAACAAAACAAAGAAATGCTGCTTCTAAAAATGGTCTTCCTCTTGGAAATCTACACAAACAGAAAATATTTTAAAGTGGTTTAACCTGGCAATTTAGGGGCTAACATCAGGGAAATGATAGCTAATGTTGTATTTTCAGTAGAGAAATGTGGGTCTCGTACATTCTGCCATATTGTAGCAATGCCCACAGTTGTTTTATCTTCTTGATATACTGGCTTTTTTAATAAATATGTAAAGTGCTTCTTTGTCTCTTCTAACAATCTTTGACTTAAAGTCTACTTTTTCTGATATTAGTATAGATACTCCTGCTCTCTTTTGGTGACGACTTGTATGTAATATGTTTTTCTGTCCTTATACTTTCAACATATTTGTGTCTTTGGATTTAAAGTGAGTCTTTTGTAAGTAACAGATAGGTGGATCATGGTTTTTACCTAATTAATTCATTATGCCAATTCCTGTCATTTAATTAGTGAATTAATTTCATGTACATTTAAGTGAATACTTATAAGGAAGTACATGCTTCTGACATTCTTAATTTATCTTTTACATGCCTTATATGTTTTTGTTCCTCAGTACCTCTATTCTGCCTTCTTCTCTGTTTAGCTGTTTTTCTCTAGTATTCTAATTCTCTCCTCACTTCCTTTTCTGTATTTCCTTTTGTTATTTTCTTAGTGGCTACTCTTGAGAATACAATTAATCTTCTAAATATCTAACAATTTAGTTTGAATTGATGGCAATTTAGCTTCAATAGTATAAAAAAAACTCTTCTTCTTTACAGTTCTATCTCCCACTACCATTTTAGGTTGTTATTGTCACAAGTTATATCTTTTTACATCATATACCCATTAACTTAGAGTTATTATTTTATGCATTTATTTTTTACATCATATAAAAAAAGAAGTTGTAAACCAAAAACAAAATAATGCTGGCTTTTATATTTTCCTATGAAGTTACATTTACTGATGTTATTTCTTTGTATGGCTTTGAGTTGCTGTCTAATGTCTTTTAATTTCAGCCTGAAAAGACCACTTTGACATTTCTTGTAGCTTCTGTTCCCCTCAGCTTCTGTTTATATAGAAACGTCTTAATTCTGCTTCATTTTTCAAGAATAGTTTTGCCAAACGTAGGATTCTTAGTTGACATGGTTTTCTTTTTCCTTTTAATCACTTTAATATGTCATTCTCCTGCCTGGTGGCCTCCATGGTTTCTGATGAGAAATTGGCTGTTAAACTTATTGAAGACCAGTTATACAAGACCAGCCATATCTCTGTCTTGATGCTTTCAAGAGTTTTTCTTCGTCTTTCAACAGTTTGATTATAATGAGTCTCTGTGTGGATCTCTTTGTGTTTCTCCTAGTTAGAGTTAGTAGAGTTTCTTGGATGTGTAGATTAATTTCTTTCACCAAATTCAGGGTTCTTTTTAAACCATTATTTCTTTAAATATTCTCTCTGTCCCTTTCTCTCTCCCTCTCCTTCTGGGACTACCATATTGTGTATGTTGATGTACTTGATGGTACCCCACTGGTATTTTAGGATCTGATCATTGTCCCTTCATTCTGCTCTCTCTCTGTTCATCAGGCTAGAAAAATTCAATTGGCATATCTTCAAGTTTAGTGATTCTTCTCCCTGCTCAAATCTGTGTTGAACCCCTCTAGTGAATATTACATTTCACAATTGCATTTTATAGCCTCAGAATTTCTATTTGAATCCTATTTATGTTCATCTCTTTGTTGATTTTCTCTATTTGTTGAGCCATCATTTTCTCTTTAATTATTTGACCATGTGTTTCTTTAACACTTTGAGCATATTGAAGAAAGTTGATTTAAAGTCTCTCTGTCTAGTATGTTTAATCTCTGGGGTGTCTCAAGTATGGCTTCTGCCAAATTCTTTTCATCCTGTGAATAAGTCGTACTTTCGTATTTCTTTGCATATCTCATAATGTTTTCTTGTAAACTGGGCATTTTGCATATTATAAGGTGATAACTCTGGAAATTAGATTTTTTAAAAAAAAATTTATTTATTTTGGCTGTGCCAAGTCTTAGTTGCAGCACATGGGATCTTTTAGTTGTGGCATGTGGGTTTCTTAGTTGTGGCATGTGGACTCTTAGTTGCAGCATGCGGACTTCTTATTTGTGGCATGTGAACCCTTAGTTGCGGCATGAATGCAGGATCTAGTTCCCCAACCAGGGATTGAACCTGGGCCCCCTTGGGAGTGTGGAGTTTTACCCGCTGGACCACCAGGGAAGTCCCTGGAAATCAGATTTTAATCCTTCCCCAGAGTTTGCTGTTGTGACTTGTTGCGGACTACAGTTGTCCATTTGTTTAGTGGTATTTCTAAACTACTCTTGCAAAGACTGTATCCTTTGTTATGTGTGGTCACTGAAGTCTCTGTTCCATTATCTCAGTAGTCAGCAGTGACCTGATTGGAATTTCCTTAAATGCTAAAATGTAGTAGCTTCTTTGTACATTAATCACTTCTCTGATTGTTGTAAGGTTTTCTATTAGCATCCAGAGTTTCAAAACAGTTAATTCTGTAAGTTTTTGCCAGCTTAATGGTTGCTTCCACAGGGGAGAGGATCCATGGAACTTCTTTCTTCACCATTTTTGGTGATGTTACTCCTTGCCAACATTATTTTACTCACTTTGGGGGAAAATGAATTAGGTGCTACAATTTCATTTTCTCATATTCTTTGTTTATTACTATGTAAGTTTTTAGAAACTTTTCTCTTTGATTTCCAAGAACATAGGCTCAAGATGAACATGTAGATGTGAAATGAAAGTCCATGTTTTGGGCTCTGTAAAACTATTATTCTTTCCATAGATGTAATATTTAATCTAATTAAAAATAATTTAAAGGAAATTGTCATGTTAAAATTGAGTTTAATAATTTCCTGTCTTATACTAACAAAAACACAATTTGGAATCATCATGGGAATAGCCTTCTGGGTAATTTTTTTTCCTGTTTGTTTTGGGAATTTTATAGTCTTAAAAAGTTTTAGACTAGCTTTATTCAACTCTTCATTCATCTATCAAATGTATTTGTTTCCAATAATTGATTTCAGTAATATGAATTTTATTTGTTGCTGATGTTCTGATAGTCTTATGGAATTAAAAACTACTTTCTATAAACTGTAGTTTTATAATGCTATCTATGTAACTAAAGAAATAGACTAGCACATTTGTCAATATTAAAGAAAGTGTTTTGCAAAATATCTCACAGAATTTATGAATCTTATGATATGAAAATTCTGTTTCTAAAGAAAAATGTTCAAATACAATCCATGATATATATTGATATCATACTGCTTGACAAAAATTGTATAATATTTATAGAAAGTGAGATAAATCTGTATAAGAATATAATTAAATCTTTGTTTATCTCTACCATAAAAATGCCTTAGGGGGAGCTAATTTAATTTCAAAAAGTTGAACTTTTAAAATTTTTATACACATCAATTTTACTGTATTTAAGTATGAAATATGATAACGATGAATAAACTGGCATGAAATATTCTGCTGGTGCTTTTGAATAGTGTATCTTTAATGTGGCAACTCTTAACAGTTAAAGGAACTTTGACAGTTAAATAATCCCTTTGCCACTTAAGTAAAACAGGATTTTATTATTAAGTACATTGCCTGGAAATGGTGTGCTTTTTTCATTCACACTATAAACAGTTTTGTTAGATTGGTAATCCTGCTTGTCAGATTTGTTCACTGTTTGATATTAATCAGTAGGTTTATAAAAGGTACAGCACTGGACTGAAATGAACAGAAAATACATTATAAATAATGTTACCATAAATCACGGAGAGTCAGACACCTCTAACTCTGAGGTGTATAGACTATTTTGACATTTCGTGGGTGGTTTGATAGTTTGCTACTAAACCAAAAGTTTAATAGCAAAGCTACTGTCCATTTCATTACACGACTATTAGAATTGGATCTCCCACTATAAATTTATTAACATTTCATGGGATATCATTTTTTTTGAGTATTTAATGCTTAACTTTTAAAAGTTTGTATTCTTCTAAACTATGCACAATAAAAATGCTGTAATTATATCGTAAATTACATAACTTTAAGTCATAAGCAGTTATATCACATATGTCTTTATCTTCTTTAAATTTCTTTCTATAGTTCAGAAAACTTTCAGACCTCACTTTACCTGAATATGCAACTGTGTAGTCAAAAGTTTTATAGTTCAGAAAACTTTCAGACCTCACTTTACCTGAATATGCAACTGTGTAGTCAAAAGTTTTATTCACCAAAATGTAATTTGTTTAACTTTCAAATGTTGGAATTGATTTGGAAGTAGTTTTATAATTTTTTAGGAACTCCAGGCTTTAGAATATGTACTATCCAAGGGGTTGTTATGAGGAGTCATTAAATTAACAACTAGTTAGCGTAAATGATGGAAAATGACTCATGATAATTGTGTATAATCCCTGCGTGAACATTTAGGTATCTTGCTGTTTTGGCAAATAGGTCTTCATTTCCAAAATATGTAGATTACAGAAATGAATATATACATATTGACCAAAAGCTCTTTGGCCTAAAATGTTCTTTGACTTCTCAGCGTTCACTGGCTCTTTCCAAGCCTTCCAGCTTTCCCCATGGCTATCTGTTCCTCATGCTCAGAGTTTCAAGGGGCTGGCAAATTTGAAATGTTTTCCATGCTAAGCTAGTGTTTCCAAGTGGCACAAGAATATTGTTTGATTCTGAATTCTTCTCTGCTAGTCACTCTCTCCTTTCCTTCTTTAGCCCCTAAATCTTGATATTTTCCTCCTAGATGAGACTTTGCTCTGCCATGGCATTGGCCAGATTTCACCAAATGCTGGAGGGCAGTGGGGAACCCAGAGTGACAAGAAGAAGAAATTATGTCCATTTTTGACAGGAGTCAAAACTAGTTAGTCCTGAGTCTACAGTAGGAATGAAGTCCTTAATTTATTGTTTAATGTCTGTTATAATCCTTAAATTACTAGCATATACATGTAAATGAGATGTAGGCTTTTAAGACTTCTACACCACTAACCCTTTCACTATCTAGTGACAGAGAACTGAAGAAGTCTTCTTAACAGACCTAATTTACAGTGTATTTTCTTTGGTTTCTCTTTTTATGAGCGTGTGATTGCCGGTAAAATTGCAGCCAAGCAACAGGTATTTCAGAATCTGTTTAGGTATGGCAGCTGCATGAACATGTGAACTCAGAGTCAGAAGTTGGAGGCCTGCATTGCAGTGTGCATTTGGAACATGGCAGTAAAATATATTCTCAGACACATTAGGGAGTTGATCATACGTATGGTGAGTTGTGAGCCAGAAAACCTGGCTTCTGGTCAAGGATTCACCATTACCTCTGTGTTCTCCATGAGTCTCTAAAACTTGCGGGCCACGATTTCTTTATAATTAAAAAAGGATTGCACTCTATGGTTTCTCAAGTTCCTTAATACTTTAATAGCTATATGATAATACTGAATATGATATATCTTCACAGTAAATGCCAATAAAAGCAGAAGCTAAACTATGAAATGGGGAGAGGAGGCAGGAAGCAACTATTCTTTAATTGAAAAAAACATATTTCATATTATGCATAATGATAGGAAAGGGAATAAAGGAAATAATAGACAAATGACTTTTCTTAGTGAGCAAATGTTTGCAGTTTTTAAGTTTATTCCTAAGTTACAGGACTTCCTTTATAGGATTTATGCATGACATGAAACTTCTAGAAATACACTAATTTAGTTTGCCTTTCTTTGCTATTATTTTTATAAGATCAAGAATATTTATTACTAATATTAATCCATGAGTGGAGATTTTTATTCAAAGGTTTAAAAAGTACACCGAAGTATTATCTGGGCTAGATTCATTTTAGGAGAAATCATAAACACGGAGAAACCATAATCCTGGTGTAATGTAGGAATCTAATTAAGACTAATGAGGCAACATTAAATTTAATGTATGATGCCTTTTATATGTCTCACCATTAGAGCTGCAGCAAGCTGTTCATCAGAGTTGACGTTTGGTGACTATTCCCCTACAGGAATTCTTCAGAAATCTAGGTTTAGGCTGGCAGTGCTGGGTTTGCAAAGAAGTCAACACAAAAGTAACCATGGGGCTTCCCTGGTGGCGCAGTGGTTGAGAGTCCGCCTGCCGATGCAGGGGACACGGGTTCGTGCCTCGGTCCGGGAAGATCCCACATGCCGTGGAGCGGCTGGGCCCGTGAGCCATGGCCGCTGAGCCTGCACGTCCGGAGCCTGTGCTCCGCAACGGGAGAGGCCACAGCAGTGAGAGGCCCGTGTACCGCAGGAAAAAAAAAAAAAAAAGTAACCATGAAAAGTCAGTGGACAGTTGGAATCATCTGCTGGTGGACTCAGCTGGCCAATAAATGCAGATATGTTTACGCTGTCGAAAAAGTTCTCTTAGGTTTCAAGGCCTCACTGTTGAATTTAGGAACACTGAGATTCACAGTCAATGACCAAAGAACTTAGTCCAATAGAGAAGAGAAGCAGGACAGAGCAGGTAGCAGAGAGGAAGAAGAAGTGATGGTTTAACTGGATTCCTAAGATTTAGGGCCATTACTGATGTGGAGGAATTGAGGAGGATCTGAGGAGAAGAATCTTTCATGCTAGAATTTGTACAGAGGTTAGCTGATGTGCATATAGGCACAAGAGAAGGGGAACTGGTTGCCAGCAATCTGGAATTAAGAGTTTCACATAATAATAAACATCTACAGTAATGTCTAGCACAACAAATTACAATAACTGATGTTTATTGGGGTTGCTTTGTGTGTACTAGGCAGTGTGTTAAATGCTTAATATGTATTTTCTCATCTCGTTCTTACAATAACCCCATGAGGTAGCCATGATTATTGTCCCAATTTTACATGAGGGAACATTGAGGCAAGAGAGATTTAGTACAGACTTACACAGTCGGTCAGTGGCCAGCAGAATTAGAACACAGGAATCTGAATCATGGCTCAAACCCCTAAGGCTAGGGAAATGGGCTTATATTTTCTTATATTTTTATATAAGCCCACGTGTGCTAAGATCTGGCCTATACCCCCTGTTGCAAAATGACAATCCCTTCACTTATTTTAAATTTTAAAGTCAAAATATCTATTGTAATTTGGCTCCTTAAATAGAAACCTGAAGTTCTCTGAGCTTGGGTCATGTTGCCCTGAAACTTTTATAAATGGCTTATAAAATTGCAACCTTTCTAGATGTGGGATGATTCTGCTTTATAGAGCAATGGCTTATCCTTCCTAATTGTTTCTGTGTGTTGCCATACAGGCTTTGTACAAAGTTTCTGAAAGTTTGAATTCATAGCCTTTTGGATCCTGCTGGTCCCCAGGGGATAGTGATTCGGCTTCATTGATGGTTCAGGCAGAGGCAAACCATGTATATCCACAGAAGACCACAGCCCAAATTCACTAACTGACTAACTAACAATATTAAGTTTAGCATTGTGGGAATTATAAGATTGATGCTCAGAAGGGAAGAAAAACCACGTTTTTGCTGCTTTCAGTCATTCCTTGTCTATCTTAACTCTTTATAGTCTTTCTTTTTCTTCTGGCCCAACATTGCTGCAAAAATTACCACTTTAGAATTAGTAAGTGGCAGAGCTGAGAGTTAAACCCAGGCCTTGTGGCTCCTGCACCCACATACTTTATTACTCACTGCACTGACCCTTACCTTGAGAGTTACTTTCCTCTGGTAGACTTGAAGATTTTCCCTTTTAATTGCTTTGGTAACTATTAAGCTAGAACCTTTTAAACATGCAAGGCAAACTGAAAAACTTGGTTAGCGTGAAGGTGAACGAATCCTCTCTGGACAGAGCTACATTGTTGATAGAGTTCTAGGTCACACTTTTCAATGAAGTACATTATACAGAATAAGACCAATGCTTGAGTGGGTGTGAATTATAGATTAGCTTAAACATGTATACTTTGATTTAGAAACCATAACAAAAGATCTTTTCTTTATGACGAATGTAGCTTACAGGCATTTGCACACTATGGTGACAAAGTGGAAAACTCTAAATCAGTTGGTTAATTCATTTTCTACATGCTAATGCAAAACTAGAAAGATGAAAAGCACAAATAATTTTTAAAACATCTCCTCACAATTAGGGATGGGTTACCTGCCTGTCCTTTAAAACAAACGCTTAAGTAAGTGACTGTCCAGTGGTCCCACTAAGGTTTCTCAAATGACATATATCCCCCCTCCTTTTCTGGACTGATGATTTCTTTAAAAGCCATTCTCCAATTGTTGTTTTGCTTTCTCTGCTTTAATGTGGTCTATGGAGTTCATTAGATCCAGCGTGTTAATGGCATCAGCTGGGTTTAGGTTTCATTGCAGCTGAACCTCACCATCGCTAATCACTTAGCTAACATATGCCGATATCATGGTACCTAATGACTCCTTCTGCAGTGACTACTTTATATTCCCATATCTCCCCTTCTGGAAGACCAAAGTAACATTGATTATCAGTGTGAGCTGTAGAGGGTGGGAACACTGATGGCTTCCTCTCTCTTCGACAACAACATATGTACTTGGTTCAGGATCTTTCAGCTTTGCTGGGCATTTTCAGTGATCCGTTTTCATCCCCTCCTCCTTCCTATCCAGGTCATATGGTTGTCATATGAGGCAAAAATCAGGGGCTTCCATTTCCAAACCAGTATAGAATTTTTCCATTTGCTGCTCAGTTTTTGCATCCAACATTGTCTAGGCTTTGAAGTGGCATAGCTCAGAGTCACGTTAGTTTACTTTCTGCAGTCTCATTGCTCCCTGGGGACATTGAGTGAGTGGGAAAACATTGCAGATGTATAAGGACAGTATATTGCTCTTCAGAATTTCTGGTATTCTGAGATAATTTTGATCTGTTTATCTTATTTTTGGTTTTCTTTGATATTTGAGACCTGAATAAAAGGCACTGTCCAATCTTTTTCTCTGTTCCTTTTCTCCTAATGTCATTACAAAGGGAAAGATGAGGGCCTAACATTGAGGGGCTGCTGGCTTTTGGGGGGGAGGCAGTGGGCAGCAGCACAGTGTGATGGCAGAGAGAAATTCTGCTTCAAGGAAGATACTGCCCAATTTTTTAAACTTAATAGGATTAGTCATGGGAACTATTTTTAGCAGAAGTTCAACTTTATCCATGTATTTTAATGTGGGAAAATTGTGTCCTTTTCCCTCTGCTAATGTTTGATGTATTCCAGCCCTCCTGTGAGCGTGTTTGAGTATCTTAGGGGATCTGGAGTGGAGGAGAACTTCCTCTCGGATTCTCTCTGTTTTCTTTCGTGAAAATGACATTCCAAAGCTGTTTCACTTTCTGACAGGAAATGGAGCCTTGCCAAAAATGATTAAAGTCCGAGAAAGCATAACAGTTCCAAAGCTGCAGCCGTGCTTTAGGAGTCCTGAGTTTGACATGGTGTCAAACAAATGTGAAATATTGTTTAATAAATTTGAATAATTCAGAGATAGGAAAAAATCATTCTTGGCTTATAGCAGTAGTGGTTTGAATTAAGTATGTAAAAGACCATCTAATAAATTGAAATAAATACCTAAATACACTTATGTAAGGTTAGCCTAGCCTATGACTTTATTCCATTATACTAGTTATATGTGTGAGATGAAAGTCTTATTTAAAATACATGTAAGTTTTAAAGGGTATACATTTCTGCAGTGTGTAAGGGAAACGACTTCTGCTTATGTGAACAAACCTGTGCATAAGGGATAATTTTTAAAGTTATAATTAATTCAAATAAATTCATCAATAAAATCACTTAGACTAAAATAGTTTTGTTTAAATAGACTAAATAATAATTGAAAACTTTAGTCAATATTTGGAATCATAAGCCCAAAGGCTTTTTATATAATAGCAGCCTCAATTATTTCACTGACAATCCTAGTTAAATTATTTTCCCTTTCCACCAGAGAATTATGCATTTATGTAGTTAACTGTGTGCTCCCCCTTCTCACAAAACTGACCAAGAAAAAAAGCATCTCTCTCAAATCAATAAAAAATACTACTTTAAAAAACTCCTTGAGGGGCTTCCCTGGTGGCACAGTGGTTGAGAGTCCGCCTGCCGATGCAGGGGACACGGGTTCATGCCCCGGTCCGGGAAGATCCCACATTCCCACATGTCGCGGAGCGGTTGGGCCCATGAGCCATGGCCGCTGAACTTGTGCGTCCGGAGCCTTAAAAAAAAAAAAAAAAAAACCTCCTTGAGTAAAAAGCTTATAAAACATGGTATTTTTTTTAGCTCCTTTGAAAGACAATTATTAAAATAAACTAATTTTATTATTTATTCTTTTCACTCTTTTGGGTATATATTTGGAATATATGTTTTTGGTGCAAAAAGTTGAAAGTTTTCTGTATCTACTCACATTCAACGGACACTACAATTCACGACCACTTTTTAGACAAGCTAAATTGATTAGAGAAGTCATTCAATGTCATTGAGTACCATTTGTCACTTCATAAACAGCTACAATCTGCTGCCTACAAATGCAGAAGAACTGCCAAATAAATCACATCAAATGGTGGGAGTAGACAGTATCCCTTCGTCTATAATTGGTACAGCCTCTCCTGTCACGTTTGTTCATTCTTGTGATTCTGGTGTGGATTGACACTGACATGGAAAGGGCAGCCACTGTCAAAGACGTTAGAGAGTCCGTGTTTCGGTGATGTACGTGCTAATAGATATCCATCATAATATTACATTAATGTCACCCATGTATCAAACGTACAACTTAACCATCTAGATATCAGATGATATGCCCATGTGGTTCTGTACTAACAGGAGATAAACTCTTTGACTTCGAAGGGAAATTGATAGATACCAGAGGAAATAACATGGTTAACAGATCTATGAGAAAACAGTACAAACATAGCTTGCATGTGCTGTTTCACTGGACATAATTGTAAAGCTCTATCGTTTACTTCCTGTCACGTTTTCGTAAAATATGATCAGTAAATATATTATTTTTTTGCTCATCTCCAAACAGCTTCATTTTAAGAATTCTTTTTCTTTCCTTGTCAAGCAAAAAAAACTGGCCCCTATTACAATTAATGCTTTATATTATGTCCCAGGTTTAGGCTTTAATGAAAATCTGCTTGCTTAGGATGAAAACTCTTTCTCCCTGCAGTATCTGTGTGTGTGCAATGTGCACCTGTGTATATAAGCACACGCAAACATACACGCAGGCTTTTGTATATATTATACCATACTGCCACACTAATGTTAAAAATTAACATAAATTAATGAAGACAATATACTTCCATAATATCAAGTCTTTAAACACTGTAGACTCCAGGGAGATGGAAATGGACTTCAGTTGTTGCTGAAACATCTCTAATATATTGAATTCCACTCTGCAGAGATAATGGCCATGTCCACATGACAAACTGGAAAATTCAGTATTACATTAGAACAGCTTTGTCTTATTGGACTTCTACTACTTGCCAGGAGCTTTGCAGATATTATCTCTTCCCATTTCACAGTAAGTAGGAGAGGTGGATATTTTTATTCCCATTTCCTAGGTGAGGAAATGGAGGCACCAAGAAAAGAAATAAGGTGCACAGTATCATCCAGAAAGAAAAAGAACTAAGATCCTGGGGTTTAGAACAGTCTGTATCCAAACCCTTTTACACAATGATATGCCCTCAATCAGACTTTGAGAACTCAAAAAAATCTTTGAGAGATGAACATACAGTAATAATGCCAACAGAGAAAGGAGGCCAATTCGGATTCTCTGAAAAATTTCCCCTGTCTGAAGTACCACGTTACTTGATCTTGGGAGCAGAGGTGTCTGCAGAAATGGAAAATTCTCGATGAAAACTCAGGCTTGGGCTTGCAATACTCTTAGCCTCCCTCACTGTGGCATCCAAGATGAAAAGCCTGTCCAGAAGAAAGTGGATAGGTGTGGGACTGCTGGGGCTCACAAAGATGCTATTTACTATGTGTATTAAAAGAAGCCAGTCATTCCAACAAAAGATTCTAATTTTACTGTTTAATTAGCCAGAATCCTCCACAATTTTTTTTTTTTTTTTTTTTTACTTTCTATGAAGAAAATAGCCCTTGGAAAAATGCAGGAATGTTTTCCTTAGTAATGAACTATTGGAAGGGTCTGCTTCATTTTTCTGAAGGAGTTTATTCCCTAGAAAAAGTTGGATTCAACTGGAGACCTGGAGAGGAGTACATCATAAGAAAAAAGTTGCTGCAGCTTTTTTGAAAAGATCCATTACTAGAAAACATGATTTTTCTGTAGGTTGATTCAGTTAAATTCTATCAGCCATACTTGTTGGCATGGAATTTCTTTTAAAAAGGTATACTAAACCTATTGTTCTTTTCTAATAGATAGTCAAAAGGAAACAGACATGAATTCATTTGAAAATAGGTTTGGACAAATAAATGGCAGAAGTAATTCTGGTTACTTGATCTGAGTTACAAAAAATGGCATTCTCCTATTGATAAACAATGCAGAATTGACCAATATCCAAAGCAGGCAGCTTTCATGGGACTATGCTCATTGTCAACAAATGTTGGGAAAAGGTCAATGGTTAATTAAATAATCCATCACCTCAAGATAGAGAGTAGTTCTCAACTCTGACAATCAGTGACAGGAATATTAAAAGGTCAAGAAATGAGTTACAATATATTCTGTTTTGTTATTATGTATTATAAAGATGTGATTCTATTAAAGAAGTAGAGGGTAGAAAAGGTTCATATCCTACTAGAAACATGCTTTCTAAACAAATACATTTTGGATTATTTACTGATACGAATACTGTGAATTCTCCTGGAGCCAGAGGCTTCTTTGAATTTTTGTACTTTTTGAAAAAAAATGTTTTTTACAGAGAGTGTTTTGCCTCAATACTTGAAAAAGTACGTGAGGTGTAGTGGGGGTCGGGAGAAAAGCTTTTTTTTTGAGAATTACTTTCACTGGGGCTTGGTAATTTCAAACCGTTATTTGCTTTGTAAAAGAACATCTTTGCAAACGTGGTAGCTTTTAACTGCGGACTGCACTTTCTTCCGATGCTGGATAACTCAGTCACTCTCAGAGACCAGTAACATCTCCAATTTCCTTACATCAAGTCCAGAAAAACCCTTTTGTAAGTTAAACGTGCTACACAAACCTGACGTATCGATTTGACCTAATTTTCTTTTGCCAGGATTGGCTTCCTCATTATCCTTTCCAGACATTCGTTGTTGTTCTTGTTGTTTTACAATGGGAATTCTTATTTAATTTGGGCTGCCTTATCTAGCAAAATTTCTTTCTCCATTATTCTCCCTTATTCCTTCTTCCTGCCCCAGAGTGCCATTGATTCGTTCCGGGTTTTCAAGCTTCAAGTGTAAGCATTTCTTTTTTCTGTGCTGTAGGTTGACTAAACAACAGACTACTCATTTTCGTCTTTCCACCAGCCTTTCTCCTTTACCTCTTGTGGCCAAAATATGGAACACAGACAACTAAAAGAGGTACCCCAGAATAACTGCTTTCCAGGAAGCCATAAATCATGTGTGATTAAAGTAATTGGCAACAATAGAAAGAAAACATGTTCCTGTGCTTTGGCTCTTTAGTTTTGAATGTGAGAGGAAACTGGTCACCAGTTGAGATCACCACAGGTTGAGGAGAGATAATGCTTTATTTGAATAGAAAAATGAAGCCTCTTACTTGTCCCTTGAGAAAGTGGGTCTTGTCGAGTAATGGTCTATGGCTACGTCACTCTGCTGAAATGTTCATTTATATGGCTTCTAAATGAGGGGTGCTTCGCCAGGGACTTTGACCCATGACTGTGCATGGCTTTACCCCCTTGCTGTCTGGGTGAGTACTGCTGTTTCAAATATGGGCAAGTGTTATAAGATTATTTTATCTCTTACTGTAAAGCGTTTTGAGAGACTTTGTATGAGAGGCAATATAAAAATAAATTGAATTGAACTATGGCTTCACCTCCCCACTTTTTAGTGCTGAAACCTTTAGAGCAAAAAGTGCAGTGCTGTGACAAAGGACAAGATTAAGACGATGTCAGGAAAATGGTCATCTCTGGAGAGCCCTGACCCTCCAGGAGGGGTGTGTGTGTGTGTGGTGTGTTAGTTGTTGTCACATTTGCCTATGTGTTGGTTTAAACCCTTTCCACAACTGTGATAAATCATATTTGTGTCCTTAAGTTAGTTATTCTGAGTCATAAGATATCCAGAATCTACTTCCAGTTAATGCATTTCTATGAAGACAAGAAGACTTCTTAATTACACAAATATCTCTTTTACATAACATATCACTGTGCATTAAAAGCCCCCTGGTTAGCCTCCGAAAGGTGGAGGTCTGAACCATATCATATTACTTTCAGAATCCACAACTGCAATACTTTTTCTTTTAAAATAAAATAATCTTGGCTTAGGGTAATAGGTTTTTCCTGTAGAAATGTGATTTTGTATTTTATGACACTGCATCAATACATTATTTTAATAAATGGCTCTTGGTTCACCAGAAGTGCTGTATTTTGACAATATCAGCCAACCTTTTCATTTGTTTAAGCAGGAAAAGTAGGGTGCCAAAATAAAGCTACTCCAGAAGAATGTCTCAAGAATGTTTATGAAAACTCGGTTACAGCTACATTTATTAGAGTTAAAGCATAGTATTAATTTGTCATGCAGAATTCCAGGGAAGTGAGTAATTTCTGTATTTCTCTAAATGCCAGTGTTTCATATTTTGAGGTAACAATTGGCTTGTAAATATGAAACTAGCAACATAGACTATAATGTGACAAAAGGTATCAGAGATTTGTCATTATCTGGCAATAGTTATTGGATATATTTGCTGCCACGCTATGGCATTTCTCATAAAAGTAAGTTGGGGAATGAAAAGATTTATCACACCAGGCTCTCTGACAGTGGGCCAGAACTGTTAATGAATTAGATGATTTACTAGAGGTTAGAAGCGGCCATCCACTCCCTGTCTTCACAACACAGAGATTTCCTTAGCACACCTCATTCTTATCTCCATCAAGGCTCTCTGAGACTGTTTATGGATAAGCAGTTCAGTCCATGGAAGATCAGACGTTTTTCAAAGTTGTGACCACACTGACTATTAAGTTATCAAAATACAGAGAGCAAATCTCTTCCCGGACCCAGAATCTTTCTTGCTTATAAGGTTGCAGAGAGCTCTCCTCTGTAGATTTGTTGTTTATGACTCCTTTTAATCTCAAGCTCTCAACAATATTTTTGCATAGTGAGTAGATTATCCCAGGTATCCTGGGGATAAGTAGGAATATTATTGTCTCCTGGCAGTACATGGTGCCTCTGGGGCCTGAAAAAATGAATACCCCTTCAAAGGTGCTTATTATCTTAGGATGGCACAGAGACACTCATAGTCACTTATTTTTGTGTTTATTCTTTGTGGGACAGTGTGCTCTGGTTCAGAAGGGCCACTTTCCTAACCCAGAGTTAAGATAACAGAAATATATATATAATATATGCACACAAGAATGCATATATTGGCATTTCTCTTTTAAATGTTTCATTTCATAGAAAATACAGTTGTACTTAATAATTTATATGCAGAAGTAGAAACAAATCTCAGGAGCAAGACAGGAGGGAGAGATATAGTTTGCAGTTTATCAAGTTACAGGCCCTAATACCATATTTTTACTTCTGCCCTGCAGTAGACTGAATGTTTGTATCTCCCCCAGAATTCATATGTCAAAACCCTAATCTCCAGTGTGATGGTATTAGGAGGTGGGGCCTTTGGAAAGTAATTAGGTCATGAGGGTGGAGCCCTCATGAATGGGATTAGTGGCCTTATAAGAAGAGGCATGAGAGAGATGATGTCTCTCTCCACCCTGTGAAGACATAGTGAGAAGGCAATCATTCACAAATCAGGAAGAGGGCTCTCACCAGAACCTGACTGTGCTGGCACTCTGATCTTGGACTTCCAGCTCCCATACTCTGAGAAATAATTTTTTGTTATTTAAACAACCCAGTTTATGGTATGTCATAATAGCTGAACTGACTGCTTCCCTCTACCTCCACAATTGTATGTATTTTCCATTTAGACCATGACTCCATTTCTTTTTTTTAATTTTAATTTTTTAAAAAAATTAAGTATAGTTGATTTACAATGTTCTGTTAGTTTCAGGTGTACAGCAAAGTAATTCAGTTACATATATACATATATATGCATACATACACACACTTATATATTCTTTTTCAGATTTTTTTCCATTATAGGTTATTACAAGATATTAAACATAGTTCCCTGTAGGTCCTTGTTGTTTATCTGTTTTATATATAGTATTGTGTATATGTTAATCCTAAACTCCTAATTTATCCCTCTCACCCCTTTCCCCTTCAGTAACTGTAAGTTTGTTCTTCATGTCTGTGAGTCTGTTTTGTAAATAAGTTCATTGGTATTATATTTTTAGATTCGACATATAAGTGGTACTTCATGATATTTGTCTTTGTCTGACTTACTTTACTTAGCATGATAATCTCTAGGTCCATCCATGTTGCTGCAAATGGCATTATCCCATTCTTTTTTATGGCTGAGTAGTATTCCATTATATATATATATATATATATATATATATATATATATATATATATATATATCACATCTTCATTATTCATTTGTTGAAGTGCATTTAGTTTGCTTCCATGTCTTGGCTTTGGTAAATAATGCTGCTATGAACATTGGGGTGCATGTATCTTTTTGAATTAGAGTTTTTGTCTTTTCTGGGTATATACCCAGGAGTGGGATTGCTGGATCATATGGTAACTATATATTTAGTTTTTTAAGGACGATTACTCCATTTCTAAATGGATTAATCAACAGCTAACATTACAGCCTGGGGCTTTACTGTGTCACCTTTGTTCTCTTTTTCCCTCTGCTATACTTATGCACTGTCTCTGCAGCTACTGTGCATACATTCACTGTGCACCAGGACACAAGATCATTTACTTTTGCTCAAATGTGCCTAGTGTTTTCATGACTATAGGCCTCCATTCATGCTGATCTCTAAGAGTAAAATCTCTTTCACCATCTCTGAGTATTGAAAACCCACTCATCTTCAGTCCTTCCATAAGCCAAGTGGCAGAGATGAGCCTCAGTTTTCCATCTGCGAAATGAGGAATATATAGCATTCCCTTTTATTATGATTTTGGCAATCATGTGAAAATGTTTGATACTCTAGTAAACTGCCCTGGTGTTCTTCAATTAATCACTTCTCTGAGAACCAGGAATATGTTGTACTCAAAACACTCAGCCTATTATGCATGCATATGGAAATATCTTTTTCTATGCCTGTAGGCCTTGACGAAATGCTGAACATTATTTATGTCTATATAAATACCTAATACTTATAATATAGTGGGGGCTCTAGACTTAGTGGGAATTTAATAAATATTTTTAAAAATGGCCTGTCCCATATGTTCAATGTCCCAAATGTTCCAACATACATCTTGGACTATTTAGACCAGTACCAAATTGAACTTGGTATTAGTCCAATTCACCAAGTTTATTCTTGCTGCAATGCACCCATTACAATAAGTGCTCCTAGTTGCTACCTTTGGACATACTCTGCCAAAGAGACATGATATATGAAATACACCAACGTCACTTTTTAGTTCTGCATGACTTTCTTACAGTAACACCGTCCAACTGGCAAGTTGATGAAAGCCTAGAAATGGAACTTCATTTACAGGCTCTCCTGGTGCTTATAGATCATACATTTACTGCTTCATTTGTAGCGGTGTTTGTGCTGGTTTGTCTGTATTTCAGATAGCAACGCCATGAGCAAAATATTCATACTCCGTGGTGTGAGGGATACTTTACTTCAAGTGGCTTCTCTGATGCCAAAGGTACCACTTATGGCACAGAGAATGAAGGAGGCAATTAAAATATGTGACTTTGGTATTGCCACGTGCCAGCTGACATAGCATAATGTGACAGGCACACAAAAGAACTGTAAAACGCAAGACTTCTGAAGATGTGGTGGGCTCCTTTATCAGAATTTTAAGACTGGTTAAGATAAACTGTCTTTGCTTATTAATGGAGAGATTTGACACATTCCAGAAGCTGAGCTGTAGAGTCTCATTTTTTTCTCCATATCATTTAAGCATCATCTTTGATATCAACTGACCAGCTAGTGGACTAGGAACACCTTTGCCTTTTCAAAAATCTATACAAAAATGCCTCAAAGTGTTTTGGGTATACTTATGTATCCACAACCTATTTTTCCCCCTCAGAGGAAGCTGGCCTCTTCAAAATGTGTATGGAGACACAACTTTTGTATTGGCAGCTTAGTGTCCCACTCAAAACCACATCCTGCAAGGCACTGAGTGAGAGACCAGAGAATCCTCATGACGCCATCTTTAGATTGAGATCACATGGCTCTGAATAAGCCTGCTCTAGAGCTAGTAATTTTAGGTTTAAACATTTGCCAAATTGAGTTTCTCCAAACTGCATGTACCTTTCACCTCTGCCAATCAAACACAGAAGTTTAAACTATATGGAAGGAAAAGAGCAGCAGACCCCTCCAAATATCCATTATGCTTATATTTTGAAGAAAGAAATGGAAAAAAAAATTTTTTTTTTAAAGAAAGAGGTAAAGTTCGGCTCTCAGGCAGGGGCTTTCAAGTTCTCATATGTCTCAATGAAAGCCAACCTAATTAGTATAAATCAGAATTTTGTATTATAGACATTCGAGTATAATGAGTTCTATTATGACAGATTGCAGTAGGTAAGATATATGCTATTCAATGGAAAAAAATAAATATGATTCATTTCTTCATTAGAGGATGCTTATTTATAGTGCAATATATATCTACCTCCACTTTGACATTAAAGTTTTGACAGTTTTTTAACTATAAAATTTGATATTGTTGTGGCAGCTGCACTATTCAAATGATAGCTGCAGTACAGCTGCTATCAGTGAAGGAGATTTATTGCTTCCCTACATGGATAAGGATATATGCATATTTACTTTTAGTTTTATTGCTGATGTCCTGTATTTTAATGACACAAGGTGAGATAAAAGAACATTATAATCAAGAAGCCCTGCAAATGGCATACTTCTTATGAAACTTTGTTTTAACTGTATACAAATTCCCTGTCTTTTCTTTCAGTGAAACAGCCTAAATTGGTAGAGAGCTTATACTCCTGCAAGTTCCCTTATGCTTGTTTTTGGCATTTCTTTCACCAAAGACCCTGGAGAGGAGAAGAAAGGAAGGGAGGGGAGTAGACAAGATAGGACAAACGAGAAAAGAGAAGAGAGATGAGTGAGTAACGTAAAGTAGTTCAAATAATTTTGTGTGTGTGTGTGTGTGTGTGTGTGTGTGTGGTAACTAATTCCTGACGGAGGGTGATTGATTTGAAACTTGGGATTCAACTTCAAGCCAGTTTGGAAGCACATAACTTGCTGCTCAATAGACAATAAAGAAAAGGGATTGAAAGTTGAAAAACTTTTTTTCCAACTGATTTTGTCTCTTATTCTTTTTCTTAATATTGTCTTGAGCCAATAACCTAGTGACAGATGGGTAGAATTCACAGTTCTTGGCAGTTTTGATTAGATCCGATAAGCATTCAGATCTATTTGGTATTGAAACAGAGTTGGAAATCACATGAAGACAGCCTTTCTCAGAAGAGTCCCATTACTTGGTAGTTTCTGATGGGTTGAAAGTACTGCTAGGAGGGTCTTTGGAGTATTTGGGGATTTCATGATTGATATCAGGCAACCCAGAAGTGCCTGATGTGCTTTCAATGGTATTAATGACATTCTGTAAGACAGAGAAAAGTTTTGATGTGTTCTTTCATTATCCCAAATCCTTGAACTTTCCCATATACTCATTTCCTCCTCTCATTTTTTTTTTGTTTAGACTTGTGGGTTTAGAATGCTATTTTAATTATTCCTATTTAAACACTAATAAATCTGTGAAATTAGCAGATTTATGCACCCTACAGCATATGAGATTTAAGGAGACCTGTTTTGATCTTTCAATTACCAGAGAAGTATTTTATAGCTCTCAAAATTTCATCACATACCTATTAGAAAATAAACTGGCAATTCAAAAGTTGTTAAGTAAGGAGACCAGGTTATTTTACCTGTACTTATAGAAAATGAAAAGACAGATTCCTGCTGTCTCTTTCCTCTTTTTCTCAGTCATCTGGTAGCATTGTTGGTATTTTAAGCTAATTTGATGTTTTAGGTACTCACTTTTGCACTATAGTCCTATGTGGGGATTGTTCTTTACTCTTTAGCCATATGTAAAACACATTTCCTTTATATATTTATCAGACTGCAACTCCTAAAAAGTTCATAGGTGTCTTTTTAACAAAGTCCAAATTGCCGCCCTTCTGAATTAGACAGTTTTGGTACATGAATTATTGTTCCTGTAATAATTGCTTGCAACTGAATAACACATGGAGACCATCTTCGATAAATATAGAAATAACTGAGTTTGCTAAATAGTCTTTGCATTATTTCATTATAAAGTTATGCCAGTCAATTAACTCCAGCATGTGAACACATTATGCATCAAATACTGAAATGAAAACATGAGGATCTCTTACGGCCTTGAATGATTTGATACCTGTTTTGTGGGGGATAGTGGGAGGGAGGTACTCACCTCCTTATTTCCTCATGCATAAATGTCTTGGTTTAAAAATACTTATTAAAAATATGAGTAAATCTCCAAGATAACTATTTTTTAGTACCAGTCACCCTACCCTCCATCACTAGCCCCACTTCCCACCGTATAACCGGGCAACCAATGACAGATTTTACTCCTAATGGATATTTTACCCAGATCCATTTTAAAGATTATGGACATATGGGTTCTAATTTTCAGGTGTTTTCTAAATAAACCTTTAGTGTGTATGTGTGCTTATGGTAATTCAGTTTTCTCACTGATGTGAAAAAACCTATAAAAATGTAGAATTTCATACATTCCCGTTAAGATTTTAATATTAAACATTATAAGTGACAGCACTTATCAAAAGTATGAAATTTTACTTTGAGTTGTACAGATGAGAAGACTTCTGGTGAAGAGAAAATCATCACATGAATAAGATTACAAATAAATTTAAATTATTTTTGGTAAGTGCTTAACCATATTTTATCCTAAAATTAGTCCTGTCACTTGATTAAAAGTAATGACATCTTTGCTTCAGTAAACTTAACATAATAATAATAATTATTGTAATAATTTAAAAGTAATAATTTGCTTTTCATTTATTTATTTCAAATTCCGTAGCCTAAAGATGCTGCAGGAACTTAACTGATTGATGGATTGATTTCAGTTTAATTTATGCTTCCTCAGCACACTTGGATTGATCATTTTTGATAGGATCACCTGATCACCAGTTAGTTAGTAACTGGAAATTTGAGTAAGCTGTCATATATCCAATTTTAAACTTTGAAGAAGTTTGTAAATGGTCCCTCTCTAAAGTGGGCAGGTAAAGTTGAAGGATTAAAATTTTTCAAATTCATTTTCATTGAGGATGCATTGTCCCTTTTCTCATGGAGAAGAATGGCTGCATCATCCTTTGCTTCCAAGTAGTGACTGCATTTGGGGTTGGATGGGTGAGAGGGTGGTGGTATGAAGAAGTAATTAAGAAACCTGGTCCTGTATTGGGAATTTGAAAGCATCCTAGCATGTCATTCCTACAACAAACCTAGAAAATAGTATGATTGGACATGTTAAGTAACTGAGGAAAAGAGAAATTAGGTAAGTTGTATAAGTCACCCAGCTATATGAGGCACAGTCAACATGCAGGAGCTGCCAGAATAATCGTTGAGACTGTAGACAAACGTTCTCCAATAGATATATGCGAGCCACAGATACAAGCCTCATATATAATTTTAAGTTTTCTAGTTACATGCAAAGAGTAAAAGGAAACAGGTGGAATTAATTCCAATAATGTATTTTACCAAATGTACCTTTTTTATTTCAAGATATGATAAAATTACTATTAATATGTTACATTTTTCTCGTACTGTACAAAATTCAGTGTGTATTTTCACTTACAACATGTCTCATTTTGAGCTAGTCACATGTCAAGGGCTCAGTAACTGTATGGCTGGTGGGTACCATATTGGACAACATAGCATTAGAGTCCTTGAGGAAACCAAAAGTGGCACACACAGTATTGTAATTGATTAACTAGTAATCATTGAATCATTAACTAGTAATCAATGAAAATGGCCAGAAATTCCAGAGAAAATGATCCTCCTGACATAAACATTAATTTAGGGCCATGCACGGGTGGTTTCGTTAGGGAAGAATATATTTCCTAAGGGAAAATGCTACCTTGATAAATAAATTAGAGCACAGAATAGCACAGAGATGTTCAAGTCTGCTAGTTGGTGAAGCTCAAGAGACATGGTTTCCTGCCTTCATAATCTTATTAATTCAATCAACAAAGATTGTTAAGTGCTACTGTTAGGAAAGGATCGCTACCCGAGGTGCACAGAAGCCAATACTATGGCACTGGCTTTTGAGAAAAGGAAGACCTTTATTGTGAGGTCCACTGGCGAGGAGACAGGAGGCAGGGCTCAAATCTGTCTCTCCTATCCAGGGTTCAGGGTGAAATTTAAGGAGTTAGGAGAATTTCATACTTGGAAGCTGACTGGCTGGTTTTGAATTAGTAATCAAGCTACTTGGGCTCCTGAAAGCCAGATTTTTCTTATTGAAGGATTTGCTTTGTAAAGAGCTCTGGTGGCAACATTTCTATTCTTTGAGTTCTGTAGGCTGAAGATTCTTGTTCTGAGGTCATGATGGAGACACATATTCCTGTCTTGCTTATGCATAGTGATGTCTCTGTAAAATAACTCCAGGTTTGATTAATCAACAACCTGTTTTAAAGAAGCAAAACCAGTTTAAAGTGGTCAGT
Organism: Grampus griseus; assembly: GCF_964374135.1. Taxonomy (NCBI): domain Eukaryota; kingdom Metazoa; phylum Chordata; class Mammalia; order Artiodactyla; family Delphinidae; genus Grampus; species Grampus griseus. The sequence continues at coordinate 84,802,612 of NC_139001.1, read as the reverse complement.
GTTTTATGTGTCATTTCACCACTGTCTCTGAACTGCACTAGGTATCAGAAAATAAAAACATAAATATGACGTCTGTCTAGCCCATTGTTCCAAGAGGTCTGCCTCCTAGCCTGTGATATGCCAGCATATACATTCAAAGGGAGAGGACAAGTTTTTTTTAAAACTGGACATCAACAAATATTCAAAGGGACTGAAGGACCATACCAGCTATACCAGCTAGCTCAATGCCAGACACATTATCTGTACGTACAAAAGGCAACCAATCTAGCAAAGAAAAGCAGTAAAAAAGTTCATCTAGAAAATGGCCAGGTCCAACTGTTAACATATGGCCTTCGTGGCTGGGAAGATTTTAGAGTCTGCAAAAAGGGATTGGCAGTGAAATAAGTTCACCTAAAGAGGATAGAGGATACAGGTGTTTAATGGCTGGTGTAATTAATCAGTAGCTCTGCTTATAATTTAACTATATTGGTTTTTAAGTTCTTTTTAAATAATTGCTTTCTTCCATGTGGATTTCCTCACCCAATAAAATGAGAATAATGTGCATCTACCTCATAAGGCTGCTGTACAAAATAAATTAATTAAGAACATGTCTCTGGTATATCATGGCCTGGGTTCAAACCTTGGATCTGCCTCTTACTCTCTGTGTGATGTGGGATGAGTTACTTACGTTCCCCATTCCTCAGTTTTATCACTGTGAAAGGAGGTCAATGACCCTTTCACTCACTGGTTTTATTGAAGATTAAATTAATCAATAAACGCAAAAAGATTAGAATATTGCCTAGCACCTAATTGCTTAGTGGGTATTAGTAGTTATTATCATCATTATTAAAATTACCTGGGGAATTTTAAATGATACCCTTTCCAAGATTCTATTTCATAGCTGCTGATTTGGCTTCTTGGGAATCTCTAGTGCTGTGAAGTTCCTCAGTGGGTCTGAGGACCATGGAGTTTGGAAACCACCCTGATGGATGGAGGAAAAGTATGCCAGAGAAGTCAAACATCCTCAAGGTGAGTTGTCAATCACAACAGCAGTGATTTTGTCTGGGCCCCGCCCTAGCATCACCAAGAAATTTTAAACACCTGGACAGCCCCCAGACCAATTAAATCAGAATCTGGAGGTGGGTTCCAACTATCAGTATTTCAAAAGCTCCTGAAGTGGTAGCAGTGCATGAAGAGGGTCGAGCACCCATGAACTAAGGTATGTTTAAATTCCACATTCTAAATTTTTTTTTTTGGAAAAATGCTTCTAAGGTTTAAGATGATGGCAAATTGACATAAAAAATAGCACATTAAGAAGAGCATTGTGAAAAGGGTACTTAACTGACCCAGTGTTATCTTTCGCTGCCCTTTTTTATATGGATGAATAAAGACAGATAGGAGTTAATTGCTCTTCAGTTAGATCGAGGTCAGTCTTTTGTACTGAAGTCTTAGAAGTAGGTTAAACAGGAAGGTATTACTTGCACTACTGTACTTAACCTTGACTTAGGTCATTTAATGCAGTGTTTCCTAAACTTAGTTGAGCATAAGAATCACCTAGGAAGCAACTTCAAACATAGATATCTCAGCCTCACCTCAAAAGACTTTTATTTGATGGGTTTAAGATAGGACCCAGGAATTTGAGTTCCTTGAAAGCTTCCCAGATAATCCTTATGATATTATTGTCATTTGCTATATGTAGTGAATCAAGGTACTAATGGTGGCAAAATTGATGCTTTTAGTAATCAGAAAATGTTGGCTTAATAAAAGAAAACCAGTAGTTAATTGTTTCCCCTCTGGCATACAGTTAGCTAAATAGACCTGCCCAGGCCATGACTTACCTAGAAAATGACTGTTTCCTATCTCCTGTTTGGTAATTGGTATCCAATAGGATCAAATATTATGAACAACTTACTAATGACAGAGAGCAATTTCTAGGTACTTTGTTATATAATTAATTCTCACCACAGTCCTTTGGGTAAGAAATATTGCCTCCATTTTACAAATTGGGAAACCAAAGCCTCAAATGGTTAAATAATTTAGTTGCAATCATATAACAGGTAAAAGTAATGGGACCTGAATTAGAATCCAGGTCTATGTAACTTCAAACCTATGCTGATAAAATTAGTGAGCATCAATATCCAACGAATGCCACTCCTAACAAGAATCAGTGGCAGACAAAAATAGCCAACCCCCAATGTAAATATTTTGGTATGTATTCATTCTGACATAAATTAAAAAATAATTTTCCTGTTATGCATGAAGTCTGAGCAGTGAGAAAATAAAGGTTTTTTTAAAAAAATATTTCTCTAAGCAGTTGGGTTTAAGAGGCTCTGTATACGCATGCCCCTAATTTCATGTGTTTACAATGAATGTGATCATCACAGTCAACCAAGGCAGACCTCTGTGATGAAGAATGGCTGACTCCTTTAATAAGGTGTTTCAAATGACTATTAAGTAAGTCCTTAAGGAGCAGCAATTTACACCCTCAAATAAGCTTTGGAGTCAAATTTAGGAAAAAATTGGAGAGAGTTTTCTAAAAGACCCATAATATTTCCATAACCTTAAGGCAATATAGACTGACCTTGCTCTAACAATGAAATTCAAGGGGCAAAAGATGCTCCAAGTAATAATGAGAAGGAATGATATTGCAAGTTTTGTTATCTGAAAATATATGTTTTAAATTACTATTTGCTCCTTTGGACATTTTGAGTCTGTTTAGGCACAGGCTTGGTCTGTGGCATTGGGATTTAACCTTCCTGTAGTGAATCAGATGTCCTTCCTTGTGCTCCAGTAGAACCTTGTGTCTAGTATCATTGCCAGCCTAGTATTCAATAGTTCATCTGCTATCTAGGCTTGATCACGTTTGCCAGTGTCTAGCTCACAGTCAGACATCTGGCTGGCTCTCAGTAAATGTCTGTTGGAAGAATGAGTTGATGGGATTTATGGAATGAAGAGCTTGGAAGTTTGGAACTGAGCCATGATTTTTCTAATCGGATTCTTTACTCAGCGTAGAGTTCTTTGAGCCTTGCTTCCAATCATCTAGTAGCTCATGGAATGACTACATGCTATTGAAAATTTTTTTAATCCCTCAAGGGAGCAGTTGGTTGGATTCAGGTGTCTATAACTTATGGGTAGGCCTGAAAACACTTTCAATTTAAAAAAGAAAAGTTATCTATTATTCTGACTTTTGATAGGAAGTTAAAAACATACCTGAAAAAGACACTGCAGTTGGAGCTACTCTAAGGAGTTTAAATAGGTATATACATGGCTTTGCATTAGAGCATAGCACTACTGTTTGACAGGCTAAAAAATGAAGAGCAAGTAGCAACAGTGGCATATGATATATTCAAAAAGACTGAAAAATGTATTCTTTGACCAAATGGTGTAAATTAAAGTAAGCTGTCAAATTGACAGCTCAATCATGCCATCTTCACAGTAACACATATTGTACCATGGTGGAAATTGTTTCAATTTTATAGAGAAATATGAGATCTGAGGAAAAATAGCCTGAAATGCTTTTTTTGCAATTTTAGAATCATCATTAGTTTCTAGAATCCACTCCAAACATAGCCAGAAGAATAACCATAATAAATCATGATAATTTATATCATAGCTTATTTTGGGGAAGTAGCATCAGATACACTTCATACTACTTACTCAAACTATAATTATTTTCATTAAACTATAAAATTGCTTACAGCAGATTTACTCTAAACACATAAAATCATATCCTTAACAATGAGCGCTACTAGACCACAAGTGTTCACAATAACTGAAGTCAAGTGTAAAATAGCGGTCCTTGATTTATACTTTTTAATTATATATCTTTGTAGACATAATCAATGTACTTTTGTGGGTTTATAATATATTCCTTTTTATTTTGTTGAAACATCCGACAGGCTTATTCGGTCTCCATCCTGTTAATTAAAAGGTAGTATCAAAAGAAACTTATGAAAATGATATCAGGTGCCTATTAACACAAAATCCCAAATAGTTTGCATCTGTCCAGAGTACAGATTAATCCAGAAATGAGGGATCTGGGGAAAAAGCTGATGGGTTTTGTGCTTTGCAAAATGGGGAGGTGATAAGAAAGGTGGTTGAATAATTGAAAATTGAGGAGATCTAAATATTGCTCTGCTATCAGTGATATATTTCATACAAGATAAGGGAAAAACTAGGATATTGAAAGCAGTACATTTGAAATTGTATACCTTCCAATATTCTTGTTGTTACCAAAATATATATTTACCAGTTACCTCTATGGCTTTTTTTTTTTAACTGCTGTCTTTGCCAACCCAAGAAATGTTTGTCTTTGGAAACTTTGTTCCACCCTGTGATATCTGGGAATTTCACTTAATACCTGTGGTGTGTTTTTTTGAGTAGAAGAGAATATGACACTTAATGGTAGGGAAAATGATATTTCTTAGCGAAAAGCTTATCAGTTGGTTCTTTTTGCTGAGAGTCCTACTCACTGCCATCTGTATAGATACACACACACACACACACACATATATATATACATACATACATATATATGCCTTGATGTATATATATATAAATATATATAATTTGGAATCACTCATAATAAATCAGTTTGTTCCTTGGTCAAATTGTGTTTCTATTTGAAAACTACTGTCTTGAACACATTTTTTTGAAGGAATAGAAACAAAATTCAGGAAAAAAAATCTGTGTTTATATAACTCAAGTGAACGTGTGAAAATTAAATTTAATGTAGCTTAAATATCACAGGGCAGTGCAATTTTCATCATTAGAGGTGGTGATGAAGAAACCTACAAAAGTTTGAATAGGAAACAACAGTATATTTAAGTAAATTTGGTACTTTTTGGGTAGCAATTGGATGATAGACCTAGCCTTGAAGAGATACTGGCTATTTTGACGTTATAGATTATATTTCACATAATATAATAATTCTAGTTTATTGTGTATTATTTTATCTGCCTCATTTAATTTGGATTTGTATCACTTTAAAATGACTGGTTGTATATAATTTTGTCTTGCAAGATACAAAGGATCAGCCTCAATTATGAGTGACTTTCAAATCATATCCATAAAATCAGATTAAAATGCTTAACCCTGTCTCAGAGTCTCCAGATAAATTGACTTTCAAAATCAACAATTTAGTGATATTTGAGTATTTTAGTCATAGCTCTCACTTGTAAATTTAAAGATAATTTTAAAAAGGCATTGGTATTGTTTCCTTGTATGAAAGATTAATTTATTGTGTATAATTTATAAAATATATGAACAAAATGTTTTCTGCTTTTTCCCTACTCCTCTGGTCTCACCCTCATAGAATAAAGATAATGCTAAGTGGCTATGACTCTGAGATTAAACTCATGCAAGTCAGACGTTTTCAGGCATTTGAGTAAAAACAGAATGCTTTGGTCTAAAAAATTTCCAGAAGTACATTATAATAGACTTATACTAAATCCCTACTGTGCATACAAATAATACTATAGTCACTAGGGGTGAATGAATGATTCACAGCTAGTGAATGGTATCTTTTTAGATAGTCACCTCAAAATATATATTAGTTAAAACTTTCCACAAGTGACAGAAAATGGAATCTAGTCCTGAGGTGCAGTTGGTTTCAAGCTTAGTTTGATACAGGGATTCAGACTAAGCTCTAAGGACCTAGTCTCCCTTAATCCCTTAGCTGGACCCTGCTTCTCTCCATGTTTTGGTTTCATATTCAGGTTCAATGTTTGTGAGCAAGCTGGCTCTCCAGCCACAGTCTCCCCGCCTTACAACTCCATGCTGGGAGTGGTTGCAAGAGTGCTGAGACTGAGTCACTCTGACTAGACAAGCTTCAGCCATGTGTTCACCTCTGAACCAATCATGAGGCCATTGAATGGGTGCTCACCTTGCTTAATGCTAGGTCACATGCCCGTTGTTGGATTCCAGCAAAGAGCATCACCAACATCACATGAAGTGCAGTGTCTCCAAATAAATTAGGGAATATTGCTGGAAGAAGAGGAAGCGCATGCTAAGAAAGCACACACATTAGCATCTGTTTAGGCATTTATGGAATGCTAGCCTTACTCACGATGTTTCTGGAACTCTTAGTATGGAAAGCGTATGAATCATTCCTTCAAAAATGTCTTACTATTCTATATTTCTAGTACATTTTCTATTGAACAAGATTTTATAAAGTTTAATTAGCCATCTCACTTGTTAGCCCTGCTGTGACTATTGATTAGTTCCAGATAGAAATTGTCTACATAGGAAAAGAGTTTGCTCTTGTTGAGAATATTCAAAAGAGTGCACCAGATAGTCTCATGTTAATTCCAGAAGCTCAAGTCTGAAAATATTCTGGTAAAATATCAGTATCATTGGCATAAATGTGTAATATTCCAAGTTGACTGCCTTGAAAGAGTCCACACTAATTTAGAGATAGATAGTCTGGTTTATTTGGGTACAGAATATCCCTCTAGAGTGGTGTGGTTATAAGCATAAGCTTTGGAGCTTGATTACCTGGGCTTAAATCCCAGGTTAGCCACTGTGTGATCTTGGAAAAGTTATTTAGGCCCCCTCTATCTCAAAATTTTCATATGTAAAATAGTACAAATAACAATTATAATAATACGTATTGCATTGGATTGTTGGGGATAACTTTGGTCTTGGGCAAACCTCTGCTCATTTCTAGGCTTTAGTTTCTTCACCTATAACATGTTTTCTTGTAGCGACGAAATTGGATTATTTTATAGGTAATGATACAATCCAGAATAAAATAGTGACCAGAATTGGCTTGGAGTTAATTAAGCAAGACATCCCAGTAGATAAATGTTTGGAACATGGTTTTGAAGTATATCAGGGAAAAAGATTAGTGGAAGAAAAAGAAAATAATAAGAGGGTTTTCCCAGGTGACGCTAAGTGAGGGACAGCAGCAGTTGAGGCATAGAGGTAGAATTCATTAAATAATTTGTTTGGGATGGCTACCTTTGTTTTGGTCAGTGTATTGAAATATATTGTGAAATTATAATACAGTTGACCCTTGAACAACATGGGTCCACTTATACACAGATCTTTTCAATGGTAAATGCTACAGTAGTATGTGATTGGTGATTGGTTGGATCTGAAACGTGGAACCAAGGATATGGAAGAAGCTTGGCTACTGAGGGTGAACTCTAAGTTACAGTGGGATTTCTGACTTCGTGGGGAATGGGCAACCCTCATCCCCGTGTTGTTCACAGGCCAACTGTAGCTGAATAGAGAGAGGCATGAAGGATTCTTTTACTACACAGTATTGAAGCCCTGGCTTAAGATTTTTTAAGCAGTTAAGTTTCTCTAAATCTGTGAGTAGGAGAATATGTGGTATTTGAGATGATGACAAACATTTTGAAACAATTTACACAGAGCAGCTTTTCAAGAAATGTGTGTTGCTTTGAAATTCACTGAACTTAAAAATAGGTACTCCTGGTGGTGGGGTGATGTGATGAATTGGGAGATTGGGATTGACATATATACACCAAGATGTATAAAATAGATAACTAATAAGAACCTGCTGTGTAAAAAATAAATAAATAAAATTCAAACAAACAAACAAAACTGAGCACTGCACCCAGGCCTTTTCAATCTTTTGAGTGACTGGACTTTATCATTAAGGAATCTGGTTTTATTTTTTCCCCAAGAGTTCACAAGTGTAGTATCTCTGGGTTTTTTTTTTTTCTGTTTGAGAATGTCTCTGATGTCTTTACACTTCTAGGTCAACTTGGTCTATGACCTATCCCACTCCCAGGGGTACAGTTCCTTGGTGTCCTTGAAACTGCTCCCCCAATTCACCCCAGAGGCCCAGATAATGGCAAGCCCCAATTCCTCCTGCCTCCTTGAGAACAGGAGGAAGGAAGGAAGGGTTTCTGTTCCTAGGAATGTTTCCTTGACTTTTCCCTGAGTTTGCCTAATCACCACTTAATCAATTCTCTCCAAATTGGAGAGCAAGCTGAAAATATGTTCGCCAAAGTGTGAACACGAGTCCGAAGGCAGGCAGAATGGCAGAGTTGTCACAAGCCTGAGCCCAAGCTCTGGAGTCAGACCACCTGGGTGTGCATTTCAGCTCACTCCCTACCAAGGGGCCCCTACCTTTTTTGTGCCATGTGTCCCTTTGGCAGTCTGGTGAAGCCTGAAGACCCCTTTTTCAATGTTTCTGAATGTCTAAAATAAAATACATAGCATTACAAAGCAGGCCAATTGTATTAAAATAAAGTTATCAAAATATTTTTAAATGTGATGATATAGTAATATACAAACCATGAGATCTAGAAGCACATCTAATAACTTGTCATTTCAAAGCAGTGATGAGTGTAAGCAATATTTGGAGAAATTTGTGCAGCAACTGTAATGTGTATGAATATACATGTGATTTCTGTTGGTGAAAAAGTCTATGGTACAACAATAATAATGTAGCTCATTGCATACATTTATGACGAAGAAAGGCTAAATGTCAGCTAGAGGTCAATGAAATTAAAAAATCTGGGTTTCTTGTCAGGTTTGAAGACCCCCTGAATTCTATATAGGAACCCTTGATGCTACCAGTTCCACAGCCTTGGGCAAAAATTACTTAACTTCTCTCAACCTTAGTTCCCCATCAGCAAAACAGGGGTCACAAGAGTGGATAGTATAACTGGTAGCATTAGGGGTCCTTATATAAAGGAAATAGTTCGTGTAAATCACCTACTGTAGCTGGCACAGAGGACACTCAATAAATAGCGCCATTGTTAAGGATGGTAGACTTTTGAGTACTTACGTTTCATGTTCTTCACTTAAAAGTATTGGATAAATTATGTATTGCTGAAACACTATATGAACATTTGTTATTTTTATAATCATAAAAAAGTTACTTTCAGTTCAGAAATACATACAGCTAGCAATAAAAAAAAGGTACTAAGTTGGATTACTAAGACATCTTCTCATGTCATTCTCTTGATAAAATGTCATTTTAGTCATATACACTGGCCTTTACTTTTATTTTTTAACATCTTTAGTGGAGTATAATTGCTTTACAATGGTGTCTGCTTTATGACAAAGTGAATCAGCTATACATATACATATATCCCTATATCTCCTCTCTTTTGCGTCCCCTCCCACCCTCCCTATCCCATCCCTCTAGGTGGTCACAAAGCACCGAGCTGATCTCCCTGTGCTATGCGGCTGCTTCCCACCAGCTATCGATTTTACATTTGGTAGTATATATAAGTCCATGACACTATCAGTTCGTCCTAGCTTACCCTTCCCCTCCCTGTGTCCTGAAGTCCATTCTCTACGTCTGCATCTTTATTACTGTCTTGCCCTTAGGTTTTTCAGAACCTTTTTTTTTTTTTTAGATTCCATATATATGTGTTAGCATATGGTATTTGTTTTTCTCTTTTGACTTACTTCACTCTGTATGACAGACTATAGGTCCATCCACCTCACTACAAATAACTTAATTTTGTTTCTTTTTATGGCTGATTCCATTGTATATATGTGCCACATCTTCTTTATCCATTTATCTGTCAATAGACACTTAGGCTGCTTCCATGTCCTGGATATGGTAATTAGAGATGCAATGCACGTTGTGGTACATGACTCTTTGGAATTATGGTTTTCTCAGGGAATATGCCCAGTAGCAGGATTGCTGGGTCATATGGTAGTTCTATTTTTAGTTTTTTAAGGAACCTCCATACTGTTCTCCATAGTGGCTGTATCAATTAACATTCCCACCAACAGTGCAAGAGGGTTCCCTTTTCTCCACACGCTCTCCAGCATTTTTTGTTTGTAGATTTTTGATGATGGCCATTCTGAATGGTATGAGGTGATACCTCACTGTAGTTTTGATTTGCACTTCTCTAATGATTAGGGATGTTGAGCATCCTTTCATGTGTTTGTTGGCAATCTGTATATCTTCTTTGGAGAAATGTGTGCTTAGGTCTTCTGCCCATTTTTGGATTGGGTTGTTTGTTTTTTGATATTGAGCTCTATGAGCTGCTTGTAAATTTTGGAGATTAATCCTTTGTTGCTTCATTTGCAAATATTTTCTCTCATTCTGAGGGTTGTCTTGTCATCTTGTTTATGTTTTCATTTGCTGTGCAAAAGCTTTTAAGTTTCATTAGGTCCCATTTGTTTATTTTTGTTTTTATTTCCATTTCTCTAGGAGGTGGGTCAAAAAGAATCTTGCTGTGATTTATGTCATAGAGTGTTCTGCCTATGTTTTCCTCTAAGAGTTTGATAGTGTCTGGCCTTACATTTAGGTCTTTAATCCATTTTGAGTTTATTTTTGTGTATGGAGTTAGGGAGTGTTCCAATTTCATTCTTTTACATGTGGCTGTCCAGTTTTCCCAGCACCACTTATTGAAGAGGCTGTCTTTTCTCCATTGTATATTCTTGCCTCTTTTATCAAAAATAAGGTGACCATCTGTGCGTGGGTTTATCTCTGTGCTTTCTATCCTGTTCCATTGATTTATATTTCCGTTTTTGTGCCAGTACCATCCTGTCTTGATTACTGTAGCTTTGTAGTGTAGTCTGAAGTCTGGGAGCTTGATTCCTCAAGCTCCATTTTTCGTTCTCAAGATTACTTTGGTGCTTAGGGGTCTTTTGTGTTTCCATACAAACTGTGAAAGTTTTTGTTCTAGTTCTGTAAAAAATGCCATTGGTAGTTTGATAGGGATTGCACTGAATCTGTAGAATGAGTTGGGTAGTATAGTCATTTTCACAATGTTGATTTTTCCAATTCAAGAACATAGTATATCTCTCCATCTGTTTGTATCATCTTTAACTTCTTTCATCAGTGTCTTTCAGATTTTTCATAATTAGTGTATCGGAATGCAAGAAATTTCTATGCATTAATTTTGTATGCTGATATTTTACTAAATTCATTGATTAGCTCTAGTAGTTTTCTGGTAGCATCTTTAGGATTCTCTATGTATAGTATCATTTCATCTGCAAACAGTGACAGCTTTATTTCTTATTTTCCAATTTGGATTCCTTTTATTTCTTTTTCCTCTCTGATTGCTGTGGGTAAAACTTCCAAAACTATGTTGAATAACAGTGGTGAGAGTGCACAACCTTGTCTTGCTCCTGATCTTAATGGAAATGTTTTCAATTTTTCACCATTGAGAATGATGTTGGCTGTGGTTTTGTCATATATGGCCTTTATTATGTTTGGGTAAGTTCCCTCTATGCCTACTTTCTGGAGGGTTTTATCATAAATGGGTGTTGAATTTTGTCAAAAGCTTTTTCTGCATCTACTGAGATGATCATATGGTTTTTCTCCTTCAGTTTGTTACAGTATGGTTTATCACATTGATTGATTTGCATATATTGAAGAATCCTTGCATACCTGGGATAAACCGACTTGATCATGGTATATGATCCTTTTAATGAGCTGTTGGATTCTGTTGGCTAGTATTTTGTTGAGGATATTTGCATCTACGTTCATCAGTGATATTGGCCCGTAGTTTTCGTTCTTTGAAACATCTTTGTCTCGTTTTGGTATCAGGGTGATGGTGACCTCATAGAATGAGTTTGGAGGGTTCCTCCCTCTGCTATATTTTGGAAGAGTTTGAGAAGGATAGGTGTTAGCTCTTCTCTAAATATTTGATAGAATTCGCCTGTGAAGACATCTCGTCCTGGGCTGTTTTTGTTGGAAGATTTTTAATCACAGTCTTAATTACAATGCTTGTTGATTGGTGTGTTTATAGTTTGTATTTTTTCCTGGTTCAGTCTCAGAAGGTTGTGCTTTTGTAACAATTTGTCCATTTCTTCCAGGTTGTCCATTTTACTGGCATATAGCTGCTTCTGGTAATCTCTCATGATCCTTTGTATTTCTGCAGTGTCAATTGTTACTTCTCCTTTTTCATGTCTAATTCTATTGATTTGAATCTTCTCCCTTTTTTTCTTGATGAATCTGGGTAATGGTTTATCAATTTTGTTTATCTTCTCAAAGAACCAGCTTTTAGTTTTATTGATCTTTGCTATCTTTTCCTTCATTTCTTTTCCATTTATTTCTGATCTGATCTTTATGATTTCTTTCCTTCTGCTAACTTTGGGGTTTTTTTGTTCTTCTTTCTCTAATTGCTTTAAGTATAAGGTTAGGTTGTTTATTTGAGATGTTTCTTGTTTCTTGAGGTAAGACTGTATTGCCATAAATTTCCCTTTTAGAATTGCTTTTGCTGTATCCCATAGGATTTGGGTTATCGTGTTTTCATTGTCATTTGTTTCTAAATATTTTTTGATTTCCTCTTTGATTTTTTCAGTGATCTCTTGTTTATTAACTAATGTATTGTTTAGCTTCCATGTGTTTGTATTTTTTAAAGATTTTTTCCTGTAATTGATATCTAGTCTCATAGCATTGTGGTCGGAAAGGATACTTGATACAATTTCAATATTCTTAAATTTACCAAGGCTTGATTTGTGATCCAAGGTATGATCTATGCGGGAGAATGTTCCGTGAGCACTTGAGAAGAAAGTGTATTCTGTTGTTTTGGATGGAATGTCCTATAAATATCAATTGAGTCCATCTTGTTTAATATATCATTTAAAGCTTGTGTTTCCTTATTTATTTTCATTTGGGATGATCTGTCCATTGGTGAAAGTGGGGTGTTAAAGTCCCCTACTATGATTGTGTTGCTGTTGATTTCCCCTTTTATGGCTGTTAGCATTTGCCTTATGTATTGAGTTGCTCCTGTGTTGGGTGCATAAATATTTACAATTGTTATATCTTCTTCTTGGATTGATCCCTTGATCATTATGTAGTGTTCTTGTTTGTCTCTTGTAATAGTCTTTATTTTAATGTCTGTTTTGTCGGATATGAGAATTGCTACTCCAGCTTTCTTTTGATTTCCATTTGCATGGAATATCTTTCTTCATCCCCTAACTTTTAGTCTGTATGTGTCCCTAGGTCTCAAGTGGGTCTCTTGTAGACACCATATATATGGGTCTTGCTTTTTTATCCATTCAGCCAGTCTATGTCTTTTGGTTGGAGCATTAATCCATTTACATTTAAGGTAGTTATCGATATGTATGTTCTTATTATCATTTTCTTAATTGTTGTGGGTTTGTTATTGTAGGCCTTTTACTTCTCTTGTGTTTCCTGCCTAGAGAATTTCCTTTAGCATTTGTTGTAAAGCTGGTTTGGTGGTGCTGAATTCTCTTAGCTTTTGCTTGTCTGTAAAGGTTTTAATTTCTCCATCAAATCTGAATGAGATCCTTGCTGGGTAGAGCAATCTTGGTTGTAGGTTTTTCCCTTTCATCACTTTAAATATGTTCTGCCACTCCCTTCTGGCTTGCAGAGTTCCTGCTGAAAGATCATCTGTTAACCTATGGGGATTCCCTTTTATGTTATTTTTGCTTTTCCCTTGCTGCTTTTAATACTTCTCTGTAATTAATTTTTGATAGTTTGATTGATATGTGTCTTGGTGTGTTTCTCCTTGGATTTATCCAAGGAGACTCTCTTGGGACTCTCTGCACTTCCTGGAGTTGATTGACTATTTCTTTTCCCATGTTAGGGTAGTTTTCAACTGTAATCTCTTCAAATATTTCCTCAGTCCCTTTCTTTTTCTCTTCTTTTTTTGTGTCCCCTATAATTCGAATGCATTTAATGTTGTCCCAGAGGTCTCTGAGACTGTCCTCAATTCTTTTCATTATTTTTTCTTTATTCTGCTCTGCAGTAGTTATTTCCACTATTTTATTTCCAGGTCACTTATCCATTCTTCTGCCTCAGTTATCCTGCTATTGGTTCATTCTAGAGAATTTTTATTTCATTGATTGTGTTGTTCATCATTGTTTGTTTGCTTTTTAGTTCTTCTACGTCCTTGTTAAATGTTTCTTGTATTTTCTCCATTCTGTTTCCAAGATTTTGGATCATCTTTACTATCATTACTCTGAATTCTTTTTCAGGTAGAATGCCTACTTCCTCCTCATTTGTTTGGTCTGGTGGGTTTTTACCTTGCTCCTTCATCTGCTATGTGTGTCTCTGTCTTCTCATTTTGTTTAACTTACTGTGTTTGGGATCTCCTTTATGCAGGCTGCAGGTTCGTAGTTCCCATTGTTTTTGGTGTCTGCCCCCAGTGGGTAAGGTTGTTTCAGTGGATTGTATAGGCTTCCTGGTGGAGGGGACTGGTGCCTCTGTTCTGGTGGATGAGGCTGGATCCTTTCTTTCTGGTGGGCAGGACCAAGTCCAGTGGTGTGTTTTGGGGTGTCTGTAACCTTATTATGATTTTAGGCAGCCTCTCTTCTAATGGGTGGTGGCGTGTTCCTGTCTTGCTAGTTGTTTGTCATAGGGTGTCCAGCACTGTAGCTTGCTGGTCCTTGTGTGAAGCTGGATGTTTGCGTTGAGATGGAGATCTCTGGGAAAGCTTTTGCCATTTGATATTACAGGCAGCTGGGAAGTCTCTGGTGGACCAATGTCCTGAACTCAGCTTTCCCACCTTAGAGGCACAGGCCTGACCTCTGGCTGGAGCACCAAGACCCTGTCAGCCACACAGCTCAGAAGAAAAGGGAGGAAAAAAGAAAGAAAGAAAATAAATAAATTAAATAAAATAATTAAAATAAAAAATTGAAAAAATTATTAAAATTATAAAGTAATAAAAAAGAGGAAAAAATAAACAAAAAGAAGAAAGAAAGAAGAGAGCAACAAAATGAAAAAACAAATCCACCAGTGATAACCAACACTAAGAACTATATTAAAAACAAAAAACAAACAAAAAATGGACAGACAGAACTCTAGAACAAATGTGAAAGCAAAGCTATACAGACAAAATCACACAAAGAAGCATACACCTACACACTCACAAAAAGAGGAAAAAGGAAAAGAATATATATATATATATAAAAGGAAGAGAGAAACCAAATCAATAGACATCTACCAATGATAATAAACTCTAAATACTAAACTAAGATAAACATATAACCAAAAACAAATTAGATGAAGAAAGCAAACCCCAAGTCTACAGTTGCTCGCAAAGTCCACTGCCTCAATTTTAGGATGATTCATTGTCTATTCAGGTATTCCAGAGATGCAGGGTACATCAAGTTCATTTTGGAGATTTAATCTGCTGCTCCTGGGGCTGCTGGGAGAAATTTCCCTTTCTCTTCTTTGTTCGAACTGCTCCCAGGGTTCAGCTTTGGATTTGGACCCGCCTCTGCATGTAGGTCGCCTGAAGGCATGTGTTCTTCGCTCAGACAGGACGGGATTAAAGGAGCAGCTGATTCGGGAGTTTTGGCTCACTCAGGTCCAGGGGAGGGAGGGGTATGGATTGTGGGCTGAGCCTGTGGCAGCAGAGGCTATCATGATGTTGCACCAGTCTGAGACGCGCTGTGCATTCTCCCGTGGAAGTTGTCACTGGATCCTGGGACCCTGGCAGTGGCGGGCTGCACAGGCTCCCCGGAAGGGGTGTGTGGATAGTGACCTGTGCTCGCACACAGGCTTCTTGGTGGCTGCAGCAGCAGCCTTAGCATCTTATGTCCGTGTCTGGGGTCCGTGCTGATAGCCACAGCTTGTGCCCATCTCTGAAGCTCATTTAGGTGGTGCTCTGAATCCCCTCTCCTCGTGCACCCTGAAACAATGGTCTCTTGCCTCTTTGGCAGTTCCAGACGTTTCCCTGGACTCCCTCCCAGCTATCTGTGGTGCACTAACCCCCTTCAGGCTCTGTTCACGTAGCCAACCCCAGTCCTCTCCCTGGGATCTGTCCTCCGAAGCCCGAGCCTCAGCTCCCAACCCCCGCCCGTCCCGGCGGGTGAGCAGACAAGCCTCTCAGTCTGATGAGTGCTGGTTGGCGCCAATCCTCTGTGCAGAAATCTCTCTGCTTTGCCCTCTGCACCCCTATTGCTGCACTCTCTTCTGTGGCTCTGAAGCTTTCTCCCCACCACCCCCCATCTCCGCCAGTGAAGGGGCTTCCTAGTGTGTGCAAACTTTTCCTCCTTAACAGCTCCCTCCCACTGGTGCAGGTCCCGTCCCTATTCTTTTGTCTCTGTTTATTCCTTTTTCTTTTGCCCTACCCAGGTACGTGGGGAGTTTCTTGCCTTTTGGGAAGTCTGAGGTCTTCTGCCAGTATTCAGTAGGTGTTCTGTAGGAGTTGTTCCACATGTAGATGTATTTCTGAGGTATTTGTGGGGAGGAAGGTGATCTCCACATCTTACTTCTCCGCCATCTTGAAGGTCTCTCCTGCCTTTACTTTTTAAAAGTTGTCTATCTTCCATACTGAAACAGAATTTTAGGAAGCATGTGTACTTCTTTTGCAGTTTTTATTATACTGTTATTCTCTTTACTGTATTCCCTTTTAAAGGATGTTCCCACCTGTTAGAGAGGAGCTAACTTAGACATAATTTAATTCTCAATAAGCCTTGGTATAATAATTGCTCAGTAAATATCTGTATTATTAAGGATACCTCTTATACTTTGCCCCCATCTAGGACTCTCAAGAGATGAAGTTACTTCTAATTTAACTGAGGTTATTCCCTGAATGCTAACTTTCCTGTAGTGCACATATATTTTTCAGACCCCTTTTGTTTGTTTTTTTTCATCCTTTCTCAAAATGGTGGGTGAACATTACTCCTTCTTATGTTAATTTCCCTATTAGTCTTGTCCCCTGGTCATATCATATGATATCTATGAATTTGGAGTCCAACTTCTGCTGTCTTTATCATAACCTGTTAAAGATCACCACTCCTAAGGAAAACCAAACATTTATATATGGCATTAATGGTAAGTACAATTAAGATCATAATTGTATGAGACATAGAACTGAAAATAGAGACTAATTCACAGCATAATTTTAAGCAGTTGATAGGATATAAAATGGGAAAGGTTTTTCCTTTGAGCACAGGGCTGAAGATAATGTAGAGAAGTTTAAGAGGTTTGGAGAATTTAGCCATAGTATACTACTTGGCTCTGTAGTGTAAAATATTTATGTACTCATTACATCAATAGGGAGATACTACAATAACAAATAGCCCCCAAATTTCAGGAACTTAAAACCACAAGGTGTCTTACTCTTTTGTGCTGAATATGAATTACAGGGTGGTTAGAATCTCTGCTTTGTGGTCCTCACTCTGGTTTTAGCCAGTTCGGGCTACTATAACAAAAATACCATAGACTGGGTGGTTAAACAGCAAACATTTGTTTCTCACAGTTATGGAGGCTAGGAAATCTAAGATCAAGATATTGATAGATTCAATGCCCTGTGAGAACCTGCCTCCTAGTTCATAGACTGCGGTCTTATTGCTGTGCCCTAACATAGCAAGGGAACTCTCTGGGGTCTCTCTTATAAGGGCACTAATACCATTCATGAGGGCTCTACTTTCATGACCTAATCACCACCCTAGAAACCCACCTCCAGCTACTATCACATTGGGATTGGGATTAGGTTTCAAAATATGAATTTTGGAGGCATACAAACTTTCAGTCTATAGCACCAGGATAAGAAAGCACTGTGGAACACTCCAGTTATTGTGGCAGAAAAACAGAGAGTACATCGTATATTATGCACTGGCTTTTAAAGCTTCCACATGTTACTTCCATTCACACTTTTTACTTTATTATTTTCATTAAGGCTATTTTTAGGTTCACAGAAAAATTGACAGGAAGGTACAGAGATTTACCATATAGTCCCTGCTCCATACATGAATAACCTCACCCATTACCAACATCCTCCACCAGAGTGGTACATATGTTACAACTAATCAACTTATTTTGATACATCAAAATCACCCAAAGTCCACGTTTACGTTATAGTTCACTCTTGGTGTTGTACATTCTATGAGTTTGAACAAATGCTTAATGAAAAATATCCATCATTATAGTATCTCACAGAATATTTTCACTTCCGTAAAAATCTTCTGTGCTCCACCTATTCATCCTTCCTCCTCTAACCCCTGGCAACCACTGATCTTTTTACTGTCTCCATGGTTTTACCTTTTTCCGAATGTCATATAGTTGGAACCATACAGTGTGTGTCCTTTTCAGACTGGCTTCTCTCACTTAACAATGTGCATTTAAGATTCCTCCATGTCTTTTCATGGCTTGATAGCTCATTTTTTTGGTACTGCATAATCCATTGTCTGGATGTACCATAGTTTATAAATCCATTCACCTACTGAAGGACATCTTGGTTTCTTCCAAGCTTTGACAATTATGAATAATACTTCTATAAACATCCATGTGCATGTTTGTTGTTTTTTTTTTTTTGCGGTACACGGGCCTCTCACTGTTGTGGCCTCTCCCGCTGCGGAGCACAGGCTCTGGATGCGCAGGCTCAGCAGCCATGGCTCACAGGCCCAGCCACTCCACGGCATGTGGGATCCTCGCGGACCGGGGCACGAACCCGTGTCCCCTGCATCGGCAGGCAGACTCTCAAGCACTGTGCCACCAGGGAAGCCCCGTGTGCATGTTTTTTTATGGACATAAGTTTTCAGCTCCTTTGGGTAACCACCAAAGAGTGCACTTGCTGGACCATAAGGTAAGAGTATGTTTAGTTTTATAAGAAACTGCCAAACTGTCTTCCAAAGTGGCTCCACCATTTTGCATTCCCAATAAAAATGAAAGAGAGTTCCTGTAGCTCCATGTCCTTGACAGCATTTGGTATTCTCAGCATTCTAGATTTAGGCCATTCTAATAGGTTTGTAGTTGAATCTTATTGATGTTTTAATGTTTCTTTCTCTGATGACATATGATGTGGCATCTCTTACTTGCCACATACTTTTTTTCACATGATTGTTTTCCATCTGCAAATCTTCTTTGGTGAGGTGTCTGCTATAGTTTTTGGCCAATTTTATAACTGGGAGGTTGTTTTCTTATTGTTGACTTCTAGGAGTTCTTTGTATATTTCAGATAACAGGCATTTATCAGATAAGTCCTTTGTAAATATTTTCTCTCAGTCTGCAACTTGTCTTCTCATTCTCTTGATATGCTCTTTCACAGAACAAAAGTTTTACATTTTAAGGAAGCCCAGTTTCCAGCTCATTAATTATTTCTCTTATGGATTGTGCCTTTGATGTTATATCTAAAACATCATCACCATACCCAATGTCATTTAAGTTTTCTTCTATGTTATCTTTTAGGAGTTTTATCGTTTTGTGCTTTACATTTAGGTGTGTGATTCATTTTGAGTTAATTTTTGTGAAGGGTGTAAACTCTGAGTCTAAGTTTTCATTTTTTTTCACATGTGGATGTTCAGTTTTCCTGTCACCATTTGTTGGAAAGACTATCTTTGCTTCATTTTATTGCCTTTGTTCTTTTCCCAAAGATTAATTGACTATATTTATGTGGGTCTATTTCTAGCCTCTGTATTTTTTCCACTGACCTATTTATCTATTCCTTCATCAATACCACATTGTCTTGATTACTCTAGCTTTATAGTAAGTCTTAAAATCATGTAGTGGGAGACTCCCAACTTTGTTCCTTCAATATTGTGTTGGCTTTGCTGTGTCCTTTTTTTTTTTTTTTTGCGGTACGCAGACCTCTCACTGTTGTAGCCTCTCCCGTTGCGGAGCACAGGCTCCGTATGCGCAGGCACAGCGGCCATGGCTCACGGGCCCAGCTGCTCCACGGCATGTGGGATCTTCCCGGACTGGGGCACGAACCCGTGTCCCCTGCGTCGGCAGGCGGACTCACAACCACTGCGCCACCAGGGAAGCCCTTTTCTGTGTCCTTTGCCTCTCCATATAAACTTTAAAATGAGGTTATCAACAGCCACAAAATAACTTTGTGGGATTTTGTTTGGAGTTGCATTGAATCTATAGAACAATTTTGGAAGAACTGACACATTGATAATATTGAGTCTTATCCATGAACATGAAATATCTCTCCATTTATTTAGTTTTTAAAAAATTTTGTTCTTCAGAATTTTATAGATTTCCTCATATAGATCTTGCACATATTTTTTTAGATTTATACTCAAATATTTAAGTTTTTTGAGTGTTAATATAAATGGTATTTTGTTTTAATTTCAGATTCGACTTGTTCATTGTGTATATAGGAATGTGATCAACTTTTGTGTATTAATCTTATATCCTCCAACCTTCCTATAACCACTTATTAGTTCCAGGAAGGTTTTTTGTTGTTGTTGATTCTTTTAGATTTTCTACATAGATGAGCACATCATCTGTGAACAAAGACATTTTTATTTCTTCCTTTTCAATCTGAATACGATTTATTTTATTTTCTTGTCCTATTACATTAGCTAGAACTTCCAGTACAATGTTGAGAAGGAGTGGTGAGAGGAGACATCTTTGCCTTGTACCTAATCTTAATGGAAAAACTTGGAGTTTCTCACCGTTAAGTATGATATTAGTTGCCATACATTTCATAGTACAAAGTAAGCTATGTGTTTACATCAGTTCCAAGGTGGCAGCAAAGTGCAGTCTTACCTTCTGCCAAATAAGAGATTGGACATATTTGGTGAAAAGCAAAAATGACTTGTGCATTCATAAGAGAGGAAAATAATTTTTAAACCATTAAAATTATGATTTTTCAACTTTAAGGATCTACATATTTAAGTGAAGCATGGAAGACTCAATTTTGTAATGCAAATGTTTGCATTACCTTGATCCAAAAATTTTGTTTCTGTTCCATATCATCTTGAATACAATTCCATCTCCATAGAAACTGGCACCTCCCTGCAGACTTTTTATCACTACCCTCTTACATGAGTATTATTGTAAACAGTGTTAAATGGAATGTCTCCTGCTGCTTCAGAATTTTGTATGAAGAACCAAAGCTGAGAGGAATAGGTGGCAATAAGTGGCCTGCCTCATAATCCAAAAAGGACATAGGCAGCCCACCCTACCCATCCAGCCCATGTAAGCAGATGACTAGGTATTGAAATGTATTGAATGAGTGGTAAGCTGTAGGCATAGGGGGAGAGTGTTTTCATTTATCTTCTTCTTTTCCTCTAAACCTGCTGAGAAGGACAATAAGAAAATTGCTCATAGACACTGGAGTATCTATCAAAAAAGGAGACTAACATTTTTCTCTCCTCATGAAAGCTTGCTGAGTCCTAGAAGTTCATGAGGCTCATGCTTAGAGTAAAGGAACATTCTTAAGAGAACCTCATATGTATATCATGGAATTTGCTTAACGTTATGCATATGTATATCATGGAATTGCTTAACAGAATTCTGAGTGAGAAATACCCGGAGCATCCTCAACACAGAGCAAGAAGAGATAGCAACAGCAAGGCAGCCTGCACCATCAGTGTTTTACATGACAAGGATGTGCAAATATTCCATGGATCAAATGGAGGCCTCAGAGGCCTCCTGTGTCATGGGAACTGCACCCGTAAAGAAAGTGTTGGGCAGACAGCCAGGAACAAGAGAAGAGAGAGAAAAATGTCAGCCATAGAATGCTTGTCTGTCTTAGGAAACCTCTGGGCAATGGGGGCTCTGCAGAATCCACAAAAAGTGCAAGGATTGGCATTTGAGCAGCTGTCCCTCACACTTTCACCTCACCCCTATTCCCTTGGAGAGCCCAACAATGTTGAGATGCAAGGGAAACCTGAAATAGCAAAATAGCAGAGAGAAAAGCAGAGGGGCAGTGAAAGTGCCAAAGTGAAAAGAGCTAACTAGCTGTCTTTCCCTATTGCAGGACCCAAGCCACAAACCAAGATTCAGGTAGGAGGAAAGAAATGCTTTAATTTGGATATGAAATTAATATTTTGATCTAGACTAGATTTTAAATACTGAAAGGGATCAGGTGTCTGTGGGATTGGTCTTCAAAGGATAGAGAAGGGAAAGGTTATAGGCTATGGTGAGATGGAGTGGTCAATGGGAAAAATAAAGAACTTTCTCACTGAGACAATTCCTGAATACATGTGTCTATTTCTCATGTCATTCTCTCTTCCACAATATTTGAAGAACATGGTGCTAGGCTGAGGGACTGAAGGATTTGGGCTTGGCATGAATAGGGACTGGACTGGCCTACAGGAAGAGGAACCCAGATGCAAGATGATCTGACAGACAATGTCCATGTGTGCCATGTGTGGAACTAAAATCGAAAGCCTGGCAGGCAGTGCAGGTGAGGTGTCAAACCAAAGGGGAGAAAGACAGAGCCTAAGCAGAGAGCAATAAGATGAGAAATGGGAGCTCCAGATCTAGCAGAGGTTTTAAAGTGAAGATGGGAAATGAGACATCGGGAAGATTTTGGTTACTGGCACATTGTGTAGGCACATTTTACACTGAGTCCAGTAGCCTTACCCGTCAAGATTGGGCAAGCAGCTGGGATACCACCAGGAAAATCCTCTTTCTATTTCTGGCACTGAAATTCTACCCATTCCTCTGGGACAGCTATAAAGCTGCCACCTCCACAAATACGTTTGCCTGCCTCTTCCCATATTTCCTGGCTGGAAATTATCTCTTTTCCCTTGGACTCCAGTAACATGTTGATATTTACACTTACATAATCATGTCCCTATGTTTCCCATGTTCCATGGACATCAGGAGGGTTAGCAGTTATTTATACACAGGAAGTATTTAGGAAGTATTTGCTGGGTTAATATTACTGTGAAAATAGAATTCACAATTTAGAATAATTTTGAGCCTCATTTTTTAAACTGCAAAGAAGTTGCAGATGAAGTCAACATCAATAAGTCGTATTTATTAAGCAATCACATTTACATATTGGTGTGATAAGCAGCATGTCAAATAAGTTAAATAAATTGTTCCCAATTCTCTGAGAGCAACTTGCAACCTTACGATTTTGTGAGGTCCAGAAATGGATTGACTAGAAATACATGTGGAATGCTGTCAAGTCAAGAAAATAATTTACAAGAGGAGAAAGAATGTTTGACAGTGTCCAACAATTAGCAAAAGATAAGATGATAGCTAGTAATACAATTTAGTTGTGGGGTAACATAATAAGAAATTATCATTTTTTCCTTTGAGCTACCACAAAACAGGCAGCACTGAACTTGCAGGCAGAAGACATACTAATCTTTTTCATATTCTAAATTTGTTCTTGCTGGTAAATGTTGAACATAGGCAAGTCACTTACATCGTTGTTTTCTTTTTTTTTTTCCTCCTGTAAAATGAGAGTATTGAACTAGATGAGTTCAAATCTTTTAGCAGTAAACATCTTTTTCCCAAACAAATTCATGTTCAGAATTGCAATGTAAATAGGTAAAACTGGATCTGCTATGGCTGAATGGAGTATTGAGTCTAGGGGATACTGGGCTGCAGTTTCTGCTTCCCTGCAGCACTTGTAACTGACTCTAGACCTTTACAGATCCGCATAATACAAGTAGAAGACCTCTGGTGCGGACCGCCTGTTCCATTTGTTTCTGCATTCAGATTCTATATTTTGCAATGAACATTTCCTTATCTGCATAGAGTAAAATGTACTTTCCAATCAATTTTCTCAGTTAATATTAAGAAAGCAAGAATGAGATTAAGGAAAGTTTAATTCCTGAGCTAAAGATATAGAACCTGAAGCACAGAAAGGTCACGGACACGAGTTGGCACACTCACCATCCTGGATCTGTAAATGTATTTGCTCTTTAGGGCTCACTTTACTTGCTGGAACTTCCTGAAAATTTTGTGAACTTTTCTTTTCCATTTAGTTATATATTTATATAATGGGGAAATCTTGGGACTTTATTGATGTTCTAAAATGGAAACATACCTTATGAGTATATTTGCATATTCAAGAGTTCATATAAGATGTAAGTAGAACAACCAGCATCTATTGGTAGATCTACACTATAGAGGAGAATATGAGTTCTTGTGCCAAATATTCTTTAATATTAATATGCTGCATTTGATAATTAATATTTCAGAACATGTCTGGTTGTCTGAAAGAAAGAAAAAGAGATAGGTGAAGATGTCTCATTTGAAAATATGGTCTTATACCTGTATTTGCTCAGGCTCTCAGCCTGGACAATTTTAGAGTAGAAGAGGGATTATGGGTATTAATGTGCTTCCCCCAAAACAACATTTGAAAACCCTTTACTTTTGCTTGACTATCACCAAAAACCATGCTCCTTCCTGTACATTCTTTTTGAAATGGCACATACCCCAACATTATGAAACCAAACAGAAGAATACCTCTTGTTCTCAAACCAATTGGAGGAGGACAATGTTTAAGTCATCGCAAATATTGTTATAAACAGAACAATGACATTGACAATATCATTTGATCTTAGGGCCAAGGGTGAAATTAATGTTGTATGCTTACTCCAATGGATGACTGGACGTAAGTTTCCACCACGTGCACTTAAAAGTAGTGGTGTCCTCTCTCACTTCCATTTTACCTTCTGATAAGTGAAAGGATTCTCATAAACAATACTGGCTTCTTGAGGACTAAAAATAGCAGAGGAGGTTCAGAAGTTAAAAAATTAGCTTAATTTAGAGATATTTTGTTCTTCCTTGAAAACAAAGAGACAAATACATAAAACCTTCCAACGGTATCAACATTTTCAGTTGATACCGGGCAAACATTGCCTTCATTTTCTCCTAATGTCATGCTCCTTCCATGATCGAATAAGTTCTTTCACATGCCGGGAAAATATACTACAATATGGGTCCTTGGAGATTGGCCAGATACAGCTCTGGTGAATAGTTACTGTTCCCAGTCTGGGATACTCTGCATTCATTATTTTCTTCATGAAATTTCTCTACTTGTGGCTTGTTACTTTGATAAAGAGGGAAGTACAAAATAAATGTGGATGCTTTCCTAGGTTATACATTTTCACTTTTAACTTGTACCTCCCCAGATCACCCCATGACAAATACATGAGATGTAGCGTACTCTCAGGTTGGATTGACAAAGGCACGCATATATCTGTGCCTTGTTTGCACGTGCAAGCTTTTGATTTTGTGTTTGCTTCCTGGCCAGGCAGAAGCCAGATTTTGGTGAGGAATCACTCATATTTGTACTCAAGAAAGCATGAGAAAGAGAGGTGCTACTTTGGTATTTCCACCCTCATTTCTCAAGCTAGGAACTTTCAAACTGAAAATACATACCTGGAAATTTGTAAGAACCAATGTTGATCAATAAGCAAGTTTTGCTGGTGATTATTATTGAGTTGGGTAGAAGTAGTGCTCTTCTGAGAGGCTTGAGATGGATATTTGTTTATTAGAAAACCAGTTCAATCTGAATTTTAGAAATCAGCATCACTTTTATTTTTAACTATAGACTGTAGACAATAAATAACATGACTGAGGTTGCATCTTACTTAAAATATGCATTAAGATGAGATTTTTCCTTCCTTTATTGACGTAGTTTGGTATATTATTCTAAAGTTGGAATAAAATATTGATGTCATAAATTTTGTCATTTTTATAGTTTAATTGTTCACATTATTACAAAGGTACTCTTGGGGGGAAAAGAACCCACCTCACACCACCTTGGCAGTCAGTAACAGCCAGAACTGATAACCAAGCTTCTTTAATATGGCTCTTCACAAACCTTGGTAGAGATTAGGAAGTTGTTGGAGTTGGAGAAATATCACTGGAGGCTCTGGGAGTTTCTTCTGAAGTCCTTCTGAATTAGCAGCTAATGGGGAGCTTTCTTTGATAGCACTATTATAATTAAACGCAGCTGGATGGAAATCAACCACAAAGGAAGCTCTTTTGTTTATCATTACTTCTGACTTTGTTAGCAGATGTTTTCGAAGTACCATAGTAGCCAGCTTAATTT
This sequence comes from Grampus griseus, assembly GCF_964374135.1. Taxonomy (NCBI): domain Eukaryota; kingdom Metazoa; phylum Chordata; class Mammalia; order Artiodactyla; family Delphinidae; genus Grampus; species Grampus griseus. The sequence continues at coordinate 84,777,009 of NC_139001.1, read as the reverse complement.
GTCTCTGTGTAATGTGAAGCAGGTAAACTTTGATTAATAAACTGTCAAGTACATTCCTTAATTTCTTTTCCGAAGTTTTCTTCTGTGACTCTTATATAGCACATATGTCAAATCCGGAAAACGCACGGATAAACATTCAGTTTCTTTTTATATATGTCAGGCCAGCTGAAATGGAGGTGTCAGTCGGCGGTGAGCTGGCTTGTCAAATGTTCATCTTGAAAGCTGCTGTAGAGTTATCGCATGTAAGTAGGCTAGTGAAAAAGATAAACACATATGGCATATATGTACCAGGCTATAGAATGACAGCTCTCTCAGTTGTAATCACTACTGGCTTTCCATAAGGGACTCGATAATTTTCAGTAAATTGGATCTTTTATGGGTTTAAGCATTAATTCATCTATTTAAAAAGGGTAATTTTGACATATCCTTTGCTTATAATAAATGTCTCCTCCACTTCTTAACAGGCAGACTTCCTCACCACCCACTTTGTCTGTTCAACACAGTCTAACTCCAGCATCTTTACTCAGAATGTACTTTCTACTTGTCTCCCATACCAATTTTTCACAGTGCCAGTGTCCCATCATTTAAAGAACTCTTGAAAATTACATCCTTCCTTCTAAATCTTTCCCACATACCTGGAAAGAATGTGTTGTAGTTTTTTAATTGGCTCAACAAAGTTTAAATATACAGCATTCATGATTTCCATTGCATTCATTACTAATACAACAAAATTCATGTGTCCTGTGATTTTGCACTTTCTTTAAAATTAGTAGGTGCTCAAGATAAAGCTTCAATATGTGTCTGCATGTCCTTTGATTTTCGTGTCCATGTCAGTGTTTTCAGTCTCACATTGTGATATCTACATCTGTTTCTAATTGCCATAATACCTAGCACACTACTGAGTATTTCATATGTACTTGAAAATCACATATTTTAAAATGCTGGTGCTATGCCACTAGTTATTTATTCAGTTATTTATTACTTCTAAAAGTTTATTTCTAGGGATATATGTGTGAGTGTGCATGTCTGTGTATATGATTGTGTTCTCACCTATTTGCTGCAAAGAATTCATGAGGGCTCAAGTTGGCAGATGAGATGGAAAAAACTATATCTAACTCTGAAGTTCTCTGTAGATAAGGATAGGGAAATGTAATCGTTGGCACCATCCTACTTCCCTCTCTTTAAAGCCATGGCTGAGTTTAAAAAATGTAGGCAGAGGGGAATAGGAGGTCTCAATGGAGCTGAGACTGAATACAGACACTTGCACCCTACTAGTCCTCTGAGCCTCAACTTCCTCATCTGTAAAGCTCAGAACAATAATATCACCTAGTAAAAATTAAAGATAATTTATCTAAAGATCTTGGCACATACTAGGCCCTCAACATATACTAGCCAATGCTATTAGAAATTAGAAATGAGTAATATACTATTTCAGTAGAAGAGAAAAAAAAGTTTAAAATGGTCACTTTTATATGGAACAGTCTGAGTGGTCCTTTGTTCTGGTCTTCAATAATGATGTTCAAAACATGTGTTAGCACACCAATTTCGATGTTATTTCATGCAAAACTAACTTAACTGTTAAGTTATAACTAAAAAGAAACTGAAATTCATTAATATGTATGGAGTATTTCGTGTGAAAAAATAACATCTTTCCATGACCATGCTGACTGTACATTCAGCTCCCAACCACCAATTGTCATTTGATTAAAAATAATCCATCTCTAGCAGGTACTCTTCTAATTGAGGGACTTCTCATGAAAACGTCATTAAATTCCCGCTCTCTACAAAAATTTTTGAAATAATTGTCAATATTAGAAATGTCAGGATAATTAGTTAAATCACAATCTTAGGTTGTTATGTTAGTGAGGACCAAATGTGTGTCAGTACCTTTATGTCAGTTTAGAACACTTGAGAATTTTGTCTGGATTTTTTTAGCCTTTTAAGCATTTTTTTTTTCTCTAATGGGATTCTGTCTTTAGATTCCTTCTTTTGGGGTGAGGAGAGCAGGGCTAGAGTCACTGTGTTTTAATAGAACTTCAGATTAGCTAATTTTGAAAAAAATTCTCGTTAAGATGATTGCCCTTGAGGAAAATCCTTCATACGTGAGAAACTAGCTTTATTTTTTCATTTACTCTGCTAGAGAGTAGAATTACCTGACAGCATTTTGAAGGAGGATAATGTGCTAGCTGTGAAGAAGTGTGGCTTCCAAACAGTGTGACATGTGCTTTCTGGAAAAGTCTGCATGATGACGGGTCAGAGAATTAAGTATGGGGGTTATTCCATGTGATTCGGATTCTTGGCTCTGTACTTTGAGTTATCTCTTAATATGACAAAATTCATACACCAGATTTAAAAATATCTAGCATAATTTTTGCATCCTTTAGGATGGGGATTGGGGGTGTCTGTGGGGTCCTATTCTTCACTTGAAAGTAGGTGAAATTAAATCACATGTGTCTTTCTCAAAGCCGGGGTCGTGGACATCTATTGTGCCAGGGTGTGGATTTACTCTGAGATGTAGAGAAATTATGGTGCATCTTGAAAATCATTCCCAATGGTTTTAGTGTTCATTAAGATGATGTGAATGAATGTTAGTGTTAGGTTATCAGAAAATTTGTGGGTACAACTGGTCAAATAATGCTCTTTGAGCAGCTGACAATAAAATAACATTATTTAAGCAGGATGACTGTATCACTATCACTGGATTGTGCAACTTGATGGGTTGAGAGAGTCAGAATAGATACTGCACTTTCAGAGACCATGTCATTTTCATGGTATTCGTTGAGTCCTTTAGAGTAATGCTACTTAGAACGTGCTCAGGGAGGCATTTGTAAGTGAAAGAAGAGGAATATCTAAAACTCTTGGTATAAGGAGAACTGAGGCCAGGTATACAGTAGATCTCAAGGATCTTGGGGAAAGTTGCACTCTTTTTGCAATTAGGAAGGTCTTCTACCAGGTGCTACTGAAAATTGATGCCTGATGTCCATGATTTTTATTGTAATGTCTGGAATATGAGGGGTTTGTTGGGTGTGACTCAGGGAGAGCCAGGGGAAGATGGGAGTCGGAGCTAGAAGCCAGGGGTCTGCAAAGGTGATAGGAATTCTATAAAAGGTGTCTGTATAAATCAGGCAAATCTGGCTAAAGGAAACTGCTGGAATGTGTGCAACTTGTTCCTTGTGTTCAAGAGAAAAAATGTGTCCAGATGTAAGGAGACCAATACGAGAACATAAGTGAGTCAAGTCATGCTAATGGTAATACTTCTGGTGATACGTGTCTGCTTTTAAGTTTCCAGAAGCCCTGACGCTGACTTCGGTCGTGGCAGCTTATCTCTTAAACTGTTTCTGAGCCTTCATGCTTTTGCTCTCAGCCTGTAGCACTCCAGGAGACTGGGATGAACATGGCAGTGACCTTGTTGATGCCTAAGATTCCAAAGTCTCTGCTTCTGAATGATCTGTCAAAGGACGAACACTTCTAAGAAATGTACCCCTTCTTGAAATTAAAGGGAGAGGGGGAGCTAATTTGAAGAATTGCTTCCTAGACTTTTATCTATTTCTGATTTTCACCCAGCATCTTTTTGAAAAGTTCCCTCGCAAATGTCTGCAAAAAGAAAATTAGAACAGATGATGGAAACTGATGACTAGAGTCAGCTGTTCCCTAAAAGCAGCAATAATGTCAGAGTGGTAACTAGATAATCCATTCTGTTTTGGGCTTTGTCTATTTTTCTTGTATCTGAATTGTCACTTGGTTGTCTCTTATTTATACTTCAGTGAATGGTTCACAATGGGTGTATGTGTGTGTGGAGACATATGTGAAAAGTAGCTGTACTGTAATATTTATCATTAAAGAGCTGCCTTTGTTTCATTTTACAAGCATCACATTGATGATTTGAATAATAAAGCTGACTGGCTTACTCACTGAAGGTTACTTCCATAATGGAGCAAATTTATGTACCGAGGTTCTCGTTTTCTTTATTAGATAATTGGACAAAATACTGAGAAACTGCTACTAATTGAGCACTCATTCCAGCTTTTGTCTATATTGAGACTAGACAGGTTTTCTGATGTTTGCAAAAGAATTAAATATCCACCCCCTGCAACAGCTTGTCTCATCCCAATATGTTTTCATTAACTTTAACTGAGTCCCTGGGCTTAAATGTGGTTTATCCCAGAATTTTAACACTCACCTTTTATAAGAATCACATATTGGAGGATGTTTTCATTTTAGGAAAAAAGTGTGATCAAAGCCAGGTCATGTGTTTCCTTCTTTGAGGCAGCAGGGGCAAATGGGCAAGGTTCAGATCAAATGTTTTTGCTAGAATGACATTCAATAGGTAACAGTTGCCCTGAAGCAGGGCATGAAAGAGTTAGGGGGAAGAATAATAGAAACTGGAAAACCTTTGAAAATCCATATAATATTAGATATTTTGAGAATCAGCAGTTGAAAAAGTTCATTTATAGGAAATGCACAGTAAAGCATAGGAATGCTATTTTAACAGAAGCCCTACTTCCCCTCCCACTGCTGCTATTCACATTTGGGTCCTAACGGTTGCTCTGTCTTTGTCTTTCAGAGTAGCTACCTTAAAGTACTCTTTGCCTACACACAATGCCTTATACTTCAAGTACATCTTTCGCAGGACATCCAGGTTAATTTTCTTGAGGCACATCTGATCTTGTTACTGTTATGTTAAAAAAACAAGCAAAACAATTCCCGAAATTTAAAATAATAAAGCTCTAACTCGTAGCATAACATTATTTAACCCTGACCTACTTTGAAGACTTATTTTCTAACACTCCTCACGCATTCAGGTTTCCCACAAACTGGATTAACTACCTGTTTTTCTCAAACAAACCCCTATGTGAGCTCACCTTGGCAAATATGCTCATTCTCTTCCTGCAATCCTGTAGTCCTCTCCTCTTTGCATTTCTACCAGTTGAAATTCTACCTATCCTTCAAGGTGTGCATACTCTGACATACAACCTCCAAGATGGCCCCAGTGATCTTGCCTTTTAATATTCATGCCTGTGTGATTCCCTCCCCTTGAATGTGGGCTGGACCTAGTGACTCATTTCTAATAAATATAGTATGGCAAATGGATGTCACTCCTGAGATTAGATTACACAAACACCGTGATTTAGTTCTTCCTCATTCTGCACTTTTGTTCATTTACTCCGAGGGTAGCCGTCATCTTGAGAGCCATCCAGTGGAAAGGCCCAGATGGCAAGGATCTGAGGGAGGCCGTCAGCTAATGACCAATGAGAACTTGAGGCCCCCAATCCAATAGCTAGAGAGGAACTGAATCCTGCCAGCCACCACGTGAGTGAGTTAGAGGCAGATCCCCATTAGAGCCTCCAGAAGAAACTGCATCCCAAATGACACTTTGATGACAAGCTTGTGAGAGATCTTGAGGCATGGGCATCCAGCTAAGCTGCACCAGGATGCGTGACAGAAACTGTTAAGATAACGAATGTTGTGTAAGCCATGAAATTCAGGGGGTTATTTGATATATAGTAATAGATAACTAATACAGATTTTGGTACCAGCAGTTGGGTTTAAACTCCTGTAACCTTCTATAATTCTTCCCATAAGCACTACTATCTCTATTTATATGTTCCTAGAATGCATTGTGTGTACTGGTATTTCAGCACATTTCAAATTCTTCCTTCTTTTGTTTTCACACATATATGGATTTTCTCCTGCATAAAACCATAAAGTTGCTTGAGGTCAGGGTCTCTGACATATTCATCTTTGAACTCCTTTCCCCCAGGGTGTTGGCAACAGATTTTATGTAGTAAGTGCTCAATAAATATTGTTGAATTGAATCGAGTGAATATACTTATTTATACTTCAATGCCGAGGTTAGTAGAAAAGGACAATTGACCAATTCATGTCTAAAGATTTTACAGCTCCTGAGTTTTGTCAAGAATTAGTGGGTATGAACTCTAGTGGTTTATTTAGGGACATTTTCCCAAATATTCATTTCATTGAATTACAAGAAAAACGTGATTTTGATGAACTTCCTACAAATTTCATTACTATTTTTCTGGGTTAAAATATAAAGAGTCAGATTATGTTATATGACAGCCTCTACTGGACTATCAGGATTGTGAGGATGTTTTAGACAAAAATGGTAGCCACCTGGATAACTTCATAGCATCAGTTTCTCTTTAGGAGTTCTGTATTCTTTACAAAGTAGTTCATTGTAGACGTTGGTTTGCTACCCTGTGTACTGATTGAGAACTCACGAATTACTTTTGAGATTTGGTACTGACATACAGTAGAAACAGCGTTGGTTTTGGAGCAAGCCAGTTCTGGTTTGAAGTTTAGCTGAACAACTTATTTGCTATTTGACCTTGGGAAAGTTACTTAGTATCTCTGAGTGTTTCACATATGTTGATACTGATAGCACAATATACTACAAGCCATGACTTTGGGGGAATAATTGAGACTATATATATATATATATATAGAGAGAGAGAGAGAGAGAGAGAGAGAGAGAGAGAGGGTCTGTACTGAGATACTAAAATATGTATAAAATAATTGAGACTATGAATAGAGAGACTATAAATATCTCTAAAGAATTTACTACAGTATATGACAACTAGAAACTATCAAGTAAATAGTAGCTGAATACCAGACAATCTAGACTATCTTGTTCACAATATCGAATCATTCCTTTCACTTCTGCTTTGTATTCTCATAGAGTCTATGGCTCTACTTCCCTTTGTTTATGCTGACCCTTAGACTGAGGAATATCTCCCTCATCCCATCTGTGATTTTACTGACTTACAATTGCTATGTGTGTATTTAATCCTTCCCTTCATTTGGTCATCCATTCAACATGTAAAACTGGGACCACATCAGAAATAGGAGACTCAGTATTATGACTTCTTTGAATTCTTGGTGCATTTGATTATTTGAAGTAATCACTTGATATGTGCCATCTGCTAACCTATACAGTTAGATATCACTTAATGTGGAGGAAGATCTGCTGTAAGCAGTCACTTTGTAGTTATTCAACCTTGATTCAGTTTCCTACTGTTTCTCTTGCCAGTTGTGTGAACTGGGGTGAATCACTTAATTTGATTATCAGTTTCCTCCACTGTAAAATGGGTGGGATAATGGCACCTCATAGGGCTGCTGAATTGATTTAATATCACATTTACTATAACATCCTGGGCACACTGTCCGGCATAGAGTGTTCATCAAAATTTAGTTATCATACAAGTGTACCATGCACATATCTTGGTTCGCAAGTTTCACGTATTCAAAATAATGCAAGTGTGCATTATAAACTGCAAAACTCCTTACAAGTGTGGGTGGTCATTTTTAATAGTATCTAGAATTGGGACTATTTCTAACACCTCATTAAATTCACAGGACTAGGGGAAAGGCCGTGTAATCAATAGGTGGTCAATAAAGGTTTCCTGTTGCATATGATAATGTGTTGATAAGACACCAGGCAGACCTCATTTAGCTCTGAACAAGCTGAGTCCTTAAGGTACGGGTCAGCCAGTACAGTGCTCAATCACCCTCTCGGCCAGTGAGCACTAGCATCTCATAGTGTTTACTTTCCTTTGTTTATTCTTTCATGGCCTCTTATATGTCAATAACATCCTACTCTGCCACCAAAGATCTTTTGATTCCCAGCAAAGAGTTTGATTCTTTTCCAAAGGACAGACAAACACAGGGTTATTTTCATGGTTTGAACATACGCTGGATATTATAACAGGATGCAGGGGCTAGGCTCAGATGGATGGGAGGATCATGCCCTGAGCCTATTCACCTCTCCTTAGAGGAACTGTTGAGTGTGCTGGGAGACTAAAGACACTGTTCTGTGAATTCTTGTTGCATGTCGATTTTAGAGGTTTCAGTCATGGAGATGCACAGCTCAGACCTTCAACAGAGCCTACTGCCTGGAGCAGAGTTGAGTGGAAGTCCTAGCTGTCCCCTCCATGAGAACACTGAGGCCATGCTTCGCTGGCTGCTCCCACAAATAGCTGGCATGGCCAGTGTTGGCCTGTTTCCTGAGACTCAGGACTTCTCCCTTTTGACCTGGCTGAAACTTTCTCAGAACTGTTCTGTGATCTGAGGGCCTTACTACACAATTCTTCCTTTCCTCTCTTTCACAGGTATCAGACCAGACTTATGATCTGAAATCTCTTCCCATCTACTCCTGTTTCCTTCCCTTTTATTCACAAGAAAAGTTTAACCCACTCCCCCTTTCAAATTTTGCATATCAAATACTGCCTTGGCTTCCTAGGAGTACTGACACAGTTGGTAATATGTTACCATATTGGAAATACAGCTCTATTCAGTATGAAAGCCATACTGGCCCAATATGAAGCTCTTCTATCCTGTGTGCTCATGTCTCACAATCTGTGCCCTTGCACTGAACAGAATATGCCTGTAGTGTCTGTTACGAAAGAACTTGTACATTTAATAGGACTCAGATTTAAAATTTGTATCTTTGTAGATGCATATTTATTTAATATGACTACATGTTTTTACACATTAACCAATCAATTAGCAAGTAATCTCCTCGAAGGCAGTATTGTAACCAATTTATATCAATTTGTGCTTTCACCTCTGACATTAAATACTTTTGATACATGACTAGAACTATGTACAAAATGAATAATTCCATAATGGATCCAAGAATGATCTGTGAGTATTCTGACCAAGGTTCAAATCCCAGCTGTGCTGCTTCCTGTTTGTGTAATCTTGGTCATGTTACTTTTGCCCTCTTTGAGCCTCAATTTTCTCATCTGTAAAGTGAGTTTTGTGAGGATGAAATGAGAAAGTATAATGAACATACAGTCTTTGGTACAGTTAGCCATCTACATATGGTATTAAGAGTTAATAAACTTCAGAGAAAATTAATGTTAAATATTGTTGTACACTGCAAGTTTCCCAATAAGCATATTTAAAGCAACATGTACTTTAACATATACAAATGAATTTACACAACTTTTCAGGATCAAAACTTTGAAGAAAATTAAGTTAACCTTTATACTGGATTCTGCCTCTTGGTGCTTACTTAATATTTGTTATCCTGCCAAAATATTATTTATTAATATAATTTTATTTAATTAAGAATTATAAAATTATAGTTTTATTTAATTAAGAATTATAAAATTATAATATAATATAATTAAAAAGAAGTAGAGTGGTCTTTAATTATTTCAAAATGCAAACAGGATATAAGAAAGCTGATTTCCTGTCCTGCCCCTAGGTTCTTCAGAACCAGTTTTTTTCTTTTTTTTTTATATTCCATATATACCTGTTAGCATACAGTATTTTTCTCTTTCTGACATACTTCACTCTGTATGACAGGAATAAATACACAGATGTAGAGAATAGACTTGAGGACACGGGGAGAGGGGGAAGGGGAAGCTGGGATGAAGTGAGAGAGTAGCGTTGACATATATATACTACCAAATGTAAAATAGATAGCTAGTGGGAAGCAGCCGCATAGCACAGGGAGATCAGCTTGGTGCTTTGTGACCACCTAGAGGGGTGGGATAGGGAGGGTGAGAGAGACGCAAGAGGGAGAGGGTATGGGGATATATGTATACATATAGCTGATTCACTTGGTTATACAGCAGAAACTAACACAACATTGTAAAGCAATTATACTCCAATAAAGATGTTAAAAAAATAAATATACTGACCCAAGTGAAGAAATTTACTCCATAAAAATGAAAGCACCAAAATATTTTTAAAACTGATTTCTCACGAGTTTCTACTCTACAAACACGCATCTTCATATAGTCTTGCTTATCTTATAGTTTTTGTAGGCTTAGAGTATTCCAAGTGAAGAGCTTGCAGTAATTTGCCCAAGGCCTGTTCTGGTGACTGTTAGGAAATGAGAGGCAACGATTTTCCTTAGCTTACCTATCCCCCATATCTTATCTTCTCAAGGCTGGGCTCCTATGTCTGCCAAGGTTACAACTGGCTGATCAGAATGAGTTGCCATGTTGATATGTTAAGGGATAAGATTGAGGACAGTTCTCAAGGCCTTTCTTCTCTTTCAGGGTAAAGTACAGTTTAACAGTGACCTCCAGAAGACGAGGGGGTTTTGTTTTCTAACCTAAATATACTAAGTCTCGAAAATTTTTTCACTGTGTACGAGCAAACCACTGGGGAATTTATTTTGGGTGTGTGACTACTTTTGTTAGCCCTGAATCATAGCAGAGGCAGCCACATCTACTAATCACATCAGGGTGAGCCTGTGGGTTTCACTCTGATGATATCGGAGCGTTTAATATTGCTTGGAAACCCATCCTAATTCCTACAGAAACTAGAGTTTTTGATAACTGGATCAAAAGACATGTGTGATTTCTGCAAAATGTCTAGTCCTCTATTCTGTAGTAGTGAAAACATGTTCTTCCTAAGTATCTATAATCTTTTACTTCTTATGGTATATAAGCCTGAATTATCAAAGAATTAATTAAGATGTCCATGAGTGATAAGCTGCAGTAAGGAAGATTCTGATTGAGGGGGTAAACTTCTTGACAGTTGAGAAAAACACTGAACCAAGAGAAGATGTTTTGGTGTGTTCTCTGTGTGGACACAGGATGAACCTTTAAACCATAGCAAATAGAAGTGATAACTTTCTGTGTTCACACATAGTTTTTTAACAGTGACTACGGACAAAGTTCTTCCTGTTAGCTAACCCAAATATTTTATGCTGCAGTTCAGGAGTATTTTTCTTGCTTCCATATTTTTTAAGTACCTTTTGATTTATAGCAGAAAGAATTTTCACATAGTCTTTCGCCATCTGCCTTTAATTTGCTACTAGAATACCTCTGCCTTCCACTGATCTACTTCCTCTTTACTCTGCCTCACCTCGTAACCCTAAATTCAATTCTAGCTTTGCTCTCTGACTAGCATACAGGAGTGTTCATATGAATATACTTGATAACTCTAACCATTATGTGCAAACAGCCATCAAACCCTGATGACGTTAGCTTCTGAACTTGCACAATTCTATTTGTATTTCTCCATCAGCAGAATCACCAGCTTAGAACACACTTTTATCACTCTTACCCAGAGCAGTGGGGTCTCTGAATTTCTGTTTTCCTGCCCCCCCACTGATAAACACTTTTGAGCCTTTGCCTCCAGCTTATTTCTTTTAAGAATGAACTGTTGTATTAATACGTGCATTACAAAACACATGCCAGAAGTTGACAATTTTTGAAGGAGAAAATAAAAATAATTAGATAATATATTTCAATCCCTTTTCTCTCCAAATAAGTTGTCTTGTATTCTCCTTGAGAGAAATACATCCCATGCACTCCTTTTTGGAGACTATTGTCCTCATATATGGCAGGAGTATTTTAACTTGTGCCCTTCCCTTTTAATTTGTTCCCTTAAATTCATCTTTACTTAGCTGTCAAGGTGATTCATATGAAATGTGTACTTGGCCCTGTCACTCTGCATGAAGTCTAAACCCTCTTGAATGATGCTTTTTACATCCCTTTCCCTGGCTGCCTTCCTATCTTAATCTTTCACTCTTCTTTACTGAAGACTTCCCATTTTAGTAACTTGAAATTGCTTGTACTTTAGGTGTATACATCTTACTTTACATCACTCAGTGCCTTTGTTCATTCTGTTCCTTTTGCCTGGAATAAGACTCCTATTCTTCTTGACTCATCATTCAGACTCATTCTTTAAAATTCATCCCAAACACATCTGTTTCTAAGAATCCTTCTCAGGGTTATTTTAACCACTACATATTAGAGGCATAGGCAAATGTCCTATTGGGTTAACAAAGGCCTACTCTAAATGTCAGCAACCAGAGGGAGAACAGAAAAAAAGCTGCAAAATTGAAATGAATAAATGTTTAATTAAATACTTAAGAACATAACATGTCATTATATCAGCCAATCAACTGCTACTGCAACCCAACTATATATTTTATAGTGTATAAAAATTACATTCATTGTGATGTATGGCAGCATTTTAATAGGTTTGCTATGACGTGGACTGGGACTGCAAAAACTAGTAGTGCGTTGAGACTACTAATATAATAAAATGTCCTTGCCCTTTTTCTGTTAGCATATGGTATGAGCAAACCTCTCTTAGATCACTTAGATTTTATATTGAAATGTTCTCATATGTCTGTCTCAGTTTTCCAGGATATGGTAATCATCATTTTAGCGTAAAAAGACCATATATCAGGATTTTTTTTTTGCTCCTTAGTATTTTATAAAACAAAATGCTGGGCTTCCCTGGTGGCACAGTGGTTGAGAGTCCGCCTGCCGATGCAGGGGACACAGGTTCGTGCCCCGGTCCAGGAAGATCCCACATGCCACGGAGCGGCTGAGCCCGTGAGCCATGGCCGCTGAGCCTGCGCATCCGGAGCCTGTGCTCTGCAACGGGAGAGGACACAGCAGTGAGAGGCCCGCGTACCGCAAAAAAAAAAAAAAAAAAAAAAAAAAGCTGAGCGTTCAAAATTTTAAATAAGAAAATAAAATTAAATATTTCATTCATCTCAAGTATAAACATTTATAAACATATTATAAAGCACTAAGTAAAATTCGAATTTATAAAACTATACATACATTTTTATTCCAATATAGCAAATTAAAGTGATAGCTAAAAGATTATTTAAAATAACAAAATATACAAAAGAAGACATATGTATTAAATTAAATTGTGAAAAAAATTTGATCTTTTAAAAATAATCAGTCTTATAGGATAAGGCATTTCAATGCTTGAGTTGAAAATGTGTTCATAAAAACGTTTTTTCGGTGGGTGAATTATTTCTAGATCTACACCACTTGGAGAAATATCAAGGAGATAAATATAAAGCCAAATATATTCCTTTAATTACTTCATCTATAAATACAATCATTTTTGTTTGATAATTTTGGAAGAGCACTGTAGGGAATTCCCTGTCAGTCCAGTAGTTAGGTCTTGGTGCTTTTACTGCCATGGCTGGGGTTCAATCCCTGCCTGGTCAGGGAACTAAGGTCCCACAAGCTGCACAGCACAGCCAAAAAAAAAAAAGGAAAAGAAAAGAAAAAAGAACATTGTAAACTTTTCTGCACCTTCATCCAACCCTTTCATTAATAGCCATATGTAGCTTTGTTTCAAAGAAAGCATTTCTAGTGCATCTTTATTTCCTTTGTTTTCATTGCATGTAGGTGGAAAATTCAATGCAGGGTTACTTTATCAATGTCAATACTGGCATGTTTGAGTTCCATTTGCTCAGAAATTCTTCGTGCCAGAGTAAGAATTATTTTTGCAGTAGCAACTTTGCTTTGTCAACTCTTATTTTTTAAGTCCTATAGAGTGCTATAGAGTGTAATGAAATTTTAGAATAATAATTTTAAGTGAGAGTGCCTTTATAGCATTTGTGATTTTAATGCTGTATATACCTCCTGGGTAGAGAGGATGTTCATTCAGCAAGTGATTTCATCATAAATTGATAAATTTTCATTGATGCTGATCTCGAGAGTTTCTTATATTTGTTCATATATTTACCTTTACCAAAGAACTTGATGTTTTCAAATGGATTTGAATGACTATCTAGCATCCTTTCATTCCAATTTGAATGACTCCCTTTAGTATTTCCTGCAGGGCAATTCTAGTAGTAATGAATTCACTCAGCTTTTGTTTATCTGGCACTGTCTTAATTTCTCCATCATTTTTTCAAGGAAAGTTTTGCTATATATAGAATTCTTGGTTGGCATTGTTTTTCTTTCAGTATTTTAAATATGTCATCCCACAGCCTCTGGCCTGCAAATTTTCTGCTAAGAAATCTGACAATTTTATTGAGGATCCCTTGTACATGATGAGTCACCTTCTTCTTTCTGCTTTCAGAATTATTTCTTTGTCTTTTGAAAGTTTGATTAGACTGTCTTCATGTGGTCTTTATGAATTTATCTTACTTGAAGTTTATTAAGCTTCTTATATTTGTAAATATATCCATGTATTTTGTCAAATTTGGGAAATTTGGGCCAGTTACTTCTTTAAATAAGTTTACTGCATGTTTTTCCTCTCTATTCTCCTTCTAGGACTCCTATAATGTGTATACTGGTCTGTTTGACAGGTCCCATGAGTCCTTTAGACTCTGTTCACTTTTATTCTTTTTTCTTCTCAGATTCAATAATTTCAAATGACTTGTCTTCACGTTCACTGCTTTTTTCTTCTGCTTGATGGACTTAATATTGAACTCCTCTTGTGTATCTTTCAATTCAGTTATTACAGGCATACTATAAGATATGGGTTTGGTTTCAGACCACAGCACTAAAGTGAATATTGCAATAAGGTAAGTCACACAATTTTTTTGGTTTCCCAGTGCATATAAAATTTATGCTTATGCTATACTGTAGTCTATTAAGTGTGCAATAGCATTATGTCTAAAAGGACAGTGTAATACCTTAATTAGAAAATACTTCATTACTAAAAACTACTAACCATAATCTGAGCCTTCACGAAGTCATAATCTTTTTGCTGGTGCGGGGTCTTGCCTTCATATTAATGACTGCTGGCTGATCAGGGTGGTGGTTGCTGAAGGTTGAGGTGGCTGTGACAATTTCTTAAAATAAGACAACAATGAAACTTGCAGCATAGATTGACTTTTCCTTTTACAAATGATTATTCTGTAGCATGCAATGCTGTTTGATAGCATTTTATCTACAGTAGAATGTCTAAAAATTAGAGTCAATACTCTCAAACTCTGTCTCTGATTTATCAACTAAGTTAATGTAATAGTCTAAATCTTTTGTTGTTATTTCAACAATCTTAACAGCATCTTTACAAGGAGTAGATTCTATCTCAATAAACCACTTTCTTTGCTCATTCATAAGAAGCAACTCTTCATTCATCCAAGATTTACCATGAGATTGCAGCAATTCAGTCATATCTTCAGGCTCCACTTCTAATTCTGTGAAAATTATCAAAATGCGACACAGAGACAAAAAGTGAGAAAATGCTGCTGGAAAAAAAAGGCACTTATAGACTTGCTTAATGCAGGATTGCCACAAACCTTCAATCTGTAAAAATGCAATATCTTCTAAGTGCAATATTGTGGAGCACAATAAAATGAAGTATGCTTGTATATTTTTCAGAATCAGAATTTTTGCTTCCTTTGCTCTTAATCTCTTACCCTCAAGTGTCAGTGGGTCGATAGTCCCCTTATGGTTTTCACAAGTCATGCCTGTTGCTTCCTGCAGATTTTTCTAGCCTTAGATCTGTGCCACTTCTGTCCTTCTGTGCTCCAAATTGGGCAAAACATAGACCAATCCCTCAGGCAGCTTGGAGATAAGTTAGAAAGTTGCAACTTTGGCCTACTCTGTTCTTTCCAGGTCACTGAATGGGACTGGAGACTGACTAGACTGCTGCTTCCCGCAAACTGGGTGGGGCAAGGGTGAGTTAAAAGACCATGAATTTCCTCCCATTTTGTATATGGCCTTTTCTTGACTGGGCATTAGCTTGGTTGCTGTACAACTTTGATTTCCAGAGTGTCTATAAAATTATTTTAGTCAGGTTCAAGTTTTTCATTTAGTGTTTTCATAAGAGAATGAGGGCCTGGACCTTCATGGTCCACCATCTTGCTGATGTCACCAATTTTAGAATTTTTAAAATACCATAATAGAAATTTCATTTGGAATAACCCTGGTCTGAATTATTTGGCGCTGACTAGTATAGTTGCTTCCTTGGACTCCAGTTTTCTCCTCTGTGGCTGATTTTTTACTTGGCCTTTGTTGTAGTTGGTCCAGTGGGGCTTCAATATCTTCCTGCCATGTTTGATTCCTCTAAAAGAAACTTTCAGAACCGTTAACTCTGGGCAGCAGCTCTCCTCTGGCCAGAGACTATTTTGAAGAATTTTTATTTATCTTTCTGCCTACTGAAAAATAAAGAACCTGTTTAGGCAGAGACAACCACCTGCTTCAGAGGATTCTTCTCGTCAGTTTGCTTTTTTGTGTGGGGAGGTATGGTCAAGTGGAGATAGGATGGGGTAGATGGGGGAGCTGCAAGAACAGATTAGGAAAAGGGCCTAAGTGGACTTTAGGTGAAGGTTTCAGGGATGGGGTTTGGGAAAGTCAGAGAAAGGGGAATAGTGAGCAATGTTATTGACTTATGTCCAAAATAATGTTATCTTCTCCATTACCCCCTCACATTCTTAATATTACAAACTAACGTGATCTACCAAAAATATTGTATGACAATCTGATTCATCTTTATATTCCCAGTATCGAATAGGCTATATCAAGCACTTAATTGGTGTTCAACATATGTTGAACTGAAATGGCAATTATCTAGTTTTAAAAATGGTTCAGAATGGTTCTTTATTATATACCTTTCCCACAAGAAAGTTTTTTATTCCCAAATAGTGTTACATGAGCCAACCCGTCCATAAAAATACAGCAAATACCTAAGGTTAAAATACATATAAGGTATTTTAAAATACATGTTACTTTCATCTCTGTGAAGTATGAAGGAGATTATGGGGATGAGAAACACTGTTTTTTCTTTGACATAAAAATTTCTAATTCTTCTCTTTATTTTCTCTCTTAACAAACCAGTCAATCAGTTAAGGAGTTATATTGAGGATGTGTTTGCACAGGATTTTACAAGGTGCTATCAGACATATTAAAAATGTTATAACTCTGGTCCTAGGAGAACAATACATTATGCCTACTCTCATCTCATTAGGCAATGCATTTATTTTTTCTAAATGGGACTCTATTATCTTAAACTTATTTTAGCTTTTGGTGAGTGAAATATGGAAGAAGGTGGAAGAATAACCAAATTTAATTTTCTTTTGAATGGTAGCCTTCTGTATAGAAATGAGCCTTGCACTTGACAGCAGAAGATCTAAGTTCTAGTCTTAGCTCTTCTCCTCTCCACTGATGTGGCATTATTCAAGGAAATTTGACTCCTCATTTCCTCATCTATAAAATAAGGATAACCACAGTTCCCTTATATACCTAACAGAATTTTTAGGGGATCCAAATGAGAGGATGTGTGAGAAGGTACTATAAAATGTGAATTCTTGCACTTGTCTTTCCTTTGACCCTCCCTTTTGTTCTACTCTCTCTGTTGGAAGAAACAGACACTCAATAGACTGGGGGGGGCAGAAACTGGCAGGAATGAATGCCCAAGGTTGTAGCCCATGGAGGGCATGGGTTGCCAACAAATTTTTATGCATTGGAAACAGGAATGTTTGGAGAGCTTGTGTGTGTGTGTGTGTGTGTGTGATATTATGTCATATCCTTACTCTGCTCATAATCGTCCAAGGGTTTTTCAACCTACTCAGCATAAAATCCAGTGTCCTGCCTGTGGCCTTCAAGATCCTTTCTTGTGCTTCAAACTTATTTTCCGCTCACTCCTCTCCATTCCCATGTCTTTGTTGTTTCACAAACATTCCAAGCCCATTCCTGCTCAGGGGCTCTGTATTTCTACTCCTCTTTCTGTAAGGCTCTCAATCCTGAGAGTTGCATGACTTAGACTCTCTTTTTATCCAGGTTTCTACTCAAAGATAACCTTTTCCAAGAGACCTTCCCTGATCATCTGTCTAAAATAGTATCCCCTGTCTCAAGTCCCATTACCCTACTTTATTTTTTTTATAGTACTTAATGCTACCTCTCTTTGTTTTATATATACACTTTTTATTACTTGTATCGCCTACTAGAATGTAAACTCCAGGACGGCAGGGGCTTGCCTCTTAGTTTTCCAGATCTATATTCAGTGCCCAGCACATTGTAGATGCTCAATGAATAATTATTGAATGAATAAATGACTGGCTGAATTAATGAACAAGTAGGAGTGTATATCCCTTGAACGCTACATAAGATTTGTAGCCAAGTCTATATTTTTAGAAATGTTAACTCTTGTAAAATAAACACCTGATCGCAGTTAATAGCAGTTAGCTTTTCCCACTTTTTATAACAGTCCACTCTTTTGCTCTTACCTCAAAAGCCTGGTTGAATTCTTTTAAGCCATTGCTCTGAAGGCATTTGTATATTTTTCTAAAGCCATTTAAGGGGTCAGAAATTACCATGCATGAAGCACTTTTAGCATAGCCTTTACAAAGTTAGCTTTTGCAATTTAGAATTCTTGTTAGATAACTCAATGTAGAAAAATGTATTCATTTATATCAGATTGTTTCTATCACAGATGATTTTTGAAGATACTTTTCAAGTAAGTTAAAATATGAAGTTATAGCAAAGTGACAAGACACAGATCTCTGAAAAACAGAAATCCAAACTGGGCTCATATGGAACTCAGTGGGCAGTTTGGCTGGCAACATCATCTTGTAGGCAGTTAGAGGCAACTCTATATGAGGCAGTGGTTTGGTTGCTGGCAGAGCTGCCGAGGTTGAGGAAAACAAAACTAATTGTAATTAGTGAGATTCCAAATTTTGGTGGCCTACACACTTATGAGAGTAACTGCCCTAAAAGCAGAGGAAAAATTAGAGAAAATGAGAAATTACAGAGACCTTAACACAGTTGTGTTGGCTCTGACTTGGCTACTACAGTACTGAGTTTTGTATTACTGCAGTAATTTTTAAGCTATAGGATATGGTAAAGTGTGCTGAGATACAAGGGCAAGGATCAAAGGAGAGAAGTCTATAATTCTCTATTAGGTAGACACTGAATGTTCATAAAATATGTAGTTAAACAGATGCAACTGTGTTTATTCCTTAGTTAAATGTAAAACTATAGCGATGGCATCTGGAGATTTTACAAAGGGAGGAAGTCACCTTCAAAACTTATTTTAAAAGTTTATAGAATGAAAGGAGAGATATCATGAAAATATATTTCTTTTGTAGTCTGGGTTACTATCTTCTTAAATTTGAGAAGAACAGTTTAATCCCAGGTTTGGCTAGGAAAATATTTACCCTAATTTTCTTTGTTTGATTCCTTCTTTTAACAAAGATAAACAACTTTGAAAGGAACATTAACCTGATATGCTAGGAAGTTACTTTCTGAGCTCTGATATAACAATGGAGAGCATTGCTGTGAGCCAATCAGGTGCTGCCTGTGGAGATGTTTTTGTTTGCAGCATTTCACACATACTTATTCAATAAAGTTTTTGTTTTACTGACATTGGAAAATAGCGTACTGCATTATGCTGTGATTTTGAAGTGATAGTGTCAGTAGGACTAGGGTAAAAGATTTGAAGTGGATTGAGGCTGAAAAATAAAGCTTTGTTTTTGCTTATTCAGAAAGGAAAGTTAAATTTAAGATTTTTTTACACTTCTGCTCCAACAACTGGAAAAACAAAAACAACCAAAACAACAAGAGAACCACAGCAAAACCAAACTTGTGTCTTCCTTGCACTATTTTTAGTGAGAGAATGTCATTCCAAGTATATTTCTATATTTCTTGAGGAAATAAGAAAATTGTCACAACTTCTTACGCCGCAACTTATGACAGGCAATACATATTTAATACTCAATAAATAATATAGCTCAGTGTAGTTACAACTTGACATTCTGAAAAATGTAGTATCTATTGAAACTGGATAAAGTGATACCTACCACCAAAAACAGTATCTGTTAACAAGGTTATTGTGATAAATCCAAATCACAAAAAAATTTCTTATTCACAGATGAATTTTGTACTTAAAGCTTAGACTTTGAAAGGGTAGGGCAACAGGCATGATAATAAACCTACTACAGTACAAACTAGCTCTAATTCTGCCCCTGGTGTTCTGATTTGGTGTGCCAGGGAACATCTGTGGGGCTTCATCTTCTTCATCTAATAGAATGAGGGGATTAACTGCAAAATTTCTAATGTCTTTCTGTTCTAACACTCTGTGAATCACATTGTTTCAGAAAATAGGTTCAGTAAGTCCCTGACGTACAAATGAGTTCTTTTCTGAGAGTGCGTTCATAAGTCCAATTTGTTCGTAAGTCCAACAAAGTTAGCCTAGGTACCCAAGTAACACAATCGGCTATATATACTGTACTGTAATAGGTTTATAATATTTTTCACACAAATAATACATTAAAAAAACACAAAAAATAAAACATTTTTAGTCTTATAGTACAATACCTTGAAAAATACAGTAGTACAGTACAACAGCTGGCATACAGGGGCTGGCATAGAGTGAACAGGCAAGAAGAGTTACTGACTGGAGGAGGGAGAGGAGGTGGGAGATGGTAGAGCTGAAGGGTCATCAGCAACAGGCGATGGAGGGAAAGCTGCAATTTCACTCACTCCTGACGTGGATGGCACAGGCTCTGGTTCCTTGCTGGATGTATCTACCCTTTTGAAAAAATGATCCAGTGATGTCTGGGTAGTACCTCTTTTTTTCTCATTGTAGATGACACGGTAGCACTGGATTGCATTCTGAATGGCTGCTGCAACCTTCATGTACTGTTCTAGGTTTGGGGCCTGTGCCTCAAAAACTAACAGTGCTTCCTCAAATAAAGAAAATCCCCTTGCCGTTTCCTGTGTCATGCATCTCTTTGGTTCTTCAGTTACTTCTTCTTCCTCTTGTCTCTCTTCGTCCTTTCTCTGGGCCTCCAATACCACCAGGTCTTCATTAGTAAGCTCCTCGTGTTGCACAGCAAGGAGTTCAATGAAGTCGTCCTCTTGCAGATCTAGCTCCACCTTCTTGCTGAGGGTCACTAAGTTGCTGAAGATCTCTTTGGTCTCCTCATCCGCATCCTCAAATCCATGGAAATCGTGAACAACCTGTAGGAAAAGGTTCTTCCAAACCCCATTCATGGTGACGGCCATATCATCATGCCGAGCAGAGTCAATGTTTTTATGGCCTTGTAGATGTTATAGTCCTTCCCAAATTGTCACAGTGTTGTTCCTGATTCGTCACTCACCTTTACTGTCTGATGAAAAGTGTGACGTAAATAACATTTCTTGAAAATCACTATAACTCCCTGGTCCATAGGTTGGATGAGTAATGTATTTGGTGGCAGATGCACTATTTTGACATTGGGATGAAAGTCGTCCATGCATGGGGGGTGGCCCAGAGCATTGTCAAGCAGCAGAAGAATGTTGAATGGGATGTCCTTCTCCAAGCAATATTTCTCTACCTCTGGGATAAAGTGGTGGAAAGACCAGTCCTGGAAAATGGCCTGTGTGACCCAGGTTTGGGGTTACTCTTCCACACAACAGGAAGAGAGCCCTTGGCTATGTTTTTAAGGGCCCTTGGGTTCTCCGAATGATAAACTAAGAGAGGCTTCAGCTTCATATCGCCGGAAACATTGCCATCAAACAGCAGAGTTAGCCTATCCTTTGTTGCTTCATAGCCTGCATCAACTTTTCCTCCTTACTGATGTAACTTTGGTCTGGCATCCTCTTCCAGTACTGTCCTGACTCATCCACATTAAAAACCTACTCAGGTAAATATGCGCTTTCATCAATAATTTCTTGAAGTGTTTCAGGAAATTCCTGGGCAGCTACCGTATCTGCGTTTGCTACCTCGCCACTTATTTTACATTGTGAATGTTAGCTCTCGCCTTGAACTGATGAAACCAGCCATGGCTGGCATTAAAAGATGCGCCCACTGATTCTTTGCTGTGATTCTTCTTCAAGTTTTCATAAAGGCTTTTAGTATTCTCTTGAATCAGCCTTAAGCTGAGCGGGACTCGACTCTGATGCTGATCTTGCGTCCACACATTGAGAAGTTTCTCCATCTCCTCCATCACTTTTCCACGCTTCTTCAATATTATTGTTGACATCATTGGCACAGCAGACTTCACATGTTCCATGATCTTGTCCTTATTCTTTAGAATTGTGTCTATGATTGAACTATTCATATTATAAGAATGAGCGACGCCTACCATCTTTTTGCCTTTCTCCACTCTCTCAATTATTTTCACTTTTGTTTCCATCGTTATCGCTTGGCGCTTCTTAGCAGTACCAGCTACATCACCGCTGCTTTTACGCTTGCTTCCAGACATCCTGGGCTTGAAATAAAGATACTGTACTATTGTACTCTATACAGTACTGTACAGTAAAGTACACAAAAGCACAACCACTTTTAGAGGATTCACGCACCTGATAATGTAAGCCAGACAAGTGAACTAACTTAGGTAACTAACACACGTTCGCATCTTTGAAATTTCGCAACTTAAAGGTTTGTATGTAGGGGACTTACTGTAATTCAAACCCCATGGCAGATCTTTTAATAATATGTCAATAGAATTTTGTTCTTCATGTTTGTGTGTGTGTGTGTGCGTGCGTGCGCGCTCATGCATGTGCAAACAGCTTGTAGCCTGAAAGTTCTTATTCAGTAAATTTAGAGTTAAGGTAGTATTGACTTTTGCACTCATGGAAGGGTGGATGAATGTAGTTCTTCTAACAATGCTCCCACAGTTCTGTTTTTTCTTCTATCATAGCACTCATGTTATTTGGTAGTTATTTTATATGTCCTTGTCTTCTATTAAATTTGGCTGATTCCATCCATTCATGACATGATACAATTTCTCCTGTTAAAAAACAAAATTCAACCAAGTAAATTTAAAGATCAATTGGCTTTATTCAGTGATTCATGAATCAAACAGCATCCTGTCTAGCAAACAGAAGGGAACTCCAAAGTGCTACAGAAAGAGAATGGTTTGTAAAGGCAGAAAGTGAGTGGGATAAGGAAAAGGAGTATTTCAGGGAAAGTCACCTTCCTTTGGGAGATTAAAGGGAGCTATCTGGCAGATTATCTCAGTTGTGCTGACCAGGACCTTTCAGACTGACTGGTTAAGATTACATTCCTGGGGAAGTTTGAAACTGCGATTAGGTCAGGTATTAAGTCTTGATGTGGGATGTGGACTTAGCACAAGTGACTCCATTTTGGGCCTGTTGCCTCTTTTTTAACACTCCCACATTAAAAAACAATTGACCCATGGTAATCCTCATCTTTTATCATCCTTTCTCTTCAAATCCAAGAGTAATATTTCATACTGCTTCACTACCTACCTTCCTTATTTTTCTCATTACTAATTGAGTCACTAGTCATATAAAAACAAAAACAAAAAAACAAACCAAAAACCCTTCTCACTGGCATTTGTCCCTGTCAATTACACCCTACATTTTTGAATTTAGTTCCAAGGCATTCTCAATATTCTTTGCAGGCTTCCCAACTTGCAGTGAACATGAGACTTTGTTGTTTTCTGGGAGTTGAGTCTTGGCCTCTTCTCTAACATTTTCTCCCAGGCTTCTAATTCATACTTGAGTTCCATAACCATTAGCTAACCTCTGTGTTCCAAATTATTCCCTGTAGTCAGGTCATTGATCCTAAACTCTACCTGCCTTCTAGTTAGCTCTACTCAGATACCTATCACTTGTCTCAACATGTTCAAATAGAACCAATGGTTTTTCTTCCCCAACATGCCAAATCAGATATCTATAAGCTTACCAGGTACTTTTCTCCAAACCCATTGATAGTGCTTTAGTTTAGACTTTTATCACTTCACACTAGAGCTAGTATATTTGTGTTTTATCAGTATTCTCTGTTCAATTTTTTCCCTTCCCATTCAGCAATCACAGTGAAGTCATAGAAATTATTTAAAACTAGAGATATGACCATTATTTTTCCATATTTTACCTGTTTAAAACCTTTCGCTATTTGCTGTTGCCTTACAGACAAGTCCAAATATCAGGGCATGAAAGGCTCTTTCTTTTCTGTACCTACTTCTCCAAATTCATCTATTGGACATTCCCCACCGGCTCTTAGAAGCTGCCCCATAGGCATACATACTACGTATAATTCTCCAGACATGGAGTGCTATTTTTTGTCTCTATCCCTACACTGTTTATTTTACCTGGAGTGTCCTTTACCCATGATGATCAACCTGGTGAACTCCTCTGTATCCTACAAGACCCAATTACGTGAACCTTTTTGTGATACTCCCTATAAGTACAATTGATGGTTATCTCCTTGAGTTTCCTGTGCCTGTTTCCCCATACCTTGTCCAGACTCATTTATCTTCTGTCTTTAACCATTTTTAATTTATATCCAAACCCCCTGTACCTAAAACTCTTCCTGATAAATAATAGTTACTCAATACATGTTGGGTTAAACAATGAACCAAATAAGCATCCCAGCAAATAGTAGAGAAGTATGATTAATAATGCAACAATATTTGCTGAGGATTTTGTGATCTTTTCTTGAGGCCCTTTTCTCCCCATAAAAATAATCTGTGAATAAAAGAATAAAGCAGGGGATAGTTGGTATTAAAATCTTGAGGAATAACGTGGCTGTCGATTGGAAAAGATCAAGAGGAGGAAGCTGGAGTATTTGGGGCACTTCTGAAGGGGAGATGGAGACCATCTGGAGAGGAGGATGATGCAGGAATGAGTGCCAGGACATAGATAAAAGTGAATGGAAAGGAAATGGTGGCTGAACAACATCAAAGAGGCAACTCTACTGCGGAACTGAACAAGTAACTGTGTATTCACTCTGGCAGAGATACAAGTAAGTGGCGTTGGACAATGTATCCTGATGTTTATGACAAGGACTAAAAAATGGGGACATAATTTGGCTTATGACAGCTTCCTTCAGTGTGGCTGGGCTTACGTGCTTAGGACAAAATAATACAAAACAACAGGTTATGTTCTGACGTTTTCAATTTCTTTTTATGTGAAAATGTTTCTAAATATGTGTTTTCTACTTTAAATAACACTGACTTAAACTACTAATTTAAAGTAGCCCCTAGTAACATGTTTAACACTTTTTTCTTTTTAGAGAAATTCATCCAACTATTATAAGTACATTAAGAGTATTATTTAAGATGATATCTCTCTTTTCTAAAAGCAATCATTTGCATGTTTTGCTATGCATTTTTCTTAGCAGAGCTCAGGTAGACCTGTGTGTGGACAGGAAATTCATTCATGACTGAAACAAGACACTGTATTTGTTTGACTTATGAGAAAAGTCATAAATGCAAACATCTTCTTCAACCGTTTGTTTACAATTAATTGCTAATGATAGAAAGCTTTGAGAGCAACAGGAAGTAAAAATAATACAGGAAGAAAAAAGAGAAAAGAATAGTGTTAATAATAACAGTTGCAGATGGTTAGCGTTTTCCCAGGAAAGCATTGTTTTAAATTTCTGTTAAATCTTGCCAGATTTCGGGAGATTGTTTGATCTTAAGTAGAACATGTTGCCACTACTTCAGTGATAGTAAATGCTGCTGAAACATTTGCAAAATAAAGATCAATACAATGGAAATGCATGAACTTATATGTTTAGGTGATAAATCCTTAAGTGCCATAAATAAATTACTTTTTTTTTTTTTTTTTTGCGGTACGCGGGCCTCTCACTGCTGTGGCCTCTCCCCTTGCGGAGCACAGGCTCCGGGCGCGCAGGCTCAGCGATCATGGCTCACGGGCCCAGCCGCTCCACGGCATGTAGGATCTTCCTGGACCAGGGCATGAACCCACGTCCCCTGCATCGGCAGGCGGACTCTCAACCACTGTGCCACCAGGGAAGCCCATAAATTACTTTTTGTGTGGTTACGTTTCCAGAAAATCATGTTAGATCCTTCAAAGTATTCACACAACATCCATGATCTGAGTTGTGACATTTCTTGGTTGGAATAAGAATTACCAAAAACCCTTTCAAAATGCATATGTACATATGTATTTTCCTCTATATACTTGCATTAAGTCCTTCCTTGTTTTATAAACAATGAAAACAAAACCAAGTAATAAAAGTCAGTAATTAATATTGGTGGTGATCTAGATACTGACTTTAATCGTGTAGTTGAAAGGAAATATTTCAATATGTTCTGGAGATGCTTGGCTGACTCAGTACGTCGTTTCACATAGTGGTGAAATGGTGATCGGTTTACTGTCGTGTTATGGTCAGACATATTTGGCTTTTTATTTAAAGAATTTTAGAAAAAGATGTGATAACTCTCCATCTCCAACTTGAGGAGCTGTTAATCAATGAGAATATGGTACCAAAACTAATTAGTGTTCATGTGTGAGTAGTAACAAATAGCAAAAATGGAAAACAGAAACACAAACTCAGCAACAAAAAAACACTGCCCAGTAATCTTTTGGCTATTAGTATAGTGCTTTCTATTAATAGGAATAGAGGGTGGGTATTTTGTCACCTTTCACTTTAAGACAAATTCTGCTTTGGTCTAGTTGCAAATCCAAATAAAAACAATAGGTTAGTACTGTGTATGGTTTTGGACACTAATTTATTAAAGAGTATGAGGAAGAATCTAAAACAATTTTAAAGCTGTTTTAGAGTGAGAGGGGTTATTCTACAGAAATTCTTTGGAAGTTGTCTCTCTTGAATTTACAGTCACAAATTTATATTCCCTTTGTGATCTAAGTGGAAATGATCCATCTTCTGTTCAAATTACTGGTCAATATGTCAGTCAGATCAAATGCCACTTCTAAAACGCTAAAAAGTGCTTCTGAGGAACGGAAGATTTCTTTAACAAGACATAAAGTGCTTTTTAATCCATTTCTTACTTGTTAAAAGCATTGTGATTCTTACAGATTGTTCTATCATGATGTGATGATGTGGTTTTAATCCTTTATGAGAAGGGAAAACACATTGTGGAATTCTGAAATAAGTTAAGAACTGAGTCTGGGTAGCCTCCTTAATAGCAGCCCTACCCCAAATCTGGGGTAATAACATAGTCCTGGAAATACTGTGACCAATGAAATGGGGAAGATTTTAAAGGAAGACTATAAAAATATTTGAGAAATTCTTTTTTTTTTAATGAATTAACTTTTTAAAACTTGCTTTTTACTACGAAAGAATTTGGTTTCTCATATTCTAAATCAAGTCTACCAACTCCAAAATACCAAACCAGTGACAGCCATGGGAACACCATGAAAAAGCAAAGATAATATTGCGTCGTGGAAAAGAATGTTTTATTTTTCATGTGAAAGTTAGTTACCTCTGAGAGTAAGAGTGAAATTACCAATCTTTCCATGTTTCCAGTTACCTCATTTATTCCAGTATTTGTTTACCAGTCTTTCTTCCCATCTGAGTTTAGTGACCACATCTTTGATTAACTTGAATGCAATTCCACTCATAGCTAAATGTTAGAGGTACTACAATGAGCAAAATCCTAATAGTAATGGGAAGGGATAGAGACTGGGGTTTGAGGTAGTGCCAAGGTCGTATGGATCTGCCTGCTGCACGGGGAATGAATTGGAGAAGGGCAAGTAGATTACATACCATACTATTGTAGTCGTCTACATACGGCCTGATGGTGGCTTGGATGAATGTGGTCGTATTGGTGATGGAATTGGAATTGAAAAAGATTTCATGTGTAAAGTTGTAAGACATGTTGAGTTGGATGTGGGGGAGGAGGGGAGGGTGTGATCATGAGTGGTGCTTTGTATTACTCAGTAGCTGGGAGAGAATATTGAAAGTGGATGAGGGTGAGGGTGGAGAAAATGGGGATAAGAATAGTAATTTAGCTTGGGGCATTTGGGGCATGTTGAATCTTTTTTTTTACCTTTATATTAAGACTCCATTCACATAGTCATGTCTCAGTAAAAGGTAAATAAATGAGTGAATTAGTGAGGATATGACCCACGTTTATATATTTATGACATCATGATGGGAAAAAACACAACAAAATTCTACTTTTCTCAACATGTCATCACTCCTATTTAAAGCCATAGAGATATTTCATCATGGAGCCTTTCTCAATTAGAATTTATATATGATTCTCTCAACAAAGTAAAAAACTGAATTCTCTTTGCTTCTTGTCTTTTAAAAAATATCTTGTTTACTGTCATTCGATTAATGGCCCATATGTGGAGCTTACTTTTTACAATTGTCCATAGTCTAATAGATCACGATAAGCACTTAATTTTGAGTATTTGGGTGCAAGAAGTTCCAAGCATGAGTAGAAAAACTTATATTTTTTAGAATTTCCTTCTTTCTTCCAGGGAATGTGTGGTTTTGCTTTATGAACCTTACAAGAGCCTTCTCTCCTTTATCTCCAAGCCCAGTAACTAATCTAAGAATCAAGAAACTTGACAGCATCCTCCTATCCCCTGTCCTCACCCCCACCCATGAATTCTCTTTTAAACAAAAAATGAATCTAAAAACTACACCAAATATATTTGACCAAGGTTGGAAAAGAGTGTTAATTCTTTGGTTCTGTAAATGCTCGCGAAGTGACTGAAAATGTGTGGTAATTATTTGAATGCTACATTAAAGAAACCTTGTTTGAAGATCCAGGTTGTCATTTCCTACTGAATTATGTACAAGTTCCTTGGCTTAGCATTTAAAGCTTTCTACAGCACGCCACGGAGTGACTTTTCTAACTTTATCCTTGTCTAATCCTCTCTAAACCTGGGCTCCAGACAAACTAGACTGTTTTGTTTTGTTTTGTTTTTGTGGTATGTGGGCCTCTCACTGTTGTGGCCTCTCCCATTGCAGAGCACAGGCTCCGGACGCGCAGGCTCAGGCCATGGCTCATGGGCCCAGCCGCTCCGCGGCATGTGGGATCTTCCCGGACCGGTGCACGAACCCGTGTCCGCTGCATCGGCAGGCGGACTCTCAACCACTGCACTACCAGGGAAGCCCCCACAAACTAGACTTCTTGTCATTCCCTACTTTTCCTAGTACTGTTCTCTAGACCCAGAATCTTTTACCAGGTCACTTTCCTTCTTGCTTTTCATTTCCTGACCATCTCCTATTCAAAGCTCTCAAAATTTTGATTTCTTTTAAGGCCTATCTCAAATGCTAGCTTCACCATATCAGTGCTTTTAAAATTTTTCTTAAAGCATTTTTAATAATTGGCAGGCTTATCTTATACTTTAACCTTGTGAAGTGCCTACCCATCCTAGCCTTTCTTATCATGGTTATTGTAGTGACTAGTGCATATCATGTAACCAATAAATATTTTTTAGTTAAGTTGAATCATCTCCACTGATAGTCCCTTTTTACGTTAGTTAGGCATTGGGAAATTATTCAAATCATGAAATCATCTTGTTTGCATAGACAAAGGTACTGCACCAGGCTCTCCCCATTATATTGCTTCATTAGGCCTCATTCACCAAACATGAGTTGAACACCTACTAATTGCAGTATTCTGTGTTACTCTGTCCTGGAAACAGGACCAAATATAATTACATAATCATGTGTCAGGAAAAATAATTTCTTAAATAAAATAATTAGACTAACTTGATATCAGTTAAATCTTGTCCAAGTAAAGAGTGAATATTCAGCTTTGTTCAATCTCGTGTATGCTGATAACGAGAGTTGATCCTTCCACTTGAGAAAAACAACACATTTCTAACCCATTTATTCAATAACTTTCTCAACCAAATTTATAATTGAAGAAAAAATTTTCTTCTCAGCACCTTGGTTGTTTTGCAGACACTTCCAAGGATTTGGTTTCAGGGTCCCTGATTTTAGGTATGTTTCTCAGGATTGGTTATAAATAGGGCAGAAGTACAGCTGAAGTCTGGAGGCAGCAAACAATTGTGGAAAATCTGTGAAGTAATGTTGTCCTTGCAACATTTTCCAGCCTACTTTTCAGGACCCATGGGCTGCAGATAAGCATTAGGTACGCGTCCAAAACAAACTAATGTTTTTAAGACATTGTCCATCCTTGGTGTAACTCTCTCACATATAACTAACTTAATAAAAATATGCTCCTTATTCATCATTCAGAAAGTTAGGGGTGTGGGAACAAACTGGGTATGTGTGATCTGACAGTTCACTGTTTTAATTTAAAATTTCCACCCAGCATTGCATTTACAAAATGACTGCATGATAATATGTAAGCCAAAAAAGTATAAGAAGTGCATTATGGGTAGGAGTTTATTTCTGTTATTCTTTTGAAATATTCAGCTGGTATTAAAAACAGACCTTTTGAGCTGGAACAACAGTGGTACAGGTAGACTTCTTACTTTTGGAAAAGATCTGGTCTTTAGCTTATGGGAACCGAGCCGAAGCAGATGTGAAAAGTTCAACTAAAGGAAGAACAGATTAAACGCACTTTTGTGGTTGAAAAACCAAAACAGATGTTATTATTAAACCACAAAAACCTGGGTGCATTTAAGTAACACTAGGTGTCTGAATTTTAAATATGTATTTGAAATAATTAAAGCATTTAAAGCTACACAGACAGTTGTGTGCCACTAAACTCTTAATCTTCAAAGCAAGGAGTTTGCATATTAGAAAAAAAAACCCTTCAGGAACATTGTCTCTGTCACTGTGCTGGTCATCTAAAAATGAGAAAGAAAGCATCTGACAATGAAAAACAAAGCCTTTTGGTGATTTAAAAATTTTTTTCCAAAGCATTTTGAAAACATTTACTTACATAATTTTTTATTGTCTTTACAGGGAAACTCAAATATCTAGAATACTGTTGTTATAGTGTAAATCTTTGAGACAGGAATCAAGTCACAGAGCAGAATTAGGATGATGCCAATATATGAATTCACAGACCATTGGTCAACTAACTGGAATACTTCCCCCACACGTAACGGCCTCTATTATGGGATATAAAATGGTGAGAGAGAGAAAATCCAAATTGAAATTGTCCCCAATGGCATGACAACTCTTTGATATTTAATTTTGATTTCTTAATAACTTTATGTTCTAATATGCCACCTCATCCTCTTCAACTCAAAGAGGCTAAAAGTCTGAGTCCAAAGGACACAAAGACCAGGTGTTATCCTGTGAAAAATCCTGTGCTAGAGAAAACCCAGCAGAGGGAGAGGGTGGTAAAGGAGAGGTAGCAGTGATTTGATTCATAGTTTGATCATTAGTCAGATTTCATAGTCTTTGATCATTAATCTAGTTATGTTTCACACATTAGGCCAAAAGGGATGTATTTAGCTAAAATGGACATTAAGGGTATAATCTTTCACCTCTATTTGGAAAAATGAGTGTTACATGTTGTGGGATGATTTAGGAGAGAGCTGGGAGAATGCCAAGCTTCTGTATCATGTAATCTTCAAGTGCTGGAAGTGGAAGAGTCTCTATTAATTATCCATTCCCATTGGAAGACCTCTCTTTCCCACTTTGGGTCTCAAGTTGAGAGAAGAAATGAGGTGACTTCTAAATTGTCTGGGGCATTTTTTCAAACCACATATGCTTTTTCTCTCTATTCTCTCTGCGTGAAAATTTCAAAATGTCTTTGAGATGATTCTAACTCCCACCTCTCATTCCCTCACTTTGCACCAACGACCTGACCTGAGCCCCTGTACCCTGCTTGACACCCCACTTCCACCCCGGCACCTTGAGAATCATGCATAGTTTTTTAACATTCTATGTGGGAGTGACCACTGCTTTAGTTTAATGCCCGGAAAGATTCATGATGTGGCCAGACTGTTACATCCCCTGCATAGTTTGTGCAAGAACTTGTACCATCATATGGACTGCATATTTGGCTCATAATGTCCAGATCTACTGGGTTAAATAAAATATATTATCACAATTAATTTCTTTTCTATTTTTAAATGTGGCTACTAGAAAATTTTAAATGACTTATGTGGCTTGCATTTGTGGCTTATGTTTCTGTTGAACAGCTCCGTTCTATCTGGTAATGAAAGAGATAGAGAGAGGGAGAGAGAGAAATACATGACTGCTTAGGGAAAATAACGTAATGCATTTCCTTACTTTCAGCAGTACTCCGTCCTTAGCAGCAACAGTTTTGACTGTGTGTGAATTTCACTTAAAAACAGGCTAAGCAGTTAGCAATCGAGAGGGTAAGTAATCAAGAAGTATCCCGGAGCAAGCATCTCTTGGGTGGCTGGGCCAGTAATAATGGAGAGGAGAGATGGCAGCTCAGCAGGATGCATATGACAGGATGTCTCTGGCCTCTGAGGACCATGTATAAGGAATAGTCAGCCCTGAATGATGTGACACTCTCCAGGAAGGTGTATTCCAGGTGAGAGCTGGATGTGGATAATCCAATATAAGGAATTCTTTTGAAAAATTGTGAAAGACAGAACATGAATAGAGAAATGAGAATACATGGGAGGGATGTAACTATCTAACAATTAAAACTCATTGATTAATTCATTACTTAATTTCATAAATATCCATCGAGCTTCTATTGAGGCCTATTCGAGCTTTTTTTAAGATAGTGGGGAGGAAACCAAAGAAACAAAATCTCTATCTCCATGATTTTTGCATATAAAGGGAAATAGACGATAAACAAGTAGACCAATGGTGAGCGCATCAGGCTTTTCTATGAACAGAAAAAAAACAGAGCAAGAGGATAAAGAGGGAGGGCGTGTGGATTCAGAAAAGGTATTTAAAGAATCCCTTTTTGAGGAGGTGGCATTTGAGCAGAGATCTGACTGAAGTGAGAGAACAAATCATGTGGGTAACTGTGGGAAGATTGTTCCAGGACAGGATAGTAGGCATTCAAAGGCTCTGAGGCAGGGGCTGTGTGGGTCGTATCTGAGGAATAATAAGGGCACCAGTGAGGGTTAGAGAGGAGAGACAGAGAACCTCGTAGGAGGTGAGGCTACAGAGGAGATTGGGATCAGATTGTGCTTTACCTCTAAGGATAAGGTAAGGATTCAGAAGTTTGTTCTAAGTGAGATGGCCAGCTTCTGTAGAGTTGCGAGCATAGTACTGATATCATATGGCTTCTATTTGGAAGAATTCCTCTGACAGTAAGTGGAACACAGATTCTAGTGATGCAAGAGGAGAGGTGACTGGTGAGGAAGCTGTCTGCATAGGCTAGATAAAAGCTGGTATTAGTTTATACTTAGATGGCTAGGAGTGGAGGTAGCTAGAAATGGTTGAATTTTGAACATATTTTGTAGTTGAATCAAAGGGCTTCCTGGTGTGTTGTATATGTGGGGGAAAGAAAAGAATCAAAGTTAACTCCAAGGTTTGGGCCTGTGTAGTTATAAAAATGAAATCACCATTTATGAAGACAAGGAAATGTGTAATAGACAGTAATAGGCAAAGAATGCATGTTGTAATTTATAAGGTATCCACTGAAGGAAAAGCTAGAAATGTACAGCTAGCAAAATAATAGAAGAGAGAAATAAAATGATTAGAATATTTGATTAATCAAAAAGAAACTTCAAGAAAAATGTATAACACAGGTAGATCAACTAGAAAGCAAATAACATGAGGGCAGACATAAACCCAAATATCAGCAATTTCTTTATATGAAACTAAGATGACAGTATGGTTAACAATATACATTGAGAAGAAAACCCTGGAGGAGGAACAGATAGGAAAGAATGAAAATTAGAATTCAATTTTAAATATGGTAAGTAGAGATGATTAGTTACCACTTGAATATTGAAGTCTGGAGTTCAAGAGAGAGGTCGAGGCTGAAAATGTCAATTTGAATCACCAAAATTTTCCAACAGTTAAGAGTCTAGGGCTTCCCTGGTGGCACAGTGGTTGAGAGTCCACCTGCCGATGCAGGGGACACGGGTTCGTGCCCCGGTCCGGGAAGATCCCACATGCCGCGGAGCGGCTGTGTCCGTGAGCCATGGCCGCTGAGCCTGCGCGTCCGGAGCCTGTTGCTCCACAACGGGAGAGGCCACAACAGTGAGAGGCCCGCGTACCGCAAAAAAAAAAGAAGAGTCTGCATCTCAAAGTCATGTTTTAATAGTGACTAGGTGACCCATTAAATGTGTATGTAGAAGATATGATTTAAAAGAGATTCAAACACCTTACTGATACTTGTATTAATAAACTTATAAGATTTCTTTCCTTCTGGGATTCCATGTACTATCAAGAAAGTATTTCAGTAAGAGGGATTTCAGACTAGACGGTTGCTACGTCCCTTCCAAATCTACAGTTCTACCTTTATAATGATCATGAATCCGAGGTCATTCCAGGTGAACCATTTTATTTCTCCACAATAAAAAGTTGTTTTATTTCATTTAAATCATATGAAACAACTATGAAAACTACTAGCTCTTAAACACCTTTTTTTTTTTTTTTTTTTTTTTTTTTGCGGTACACGGGCCTCTCACTGCTGTGGCCTCTCCCGTTGCAGAGCACAGGCTCCGGACGCGCAGGCTCAGCGGCCATGGCTCACGGGCCCAGCCGCTCCGCGGCATGTGGGATCTTCCCGGACCGGGGCAATCGGCAGGCAGACTCTCAACCATTGCGCCACCAGGGAAGCCCTGTGTAGTTGTTTTTGATTAGCCTATAGATTCTCATTATTCTAACAGAGTTCTTACCATTATAGTTCTTGATTTTGGGTTCATCTTCAACAGGTAGACTTTTTCATGTAAATGTATGTATTTGTCTCACTGAAATTAACTGACTGATATTTGGAACTGAAATCCACAAGTTTATATTTTGATCTGTCGTTACAGTTCTTTGCAAGTCTAGATTGTTGAGATCTGTTTATATATTGACTATGTTCCAACATGTTAGTTCTCTTTCAAACTTTGTTATTATTTAAAAAAATGAATTCATTTCTTTCTGCATCCCTTAATCTAAACCATACCCAAAAACTTTGAGCAGAGATAAGAGAACAGAAGCCCATATCATAGCATGCCAAATATGCTTCTTAGCTTGATAATGATAAAGTGACTTCAGTTGCATTTCACTAGAGATGAATTTAACTTACATAAATTCAATTGTATTCTCTACACAATACAAATAAGAATGGGGAGGATCCAGAGAGGTAGAGAGAAAGAGACCGCTGTACATAATAGAGACTCTATTTCCCTTCATTCTCCTCAATTGATGTATGCCTGGTAGTTTCAGTTCTCATAGGATTCCTTGTTTTCATGAAGTTCTATGTTTGATCATTTTGTCAGTATTTGTGATTCTAGTATTCAAAGATTTCAGGGAGATATACAATATGGCTTGTAAACATGAGCCAACTACTTCATCTAATGCTCAATCATAGAAAAAATTATCAGTTCCATAGCTAGAGGAAAAAACTGGTTGTGTTGTTTTACTAAGACACGTTAAAAACTATTTCAATTTTGACTACACAGTATTATTATCCTACAAATAAAATATGAAAACTTCAACAAGATACGACTCCCCTTAACTGTACCATGATTTAATTCAAAATCTTCATCTTATCAATGAAGATGTGATGTATAAGTTTTGATGGGAGTAAAGATATAATATTATTTTGCTTTTTCCTACTCTCCCAAACTGAAAACATTCCTGTAACATGAAGTTAAGTTATTGAAATGTTATTTATTACCTGTATATATTTGCTAGCACCTAGCTTTCCCTTTTTTTGTGAATGTGAATTATTTCTTGTGTACATTTAGCTTTCAATATTTTCTAGAATTCCTTTAAAACTGAGTAGATTTTTTTTTCACAGATTCAGATATTCTGGCATAAGCATGGACAGTGGTACTAGATACTTCTTAAGTGGAATTTTTAGTTCTCTCATCCTGCAAAATGCTTAGCACTAGCCTTTTCTATCTCCACTCATACAGTTCTTCTTCTCCACAAGCCACGGTTCATTCTGCCTTCAAGACCCTGGCAAAGATTCATTATTTTCATAAAGCTTTCTCTGAACAATAATGCCCTATGCTAAAAATTTCCTCTCATAACCTTTTCATCACGTAAAATAATCATTCACTGTTAAAAAAAAAGTTGCCTTATAATTATTCATTCAATTATTATTACTATTTGTAAATATGCATTAAACTTACTTTAATTCAGGTGTCATTTTAGGTATTGTGAATACAGCAGTAGCAAAGTAAACATTCTTATAGTGTAACATAGTTATAAAGATCCTACATTCAACAATGTATCCACAATCAAGTGGACTGAGGTTTAAGACAGAGAAGTCCTTGATGCCATAACAACATGCAGGTGGGTCCCTTCCCTGGCCACACATTGGAACCACCCATAGACCTTATAGAAAAACAACTATGTTTTGGTCTTGTGCCCATGGTCAGATTTACCTGGTGTAGAGCAGACCCGAGGCATGAGTAGTCCGACAGTTCCCCAGGTGATTCTGATTTACAGCCAGGGTTGAGAACCATTGGTCCCCTAGCTGAATGCCTGCTGGGAAGCCTTAGTTTATAGGGTACTGACACATGTCCCTCTGATCAACCATCAGTACCTCACTGGACTCTTCAACTTTTCACAAAAGATAGTAATAGTGAAAGAAGTTTGAAAAAAGATCTGGTTCATTTTAGCCTCCGTTTTCTTGTGGGATCTTTGGTGTCAGTAAGTGATAAACCTGTGGATTCTCTGCTATGCAGCTGCTGGGAAGAGCAGACTCTGAAATTTTTTATCTATAACGCAGTTAATAAACTGAAGACCAGGCATCAGTGATCTTCATCCTCATGGAAACTGAATAGCATTAATTTTATTTCCTTCACCCACCCCACATAGAAATGTGATGCTCTTTAGGCTCTATCTCCAGGCTTCCTTCAATTTTAAGGATGTTTTTCTGGGCCCAGGTGCTTTAATTTTTTAAATAAAAAAATGAATAAGTTGTGTGTCTACTCTGGATAAAATAGACAAATAATCTTACTAGTTAGCCAAATATACACTTCTGAAAAAGAAAATAGAGGCATTTACTGTCTTAAGTCAGGCTAAAAATATTATTTAAGGTACACAGGTAATTGACAAAAACAAGTTTTCCCTCCATTCACCTTTTATCTGGATAATTGCCTAATTTTCCCACTCTTCATTATCCTGTCCTGCTAATTTTGCTGCATACACAACCTGGCCTTACTTTTTGTGGTATTAGCTTTTTTTTTTTAACTAGGTACCCTTCAAATGTTAAAAAAGAGAGAGACTATACAATTTGCATCACAACTTAAAACTATTAGAAAATAGCAATTCAGTAGTTGGGACAATGCATTTCAAAACACCAAAAGATAACAGGTTTAGAGAAATGGGCATATGTTAGTGATTATGCAATCACTCATTTCCCACAGATTTCTTTTTATAGGAAACTTTGGAAAATCCCAGAAGAACTGACCGAGTCATTTAAACCACAACAGGTTCCTTTCAACATCAAAATCATGGGTAGGAGTGGGAGAGGAATAGTTTTCTTTCTTTTTTTTTTAAGGCATGGACAGCCTGGTTTTGAGTGTGCAAAGCTGTGGCTTCCCCTCCTGTAGACGCCTTCTGAACAGCAAATCTGACTTCCTCTTCAAACCAAGGCATCCTGAAAACATCCAGGCAAAGGAAGCATTTTTTCACCATGACATGGGAAAGGGCCACAGAGATCCAAGTGGAAACGGACATTTCATGTGAGTGACTGTTTCTATCCCAGCTTGGCTTCCTGCCTAATTCAACAGACACTTAGGTGGCTGAAGGGGGAAATTTTTGTTAAAGTTAATCCAGCTCTGAATTGGACACAGAGCCTTTTGACTGGTGGCCGAGTTCCTTGTGCTAGCTGGCAAAATTAGCAAATTTTTCTTTTAGTTGTTGTTGTTGGGTTTTGAAAATACTTCATTTCCTGGCAACGGTTTTTTTTCTCTAGTAGATAAAGGGAAAGATCTCTTCCATCTACACTTCTATCACCTTAGAAGCTGTATTCTCAACCAGGCAGGATCCCCTGAAGACTCACTCTCACCCTCCATGGCCTCTTGACAGCTGGCTTATAACCAAGTGGTCTCAGAAAAGTCCTCCCTTCCCTGATTGTGTATGTCAGTGGGGGTCTGTTTGCTGTCATCAGAAGGTTGATCTTACATGTATGACCATGACAGGTGTGTGTGTGTGTGTGTGTAAGAGGTAGGCACAGTGCCTAGTTTTAAGCTTTCAAGAATACTCAAAGACTGATTAAGAAAATTAGAGATTAAGGTGGCACTCCTTCCCCTGTTGCTCTCCAGGAAGCCATAAAAAGTCTCATGTTATGGGCCACATATCATATTGATGTAACACACACCACTGTGTTGATCAAAAATAGACAGTCTTCTACACTGGTGGCAGAGTGAATTGACACAATTTTTTTGGATGGCATTTTAGTACAAGTCAAGAGCTTTAAAAATGGCATATCTATACCCAAGAATTGATCTCAAGGAAATGTTCATAAATGTACAATAAGATTTATTAGCAATGACTATTATTGTAAGATAAAAAGTGAAAACAACTTAAGTGTCTAACAACTTAAGTGTCTAATCAACTAGAATATGTCCGTCTAATGGAAGATTTTGTAGTTATGTTTTTAAAGAATATCCACTGATATGGAGTAAGATTTTTGATATAATGTAGAGTAAAAGAAGAATAGAAAATACAGTTCAGTGACAAATTTATATAAATATGTATGTATAACAGCATAGAGTAAACAACTATCAGGAAATATGCCAAATTGTAAAAGTGGTTTTCTTTGTAGCTTGGCATTTTAGGTAGAATGGTTGGATGGATGGATGGATGGATGGATAGATAGATAGATAGGTAGAAAAGCATTTTATTATATATTAAAAACGTTTACCCAATCTGTAAATATTACAAATTATTAACATATCCACATCCAACTGCATATAGGAAAACATCATCTTTGTTTCATAAGTCTAATCTCCACAGAATAGAAGTAGCTTAAAAAAATATAAGAAATTCTAGCCAGAGAGGTAAGAGACCACTTTCCTCTCTCTACTTTCTCAAGGAGAAAAGATAAGTACAGAGAGGTGATCTCTTTTATCAAGGTTGAAGTTACTTTGTGATAAAGTCCAAATAAGTCCTAGCCCCAAACTCTTTCTAATATACAACAGATTGATTTTATTGTTAATGTTGTTCTTTGTTTACATGTAGGTCATTGATTTTGATTAGCATTTGAATTATTTGGTTGGAATATTTACCTCCCAAATGTTCACCTGTTTCTTGATATCACAAGTGTTTGATGTTCTAAATTCAAAAGGGTTGTCAACAATATTAACAGCAACTTACACATTGTGTAGATGATGTCTGATAAGTGTTGGTATGCAGCAAGACCTTCTGTCTTAGAAACTGTTGCTATTTATGCATCTGACTTTTAACATGGATAATTTTGAATTAGAGACTGTCTAATGAAAAATGCAAGGAAAATAAACCAAAGTTAATGATTTCCAATTCAGTAACTTTAAGTAAGATATATATTTTTTCTGCACCAGGAATAGAACCCTGTAAGAATTCAATAAATACTCATTGATGGAATTAGTAAATGCATGTTTTCAGAAACATTTACCTGATAGTATAGAATTATATGTAGTTAGAATTGGCAGCAATATTTAATAATTCACACAGGTCCTAACTTAAATGGTGTGATAAAATAATACTTCCTGAAGCACAAGAGTAGATTTATTTTGGTTTAAACTTTTCCTTTTCCCAATGTATAGCTCTTATGCTGCAGAAATTAACTGTGAAAACATCACATAATACCTATCTGGTATTATAACCTTCTCACAATTCAGTCAGTGAGTATTCACACTTTCTAAGTAGGGAATGTTTAAGGTAATGAGTTCTGAATAATATTTATTAACTATATTTTAATGACCAATCCTTTTTATTGAAAATGTTAAAATCTTTTAGAAATCACTTTATAAATGTGGTTTTAATTCTTTTACCATATTCATAGGCCACTGGTTTCTAAAGAAAGAAGATTAAATGATTCAGGTTTTGGGGAACAAATCACTGTGCTAATCTTCAGTTTCTCTTCTTGACGTGGCCACTAATGTCTAATCATAGAAGCACAGGCCCCATCGCAGTACTGTTTTCATTAGTGTGCCACTGAATTATTTGTCAGTGATTGGAAATCTGGTGTAAGAAACACACCAAGCTTCAGCACTTTCAGAAATGCACTGGCTCTTCTAAAATAGTTCACAGAATTGGCTTCATGAATTCATGAAGAGCGACAGAATGCCATCATATAGAAGGAATTCAAATGTAAAACAGGAGCCTTGGGAAGCATGTATAGCCTTATTTTCAGAATTCCTAGAATTAAAGATTCAGGATTCTCTATGACATGGACTATTGAAAAACACAGAGCAGGATTGGTAGACCTGTCCCAAGTGGTAGAAGGGGTTTAGTTTGACCATAAAGTCTCTTTAACATTTTAGGAAGTATTACTTAAAAGCCAGGTTTTCAGCTTCCTTTGATAAATTGAAGGATCTGGTAAGATTGAGTTTTCTTCCTCTCAAGGCACTAGTCAGCTTGTCCTGGGTAGAGAGAGGCTGCCTGTTTCCATGAGGCAGGTGCCCTTCACTGGCTGCACTCCTCCTCTGACCTTCTGCTTCACTTGTATAATAATATATTTCCTGCTTGATCAGTATGGAAATTTCATTTTTTAAAATTACTGTCAAAGGAATAAAGCATTACTGGTGCTTCCTTCTGCCCCAGATATGTTTTGTAACTTGACTCAACATTGAATCCCATGTTGCATTGGAAAGGACACTGAAATTTCAATAGGTAAGTATCTTTTATATCCTTTAAAGTGTGAATTATAGACTGTCTTTATTCATTTTATCTCTTCTTTTTATTTTTAAGAAAATGATGCAAGGCTTCTTAACCAGTTTTTCATGGCTACTGGAGTTTTTACTTTTCTCCCTTTTTTCCTAAACTCTTAAAGCATTTTTTATCTCTAAGAATTTAGCTCTTAAGTTTGGCACTATTACATTGCTGTAGAATTCAGTTTAATTCAATGTTAGATATTTTTTCCATGAAGGGCAAGGATAATGCCTTTTCCTAATATTACATATATTACTGATATTTTTACTAACATAACTAATGGTATATGTAGTAATAGTAATTTGCTGACATTTCTAATATTACAGAACCTACCGAATCTGCTGCGTGCATAGCAGACCTGAAAGTGTATTCATTGACTGAATCAGTATTTCCACTTTACTATTTAACCTAAAACATTCGTTTTCTTCAGCATGAAAACAATATATTGAACTCTAACATATCACCCATAATACCTAGCAAGTCAAATAATACAAATTCCTCTTTCATGTACTCAGGAAGGAGTATTTCTAACAAATGCATAGTATAAAATATAAGTTCCTGCCCTGAATTTCTATTGCCGTATACACTTCTTCTTACTACTACTGAGCCAATGTTTTCCTCTTTTAATTTCTCTATTAACTTTAATTAGGCTCATGAGTTTGCTGGCCAGGTGGGTTTTCCCTAAACACTCACCACTCTGTTTTCCAGGCTAGCAGTAGAATTAAGTTAAGCTGCAGATTTGAGGCCGATTCTAACATTATAAGCTGTGGAAGTTTCCAATGCCACAACTCATTTCATCCACTGAGGATTTCAGCAGGCAGCACTTTTAATAAGCCAGGCTCGACATTTTTCAAGGAATACTTTGGGATCCATTTTTGAAAGCAATATTGGTTATAATTCCACAGCTGGAAGATTTCTGAGGAAATAATGTTTGTCCTCTTGAAAACATGCTTGGCCCACACGGCATAAAGAACATAACGATTCTGAGCCACCGATTCTGAATTTTACTGCAACATATTTCTAATATGTAATTTTCTGACAGCATCATCATGGGCACATGATAGAAGAATAGTAGGATGAATTCCAATCCAGTCTTTTATTTTCTTTCATTTTATTTTGTCTTCTAGGAAAGGTAAACTTGCCTATGTTATTTATGTATTTTAGTGAATTCAAATAGATTTCAGTTGTAATTTTCTCATGAAAAATCTTAAAAACGGAAGAGAACAGAGCTGAAAATCTTCCTGCGATCCTATAGGGCATTAGATCGACTCAGGTACTGGCTGCTGGTTTAATAAAAGGAGAGGATTTCCATTTACTCCAGGCAGGCTTAATGTATTGATCTTAGAGTGAGACAGTCAGAATGAGTCAGGAGCCAAAGAATACACTTTATAGACACAAATAATCGTAAATTCAGAATGTCACCTTTAGGCAGAGGCATTTTTATTATTGTTAGTGGAGCTGCTGAGTAGGTTTGATGTTTTATTCTCTTGAGGACTCAATGTTCTCGAGTCCTGGAGCCCTGTCTTTATCAGGCTCACAAGGAGGGAGCCCAGCCAAACTTGCTTCCTATACTTCTCTATGATTGATAGCAGATGGCATGCTTTAAAATAAACCTATCCATTAGCAGTCCTCAGTGTTTTTACTTAAGGCATTTACAACTGTCTCAAGCAGAAAATACATTCACTCCATGAGTTAGTTTCGGTCCACAACAGCTGTACAGGTGCAAATCTC
Organism: Grampus griseus; assembly: GCF_964374135.1. Classification (NCBI taxonomy): domain Eukaryota; kingdom Metazoa; phylum Chordata; class Mammalia; order Artiodactyla; family Delphinidae; genus Grampus; species Grampus griseus. Next base: position 84,735,015 of record NC_139001.1, on the reverse strand, counting down.
TCATTAACTCTTAAATAGTGGTGAAATAAACAATGGCTTTTTCTCTGACTTTATTTAAGGGAGGATACTTCAAAGCTGCTGTGGAATTACTCTCCTCCACAACAGAGCTTCAAAGGATAGTTTTATTAAAACTGAACAATATTATGCAATGATACGCTAGTCCAAGGAATGTACATATCATGTGGTGAATGTTGTAGTTTAAAAGTTTGTTTGTTTCTATGCACACAGATTTAGTGGTAAATTACCAGGCTCTCAGGAGTCTTTGTGAACAGGGAGAAAAGAATGAAGAGCTCATCAAGGGTCCCTGGCAGTGCTCAGGCTCTGCTTACACACACCTCTGCTCAGGCACAAAGTGTCCCGTCCTCCTCCTCTCCCCCTCCCATTGCAGAGGGAAGGTAGGGCTGAGCTTTCACCAGTAAGCTAAGTTAATGGTTTGTTTTTAGGCAGCCCTTTGAATTTCCTTGCCTATTGGTAGTTAGACAATAGCAACATCATTTTCAAAGTTACCCAGACTGAACACTTGTGAGATGGTTGGCCTCAGGATTTCGTTCTGTGCTCAAGAGGAGAAAAAAAGCTTTGTAGTTTAAAAAGTCTTGTTGTTAACACTGGCAAACACCTAATGGCACTTATTTTGTTCCAGGGATGGGTTTCAAATCTTATAAAAATGAATTTCTTAAACCTTATCAACAACTTGAGAAAACTATCACGATCCCTAATTTTACAGATAAGGAAGCCACTCTGCTCTGTGGTCTTTGTTCCAATTAAAAATGAGACCTTAACCATAGTATTTCCTGAAGGAAGGAATTGAGAGAATGTGTTCTAAAGCACACTGCCTGGGTTCAAATTTTTGCTTCAGCCTTTACTATCTGTATGACTGTGGGCATGTCATTTGATGATCCTCTGTCTCCCTTTTCTCACTTCTTATAACTCTACTTTGGGCTAATAAGACCTACCTAATATGGTTGTTATGATGATTGAATGAATAAATGTATGTATAATGCTTAGAACAGCTCCTGGCACTTAGGAAATGTCATGTAAGTTTTAGCTATTGCGCTGTCAGCACCATCATTACTAAAGTTATTAAATTGACATTGAGCCGTTAATATAAATGAGTCTTCTCTGATTATCTTCTACATCTGGGACTCTGTGATTTGAAAAATTTTAATATCCAAACAAAACAATTCATTTGTTTTTATTTAACACTTTATTAGTCAAACACATACATAGTTGCCAGTCAGAGACTCTTATCAGCATGAAGTAATAAGAGTTTTCATACGAAGTTGATAAGATTTTGCCCCAAAGTAATCTGACAGTCTAGCTTTAGCAGCCTTATTATTGGTGGGTGTGTTATTCCCTTAGGCCTTATGAAATAATGAAACTGGTTAATGGAGCCCCTCATTACCTTCCATGGGTCCCCATGGGCCTATGCTGCCATGATAGGTAAAACTGAGCCCAAATCTCTCTTCAATGGGCAGCTGGAGAGGCGAAGCAGTAAAAGTCATAAGATATGCCCTATGACTACCCCATCCCTTGCTATTTTTTAAAAAGTGTTGTCTGCGTTAAAGGATTTTCAGAGAAGGCTCACATAATAGAGACTTGCCATCGATTTTCCAATGCACACATAGTACAGAGAGTTCTGACAAATATGGTGGAAGAATCCAGGTGCTCACGAGGCATACATTACAACCCATCCTCTTGGTTTCTGCATGTTTCTTCACCAGGAGCCTTTTGTAGATGTTGTTTTCTCGACTTTGTTGAGTGCACTCAAGTAAGTTTTAAAATAAGTATATCTGTATACGAGGTGAAAAAAACCCTAGATTATGTGGGGAAATTTAAGTGAAGAGCAACACCTGTTAGTACTGCATTATTTTATGTTTGTATGGATATTAGATATTCAGTTATGACAATGGCAACAACTATTTGCTTACCTGAAATATTTCATTTGAATTTCTAAACAGTAATTCTGTATAGGGTGTGCTTATAGAAGGTAAATGCTGGGCCAATGGATATTCCATACTGCTTGCTGTAAGCTTCGAGGGACTATGGCTAATAGTTTGAGATTACTCAAGGGCACCATGGTGTGCATTTTCGAGGAATTTGGAACATTAATGGTTCCTCTACACTTCATTGCTAGTTTTAGTATCACACTGAATGGGATTAAGTCAGTGAGATTTATAAACTCTCTAAACAGAGAGAAAGAAGGCTAAAGAATTTGAAGCCTAGGAAAAACAGTACACTTATCGGATTCAATGTCTTAGAGAAATTAAGTTTTAGTAAGAAATTATTTTTCTTCCAGAAAGATAGATATTAGGGGCTTGAAAAGGTTTAAGAATATATTTAAGTATTATGATTTTTTTTTGTAGAACGAACTAAGATTATATTATTATAGTGTAACTGGGTATTAGTCATATCTATTGTTGAATTCCAAACAATCAGAATTTAGAATGCAATTGGTAGAAAGAAAGGGCAGGGAACTTGACATCAGGATAGCTGCATTCTGCAAAGAAGACCAACCCAATATCAGTCTACCCTTAGGCCAGTCACTCTAGCTCTTTATTCGTAAAGGTAACCCCATATCCCACCAATGCCTCAGATTCCTCAGCTGTAAGTGAAGAGGGTTATACTGGATCAGAAAATCAAATAAATGGCAAGTGGGCTTGGATTTTCCTCTCCCACAGCCATGACAGGCAGCAATAATTGATTACAGACTCTTCCCACTGAGCCAGGTGAGGCCTCCAAATTCTCAAAGCCACGATCCAAGCAGCCTTCCTAAGGTCTTCATCACTCAAAGCGAACTTGAAATGAGACTTGTTGGCTATGTTAGTCCCTAAAATTAAAAAATTCTAGGTTAATAGTGTTTTTCACCATGAGGTGGTGTCTATGTTTAAATGGGCAAATGTGTTAAATGGAGAAATAGGTATCTTGGTGAGTATGGCATAAATGCTGTTTTTTCTTTGTTTTTGCATTTCGCGGGCCTCTCACTGTTGTGGCCCCTCCCGTTGCGGAGCGCAGGCTCCAGACGCGCAGGCTCAGCGGCCATGGCTCATGGGCCCAGCCAGTCCGCGGCATGTGGGATCTTCCCGGACCAGGGCACGAACCTGTGTCCCCTGCATCGGCAGGCGGACTCTCAACCACCGCGCCGCCAGGGAAGCCCAATGCTACTGTTTTTATATTGCCTTCAACTGCTACATTTCTATGCAGAATGCTTTCTTTTAAGGAAATTTTGACATCCTCCCACACTGATTCATTCATTTATCATTAAGGTTTTAAAACTGCTGAACCTGTTGTATTCCTTTCACTTGGCCCCATATTCAATATAACCTTAAAATACTTTCTGTTAGTTTATACCCATTCTATGTCCTCCTAATCTGATCCGAAAATTGTGTTCCTAGTACTCCCTTCAATAGCTATTTATCCTTTGAGCCCCTTTTTTTGTTATTTTGAAAACTTGTTTTGTTTTGCTGAAAACTTGACAATTGAAATCTCGCAGTGGTGTATATCTGTCTCTATCCCCCTCTGGGGTTTGTTTCGCTGGAAAGTTTTGGAAGTTGAGGTTTATTCCAACTATGGCCCACAGTTGGGTTCCTCTGCATTATTATTCCTGTGTCAGATAGACAGCAATTATCCAGAGCTTTCCAATGTGAATAGCAGCTTTTGTAAATTCAGGAAATTATCTTTAGTTTATGAAACATTGATAAATATGGAACCTATTATATTATCTTAAATAACAGCAATTTCTTAATAATATGTTGAGTTTAGTACCACTCCTTATAATAATTCTTCTTTTTAATATAGTTTCAGATGGAGAAAAAAACTATCCCAGTTCAGAACTTTATGCCTATTATACATTTTAGTAGCATTTTACATTTTGCAGAGTGCTTTGTAGATCCTACTACTAGTGATTCATTAAGAAAATGTGGTCATTTGGATATGAAGATGCGTTAGCACTTAGGAGACAGATATCGGGGCTTCTCTGACTCCACTATGATTTGGGTAACAATGACCAGTGGCCCCGTTTCTCTACAATCAAGCTTTCATCTCTGTAAAATGGGTACAGTAATGCTAATTTTGTTTGTGTGTACGGTAAAAAGAAATATTATCCTAGGCTATTTGCCTTAAGCTCTTCAAGAGAAGAAAGCCTTAAGTAGAATGCGGAGTCCTACTTACTGTGTCATCTAGGACAGTTTCCCACCCTCATGTTCCCTTTCTAACAGAGAAATAATGAAATTGTCTATGAGCCAGAGGAGTGGCTGGATAGTAGCCAAGGATTTGGGTTGAATCCCCAGTGGTGTTTGACATTTGTGTTAATCAGCTGGCTTTCTTGTCACCTGGAGTAATAAGTTGGATTTGTATGTTCAGCACAATGAAACAGGCAAACATTTTTAAAATGTTGAACGTTTAGCAAATTAACAGTTATAAGACTTCATATCCAAAGGCAATAAAGCATTGTTATACGATTAAAAATAAACAGAATTTACATTGATGATAAATATATAATTTAACTTGAGGAAAATGTGAGCAAATATATTAGCAATAATTAACACGTATACTTTAAATATTTTAATTGTTTTCCAAACTATTTTTTTATTGCACATTTACAACAGGGCAATCAGGGCTTTAATCAGCTAGGTTCTTAATGGCTGGCTATCAGATTTGATAAAAATCAGGTCAAAGGCTTGCTGGTACAATTTCTTCTTTGAGAAATCTTCTTGTGACTACTCCCAGGAAGATTAACAAACAACAGCAACAAAACCACTTTATAATAAACAAAATAGTAAGATAACTTTATATGGAACCTTTATTTTCAAAGGATCCCAGAATGCTTATAAACTGTTATTCAAACCATATCCAGGAATCACTAAAGCTTGGCCACATTTTGGAGCCAGAAGGAGAGCTCAAATGTTAGTTGAAGAGGATGTTCCTGCTCTAGAAGGGGTGTGGCTTGCATGACCTAATAGGGGTTTTCTGGCTCTAATTTCTGCAGTGCTGCGTGGGTGGAATTCTTGTGTTTTGGAGATGCATAAGGCGAGTCTGTATTGCTGCGGAAGGTGGGAAGTGAAAGAGAATATGGTAGTGGAAAGAGGTGGCATGGGAAATGGACTGTTTATGTTCCTGTCACCAAGTGGCAGTGACTACAGCACAGTCACCAGTTGTTAGGGCTCCCTGACCCTGGGGTAGAATAACTCTGTTCCAGGTGCCGTTTGAACCAAGTTACTTTGGTTGCCAAATGAAAAACTATTCTATGGGAATTTTTGCAGAAAAAAAAAGTAATAACAAGAGTCAGATGGCTCACATATAGAATCATAGAATATTAGAATAGGATGGACCCTAGAGATGATCTAGTCAAAAACCTTTATTTTATCTTTGAGAAAACTAGGACCCAAAGAGGAGAAGTGGTGAGAGCACAACCTTAGATCAATATCAGCATCTTCCACTTGGAAGAAATCTTAGTGATTAGCTACATCTCCCACACTATTATGGAATGACTTCTAAAATCTTTCTAAAAGTTCTTTCAGCAATTTTGTTGACTGACAGGTATTTATGACCTCAAAGAGCAACAGCTCCCATTGTTGGAATTTTCCGCTTAGGAACATTCTTCAGAATGTCCATTCTTTCATATCTTTAATACACATTTATTGAGTGCCAGTCATGTACCAGGCATTAAACTAGGCTTTGAAACACAAAGGAAAATAATACTAAAGCAATAGCTCCTGATATTTATTGGGAGCACACTGCATGTTAGTTACCTTGGGCTTTACAAGTTTTCGCTCCTTTACTCCTTGCAACAAGCCTGTGAAGTGGAAACTCTATTTTCCCCAGTTACAGGTAAGGGAGAGAGTACAAGTAACTTGCCAAAGAGAAGCAGCTAATAGGCGGCAGAGCAGGAATTTAAGCCAGGGGTGATGGTTTTAGAGCCTATGCCCTTAACTCGAACACCATGCCACTCTTTAGGGAGCTGGCTAAACCATAAATGAACAATGCAATAATTGATTCTTATTGGAGTTAAATAAGGAGGGTTCTGTAAGAGGCTTAATGGGGGATCCCCAATAGCCAGAGTGGTCAGAGAGGGCATCTTTGAAGGGAAGGAGTATTCCTAGGAAACAGTCATGAGAAGAGCCCTTGTCAAGGGAGGAAAAACTCAACGGCTTCCCCAGCAAGGATGAGAAGAACCTGATGGGTTTTGGAGCCCAAGCTTTCTTCCTCTAAAGTTCTCTAATTTAGTTGTACTCTTTAAGCTACACAAAGTAAAGTGAGCCCCTCTATCATATACATTTGTTTTGGGATAAGTTAGGTTCTTTTTCTTGAAGAGTATTATATAAACCACTGATCAAATGAAAGGTAACTGGTAGTACCCACAATCACAAACCCTGTAAAAGGTCCATACTGCAGACTCTTGATTAATAAACTACCCTGCCTCCTAGTAGAGCAGTGAGAAATCATTCTTATCTACCACACATATCAAAGATGGGCCAGCTTATTAAACATATTCAAATGAAAATATATCCTGCATTATACCTCAAAAATACTATATAACTTAGAACATGCTATAAGAAAAAATACACATTCTATCAGGATTGATTATGATCCTAGCACAAAATCGTATGCTTTCAAATAGTAATATTGATTTGATCTCCTACAGATAGCCTTCAAGGCCAATGGATTAAGATGGTAGTCACTTAAGAGCACACAATGTGTTCATTCTTCATGCTAGGTTTCCCTCACACTGTATTTCTTTTTTTTGTTGTTGTTGTTGTATGCGGGCCTCTCACTGTTGTGGCCTCTCCTGTTGCAGAGCACAGGCTCCGGACGCGCAGGCTTAGCGGCCATGGCTTACGGGCCCAGCCGCTCCGCGGCATGTGGGTCTTCCCGGACCGGGGCACGAACCCGTGTCCCCTGCATCGGCAGGCAGACTCTCAGCCACTGTGCCACCAGGGAAGCCCCCTCACACTGTATTTCTTTTCCTGAGGGATGGGACTGGTAGTCTCTCAGCTAAGGGTACCTAGGCTGGCACATCAAAAGTAGACCAAAACACTCTGTTACCTTAGGATAAGAACGGAGGAGAAAAAAAAAGCAAAGCTACTTAAGGAAGAGCTAAAGAATTTCCCAATGGAGGAGTATTTTTGAAATTAAATATTTCTCTATGCAAGTTGACATTTAAAATGCGTGACTTAAGAGAGATCCGAAGAAAATTGTGAGAAACATAACCTTAAATATTTTGGATCACATTTTCGTGAATTATGCAGCATTTGGGCACAACTCTGAGGAAACAGAAACACTCTGGGGTAATGATGAGTAGTTGTGTGCACTTTATGTGAGCATGTATGCACACTAACACAGTTACATTTGTGGTATTATGTACTCGATATATAGACTATGTCTATGTACAGTTTTTTCCATGTCACATTTCCATCCCTGGGACTAAACATTGGCTGTTTAGAATTTGTTTTTATGAATGCTTCCATGCTGAACTTATGGATCATAGTTATTGGAAAGCACAAATGTTGTTTTAATTCTTATGGGCAGTCAAATGTCCTTTGAAAAGTCACCCTGGGCCCATCCATAGAAATGGCATGTTGTAGACTGGACAGAACAAAGCCCCAAAAGAAATAAAGTGAACCCATGTTATCATTGGCTTCCCTTTAAACATATTAAAAACTCTCAGAAGAGATAATCTACAGTAGGGAATAGCGCTGTGCTGGCCCAGGGTGTACAGGATGACCTAATGGGTCTTTTCCATCTCTAATTCCTGTGATACTGCAGATCTAAGAGATGGAGCCAGTAATTGCTTACAACATAACAGATTCCTCTCTCTCTCCCTCCCTTTTTTTCCCCCTTCCCTGGAGTTCAGCAGAGAATCTCTTAAAATAAACAAAAACTGTGAGAAACTAAGAGAAGTCAGGGACTGGCCCACTTTTTAGAGGCCGAATGTGGAAAGTATGAAGCGCTGATTTGACTATGAAGGCTGGAAAGCAGAGGGGCCTGAGCCGTTTATACTACAGGCAGTAGTTAAAAAAGGGGAAAAAAAAAACTTGAAAAACATGGGTGTAACCCTGCGCTTTGATAAAACTGGCCTTTCAGCCCCCTCTTGAGATTTGCACATCCCCAAGGGAAGCTGTGGTTTGGAATCAGATCGTGCATTTAATTTCACTCAGAGAACTTATTGGACTTGGCACCAAAAGAAAGCATTTGCAGTATATTTTTTGTCATGATTAGTGGCCCCCTCACCACAACATTTGATTACTTTGGAAAGGGAAAAGTTAAATCCTTGTAAAGTTGTGATTTACAATTTTCGAGCATCCAGGTAGGGAGCATGACTTCTGCCAGCTTGATCATGGGATCCACATTTTATTCTAGCTCATTGATGTGAGAAAACAAAACAGTTCTGTGGGGGAAGTAGACTTGGAAGTATATCCCTTGATTATCCTGGGAGATTTTCTCTCCACACTACATCTTAGTCACATTGACTTTGGTATCGGCTGGAACTTGTAGCAAGAAACTGGCATGCGCTGGTTTACTTTTCATTTCTAATCTGTAGTACCTGGTATTTTTTTTTTTTTATCGTTTGGTTTGTTTGCCCTTACAATTATGTAAATCTTGAGGCAAAGGAGTTAAAAGGAGTTTCTTCTATTACACCTGAGAACAACTTTCACTGGACATTTTTTCTCAAGCTTCACAGTTAAGATTGGAGATCTTGTGGGTGTCTTTACTAAAATATGTCCAAATAGCCAAAGGCAAAGGGAATGACCAGCTGGGTAGCTGATGAATATTTTCCTGGTAGATGTACAACTTTCCCCACAACTGTGATGCTTTATCCTTTGACATTAAGAACGCTGTTTGTAGAGGTGACATTCCTTTGAACACTCAGCGTTCTGAAATCGTGTCCTGCCGCAAGGGCTCAAGTAGGGTAAGTCTGAGCATCGATGCTGAATAACAGCCAGGCTAATTAGATTCTGTTCTGGTGCCCAGCACTGACATACAGTCAGTCAGGTCTTGAAATAAATCTTGAAGTGGAATTAATAATAATAAATTCCATTTCAACTTTTGAATATTTTGGTCTATTTCTAGTTGGATCTGTGCTTGTTGGAAAACCGTCTCTAATGTTTAGGCAGGGAGTTCTCACCATGCTTACTAAGTGAAAGCAATTTGCTGAATAATGTCAATGTAGCAATGTTAGTGGTATTGTTGGCAGAGGGAAAACACTTTTTCTCTCATTCTGGACTTGGACAGGAGAGAAAGATAAATACAAGAATTCCATTGGTGTTTGGGAAGTACTATACTTGTCCCAAGTTGAGTATGGTGGTTAAGGGAACAGATGAGTAAGGGCAAAGAGCCTGGGTTGTAATCCCAGCTGGCTGTGTGACCTGGGGCAAATTGTTCATCTTCTCTAAGCCTCAGTTTGTTCATCTGTACAATGGAGTAAGTAAAACTACTTAATTTGGTTGTTGAGGGGATGGAAGGGGTTAATATAAATATATCATTAACAGTGTAATGATTGGCACATGATGAGAATTCAACAAGTGTTAGCTATTATGGCTGTTTGATATTGACCTCATTAGCGGGATATTTCCTGGTTGTGTATTGTGATAAATTTAGGTTCAGCTTCCCCGTGGAAGTAGGATATGAGATCTGCTTTCTCTTTGCACTCTCACTGATTTAACCACAGTGAGTCAATAACAGTTTTCTTATTTGTCCCCACCTTTGCAAAGCTATTGTGAAATTTGAATCAAGACAATTTATTCTGTATTAAGGAGGCATCTTTCAGTTGCCAGTGACAGAAAACCAACTTGAACTTTCTTCTATAATTTCTCATATTTCTAGGAATTCTGACTTCCTTTTTTCCTCTTCTCTCCTGCCCTCTCCCCTCCTCCCTCCCTCCCTCTCTCTCTCTCTCTCTCTCTCTCTCTCTCTCTCTCACACACACACACACACACACACACACTCTCACACACACACTTTTTTTTTTACTCTCTCCAACCACTCTCCAAGATTTACTTTCCTCTCTGATGGATTCATTCTAGGCAAGCTGTCTCCACATGATGGAAGATGCCCTGTAGCATAGGTGATCTTACAGCTAGCAATCTTAGAGGAAACATATCAAAATGATGTGGCACAGAGACAATTCCCATAGTGAAAGCTAGATTTTCCCCCAAATATCGGTAATAGATGTAAACTCACAAGTAACTACTTGTGGCCAATTTTTCTCTACATATGCTCTTTATATATGAACAATTTTGTAATGCCCTTGACTAAAATAATACAACCTTCCTGTATATTATAAACACATTTACCCCTTCCAAAAGAGAGAAAACTCAAATCTCACTCTCTTACTGCATCCCAGGTCCAAGTTCAGAATCTTTGAGGGATGTGTATTTTCTCGGAGTCTGATGCAGATGTAGCAATTTCATGGTTCATTCACTGAGTGCTAAATGGTATTTTCAATTACCTTCTCCACAAACAAAGGAAGAGGAAAAAGGGGATAAATCCATTAAGACTACCATTTAGAAAAGAGGAGGGGAAACAACTTACTGTACAGTGGTCAAGATTTGTTGGCATATACCATATTCTGTTAGACTAGAGCAGCAGGGTCTCTTCCTTCTGGTGGTGGAGAGGATTCCATGGTCCCCAATCTGGCTGCTCTGAGATCTGCTCTGAGAGATGTCCCTTGTGCATTGTTTATCATAACCTCATCTGAGAGGGCGAAGGTTCTCCTGCTGTGACAGAGTGATTGTAAGCAGCTCATGGCATCCTCACATGGTATCAGTGCCCTGGGGATTGACTTGGGGGTGGACCATTCCCCCAGAACTTTATTTGCCTAACTTTGAGTTTCTTTGATAAGCACCATTAAAACCTCAGGAGGCTGTCTGTTGTTTTACTTTTTTTTCTCTAAGAGTTTCACATATTATTGATTGTAAGATGCACATTTTTTTTTTCACCTTTTAACATTGTGGAAATTGGGAAGTGTGTTGCAGTCAGTAGTAGCTTAGATTAGATAAAATAAAGGAGTTTCTAAAACCAGTGAATGACTGGAGTCAAGGGCTGGATTGTAGAACCTGTTCTGGGGGTTTCTTCTTTGAGTAAGAGTGTTGGCGTGTGTTGCCCACAGCTCCCCTGCTGCCTGTGCTGCTAAGAAATACACTAAAAAAGCCAAATTTCCACACAGTTCACTGGTTAGAGTGATGGAATATGGAGGGGCACAATGGACAAGGTCAAACACGTTATCCTACCCATTTATTGTCTTTATGATTTTTAACATTTGACTGTGTACTGTTACAGTACCTCTGATGTTCATCAACGCTGTTTACCTTAGTATTGTCATCTGGGATATCTACTCCATTCTCTTCCAAAACATCTCTTGATACCACTTGCAGAGACACAATCGAAGTTGGATTTGACTCACATGGTTGTGATCAAATCTGGCATTTAAGCTTTTTACTATGTGCTAGTGAATTATGTCTCTATTCATAATTTCTGCTGAAGTATTAAGTTGTCATTTGCATTTTTTTTAAAAAATTAACATCAGTGCAATCCTCATAGTCTTTTGCAGATTAAGTGTGTTCTCAGACAACTATTAGATCTAGCATATTTCCAAGGAACAGAGCTCAGTCTCATTTGTGACCTAGGTAATTTATCAGTTTTCTCTCCATCCAGCCCTCTCAGTTCTTTGTCAATTTATTGTGCCCACATCCTTTTCAATCTGCACTTGAGTAACTCAGACCTCCCTGTTCCTTAGAACACACCTCTATCAAAACCTCCATCAAGAAATAGGGCTGGTATTAATTAGTTTTACTTTGGTATGACTTCAAGTCAATCCTAGTTGTGCTTTCCTTTTACACTGAAATAGGAACAGTGAGGATATTTCTCACTGAGCAGGCTGGAGAGTAGGCTTCCCCCTTTCCTCCTCAAGTACGGCTAGTGAAAATATTGCCCACACTGATTAAAAATAAAATTGAGTTTAGAGGACGGGTTAGATGAAGGTCTAGAACTATGTTTGCCAAACTTAATCATAAAATTATCTGGAGCATTAAAAAAAAAAAAGTTTCCTGGGCCCTGTTCCAGACTCATTGGGTCAGACTCTCTGGAATAAGGTCTTGAGAATCATTTTTAATGAATTCCCCAGGCAGTTCCTGTGTTCAGACAAGTTTGCCTAAAATAAGCCAATAATGGGAGGGGGTATAAACAGAAGAGAGCACAGTGGATGCCACAAGACACTACATGACATGCAAAAGGTTGAAACTTTGATGAATCTTCTTCAAGTACACTCATAGTTGGTATAACCACTGAAACTGTTTTGTTCCTCTTAGAGTTCATTTTTCCTATGTTGTAATCTTTAATATATCCAAAAGGTAGGAGGTTGTATGCAGTTTGAAACCAGAGAGAACAAATGAGACTAAATTTCACAATACATGAATGTGAAGATTCTATGGAAGCAGGACACGTAACCAGTCTGTGCACATAAACAATCCCTTGGTCTCATCTCATTTATCTCCCACTGAGTAGCTTTACTCCAAATTTAGCATTTTTTTGCTTTCATTTCTTCATATACTTTAATCTTTTAAATTTTTATTTATGTACATATTTATTTATTTATAATTTTCTCCAAATTTATTGAGGACTGACATAAAATTGTCTGTATTAACGGTGTACAAAGTGATGATTTGCTATACACTGTAGAATGATTACCAAGATCAAGATAATTAATACATCCATTCCTTTACATAGTTACTTTTTTTGTGTATGTGTAATGAGAATGCTTAAATCTACTCCCAGCAACTTTTAAGTATACAATACTGTATTACTAACTATAGTCACCATGCTGTTTCTTAGATCCTCAGAACTTATTCTTCTTCTAACTGAAAGTTTGTACACTTTTACCTACATCTCCCCCTTTTCCCTGCCCCCCAACTCCTGGCAACCATTCTGAGAGCATTATTCTAAGTGAAATAAGACAGACAGAGAAAGACAAATACTATATGTTATCACTTACATGTAGAATCTTAAAAAAAAAAAAGCCAATTTCATAGAAACAGAATAGAATGATGGGTACTTTAATATGAGATGATTTTGCAAGTATTTTTATTACTTTAGTGAATGGCAAATTTACAGGTAAAAATGATGAATACCATGATATACATGATCTTTTATAACTTTGTACTATTTAATATTTTTATACAAATATAAGCTTTTATATTCTGTACAATTAAAAGTATTCTAACATAACTGCTGAATTAAATCACCATCTACATAGGTGACATTGAAATGGTTAAAATGAATTCCTTTACATAATTTAAATAAAGCTATGCTGCAAATATCTTGGCAGAGGGATAAAACTACAATAATAAAAAATTTTGACAAGAGATATATTCTAAAGTATAATGGTCCCTTATTTAACTAGACCTTTCTATAAGAAGTATCCAAACCACTAGTCATTCATCAAAAATTTCTAATGTTAATTATTTAATTCATATCTTTTAGATGGGCTATAAACTGGCTTAGGTACATAAATTCTATATTCCATTTAGTCTCTGCTTTGTAAGTCTGTGGCCAGTTACTAGTGGCATTTCTGTTGGCCTGAAAAAAGAGACCAAACTCTCCAGGTCTGAGATCATCAGTCCTGTGTCTTTCCAGATCTCCTTGTGTATTTGTGAACCCAGCAAAGAGAGTTAAGCCTATTCTCCTAGTTGGCAGAAACTTGGTAGTTTAAAATTACATACTGACTCTGGTGTAGAGACACAAGAAATTATAGAGCAGACATTGTCCAGGACAAGGTATAATTTAAAATGTACTAAAGAATGTATACCGCATGGCAAAGTAAGTGAAGTGCTTCTTCAAATATAAGTGTTTTGCATAGAAAGGCAGTAATTATCCACTCCTAGGGAAATGTTTGCATTCACTCTAAATCAATATTTACTATTCATTTCTTGTGTTCAACAAAACAGGGATTTAACTTTTTTTAATTTTAATGAAGCACTAAGACTATAATAATTCTACAGTGCAATTGTCTTGATATGAAATATTGCTAAATGGTGTTGCTATTTCGAGAAAGAGCAGTGTGAAATGGAAGGGTATCCCTATTTGTGAAATGTTACTTTGGGAACATTCAATTCATACTTAGCCAAGCAGGGCGACTCACCAGTTTTCAAAGATAACTTAAGCTGTCTCCTTGGTAAGGCCCTTAACTAGGATCATTCAGATGAGTCTTCGCCCTTATATTTTTTCCTCTTTTTCCTAACACAGACTTCATGATAATGATTCTGTTTCAGCTCAACTATTTCCTTTTCGAGGTACGTGTAAGTGTGTGTATGTGCGCGTGTGTATGTAAAAAACTCTTCTATACAACCATTTTTTTCTGCAGAAGGAAAAGGTTTCTTTCCCCCTTTCCCCTCCCAATTCCTCCTGATTATTTAGTTCAAAAAAACCTCAAGGAAAATGCTAGAGGGAAAAAATAAGAAAATAGGACACATGAATACTGTATTCTGAGACAAGACTGAAAGTCTCTGGCATATTTTTATTTATAGAGCTGTGATCTGATCATTCTATGACTTTTCTTTGGAAAATGACTACAATTTTTTATTACAGAGTCTAAAAAAGAACTGGACAATATACCGATACGTTACATTACAACATGAATACCCTTTATCTAGGCAACAGAAACAATAATGGCTTTGCCCCTGACTTTCAGGTCAAAGCAGAGTCCTTTAGTGCCCACCATTACCTTTCCAAATGCTACATAAATGCCCAAGTTTCCTTATATTTCTGTCTTCCACTTCTGTGTACAGTTTAAAACGCAGTGTATTCTGTTCTTCATTTGCTTTTGTTTTTGTTGTTATTTGGGGGCCACGGGGACATCTTTTTGAAAATCCCACCATTCCCATGAGGTTTTTCAGATTTTATCCTGATTAGCTTATTTGCTATTAAAATTTAATCAATATTATATTTTCAGATGCACGGCTTCTGTAGTGTCCCTATATTATTTAAAATGAGATTTAGAGCAGGATGGGAATTAAACATAAAATATATACCTTTGCCATCTCATCACATAGTTCATGTGGCTTCTCTGCCTATAAAATATTCGTGTAACAGCAGTGTGGGGTGGGTCTGTGCTAAGTTCCTCTCTGCGCCTTCCTGCCATTCATAATTCATGCAAGCTCTTTGAGTGAGTTACAGTTTGGTATGCACTCTGGGGACAAATAATATCTTTTATGTATTGTGATTGCTACTCTACTCTATCTTCCTTTTTATTGACAAGAAACAAGGGTGTTGCTTGTAGTTTTGAAACTAAATGGGGTACAAAAATCATCCTTCTCTTTCTGAGAAGGCACCTTCTTTCTGTAGGAAATGCTATTGTAAACTGTACTGTTATAAATGGTGTGTTAGTTCTCAAGATATTCCTTTCTCAATGTCTGCAGTATCAAAGTGTTCCTTTAGCATTCAGTGGAGAGAGCCATTGAAAAAGCGGGCGGTTAAGGACACGTTCCTAAAGTCTGGAAAATCAGTGGGACACTAAAAAGGGAACTGAAGTGGACCGGAAGGAACCTCTTGAGGGTGATTTAAAAAACCAGACACTGATTATGAACAGAGCTTTTACCCAAGGAACTGGAGAGGGCCAGCAAACCCATTCTACTGCACTCCAGTTAAATGTCTAGTAGTTGAGATGTTTTCTGCACAGCCCATAAAGGATAATGAGGAAGGCTTTGATAGCTTTAAAGAAAGTTGCTCTGTGGCCTATCACAAAAACATGATCTGAGTGTAAGTGGCAAATGCTTGCAGACCCCAAAATGAAAAGGGGCATTGTCAGTTAGGTAAGACAGTTATCTTGCTAATTGCACAGGAAAAGGATCCTGATGCGAGTTTGTACCAGAGGGAAAAATAAAAGCAAGTGATGTCAGAATGTAAAATCTAAGATCTCATTTACTTAAACTGAAGTCTTCTGGAGACCTTGAAATGATCTGATTTTACCTCTACATGATAATTATTTAATGTAGGTCAAATTAAGGATTAACCTTCATTCTTAATTTTATTGTATTGTGTTTTGGGGGGATTATGAATTGTTCCTTATATTAGTTGGGGTTTAAAATATTATATTACTTCTCTCCTGTTGCAATAATTTCTGAGATTATTCTTGTATATCACCCACCCCCCCCCCCCGCAACTCTAGCAAAGATAGACTTCATGAATAACTTAAAAAAGAGAAAAGAACATTCATGTGGAAGTATTTATATTAAGTTTGGTAATGAAGAAAACAAGTTTCATTAACTGTTCTTTTCATGGTGGCTTTGCTACTCTTAGGAAAAGTCTATTAAAAATAGAAACCCTGGACTTCCCTGGTGGCACAGCGGTTGGGAGTCCGCCTGCCGATGCAGGGGACGCGGGTTCGTGCTCCGGTCCGGGAAGATCCCACATGCCGCGGAGTGGCTGGGTCCGTGAGCCATGGCCACTGAGCCTGCGCGTCTGGAGCCTGTGCTCCACAACGGGAGAGGCCACAACAGTGAGAAGCCCGCAAAAAAAAAAAAAAAAAAAAAAAAAGAAACCCTGAAATCTTCTCCCAAGGCAGTGGGGACACTTGCATTGACCTTGTATTCACTCCTTCAGAATATGGGACGGTTACATTGAGTAAAAGCATAGTTGAATACTTCTACTCATAGAAGTAAGTTGCTACGTGGTTGATAGGCTAGTCCACCAAGAATGAAGTGATGCTTTCTTCCGGATTTAGGCAAGCATTAATCAGTTGATTAGCTTACAAACATTGATTGCACACCTTCTTGCCATGATACCCAAGTAAGTGTTGAGAGTTAGCTGAAACAGCACACCTACAAACACAATGGAGAAAGATAAGTACGCAAAGATTTTCTTTAATTTACGCATACTTCAAACAAAATTTAATGCACAGTAGAGCTATGTCCAATAAAGTGGACTTCCATAACATCAAATAACAATGCGTTTTGAATTGATGATCCAAGAGAATGGGCAATGTAGTCCTACAAGGAATGTCCTCAACCACTTACTGAAAGCTTACTGCTTACATTTACATGGCTGTACTGGTTATGATTCTGTCTTTATCCTAGCACTGCAGTCCTGGAAGACTGACTGAGAGATGGCCAAATGGGGCACTAAGTCAAAACTGGTCATCACCCACACTTGGATTTGTTTCAACTGCAGTGCTGTTCATTGTGGTATCATTGATGGCTAGATGCCTTCTCTTATGATTATTCCACTGTCTATGCCAGCAATTCTCAAGCTTTTTGGTCTCAATAACCTTGTTTTACTAAAAAATTATTGAGGGCATTCAGTAATAGGGTGTTGTATCTCTCAGTTTTTACCCTAATAGAAATTTAAGCTGACATTTAAAAACATGTATTTATTAATTTATTTTAAAAAACAACCAAACCATTTCATTAAACTGTTTTTCGGAAAAAGTAACGACTTTTTCCAAAACAAAAATATTTAGTGAGAAGAGTGGCACTGTTTTATATTTTAGCAAATCTCTTTAATGTCTGGGTTCTCATATTTGCTTCTTCATTCAGTTTGTTGTCATATCAAATAGTGTGTAGCCATTGGAAAACTTCACTTTATAGACATGGGAGAATGAGGGTTAAAAAGGCAAAAAATATTGTGCAAATAGTTTTGATTCTGTAGAATCCCTGAAAAGGTCTCAGGAACCCTCAAGTATCCTCATGTATCACAGTGTTGGTCTATAATGTGTTGAGGCTGTATGTCTATCCACCTACCTCATATGAGTTCAATGCACCTGGCACATACTAGGTACTCAATACTATTTCTCTTCCAATTCTTCTTCTCCAGCTCAAAATAAATCTTTTAGATTTATGCTTTAGGGCTCAGATAGCTTCAGATCTTAATGATCTTTTATGTATACCTGAGGGAGAACATTCTCTCACCCTAGATCTCTTCTCAGGACCACTTTTCGTTACCTTTGAAGAAGGTTAAGAAAGAAAAGGATAAGGAAGTGGGAATGGAAAAAATATAGGTTCTTAGGATCCTTATGAGGGATGTAATTATATATCTGGGGTCCTGGATTTCTGTAATCCTTAAGTAGCCAATCCTAGTGGATTCTAAAATATTTTCAGAAGCATACTAATGTCAAAGCAAATAAAGAATTGTTAGTGTGTTGCGTGGTACAGCTGAGGTATGATTGGAGGACAGATCTGGAACCCGTTGTTGTTTCATCATCTGTAACTGATGCAACAGATCACAGCATATAAACATAAGTACGCTACTTTTCAGATAGATAACTCTGTCAATGGTCAGATCAATCCAGTGTATTTAAAGCTTGGACAAAAACAAAATATCTTTGTACAGTTTGATATTGAGTTTTTGATAATGCAACGTTAAGATTCATTTGTTTAGCTAATGCTTATGGATCATCTGCCGTGTGCTATGGGTAAAACAATGTAGAAAGAGATATGATTTCTACCTTCAAATGCCTTGCATTCTAGTGAAATCTACCCATAAAACATGGTAATTAATGATACAGAGTAATGAATGTTAGGATGTGGAGAAAACAAGATGTTTTAAGAATTTGTAAAAATGGGCATAACCCAGTCTTTTAGGAAGAGTAAGCCTTCAGAGGGAGAGATAAATTACCTAAGCAATGAGTGGAGCTGACCTGGTTGGAATTCATATGAAACTGGGAAGATATGCTGAGTAGAAGGAGAGTTGAGAGAGAGAGCACAATCCATTTGCTGATGTGAGAGAATTTCAGTAGCTAGTGTGAGAAGTTTGTAGGCCAATGCGTGAGGGGTTGGAAATGTAACAAGGAAGGGATTTGAAAAGAGCTTACATTTTATTTTGAGATTATTATGGAGTCTTCAAAGGGTTTTAACTAGAATATCATCACAAATAGGCTTGAATTTTGTCAAGTTCACTCTGGCTGCAGTTTGGACATAAAAACCAAGACTAGTGTTGTGTTGATCCTAGAAAAAGGGAATGGAGGCCTATATAGATAAGGCAGCAGCAAAAGTGATGACAGACAGTGGACACATTCTAGAGATATTGAGACCGCTGAATGAACAAGCTTTAATAATTGGTGCAGAGGTGGGGACGGAGTGAAGAGGAAAAATTAGTGTAATGCTCAGGTTCCTGGTATAAGCAGTTGAGTACTTTCATTGAAATAGGGATCCCGGTAGGAGAAATATTTGAGTACAGATGTCAAGGAAAGATGATGAATTCACTATTTTTGAGATATCCAAGTGGAGTTGTTGAATATTACATAGCATCTATGGAATCCACTAGACTATGACATCCATTAGGTTAAAGTTTATGGAATTATGCATTTCACAAGATTATGGAATCCACTAGACTAACCATCATTAAATGGAAAACTATATTGCTTTGTTTCTCCATTGTCTATCATATATATGCCTCATAGTAGAAGTTATTTATAGAATAAATGAAAAAACAAATGGCATAAATAAAGAAATATGAGGGTCAGAGGAGAGATTTGGAATGACTAGCTAGATTTAGAAGTCATTAGCATGTGGGTAATAGTTGAAGTCAGGGGAGTAGTTAAAATAACCCATGTAGGTAACAGAGGGTGAAATGAGAAGGGACATTACAAAGTGTCTGGAAGAATTGCAACATATAAAGAATAGACAGTGGAAAATGAATCTGCAAAAGCTATAAAGAAGAGCCAAACATTGGAAATTATATCTATTAACATTCTGTTTATAAGCAGCAGAGGCTGACTTTCTATTTTAAGCAAAATTTAAATTTACTTGAAGACTATCTGGAGATAACAGAAATGAAGAGAAAATGGAGAACTAGTTTTGGAAAACAAAATGAGATCCGGGGAGCTGCATAGAATGAACTATAACAAGTGTGATGCAGCAAGAATTGTGGGGTCTTCTGTCACTGCCAGTACATGAATATGATGTCTAACCATCCCTACACCCTGACTTGATCAGGCATTAAAGTCCCAGGAGAAAGTGTGTAGTTGGCTGAGTCCTGCCTACAGCACTATTTCCTGAGCTGGGGAAAAGAGAAGGAGGTTCTGGCCCTTCAGCTTCCTTGATGGGAAGCAACCATTATCTCCCACCAAAACTCCACACCAATGGGGCAGTCCCTGAAAGAGAAAGAGAGGTGCCCATCGCAAGGGGAGGGGAATGGATGCTGGGTAGAACAAGAAGTGACAAACGTCATTATGAGACAAAAGATAGAACACTGTATCCTTCTTCTAAATTGAGATAAATTTAGGTGAAAGAGAAAAGCAAAGCCTTCTTCACTGGCAGCAGCAACAGGAGGTCATTGGTAACTTTGGCAAAAGTAGTATGAGCTGTGTAGTGCTGCTGGAAACCAGACTGGAATAGGTTGGGGAGTGAGAGTAGGGTGACAGTGAAAATAGCTTGTGTAGAGGACCATTTCAAGAAGTTTAGTTTAAATTAATGCGAGAGAAAATTTGCTTTTATGATTTGGAAACATTCAGTATGGCAGAGAGAACAACTTTGCCCTTCAGTAGGGATATTCTAATTCTGATGGTCAGGGAAAGAGTTTTTAAGACCTCATGACCCTAGATGGGTAAATTTCCATATCTGGGCAATTACCATACATTGGAATTTCTTGTTCTTTTTGCAAGGCATTAGTAAGTTGCACGACTCTGTGAATTGCTTTGCTTTTGCCTCTTAAATTCTTGGCCACATGATTTATCACTTAAATGCTTCCATGTATGTTGCTGTTTTATTGATACTTAATATTACTGTCTTTGTATTTCTCTCTAACTAGAATTTCAAACACATTGTGGGCAGGGAGCTGTTTCATTTCTCACAGTACCTGTCACAACAGTGGCATGCAATAGTGCTCATGCTCAGGGAATATTGATTGATTAGCTTATTGATTTTTAAGAACATTGACTGGAATGACATCTACCCACAAATCTTCACACAAAAAAGATTTTTAAATTGTTTTCCTCCTTGAAGTGTCATTTGATATCCACTCTGGCTTCCTTTTACCATCAAAGTTGTTATGAAAATGAATGAAAAAAAACACGCATTTTTGCATTTTAAGATAGAATAAACTTTTAGATTGGAAACTTCCAAAACAAACTGAAACCAATGAAAAGTATATTTTACTGCTTTATATCTAAAAATGGCACTGCTCAATTTAAGCTATTTTTAAAACCTGTGTATTCATGCAGCTTGCATACCAAAATGAAAATTGGTGAGCTATAAACCCTTGAAAAACAGGGTTTATAATGGAAACAGTAATTGACCCTTAAGTACAACATCAAAAATACAATACTATATAATACAAAGCCCAGGGCTTGGGATCCCATCTCTGCTCTAACCTCAGACTGGCACACTAACCCAACACCACAAAGCCAACTAATAGTTATATTCTGAGATGTTTTCTTCTTACATGGCAGAAAAGTAGATATGTGATCCAATAGCCACATGCAGCTAAGCTTTGCAGGACCAGTACTCCGAATATCTTTAATGAACTCAGTACTCCAGAGCTATAACACTGTTAGCTAATTAGACTTGCTTGGAAAGACCATTCAATTAAAAAAAGAAAAGGAAAAAAAATGCTACTACTAGCTCTGAAGCTGTACTTTGTTGTACCATAAACTTCGGGTGTGTAAGTTTATACCACAGGATTCAGTGAGGGTAGAGTAACCAATTGTCAGGAAAGATCATGGAATTACCAAAAATATTTTCAAAAAATTTAGAGTCGTCTTCAACTTTGCTCTAGTTCGTAGATGGTGTCGTTTCCCATTTCCAAGCCACAGCTATCCATTTTTAATCGTGAGAAAATGCAATCTAAACTAAAGAGGAAAATAAAAGTGTTAAACTTGACTAATGAGGTATGAAGGATAAATCCAGATTCCAGGTTATACCTGGATCTAGGCAAAAAGGGGAGTATGTATACTAAGGATCTTAACCTATTCTGTTTTTTTTTTTTTTTCTTTATGGGAGTGGGGCAAGGGGTTAAGGGAGTTTGTTGCTAAAGAAGGAAAGTTCAGAGATTCCTTTCATTTTAAAATTGAAATGTGAGAGCATTGCCAGCTTATTCCTTTAAGAAGCTTCCAAAGAATTTGTGAGCTAAGAATAGTCAAGATTTTGCCTTTTTAAATGTCATCTATTCACACATATTTTCGATGAGTTATGTTTATCAAGGGACAGTTAGCAGGAGTCTCTGGTGTTTTCTTGTTGGGCCTTCTGTTTCTGTAGCTACCTTAAAAACTAGTGAACTTGATAAAATGAAAATGAGTGAAACATTATTGGCTCTGTTCATACTATCTCTTCATCTATACCCTGTGACCAAAACACTAAGTGAGTTTGGGAGAGAGGTCCCTGGGAGAAGATTAGCATTGGGACAGGTGGGGTATTTTTCTCTGTGGGAGTTTTTAGAAGATTTTAGAAGTGACAGTGCCTGTTTTGGGATTCAGCAGTTTTGCTAAATGCAATTAAAATGTAGGGGTTTTTTTATAGTGATTTGAAAAATTGATGTGCATCTTAAAATCTCAGTGCTTAGAAGTTTATTTACCTATTATTGTTTCATTTAATCTGATGTTACAACAGAGCACTTCCATGATTTTTTTCATGTCTTTCTTCAAACACTAAGATCTATCTCAAATAACATCATGGTGTATACTACCAATTCTATTTATTCAATGTCATATCAAAGCATGCAGACCTCACCAACACACACTTTTTTGTTTTTTTCAGAAGAATGTAGTTTGATATTTATTTTAGTATAAAAGGTTTGTGCACAGTGTAACAAATACAGCTTTTACAAATCTGTTTTGAAAACGTGGTGGTTGTTTATTTGGGTTTCATACCCTCAAATACTTCATCCATCAGTTTTTTTACTTCTTTGTGTCTTATAACTGCTTGGCTCATACAGTCTTGAAGTTTAGTTCCAGTCAGTCCACTTCCACCTGGTTTGTGAAGACAACATAGCTTGCCTTCCTCGTCCATTACTACTGTTAAGGTTGCAGTTGCCAGATGTTCCTCCTTTTCAGTAGGGTCAACTGTAAGCAGAGTGTCATCAAACACAGCAAAGGAAATTGCAACCGATGAGTTCTAATACTCAAATAACTTCTCTTCTTTCAATGAACTTCTGCTACAGCAGTTTCTTCACTTATAGTAACTTCAGGCCACTGTACATTTTTTAAATCTGCTAACAAAGCAAAGGTACAAGCATCCAAAATGTTTCCATCATGGTTGAGGCAAATGAGATCACAGTATAGAACCCAAGCAAGCTTTCCTGGAGAGATACATAAGTCCTCTTTCTGAATTATCTGAATTTTCAATGATACCTGTAATGAACTGGCTGGCCACTTGGGCCTCTTCTCCAGGAGGTCCAGACCGAAATCTCCAGGAACACAGAGGTGATAGATCCAAATTAGGAACAACATATCCTTTATCAGGGGCATCTGTTGGTGGTGCTCCAAATTCCACTTTAATTCCACAAATTACTGTAGTATTTCCCAGCTTCACTACAGAAGAACCATCTGCAGTACCAATTGAACCTACACTGACAGTTGTGGTTCTCAATTCACCAAGTTCTTTTCCATCAGGACGGCAGTTCACTTTCAAAAATCTCCTGTAATACTCCAGAGGTTCCACAGTTTTGAACCCAGATGCCATCTTCCACCCGCGGGTCCAACACACATATTTGAACAAAAATACACACTTCCTTTATTTTCTTTTTCTGTTCCTTCTCTCATTCCTTACAATTCTTTCATACACTGAGTTTGCTTCACCGTATTTTAAACTCTCCATTAATTCTGCAATTTTATTCATGGCTTATTACACTGTATATAAAAAATTAGGAGGGTTAAAGTGTTAAAAAATTAACTGATACTTTCCCCTTTCTTTGAACCCTTTGGTCCTTTCCAGAAAATTCAGGGAAGAGATAACACATCAAAATGCAAAGTGAAAATAAGTAAAGTCTTAGCTTTCGGGTTTCAAGATCCTGCTCTTTGGGGAAAGTCAAAAGAACTGAAGGCATGGGCAAAATATTTGGAAAACTACCCAATAAGTAAAGAATCAAGATGTCCTCTTGCTCATTAGATAAAAATTCCTTGGGCTGGGGGCATGAAGAAAGTTGGAAAATAAACATTGAGAGTTTAGAATGGGTGGGTCCCCAAGAAAAGAAAAAGGCCCATGTCCCAGTGTCATTGGCTGACTCTAGGTGGGTGGGGAGAAGGATGCACGAGGGGAGGGAATGTGGGGCAACAATAATCTTTAGCAGAATTGCATCTAAGTCCCAAGGGGCTTACACAGAACCAAGGCTTCAGACAAGGGCCCTGAGGATCAGGGTCACGGCCAGGAGGAGAACCTCTGAGTTGTCTGGTGACCTGGGCTTCAGTGCCCAGTTCACAGAGACATCTTGAGTCCTACCTGCTGAACTCATTCAGGTCTGGTGGCTTTCTCTGTCTTCCTTCTTTCCCAAGAACCTCTTGGATCCCTGAGCAAAAGATTTCTAGGCCCGTGGTCCACTGGGATACAGGAATCTCTGAGGGGCCCTTTGCCATCTTTTTGGCACAAGGGAACTATTCTGTCATGAGATGCAAAAAGCTCTCTGAACCAACTCAGGTCCACCTGCCTCAACTCACCTTGCAGCCTGCACTCTTCCAGCATCTCAGACTCCACATGGAGGGGGCAATGGTCTCTCCACACTGGATTCCCAACCCAGTCTAGGATTTCTGTTCTTTCCTCATTTGCAGCCTGACCAGATAGAGGAGGAAGCAGGGAGCTGGAGGTCTTTCTTAGCTTTCAAAGTATGATCCTCCCAGAAATGTACTCTCAGCATAGAGTACAATTGTGGTCCTAATTCATTAATTCATATATTTTCTATTACCTGAGTTTTATTTTCCTGCTTCTTCCTGAGGACCAAGCTAAGACTTATTTGGTTTATTTATTTATTTAAGTTGTGGCATCCTTTCCTAGAGGTAGAAATTGTAGAAGGTGTTAATTAAATCAGGAAGGTCCAAAAGCCCCATGAAACTACATAGAAAATATGAGTTAACATTTCAAAATATCATCCCCCCACAACTATTTGTGCCATATTTATTTAATACTTGTCTCTCCTGCTAAAATCTAAGCTCAGCGAAGACATCATTTTGCTCATCACTCTATCCCTAGCACCTTGTACATTGCCTGAAACACAGTAAGTACTCAATAAATATTGTTCAATAACTGAATAAATAAAATGATAAATGAAATACCTAAGCAATTCTTGTTACTATTTTGTGACATGCCCCACCATTCCCTCAGAAAGGGCCTTACTCGGTTTATTTTATCCATAACTAGCTCTGGAAACTACTGGTTGTAACCAGTGTTTAGTAAGACTTTTCTTTACTCCCTGATTTTGCAAATTTATTACATTTTTAATGCAAAATTAGGTGAGATCCAGAAATGTAGCGTTCTTTTTAAACCACTTGATCTGAGTGTGCTTTGAACATATGTATTGAGAGAAAGTACTTTTCTAGATTAATGGAGAATTTCCAACAAATTGACTGGCCTACAGTAGTTAATTTATTTATTTTTTTCTTGAATGTAACAATACAAAGTATACTGGGTTGAAATGGGAAACAGAGGACTCATGGAAACTTATTTTGTTCTGAGTATTATAAAGTAAGATTTTTTGAAAGAATACTTTAGGTTTTAGGTTATTCTTGGCTCAAAGCAAAGATTTAAGGTGAATTCACCTCTGATTCTTCTGTGAGGTGCTCTCTACACTCTGTTTCAGTAACAATTACCTGCTAAAAATTCCTACTCCCCAGGCCCTCGTACCTGCCTGTAGTTCTCATTGACCTAAATGGAGGTTAAATGCACGTTGCTGAAGGGAGAATTCCAGGCTCCAGAGAGTATCTCTCTTGTAAGTGACAGAAGTGTGTGTGGTGTGTGTGTGTGCATGCAGAAGCCACTAAACCATGTATTTTTACCCCTACAAGGAAAGTAAGGCAATTCTGGGAACTGAAAACTAGAATAAATATCTACTTCCAACTATATAGGACATGTAGATTCACAGAGGAAAATATTTCCACTCTAGTCATTGATTCCTTTAAAATAGACTGTAAGCTTCCTAAAGATTGTGTGTGTGTGTGTGTGTGTGACTACTAATCTGTGGAAAATCTGTGTAATTAGACTCAAAATGACAGACAGCAGCAAAAGAAGAGAGGTGTGTTTCCTGTAGATCATGTGGCATCAATGATGCTGTTTACACACCTTTACTGTGGGTCCAATTTGGACTTTCATCTCAAGGTAAATATCAGTTTAGTCATCCAGGTATAGCTTCATTAAATAATGTAAAATGCAACTTTGAAAAAACATTAAATACGTATTGAACACACATTAGATAAAACTGTAGCTAGTCGACCTATATTAAGTACTTACTAAGTACTTACTGTCATATTTTCACTTTTCTTTTTAATAGTTCCTTGATTTAGTTGAAAGCTCATGTCCTAGAAAAAAATTGGGTGGAACACTGAGCAATTAGCTAATAAATTTAATTGGTAGAGGAAGTCAATCAACATGCTTTGGTATTTTTAAAATGGTTACTGAATATCTTCACTTCAGCTTAAGGAGAAAAAGAGGAGTAACTTTCCTAGATATTTCTACTGATGTTTATATGTTAAGGATAATTCCAGAGGCTTCTTCTCAGTGTTGGGAAAAGGCCATTTGTTTGTTTTAAATTCCTGCATATTCTTTTGCACTGATCACTCAAAAGTGTACTAAATATTCATTCATATTTGGAATTCTTTAAATTGTAGAAGCAATCAGCAATAGTTTTCTAAAAGAGAAATAAAACAGTTACACGAGTGCCACATCAGTCTTGGGCAACAGATCAAATTATGGAAAGTTTGAGTTTGTCCTGGCATTGACATTTCTAAAGCAGCCACCATGAAGTATAACTTCAAATGCAGGTTTTAGCAAAGACCACAAAATACATATTTATATTGTAGTTTTTCTAACTCTTCCCTATTGTTACGGGCATTTGTCCTGCCTTTGAAATTTTGAAAAAGAAAAGCTAGGAAGAAAGCTATGTTTTTTGAGGTATGTATTTTAGGTGTATGTGGATTTTTAAAAAAATAAGGTGTGTTTTCCTCCTCCCTGTATTTCTTTCTTTTGATTTGATGCTTATAAGAGTATGATCATTTCAGGAGCACAACTGCAACCCTCATCATAAACTGAAAGGAAGTGTCACTTGTGGATGGGCTCTGTGAAAATAAAAGATTCTCAGTATCCAGGGGGTGCTCATATTCTTTCCCTTCCTCGGGAGATAGGTCTTGATCTTTGGAGTGGAGCCTTGTCAAATGTTATCATCAGGATGCTGCTAATGGATTAAAATCTCTTCCGTGTTGTTCATTACCTTCTTTTTAAAAATTTCCCTTCTTTCCTCTTCACCTCTCTTCCCTCACTTTTCCTCCTCCAGTTCTGTAAGTGTGCAAAAGCCAGAACTTCAGTCTTCGATAATCATGGCTTCTGGCATCTAGTGACCATTGTACTGTACATTTAAATAGAAAGTAAATAATGTCGCTAAATCTTCCAAACACGTGTCTACCTTTCTTGCTCTTAAGGGCGAGTGAAGAATGTTGAAACCAGAAGCTGTTAGAGAGATTTGGCCTTTTCCCAAAGATATGAAGTTCAGGTATTCATATTGACATTTGTGACGGATTTCTAAGATCCATGCATTATGTCTTCTATGTGGTGGAAGGAGAGAACATTTGTTTTGGCTGGAATATGACCAAATCTCATTAAATAAAGTTGAGTATATTCTTAGCCTCAATATGTGGTACTAGGAATATCTGCATTTATGATGGAATTTTAAAAATCTAACTTTAAAAGTATTGATTAAGACTGGGATAGAAAAACCAATTTTTGATTTATATTAGGAAATATTCCTTTATTTTTGTGGGTGAATTAAATGCATATACCGCCATCTTCCGCTTATCTCTATATATACTTTGAACAAAATCTAGTTCATGTAGGTTCATATAATCTTAAGGAAAACAAACTGATATAAAATTCACATTGGAACTCAGCCTGGATACCATTTATTACTTCAAGTAAGTATTTGAGATTCTATTCTGGGGCTGACACTGTTCTAGAAACTAAAGCTCTAAAGGTGAGAAAAGTGCCTGTGGGGTTTGTGTGTGCGTGCGCACACACGTGCACAAGTGTGCATGCATGACAGCGAGAGAGACCCCTACATACAGAGCCTGCATTCTAGAGGGGACAGCATTCTGCAAAGGATTACAGAGATAACTATGAAACTGCCACAGTATAAGTGCTTTAAAGGAGAAGAAGGTGCTAGGAGACTATTGCCTAATTAGGAAGGTCAGGAACTACTTCCTGCCTGCAGTCAGGACTGAACTGAGATCTAAAAGAACAGCAGGTGTTCTTGCATGAAGGAAGCTGTGGGACGGGAAAAAGGAAAAGGGAGGAACACTCCACGGAGGGAAGACCCAGTGTGGCAATGAAGAAGGTGAAATACAAAAAGCAGGCAGAGATCAGGCTATGTGTTGAAATTTGAGCTTTCACACTAAAGGCAATGGGAAACCACAGGCATTTTAATCAGGAGAGGGGGGAAAAGGGAACAGTATGGCCAGAATTTGTATTTTGAAAGGGATATTCTGGCTGCAGTATGGAAAACCACATTGACTGTACATGGGTACCTTTCATGGGAGGTTCCTGAAATAATCCAGAAAGAAGAGATGAGAGTTTGGATTGGGATGATGGTGGGAGAAAAGAAGAGAGCAGAAAGGAGTCACTACATATTTATTTGCAATGCAATGGATATAGAAGCTTTGGAGAGAGGGCATTTTACAAAAATGTCCCTGGGTTACTGGATGTGCCATTGGTGCTCAGTGGGGAAAGGCAGAGGTGCTGAGGAAGAGGGCCAGGATTAAAGGAAAACCACATGTTTGGTTTTGAGTTATTGACTTTGAAATATCCAAGTGAAAATATCCAAAGAGCAGAGGGCTACAGGCCTGAAGCTCAGAGGAGAGGTCTAGACCATTGATGTACAACTGTACAGCTTTTGTGTGCACAACCATAATTGGCGTTCAAACCCACGGACCACGGACAATGTTGCCTAAGGAGAGATAAGAGGGAGAAGAAAAGAGGGACACAACCTGCCCGGGAAATTGCAATGTTTAAAGTATGAGAAAAAGGTAACATCAAAAAAACAAACCAATGGTCAGGAAGGTGGGAGGAAAAGAAGAAAGTCTCATGTTATGAAAGCTGAAGAAAGAGAATGATTCAAGATGGAGGAAAATAAAAATAAAACAAAATTGTTCTCTACGTGTCCTGAGGCGAGACTGAATTAACGTTTCTTTATTGACTCTGTTAATAGTCGTGTATACTAAAAAAAAAAAAAATCTAATGACACCATTCTGACTTGAGACAGATAAACAGAAACAGGAATGCAATCAAGTAAGTGAGGCTTGATCAGTGGTTATTACATTTTGAGGTCACGAATAAGCACCATAGGGTTTTTTCTTCAAAGCACTTAATCTGGTTTGTAACTATAAGTTTGCCTACCCTCCTCCTCTCCCTCTCTCCCCCCACCCCCATCTCTATCTCTATGTCTATCTCTATGTATGTCTTACTTTCATTTTAGGGACCATGTCTAGTTTTTAACCATTGTGCCCCAGCATCTAGCATAGTGCCTACATGTACTTAGAAGGCATGCAATATTTGTTGAGGAACAAATGAGCGCATCTCAGTTGTGCAATAAAGGACAGAAAGCTCTGAATTAGGAAAGGAAGGACTTAGGTCTCTTGCTCCTCTGGGTCCTGTTTTATTAGAACATCTACAAGCCTCCCTTTCTTACTATAGAAAAGCATATGCTTTGAGTGGAAGTCTTCCAAGATAACGTCTGATCTAGAGTTCCATGGATCTGTTTACCTAAATCCAGTGAAAACTTTAGAGCAGATCTCTCTGAAAACAAACGAACAAACAAGCAGCAAAAACAAACAAAAAACTAGGCTTTTGTAAAAACCTGTTGCTATCCAGGTTGACTTTAAACTGTGCCAATGAAATCTGAAGAAGGCAAACACCTTACTGATGTTGTGTCCTATATCACAGCCTCTAGTGGTGCACGTATGTGCCATTGCTATGGTGTCCAGCGGAGCTCAGGGGGGCCTGATAGTGTCTGGCCTCAGAAGCATCCTGTTTCTCTTGATTTCTGCCCTGGGCTTCTTTCCTGTAGCCTCAAAGTAAAAGGCTGGGCATTCATATCCTCAAGAGACCATTGACCACTGGAGGGTGAAAGCCATGAAGAAATACTCTCCTCTACACTGGTCTCAGGTGGAAAATTCTGTGGTGAATTCGACATGGTTTTTGCAGGTTCTCCAAAACACTGAGCCCCAATTCTACAGCGGTAGTCCACTCAATGATACTTTCCCTCCTCCTTTCCTGCTTTGCTTTCTCCAGGCCCCATCCCCAGTTCCTCCCCGGAGGGAATTTTCCAAACTAAACTACCTGGCCACAAACGTTTCTCAGAAGGCTGTTTCTTGGGAAGAACCCAAGTTAAGGGATATTTCTATTGGATCAGTATAGGCACACAAAGTTCACATTACCCAATTAAGATGTTTCTGAAACTAAAATTTTTAGTATAATTTGAATTGTTCTAAAACAATATTTTGTTCATTGATTTACATTTCAACTTTAGAAAGACTCTATCATTATTCTGTTATGAAACTTTAACTGGCATGGACTTGATTGTCTTTTAGTATCTTACCTAGGATACATTCCATGTTTTATAATGAACAAATAATCATTGTAAATAAATATTTAAATGTACTAGTAATGTGGTTACTTAATAAACTATTAAGAATAAATAGTGCTTTGCTGGTAAAAGCACAATTACTTACTTGCTAACGTGTATTTTCATAAATTTTATCTTGGATTATATTTTGTTATGTCAGGTTGGTAAAGATTTGAATCCTTATTGCTGGTGCCCTTTATTTGAACTTGGAATTTTTTCCCCATTTTCATTTGAATGATAATGCTTTTCTCTGATCCACAAATATGTTAAAGTCAATAGTATATACACATAGATGTTTCTCTTTTTATTGGAAAAAAGGGAATTATTTTTCTTCTGCTGTTCCCTGAGCCCATTAATCACAATACAATATATGATATTAATTATGCTTAAATGTAGCTTGCTTATATAATTTGTGAACCTCCAATAACTCAAGACTTTCAAATTATTTGTCTTCCATGTAGACATTTTGATTACTAAAACATTCCTAAAGCTAGAAGGAATAATAACAGGATTAAAACTATGAATCACCTTTTGATTAAACACTCTGCAGTTTTTGTTGCTAAATCTTCACTCAGAAGATAATTCTAAGTCTCATTTGAACTTGTAGATTTTAATTCCATATTGATTGCCATAACCTGGTGAAAGCAATTCATATTCACTCAGATCGTAGTTTGAATTTAAACTGGATGTTGATGCTTCGTTATAACAACAGTGGCCTTTAATTGTGCAGCTCTAATGGATAAGACTGAGGGAACAAAGTGGGCAGCATAAAGTGGACAGTGGCATTTGGTGACAGTCTCCGTTCAATCTTGAATTTGATGTATCTCTTAAGTTGACATGTTCATTCAACTCCGTCTCTTTTGGAGTAACCTAGACTTCTGCTCATAAAGGCTTGATAGTAATAGCAATCATAGATGCATGTATAAATAGATATATAAATCTTTCACATACATTATCTCATTTGACTTGAAAAAATATTTTTTGATGCGGATGGAACAGGTAAAATTATTTCCACTTAGGCTCAGAGAAATGGTGTTACTTATGTCCAAATTAAGAAAGCTAATAAATGAGAACCAGGTGTTCTGGGTCCCGGTCCACTGATCTTCCTGGCGTGTCCCTGTGCCCAGCATTCACTCACACTAGACCATTGTCTTCTCAGTGCGGGCCTTGCCCATCTCCTGCTCTCATGGTCTTCTCTACCTTTCTCACAAAATGGTAAAGACACATACTGGGAGCTAATTTGGACCAGCTGTATCCTTTGTCTTATTACTCAACCTGAACTTTGTATATATTCTTGCTGTGATGGTTAATTTTATGTGCCTATTTGATGAGACTCTAATACCCAGTTACTTAAACCTAAATCTCAGTGTTGAAAGAGTATGGTTCACATCTACAATCAGTTGATTTTAAGTAAAGCAGATAACCCTCGATAATGTGGATGGGCCGCATTCAATCGGTTTAAGAAGCAGCAACTACTGCTTGAGTTTCTAGCCTTCCAGTTTGCCCTCTAATTTTCAGACTTGCCAACTACCACACTCCTGTGAGCTAATTCCTTAAAATAAATTTCTTGATATAGGATAGGATGGGATAGGCTATACATGTAGATAGCCTATGTATGTATTGTTTACTATTTGTTCTGTCTCTTTGGAAAACTACAACTGATATACTTGCCTTATATTTTTTCTGAGAATATCAATTATCAAACAATTGTGCTCCAGCTATATTTTCTGTTCCTTAGATCTCTTTCTATTGTCCTTCCTCTTTACTAAAATTTAAATTTTCACTTATATTCTTGATTCTATCATTCTTTTCTGATTCATCAATCTTTTCTCTCTTGTAACACCAGTCTTTCCATTTCTCAGTTAGTGAACATAATCCTAATTTATATAACAAAATCATTGCCATTAGCTGGCTCCCTTCATCCTTCCTATCAGTAAATGGGGAGCATTTCATATCATACTCCAAATATCTTAGTGTTAGCTAGGTAAATGCATGCACACATATATAGACAAACTGAGTTTTAAAGAATATATTGTATTTTATTTTTAGTTTCAAAATATATTCCAACCTATTTATAATTTCACAGTAGAAGGTTAAGGAGCAAGGAATCAGCTATGAGCTCTATCACAATACTGACTTTCATAATTAGGTGTTAAAGACTTTGGTCCTTACGCTGTTGCCTACGGGGAATTCTTGAGTAGGTAGGCATTTTTGGTTGCCTACTGGAATTCACCTGGATATTCCACATGCAACTCAAATTAAACCTAGTCAAAATTTAACTCCAACTTTCACCCAAACCCTCTTTCTCTTTTCCTATTTCCCTATTTGGTTGTTGGCAATCTCATTCCCAGTTCTCAATGACTCTTGACTCTAATTTTCTTCACTAATATATCTCCCGTCTGACCCCAAACCCTGTCAGTTCCTTTCTATTACTAAGTGCACCATGCTTTGTCCAATTTTTACACTTTTTCACACTGATTCATTAATTTAATAAATAGTTACTGAATGTGTAATCTTCATCAAGCATGGTTGTAGGTGCCCAGGATATATCCGGGAATAAAGCAAAAAAGTATACCTTGTGGAGCTTTCATTCCAGAAGGGTGAGACAGGTAATTAGCAATTAATATAATTAATAAGTAAATTATGTATGTTAGGAGATGATGTATTTCCCTGAAAAAAAATAAAACAGGGCAAGCATCCTGGGAATTGGCTCACTCAGTATTTATTTAATAAACATTTACACAAGTGATTGACTGAATGAATAGTACTTCACACTCTAGATTTGTCTTGTGTTCAGTCCTGGAAGAAATTAGTTATGTTTAAAAAAGTTCATCTCTTTGTTTGTTTTGGTTGGGTGAAGATTTGTTATTTGTTTGTTTGCTTCATTGTCTTTGGTAGAATAAATGGGTGACAGCTCAGAAGATGCAGACAGTTTAAAATACCAAGTGAGCTGCTTAAAAAAAAAAAGATGTGTTTCTCTAATTTGCCTTCCCTTTCTCCCTCCCTCCTTCCCTCCTTTTCTCCCTTCTTTCCTTCCTTTCATTTAATTTAGCAACAAGTATGTAATTCCTACTATGATTCAAGGAGCTATGTCTGGCATTGGAGATACAAGGCTTATTAATAAAGAGCTCCTGAACTTAAGGATCTTACAGTCAGGCAGGGGATATGCATGCTCAGAGGTCAAGGGAAGGCACCCTGGCAGGTGAGAGCCAGGGTTCTGGAACTCTACTCGCTGGCTGGATCCTAGGTTATTCTGTCTCTAAGCCTCAGTCTTCTTTTCTGAGAGATAGAGATAAGGACCTACTCAGAAATTTGTGTTAGGATTAAATGAGTTACTATTTGTAAACTGCAAAGAAAAGTACTTGGTATACAATAGTAAATTTTCACTATTTTTTTTTTTTTTTATTGTGAGTATAACATGCTCTAGTAAGTTCAAAGTGAGAAACATGCCTGGAGATTATGGAAGCCTAGTTTTTAGTGAAGAATGAAAGCGAGACATGAGGAAGGGCAAGGACTATGTTTGAAACTTTCAAACAAAACATATCGGAGAGCAGAGATATGGTAGAAATATATGGAAAAATGTATATGGCTGGCTGTAAGGCCATAAAAAAATACTAGAGTTTTTACTTCAGTGCTTAATCTAGGACATTATCATTGGTGGATTATTTATCACAAAAAGTTATTATAATTTAAATTGTAATCATTAACTTTAAAGTGCTAATTCTTTGGGATTTGAGAAACTTGGAATTTATAATTTAAAAATTATAGCTTTTTTTTTTTTTTTTTTTTGCGGTACGCGGGCCTCTCACTGCTGTGGCCTCTCCCGTTGCAGAGCACAGGCTCTGGATGCGCAGGCTCAGCGGCCATGGCTCACGGGCCCAGCCGCTCCGTGGCATGTGGGATCTTCCTGGACCGGGGCACGAACCGTGTCCCTTGCATCGGCAGACAGACTCTCAACCACTGCACCACCAGGGAAGCCCAAAAATTATAGCATTTTTGTTGATTTTAGTAGAATTTTAAAATCTTTTCTACAAATTCTTAGGTTTTCTTACCTGTAAAATGGACCTGATATTATTAAATCAAGTATATTATCATTTTAATCTTATTTCTAGTTAAATTTTCACGTGTTATAAATTCTTCTGGGCAAATATACTTAGGGATATAGTTGAGTTCATGCACACTTTCATAAAATGTGCTGTTACAACATTAATTTCAATAAATTAGACAATACATTGCATTGCTGAATTTCATTTGTTAATGTAGAACTGGAAAATAATATGTTTTTTCCTAAAAATAATAGTGATTCATTCCCTGACATAAAGTAATCCTAGCATACACACACACACACACAGAAGTCCATGAAAGCATATATTTGTTCTCAAAGAGCAAAAAAAAAAAAAAAAAGATTGGGAAAAGAGGGCAAACTTGCTAGGATTTTAAATCAATATTTGTGTGACACCTTTTTATCTACTGCCTGGAAGAAATAAAAACACATTAAACTTTTTTAATAAAAGTAAGTTAGAGTAACTGAGAACATTTTCAATCACATCATAAAGATTTGTTTCAGACATAAACAATGACTTTCTGTGAGCTCTGCCCTGACATCTAAAGAATTCAGAATGACATTTGCTATCCAACAGGGATTTTCCTTCTGAAAACATAGCCCACTAAGAATCCCCAAACTACTCCACCTCCGTGGTTCCTGTGTAATGCACCAGGCAAGCATGAGAAACCGAAACTGGCTGGCTGGGGCTTGGTACAGGAGCCTGCACAATGGGGAGGCTTTAGAGAATTTTCCTGGACGCCCATAACTGCCACATCAGGACTTCAGATCCTGGCCCTTTTCTAGCCAGAAACCAGTAGAGGCAGGGGAGGGATAAAGGAGAAAAACCACAGGAGGTGATCCAAGAAGCAAGTAGACCACATCCCCAAGCTCTACACAGCAGCTTATCAACATTCATTTGTTCATTCATTCATTCGACAGACCTTTGCATGCTGGCATTGTTCTTGGTGTTAAGATAAAATAGTGAATAAAGCAAAGTTCCTCCTCTTGGTCTAGTTCAGGAAACAGACAAGAAACAAAGAAATATCTGACAGATCACATGGCAATATATACTATGGAGAAAACTAAAATAGAAGGAGAAGAGGGAGTATTAAGGTGGGTTTAGACTTGCCAGATAAAGTACAAGACACTCAGTAAAACTTGAACTGCAGATAAACAACAAATAATTTTTTAGTCTAAGTATGTCCCATGCAATATTTGGGAATGATTTTTTAGTATAAGCATTGTCCTCTGTAATATTTGTGGCATACTTATACTAAAATTTGAATTATTTGTTGTTCATTTGAAGTTAAAATATAGCTGAGTGCCACCCGTCTCCAGTCCCCCCCGGCAAATCTGGTAACCCTGTTTGAATTAGAAGAGAGAGAGGGATTCTATTTTTACATTGAGTAGTCAAGGAAGCCCTCTGATGATATGATTAAAGAGCAGAGACCTAAAGAAGGAAGGGAATGAACCATGAAGATATTTGGAGGAGGAGTATCCATGAGAGAAAAGCATGTGAGTGACAAGGCCCCAGGCTAGATGTGTTCCTGGAAGGCTAGTGTAGATGGTGGGGAGTGAGAGATGGAGTAGCAGGTTGCAAGGGGATGGGCTCAGAGAGTTGGATGGGGACCCAGATCCTGCAGGGTTTTATAGGATAGCATAAGAACTTTGGCATTTACTCCAAATGAGATGAAAAGTCACCGGAATATTTAGGTCAGGAAATGCTATAGTCTACATTGAATTTTAAAAGGATACGCCTGCTAAGTGGGGACTGAAAAACAGGAAACCAGTTAGGGGTCAATTACAAATTTTTTTTTTTTTTTACATCTTTATTGGAGTATAATTGCTTTACAATGGTGTGTTAGTTTCTGCTTCATAACAAAGTGAATCAGTTATACATATACATATGTTCCCATATCTCTTGCGACTCCCTCCCTCCCACCCTCCCTATCCCACCCCTCCAGGCTGTCACAAAGCACCGAGCTGATCTCCCTGTGCTATGCGGCTGCTTCCCACTAGCTATCTACCTTACGTTTGGTAGTGTATATATGTCCATGCCTCTCTCTCACTTTGTCACAGCTTACCCTTCCCGCTCATGGTTTTTTGAGAGTGTAGTATAGCAATGGAGGTAGTGAGAAGTGGACTTTTTTGAGTAGATTTTGAAGGTAGAGCCCATAGGATTTATTGACAAACTGGATGTTGTGAGACGTGTGGGAGAGACGCAGGGATACTGGGAGTTTCCTCCCAGTTTTAAGACCTGAACAATTAGAAGAATGAAAGAATGAAGCTGACATGGGCTGAGGAGAAGGCTGCAGAGGTTCAGGTCTCAGAGGGTGGTCTGGAGTGGGTTCTTTAAGGAGTTAGGTTTCCGGAGGCTTAGTTATTCAAGTGGAGATGACTGACAGACAATTGTACACGTACCGGTGGAATTTAAGGGAGAGATTACGAATGCAGATAGGTTTGTGAGTTGTCAACATATAGGTGTCATATAAAGTTATGAAACTAAATGAAGTCACCTAGCAAAGAGAGGAGATCCAAGGATTGGTCCTTGGTCACTACTACAGGTAGAGGCATAATAAATAAAAGAAACAATTGAGAAGGAGCATTGAGAGATATTAAAGGAAAACCGAGGGAGAGTGGTGTCAAAGAAAGCAAGGGAATATTATGGTTTTAAAGAAGAAAGATAGTTATGTTAAATGATAATTGATATTTTGAACAATAACAGTAACAATAACCCCAAGGTCTTTTAACTGTGTTAGTTTCACTGAACAGAACGCAATAAAGGATGAAGCACATAACATGTATCATGTAACAGGTATCATGGGGCTTCTAATTCCATATTCCCTACTTTACCTCCATCTTTCTGGATTAGTAATACTTTGGTAAATAATTCAACGATATAAGAGGACAAGTATGAGCCAATATTTGACAATTCCTGGCTCCTAGTTCACTCACTGTTTCACCCTCATTAACTTTCACCTCGTCCTGGACTATCTAGGTCTCCTGCAAATATCCACTCATTATCTGAATCTCCATATTTGGATCTCCCACTTTTTTTCTTCTCTATTCTGTGTTCACCACAAAGACTTTTACACTCCTAAATCAATCTATGGATGCAGGGACAAGCTAAAGTTTGACGTTCTTGGCAATGCCTCCACTTACTATAGCTAATAATCTACCTTGGTTGGAAAAACATCTGAGGCATTTATTTCCTTTAAATAAAAAACTCATCTATTCTGTGATCTATTCCCTCAGTGTTCAACTAGCTAATCTGAAAATCAAATCATGTGTTGAACAGCTAATAGCATAATAGCCTCCCTTTCAAAATATTACATTTTGCAAGAAATCTTCATAGCACATGGTAGCAATTAAAAAAAATGTTGAATAATTTCTCTATGAGAAGTTAGGTATGGCCTAACAAAGTTGATAGGGAGATGGTCGGGGTAGGGCTCTGAAAAGTCATCCTCAACTCAATTGAAAAGGGGCAGTTGCTCACTTTCAAACATGGTGGTTCACTTTTTATATCTGAGAAGACTACCTTACTCTTTTCCTCAATTTGGGCCAAATACATAACTTGTAAAATGTTTTGCGATTATTTTTAATCAGTGAATTTCTGCTTTATTTAGAAAAGAGCTATAAAATATTTTCTCTACACATTCCTATACACTTCCCATTTACTTTGTTTCTTGGAGTGGTATGCAATAAGAAAATATTTGTTTAATAAAAAGAAAAGTTACAGTTAGAAGTTAAGTCATGTTGTTCATGGTTGTGTTTCCAAACACAGCAAGCATAGAGCAAGATTGTCAAATATCTAGAGTGGAGCCTAGATGTGACCAGAGAATCGTTTACTAGACCCATCAAGCCACGAGGAAATCCTGTTCTGGCTCTGTGGTGTGTCTGTCCCCTAGTGTGGGGAATCTGCCCTGCTTTCAAGTTCACCTCTGACTAGTCAGTGGAGTCAGGCAACAGGACTGTGTGAGTTGCAAAAATTTCACCTTTGTTGAACCCAAAGACCTTTAATGTCTGGGTTTTGTTTAAATAAAATCTGTTGCGGAGTTGCTTATCTGTTTCTTTTCAAATGCTCAGAACCTCACAAGTTAGTCTGCAAAATTGGGTTGAAAATTTGGCCAGATTTCTAGAACATCCACCCCTGGCATTCGCCAAAAATATCAAAAGAACAGCCTTTCTTGTGGTTCTCGGGCTCCTCTGATTTCAGGCCCAGTTAAATACCAGGCACTTTCTTCTTCCTTTTTGGGTGGGAAAGTAGGGTATGAGAAAACTAGTCAGAAGACAGAATATGTAGACATTTAAAAATTTATCTTTTCATATTTTCAAGTCTTTGATTGAAAGTAACATAAACTAATGAGTTTGAATGTTTTTTGTTTGAAGTAAAAAGAGCAGCATAAAAAAAATTGGAGGCAATCTCTGTGCCAAGACCAAATGGTAATTTTGTGTCCTGGCAGTTCAAGTTGTGGGTTGCTTTTCCACAACTGTGCTTCCACTGCTATTAGTCTGTTCAGAGTTCTACCCAGACTAGTGCCCACATAATCTAATAACGAGCAGATGCTCCTGCTGTCCACATTGCTCTTAGATGGTGATTTTGGCGGAGATTTAACTCTTTCATGATCCCAGGAGACAGTGGAATGGAAAAAAAAAAAAAAAAAAAGAAGAGCAACCTAACGTCCTAAAACAATTAATGCAGCTTGCAAACTTACCTAATGTACAAAAAAAGGACCTGGATCAACAATAGTAGAAAGCCAAGAGAGAGTGGTGTCTTAGGAAGCTTTCTCTTTTGTTTTCTTCAATGTTTAAGGGTCCTGGTAATTATAATTCAAACTATCCAGGCTTTATTAGAGACCATCAATTGAAGATACACTACACAGCTTGTCAGAGATACGATATTTCCATGTTGTGTATAATTGAGTGATATATGTTCAAAGTTCAACATCTAGCAGGAAATGTTACCTGGATGGCCCCAGGAGTAAGGTTTTGCCTTTAGATTTTGAGGAAACAAAAATACATGTAGAATGATTAGGTAGCTAGACAATTCCCCCTTTAACCAGACATCTGTGGACACCTCAGGAACAATAGCTATTCCAGGAAACCTAGAGAATAAATTATGCTTAGGAATTTTGATCCCGATATGTCTCCGTAGGGTGTAAATTGTGAATTTTGGTTGTGCTGGTTCAACCATTACCTCTTCTGGAATCCACCCCATAATTGTAGAAGAGAGAGTGGTGAGCTTCACCCTGTGGAAGACGGCAGATCCTTAGTTTGATTGACAATGTACTTATTTAATGATTCAAATACTTTTTATAATTTTAACATAAATGAAAATACAAGAAGGTATCCCCAAAATATAATAAAATTTTCTTCCTACAACCCCAAAGGTGAACATTATTGCATTTGTTTTTTTTTCAATTTTTCACAAAACTACATATTAAATTTTTTGTTTTCCTATAAAATGGCATCATATACTACAGTTTTGTTTCCTGCTCTTTTGCACTTAGCATTTTATCTTGAATGGATTTATGCTATTAAATATTCTTAAGAACATGTTT
This sequence comes from Grampus griseus, assembly GCF_964374135.1. Taxonomy (NCBI): domain Eukaryota; kingdom Metazoa; phylum Chordata; class Mammalia; order Artiodactyla; family Delphinidae; genus Grampus; species Grampus griseus. The sequence goes on along the minus strand of NC_139001.1, from coordinate 84,694,677 downwards.
TTCAGTGGTTGCATATTATTTTCTTATATACTGGACCCCAAGTTATTAAATCATATCACACTGAAGTAGTAATGATGACTCCAAAGTTCTACTATTATAAATAAGCCACCTTTATATATAATTTTATGAACATTTCTCATGATTTATTTTGGAAGATATTTTTTTCTGTGTAAACATATTAAAACATAGTAAATTTTAAGATTTGTGATGCATATTGACAAATTGTTGTCTAGAAACATATTCCCATTGTGAAATTCCACAGTCTGTTTTCTTTGCTTTTTCCTTACTGAGGCTTTGATGTTTCCTAAGGTTTGTATTTGTGTTCCAGTGGTTAGCATTATAATCATACCTCATTATAAGACCCTTATTCCCCTATTTTCCCAGATAGCGTAGCATTTTTCTACTATGAATGTTCTCTTATCTATTGCTGCCTAACAAACCATCCTAGAACTTAGTGTCATAAAACAACATTTTATTATATCTCATAATTTTGTGGATTCAGGCAGGGCTCAGCTGGCGATTCTTCTACTCCATATTTCATCAGCTGGAATCACTTGTTGGTATTCAGCTGATAGCTTGGCTGATCTGAAGGTTTTAAAATGGTTTAACTTACATGTTGATGGCTTGGTAGAGGTAGCCAGAAGGTTGGGCTCCATTGGGACCCTCTCCCTTCCCATGTAGTCTTAGGACCTTAAGTGGTATCTCCATCAAGGTAGTCAAACTTACATGGCAGCTCATGGCACAAATGTAAGTATTACATGAGGCCTAGGTAGAAGCTGAAAGGCTTCTTATAACCGAGCTTCAACTTCAGAAGTAGTTGAATGATACTTCAGCTGTCTTCTATTGAGTAAGCAAGTCACTAGATTCAGCCCTGATTTAAGGAGAAGGGAATTAAACTCTCAATGAGAAGAGTAGACAATTATTTGTGGCTATCTTTAATCTACACCATCCAGCCTCTGGCTACAAATTATTTACTTTCTACAACATATGAAATACTTTCATCTCCTCCCAAGATCTGCAAATGTCTTACCCTCTTATTGTATCGTCATGCAGTCTAGGATTTCGTCATCTAAATTAGGTCTATGTGCTCTCTACTCCCACCCCCACTCCCACCCCCACCCCAACATGCAATGACGGGATAAAGATAGAATCAGTAGATACTCTGATTGAAAATGGAGAACAGGAAGCACTTAGAAGTCAATGGCTCACAGCAGTTCTGAAATTCAGCAGTGTTCATGGTCTAATTCAGCTCCCTAAAAATGATTCTTTGAGAGTCTTGGCTACAGTCTCTGAGTTCCTGTTTTTTCCCTCTGAATCATCCTTCCTTTTCCATTAGAATTTGCCAATATTTGCATCTACGTAGTTTTCTCAACATGTTTTGTATCTGTAGAAGTTTTGAAGCTCAAAGATCTCTTTTTATTTTGTACAGTTTCTGTGCATTTTGGTTCAGCCTAATATAATTACATAAACTTTTTTGATTTTTATTTATCAATTAATAATCTACTCCATTAGGCAAAAGGCATGTGTACGAATCTCTTTGAGACTAGTCCTTCTTTATCTTAAGCTCCCTGTGAGATTGTGGCGGGACAACACCCTTAAGACTTAGAAATATTATTATCTATGGATAAAAGCTTTCTTAATATGTACCCTTCCTGTGGCCTGTGTCTTCTCTGCCTCTCAGAATCTAACCCATTCCCTCATTCCTGTGCTTCTGGAGTCATTCCTGTGCTTCTTTAGTGTGTTCATGGCCACTGTCATCAATAGATATAGTCCCTATATAGAAGGTATTTTTATCTGACACTTTCTGAAATCTGCCACCACTAACTATCCCACCCCCTCATTTTTCATTTTTTCACTATCACTCCTGTTGCCTCTTTCTGCAAGGATTACTGAAAGGCTTTGTCAGTCTCAGCTGCCTAATTAGCACTTACACAATTTGAAACTTGTCTTCAAATTTCCCTGGAATGGAATTCATGAATTTTTTCGTTGTTGTTTTCTTTCTTGTATAGTTTTCAAGAGAGGAGCGTTCTCAGATCTAACCTCTTGCCATGTTTCTACTAGAATTAGAATTGAATTGTTGGTTATATTCCTTGCCATGTTTCTACTAGAATTAGAATTGAATTGTTGGTTTTATATATATATATATATATATTTAAATAGTCACCATTAGAGGTGAATGCCAGTCTGATAAGGGGTAAAATAGAACATTGTGAAGTAGCCAATTTGATATTTCCTTAATTTGTGTGGACATTATTTATTGAGGCCATTTGGATACCACAATTTTTATTAACAAGTAATATCTCAAATGAGACACCCCATCCTTCATTTCAATAATGAGTTCACATGGCAGTGAGAGTCAGAGATGAGATGGAAAAAAAGGAGGATGAGATAGTTTAAGGAAGAAGACAATATCTAACAGTTCATAAGAAGTATCAAAATGGACTGAAGTCAAAGCAGCTAAAGTCAGAAGGCTAAGTTCAAAGGACTTTTCAATACATACGACATTAATACTGGGGCACGGGCGGGGAATTCCCACATTACATTTACATTAAAAGAAGCATGCACATATTATAAAATCCAGCATAAAGGTTAAATTAAGTTTTAAATTAAAATAGGAGATTCTTTCTGAAATACTTTTCAACCTGATCTTTATGTATCTGGCCTGCATCATTCAGGTCTCAGCTTAAATGTCACCTGCTGAGGAATGCCTTCTCTAAACTTCCAACCCAAAGTAGTCCATGAGTCTCTAGACTATCAGTCTGTTTTATCCCTTATAGCACTTTTCACTCTCAGATGTTTCCTTGTGTATTTATTTTTCATGTTTTATCATCCCTTGCTTCACTTGCCCCAATAAATGATAAACTTTATAAGAATGGAAACTTGTGGGTTTTTCTCAGTGCTCTTTTCTCTGCATCTGGACAGACCCTGGTGCCCTAGTTGTAATACAATAATACTTTTGTTTATGAATGATAGAAATGACACCAAAAATTTCAGGTTGTTGAAAAGGCTTTCACTTTCAGGAATCTAGTCACTCTTTTCTGCTCTTAGGGATACTTAGATGCAAATAGAACTCTGTTCCAATAAATTGACTATTTCTACTATTTAAAAAGCTAAAGACTTTATCATTGTTCTGTTGTATTTGATCATCTTAACAATATTCACTAATTTTAACTTTTTAAATTGTATGTTTTGTTTCCTGTATGGACTAGTCATTTGTCTCCTCCTTTCCAAATGTGTTCTCTTTACTTCTTATAAACTATTTCACTGGCTGTTCAACTAACCAGAGCCTTCCCAACATTATTATGCAATAACAATGGTGGTGGGAAGTCTTCCTTTGTTCCTGTATTTAGTGGGAATATCTCTATAATTTAAAATATGGTAAGGCTGATTAATGATTTAAGAGCTATTTTATATCACAGGTAATAAGTAATGGGATTGTATTTTATCCAATCAAATGCCCTTATAATGGTCAATTGGATTGCTGGTATTTGTATTTTCACATCTATATATCTGAGGTAAATATACAATTTCCCTATTTCTTACTAACCTTATCAGATTTTGATATCAGGTATTTATTATTTTTTAATTAAAAGACTACCTTTTATCCTTTCTAGTCTCTAGAATAAATAATACAATTTACTGGTTTGTAATTTTGTTCTTTATTTAATTTTAAAACAAAAGTTCATTAGGTAAAATAAAATATCATGTTGGCTTAGAACCATGTGTGAAAATTTTTCTGGTAACATTTCCAATTCATTCAATAGTTAGTTGTTAGGGCTTCCCTGGTGGTGCAGTGGTTGAGAGTCCACCTGCCGATGCAGGGGACACCGGTTCGTGCCCCGGTCTGGGAAGATCCCACATGCTGCGGAGCGGCTGGGCCCATGAGCCATGGCCACTGAGCCTGCGTGTCTGGAGCCTGTGCTCCGCAACGGGAGAGGCCACAGCAGTGAGAGGCCCATGTACCGCAAAAAAAAAAAAAAAAAAAAAAAGTTAGTTGCATGTATGGGTTGCCTATTTAAAGTTAGTAAAGTTGAAAAATGTATATTTAACAGAAAACTTCCCAGTTCATTCAAGTTATCAAACTAAGAGTTATTCATTCGTATCTTTTATAACCATTTTATAAAAGAATTTTGTTAGAAATAGTATAGTTGGTAGGAGAACAGATTTTGAAGTTAAGGTGGTGAAGTGCTGCATTAAAATTCTGTCTTTGATACATAAGGAGCTTTGTGATAAAAGTAAATTAATCCCCCAATTCAGTGACCACATTTGAAAAAAAAAAAGAAACACTTCAGTTTTGCTTTAAGGATTAACTGAATTAATATACAAAGCTTTAAGGATAGCATCTGCTACAGAGAAGGCATACAATACATTATACCTATTTATAGTTATAATAATCATGGTGATCATTTCCCTCTCAATTTTATTTGCAGAAGTTTTTCTGTTTTTTTATACTTCTTGTATTTAATATTTCTATTATCTTTCTCTTTAATAATAAATTAATTTCTGCTTTTATGTTCACTACTATCTTTCTCCTATTTCTCTTAAGAATGTTTCCTTAATTTCTTGAATTGAATGCTTGGTTTATTTTTACTTTTTTTCTTATGTAATTATAAAAATTTTCCAAGGCTGTGACTTTGTCTCTGAATACCACCTTGGCTGCATCTCATAAGAGTTAAAATGTAATGTACTAATTTCAGTATTTTGTAAACAATCTGTTAATTTTTATTTCCTCTTGGTCCAAATGAAATTATTTAGCAAAACTATTGCAAATTTCTTATAGTTAGAATTTTTGCTTGTTTTGTTTGTTTCTTTAGCATTTTATTATTATTTCTTATATTATTTCATGGTGGTCAGAGAATGTGCCCTACATAATTTCTGCTTTGTGGAATATATTGAATTATTTGTGAAACTATAGATAACATTTTTCTACATGTTTCATGAATAGTATATATTCCACATTTTTGTAGATTGTATAGTTAAAATATATTATTAATTTAATCATATTACTTATTTTTTTGAAAGGTTTGTATTTTTTTTCTTGATCTACTGTAGGTATCAGAGACAGAACAATATTAAAGTCATCCACAGAAGTTCTGTTTCTATTTTTTACATAATGTTCTTTAATGCTGTTTACTTAGCATATAAAGATTTGTGACATTTTTACAACTTTATTATTGTAAAGTGCAGATTTTCTGTATAAATGGCCTTTTGTAATCTGATTACTTTTTCCTTCAAATACATTTTGGTTTTACAGTAATATTTTCATCCATGCAATTGAACTTATGGACAAGTTTTCTGGGTAAAAGTAAAAGTCTTTTGATGAGAACTGGAAAGATCAAAGTCCATAATGATCTCTTTAGAGCAAGGTAACTGCACTTGTTCTTTTCTGGAATTTTTTTGCCTGAAAAATTTTCTCCTGACATGCAGGTGATAACATGCAACATTAGCATGAAAACATATGAGAAGGAAGGATTTGCTCTTGACTAGTTAAGAAATAGGCTTAACAATTCACAAATTTCTTATGGGATTAGACTTTAATACCTAATAATCACCTTTGTCAAGAAAAATGTATTCGACACTGTGGGAAGTAATTGCAATTTATGGAAATGTTTTGAACCAAGAAAGAAAAATCAAATGTTGCTATCAGGAGCGATAACATGGAGTTGGCTCCCTGTGTTAGAAGGAAGAGGCATCTGGAGCAGCTCATCCTCTGGTCTTCTCAGACAAGACTTCATGTCTGAGACCTTCCCAGCTTTGGTTCATTAAACTCATACTTCATCATCACAATTAAAATCCCTTTGCTACAAAACCTTAAAAGAGAGATTGCAATTAATTCCACAGGTTCCTTTTCCCCTTAACACTACTTCACCCAACTATCTTTTTTTTTTTAACATCTAACTACTTATACAAATGATTGCTTAATACCTTTTCATTTGTTCATGTCTTCTTTTTCCAGACACAGGTGGTAGGCTTCTAGAGGACAGGAATCTTCTTGAGTTTAGTTTGCTCTATACTAGGCTGAGCACAGGAACATGCTTAAAAATATATCATGATGTGCTAGCTGTCTCCTTTTACTAACAATTACCAATACATACCATTCCCTACTTTTTTATTCCCACAAAAAAGAGCATAATAATGGATGCTAGTCCAAGTGTTAGGTAAGAAGGTGAGGTATAAAGATGAAAGAAGTTTTAATTTTCCTTTTTAAATTCAATCCTTGACCACAATTACTTAAAAACTGTATTTGACAAGTCCTGCAATATAAATATAGTTTGAAATGTTTTCACAAAATTTGCAATTGCATAGTTAATTGGGCGCAAGGGAGTAGCAGACAGTTAGGTTAGATGTAAGTTGCTGTATCGTCTGATCAAAGGAATCTAAGTAGCCTCTTGTCTCAATCTATCTATTAATTTTCATCTACATTTTAACCACTTCATAATCTACTGATTACTGAATGAGCTATTATCTATGTAGTCACATATTTGGGGACCTTATAAAGCAAATTGTCTGGAACATGCAGTACCTGTTAGAAGTTAGAATTAAAAAAATGCCAAAATATACTGGTTCAATCTCAGGACAGCTAATACCCCTGAATAGTCTGCAATTAAGGAACTGAGGAGGAGTGGTACTTGTATTATGTAAAGGAGCGGTACATAATTGAATTAAGCAGTGGGGGGAGGGAGAGAAAATAAAGATCAAAGGTCAAATAACATCAGTTCCTATTCTTGGCAATGACATTAATAACAAAAAGATTTCTTCGTTCTTTTGCATATTATACCATCCTACTTAAAGTGAACACACTATTGCAAAATTTGCAATTTGCACAAAGACCTGACTACTTTGAATGCTAAAGGAAAGCTTCAACAGGTTTAGCATTAGGAGTTTTAGAAATCTCTTTCTAATACTTCCTGTGTGGAACTTTAAGGTGAAACATAAAAGTGGCTGACAATGTTAAGGGGGAAAAAAAACCCCTTAAGAGTGAGCATTGTTATTGGTGTCCTACACATAAAGTGCAGTTGGGAATAGCCTCAGGGGGCCATTTCCAGGAAAAGCCTCACCTGGTGAGGTCAGAACCTCTGGAGTTTAAAGTAAGGGGCATGCTTCATTACAACATGGACTGGAGGTGAGCACGCAGATCCCATCACTCTTTAGAGAAGCTATTTCAAAGCTCACCCAAGTGCTCAGGCATAAATACACAAGCAGGAGGCTCTTTAGAAGGGGTTCAGACAAGTTATAATACTACCTGAACGCGAGCCAGGCCAAACGACTAGGGCCCGAATTAAAAGGAAATAGTTTATAGGCTGTGGGACCTCTTACCAATCCATCTTTTCCACTGGGGAGGAAAAAAAAATCCCTTTTGCAGAGGTGATGAAAACCTGTATTAAAAGGTGACACAGCAGAAAAGAAAAGGGGGGGGAACTAAGCCAATTGGTTGAGTATTTCAAAAAACAAGAAAAAAAAGCCAGCATGAGTTTTAAAGTATTTAAGTGAGGAGGGGAGAGAGGGAGGAATAAAAATCATGGATATTCTATGATTAACCCAGGACAAATGATATTGACAGCAAAGAACACTTAGAAAATTCAAGAATTATATTTAGTTAAACCTGTGCTTTTTTATAGTTACATCTATGAATGTGTTGATGAAATCTTTACAACGGTGTGAGATGTGAGGTTTGTAGAGTTCAAACACAGACAATTACATAGGCCCATGACTTAACGCAATGTCCTTGATAAGTCTAGGAAGGAGAAGTCTAGCCAAAGTGTAATTTATGAAACTGATAATTGCTCTTGTCTGCTATGGATATTAGCCTACAGATGACCTTTGGCATACTTCACGCTCTCTTTCTTATCCCCACAAGTCCATGGGCACTTGCAGATATGCATAAATTTCAATCTAGATCATAAAGGTTATTACCATTGTCCATTACAGGTTAAAACTAGAATGCACAATAATACACATACACGTTGGAGGTCTTTGGGAAAGTGCCCAGATAGGATGTATCTTATTCTTTGCTGTTAATATAAAAGGTATAAGAGGATTTGCTAGATGGTTCTATGACTGGAAAAAATGGAAATGTGTCAGATCCCCCTACAAGAAGGGACTTATTGCCCCAACTGCCAGCAGACACTCTCCATCTGTCAGTTCTTTTAAGGTCTGCCAAAGTTTCTGTGGGCTTTCTCCAAGACAGGCTCTTCTTCCTCCCCACCCCATCTCCTTCCCCATCCAATGACTGATTGAGGCAGATATAAATATCCAGACATTTTCGTGCAAGACAGGACAACTCTGAAGGGCTGTATATACCCCAGAGCTCCCCTGAGCTTTTGGCCAAAGGCTTTTGGACTTCCATGGCTGTGCAACTTCCTCTGCCCAACGTTGCCTCTTCTGTCATATTCTGCTCATCAAATTCCCTCTCAGTGCCTGCTTCCAGAGAGACTAACCTGTGAATATGACCATATTTATTAAGAGGATTTCTAATAAATGTTCTGTGCCTCAACCTTGTTTTTTAGATTAGGCAATCAAAGTACAAACAAAAAGAACTTACTTGGGATGAACTGTGAATTACATATTAAATATCAGTGCTGTGGTTTTATAATCTGATTGGCCTCTCGTTCTTCTGATTGTAAGACTTGCCAGGGATATTCAATAAGAACGCCAAACTTGGGAAGCGAATAGCTAGGCTGTCAAGTGATGTTAATTGTATATTAAAACTATGTATAGGATAGATAATGAACTAAAACATATGGGGATATTAAATAATTGAGAGTTACCATTAAGTTCCCATCTTTTTCTAAAAGATTTCTGTCATATCTCTTACATGTTCAGAATTATGTAATTGGAGGGGATCTTGAAGATTATGTAGTTCACCCTTTTCAATAGGTATAAAGTAGAACTTGAAACCATGATCTTAGAGTTAAACATGAAAAGTACACAAGATGCTTTGATTGAGCCACAAGTCAAAGATAAACCCCAAAACAGCCAATGCATATGTAGTATTGGGAGTAGATATGAACCAAGAAAGGTGTAGTAATCAAGGTGTAACTGTCTTCATGCTAATTAGCAAGTTTTGCTAACCATTTATTAATATATATTTACTTCCTTTAATATGTAAAATGGATAATGAAACTATATGACATATCCTGCCCCTTATCTTATTTTCATGTATTACAAAACTTCAAATTGAATAAAAAATACTCATTTAGATCATTAGTGTTTATTTAGTATCTGCTGTGTGCTAGGCAATGTTTTAGGTGCCGGGGTACAGTGGTAAGCAAACACACAAAGTCTCTGACCACATGGAGCTTATATTTCTGGTGGAGGAGATAACAGTAAGAAAGCAATTAAGTAAATAGTATAATCCATAAGTTTATATTATAATGTCAAGTAAATTATAAAAACAAAGATTGAGTAGGGTAAAAAGATAATGCCATCAAAGGCTGCTCTAGAATTGTAAAGGTTGTACTCTGGGAAGTTAATTTCTAATGGAGAGGTGAATGAAGTGAGAGTGGGCCATGCAAGTAGCTGGGACACAAGTATTCCAAGCAGAGTGTAAAAGCTTTGAGATGGGACGGGCTTTGGAGTATAAAAGAATCATCAAGGCAAGCGCTATTGGAGTAAAATGAATAAGCTGAAGTAGTTAGCAAATTAAGTCAGAGTGGTTGCCAGAGGCTGGCTCTTGTGTGGACTTGGAAGGCATGATAGGGATTTTGAACTTTATTCTAAGCGTATTGGAAAGGCATTGGAAGACTGAGGGCAGGGACATCATATAATCTGATTTATCTTTTAAAAGGATCCCTGACTACTGTGTGGCCGTGAAACAGTAGGGAGTGACTGTAGAAACAAATAGTATGAGGAGTATTGGGGAGGCTATTGCGGTAGTATAGAGAAATGGTCATAATGGCTTGGCTTATGGTGATAGCCCTGGAGATGATGAAAAGCTGTTGGATTTACTAATGATTTGGGTGTTGGATGTGAGAGCAGGAGAGCAGTCAACAGGGACTCTCAGGGTTCATCACCCACTACGTGGATGATGGTACTATTTACTGAGACAGCGCCCTCTATTTCAAGAAATAAAATGGTGTCATAAGTAGCATTGACCTGTTGCCAGTGGCTCATGCATGACATGATGGAAGTTTTTAATCTCATCTTACCCAATTATGGCTCTGCTTTTGGTTCTTAGTCCTTCATCATTTAGTTGGGGTTAAAATAAGTACAAAATAAGAGTGTGACATGCCAGAATGCCAAATTAGGAAAGATGAGAACTGGAAAGCGTCAGATTGCAGAGTGACAGGGAAACAATGCTTGTGGCAGAGTTTTGTGGTTTTTTTCCCCCTTGGAATGGTTACAACAAAGCAAAAGAGATATGTTGCTCTTCTATCAGGAATATGAAAGACACAGCACAAGGGTTCTTTAAAATTCTGTGATGTCCCTGTTTTTTAAAAATGACCTTTCTGATTACAACTTTCATTTCTATTTCTTAAAGTACAGTGCCTCACCCACAGCTAAGTGTTTAGTGGCAAAATAGACAACTGACAGTCAATCTCCTAATAATCCTCTTTGCCTTCAGCTTTTCCTTGCCGCCTTGGGTGGCAGCATTTTAACTGTGGCTTCATGTATGTTTGTGAAAAGGAACATTGGTTGCAGGTATTTGAAAGATTGTGGTTACATTTACGTTTCTCTTTTAATTCCATTCATAGTGCTTAAATTCAGTTTGTTTCAAGAAAAGCTTGTAAGGTCACAGCTACAGCCCCAGCTAGGATCCCCTGAGAATTTTAAGACAAATTGGGCCAAGAGAGTAATATTTAAAGAGTTGATGTTGACTAATTCTACCACCTGCCATACCAACTTTCACCGAACCAGAAACAAATGCCTACAAAATAAACTCTTTGCTAGTTCTGCTGAGACAAATATGCATTTAACTTGGGAAGGTTTTGTCAAAAGCGGAACATGTTGGTGAGGAGCCCTTACCAACATCATCCCCTCATCATTTTCTTTGTCACAATCATCATTATTTTGGGGAGGGAGGGAAGAAAAACTTGTGATAAGGTGATACATTTCTTGGACACCGGGAAGATTTTCTCTTTTCCATACACTTCAAAGACTTTTGCGTCTTGAAATCTTTTAATATGCATGCCCAGAGACTAGTAATGGTAATAATAAAGCTAAACTTAATTGATGTTCTGCAGTAATATGTAGCTTCAACTAACTCTTATAAAGTGGCAACCAACCTGTAGAGAAAAATTCCAGTCCTTAATATGAATACACCTACCTATGTGATTTATCTCTGATGACATTTCAATGAGCATTGAATTTTCAATATAGGTCAGTTAATGTCATATTAATTGTTGTTATTATGTTGCCCCAATTGACCTATTTCATATATGTGAGACTCCAATGAGAAGGAGGAAGAGACAGCAGAATAAACCTTTCCTTTTTAGCTGCTGTAATGTCCCATCTTTCTGGAATTGCATTCAGAGTAAGGCTTTTGCCTGAAAGGGCTTCAGGAAGTTACAGAACTCCTTTACATGGCTTGTTGGATCTGTGTACAATTTCCAGCATTACCCAGAATAAATACCAGGAGACTGGTGTGGTTTATACAAGAGTTTATAGAGAAAAAAAAATCTACCCACTAGCTCCCATGCTGAGGATTATAACCAGGTCCCTGCTGCCAAGTTCTGTGTTTAGGTAAAGCATGAGAAAATCTGCCATTTTTTAAAAGTCACACAAGGGTTTCTATAGTAAGGAGTGGTAAGAGGCTGACAGCTTTTTATGCATAAAAGGCAGCTGTTCCTTCTCAGGTAATATTATTAATAAACCCTAAGGTAATGTTTGCTCTGAAATATGTCTAATTGAAATAATTTACTCTGACCCTTGGAGAATTATGAAACTGTTTTCATCATGTTCACACACAGCAAAATAATTATGAGATGCCATATGGAAAAGCCATCATGTGGTAGATGTCTTTCTGAATCTATATTTTTGAAATGTTTCCCACAGATAAATCATATACCTAATTTACAAAGTAGAGGTGAACAGTCCCTTTTCCACGTGGAGATTTGATGTGAGATGTTTGCAGTTCCAGAATATTAACAGGGGTGTTGACAACAGTAATTACGGCAGTTATGAGACATTTTTCATAAAGCGTTATGAGAGCAATACTTGGTCATACAGGGAGAAAAAAGGTATGGGACTTTATATTTAGCATGTGAAATTGCTAGGTACTGTCAGTCTCAGAAAACCAGTGTGGGCACATTGGTGACTGAGGTACTTTTTGCCTTTAGCATAAAATCTGTCTGGAAAGTTCCAGCAGTTTCCACTGAGATAGCACATTTGGCAAGATGAGGCTGAGCATGGTGGTATGTAAGGACTTTCGGGAAAACTTGTCAGCTTTCACAGGGAAAGGTCCAAGTGTTTATGGGAACTATGAAGTGGTGCTGGGTGGCTCTCAAAGGGATCTGCGAGGTCATTTGGGACAAGGATTTGAAAGCTTTTTGATTGAAGCTCTTCTGAACTTATCAAAATGGTTAAAAGTCTGGCTGTGAGTCTCATGAGAACTGGTTTTCTTGTGAAATTTCTGGTATGGTACTTTCCTGCTGGGGTGAGAAAATCTTAGTAGGACAGACTTTCTCACCATATTGTAATTCTTGAGATCCATGTCCCTGTTAAACCCAGGAAATGGAGAATCACAGGAAACTGAGCTTTACTTTAAACCTCTGGGAAGTTAAGATTCAGATTTCTCTAGAGTTTCAATTGTTTAAATAAGTCAACTTGCCCAATTTCCTGACCGTATCTCCCACTCCACACCCGACTAAAAAAGGTGGGGTGCAAGAAAAAAAAGAAACATGTAAGGAAAAAAAGATTTTTTAAAAAGTATAACTCATTTTTCCATAAGCTTACAGTTTCTCCAGACTTCTATTAAATAAAAAAGAATTAAAAAGTGGTAAAGCACAGCCTATTAATCCTATGGTAGTTAAAATACATATTCTGCATTCCCTACCTCTCCAGGAGTGATGCCAGAAGTCTCTTTGACCCTTAGCATTGTCACAGTCATCTGAGGGATCTCCATTTCCAAAGCACATATCTGAATTTCAGAGCACTGGGTCACATTTGCAATAAATGAGCATGCTCTTCTTATAACAGCTCTTTTGAGGCAGATGCTGTGATGTGGATTGTGAGTCTGGCCAGACAGTGTCATCCTCACAATTAGCTAATAGTTGGCATATTGAAATCCTGGTTCCAGTTCCCGTGGGTCCTTGTAGGAGCCTCCCACGTGTTTACCTCATCTTCAATTCTCAGCAGTCAGTTATCCTTAAACTTTCAAAGAAAGACACATTTACATAAAAACTCGTGTATGTATATACGATTCCCAAATATTTACAAGGTTTTTTTGAGAAACACATGACAGAAAAGTTTTTCACCTTTTCAAAGCTGCAGTCCTACCTTTAACAAAGGAACATGGAATTTTTAAGAAAAATAATGAAATGCAATACTGGAACCTTGACAAAAGGATGAAGCTGCTGCTGTTTTCTAATATACTTCAGGTCAGATCTTTGTACTTCCCATTTTTAAACAACTGCCAAGCATTTGTTTTTATGTCTACTAGACATCTGTGCTATTGGTGAGCACTTTTTCTAGCTATTGACTCTCCTAAAATAAAGGTAACATTTTTGTGTGATTTATAGTCTATCATTATTATAGTGCAGCCTCTGAGCACATGAACTAGAGATTTATTGCACACTCGTGTCTTCTCCCTGACTCGTGTAATAGAGAAAAGGTAAAATGTCTTGGCTTGTTGAAGGCTTCCTTCTTTAAGCAGCTGTCTTTTTTGGTGTGGTGCTTGCAACTTGATTAAACTACATCGAGAAGGTCAGTGACCAAACTTTGCCTTTAACAGTTTCCCATAACATGTATTCCTCATAGGGAGCTTTTCTCAGCTCAGGTTATTTCCAGCAATGTTCTCAAACCAAAAGAATGGTCTTTGCAGTAAACCAACACATTACCACTTTTTATCCTTTATCTCGCCCGTAAGTGATGACAGCATTTCTATTTCTTCTGCTGACTGGGCCAAGAACAACTAGATTAATGATGAGCCTGTCTCTTTTTCCTAAGTGTATTATATTCTTTCTTTGACCTTTCAAGACATGGGAATCTTCAGTTTCATAAGACTGCTTAAAAAGGGGAATTCCCCACCCCCCCCCCCCATTCCTCTCTACTTCTCATCACTTTTTCCCCCTACTTGGCCAGCTATCAGTGGGAATAATGCATTCAGAAAACACACACACGTCCCAACACATTTACTGGAAATTCAGGGTATATTGCATAATTATAAAGAAAAGCTTTGCTTTAAGACTGGATTCCCACCTTAATCCCCCCACAAAACTTTTTGGAAGATACCATCACAAAAAGATTACATAAACTGCACGAATGTTGAAAGAAAACAAAGTAGCTAATGCTAAATGAATGAAACTTAGGACAGATGTTTTGACACCTAATTTCCTTTTCCGAAATATATTGAGTGGTATTTTTGTTTTTTTACCCATTCTTATTTGTTAATAGTTCCTGATTTCTGATTATGTTTTATATGTGAATGACTTATAACTATTTGGAATAGAAACATAAGAGTATGACTAAATTCACAAAGCTAAATCATTACTAATGTTTCTTTTACACCCCTGTCAGGTACCAAAGTGCTTATACATTTTTTTTTAGATTCCACAAATCTCTTTCTGAGGTCAGGAAGACCTCCTATTTTTCCTCCTATTTTTAATCTGAAATTTAGCTGAGACTAAGGCAGAAAATTGATTGTGTTCTAAAAAGAGAATGTTGACTGAGGGCAGTTTCTCAAGACCTTATTAAGGGCAGTTGGCTGCTCAGTAATTAGGCCTCTCACTGCTCTCAGAACATCAAAATAAGCACCTGAGTATTGCCTCAGGGTTTCCCTGTTTAGACCTTCACTTATTTTTGTCATCTCAGAATAAGACAAAATACTTTTCAGTAAACTGAAACAGTCAGCCAGATTATTTCACTCTACGGAAACATAGTTGTTTAAATGGAAATATTCCTAGAAATTCCATTTTTCCCCCGGTGGGATAAGAACCACAAAAAAAGCTGGGATCTAACCACCCAGGAGTTAATTGCAAGTAAAAAAGAGAGTTTAGAATGAAAGGATGAACATCAGGAGGCTAGGTCTTCCCACAAGTCTCTAGATTCCATTAACCATCTGCCATTAAAGAAACCCACTTTGCTATCCTACAGGGATCTCACAGTGAACCCATCTAGAATGGAATGTTTCTTACTTCCAAACTGTTCCTTCCCCTACCAAGTGCATCACAGCAAATGACGCTATTATGATGCAATTGCACAAAATAGAAAACCAAGCATCCTCCTTGATTCCTCCCTTTCCTCAACACCTGCAACTTGTTTATCACCAAGTCCTCTACTCTGTCCAAATATATTGATCCCTACTGCTAGCATCCTAGTACCCTAGATTAAACCACCATCATCTTTCACCTGAACTACTGAAATAGCCTCGTGATCACGGTTAAGTCAATGCCTGGTAGCTGAGCTTTAGGAACATAAAATGTATTACAAACTTATTAGAAAAGCTGAAAAGCCAAATATGGATGGTGTCTCAACCCCAGTATTAAGTATATCAGCAAACCACATCCATTCTTAGGCATGGAGAGCAAAGGCAGAAGAGCCAAGGAATCAAGGCCACTTGTCAGGAAAGGAAATCACAGTGGAAGGGCCTATTTATAATCTTGATTAGAATTAGAACCATGGAGAGATGAGGCTACTACCAGACATTCTACTTGAAGCAGTGAGAGGGTTGGAGTGGTGGGCTTGATTTCTCCTTTCCTTTAGCCCCAAATTCATATCACATCTTTCCATTTACCCTACCTGGCTAGAGGGCAGTTGACAAAAGTAGCCCTGGAAATGTTGTTTGCAAAACGGCAATTCCTGGAGAGCAGAGAGTAAGGGTAAGGAATGAATCTGTGAGCAAAATTGCAAGTGAGTGTCACAGTCCACACTTTTTGCTACATTGTATGCATTCTCCCCAACCATATGTAATTTATTCCCAGATAACAACAACTTCATGCTTCCGCCTAAGAAAATACAAACGAAACACAAATTAAGACACTCACACCTCCCCACAAAAGGGGCTCATGAAGTCTCACCATCATTCACTGCTCACTCTTAAAGTTGAGTGTCTCTGGGTGATATAATGTCTTCTTCATCAGATCTAAGTGTGGTTCCTCAAAGTATGGTGGCTTATGAATGAAAATGCAGACTTAAGCATCACCAACATCTTCATGTATGTATAGTGGAGGAAGAGGAGACGATACCATATGCATACATATTGCGTATGACAAAAATATGCAGAGCCAGTATAGCCCTAATCTCTGTCTCTAATCATGAGGGTACTTCTTCCATCCACCCTTTTATGTACCTCTTGCCCTCAACCAGAACCTCAGTTGGTCAGGGTTCTATATACGATTGGTGGCCCAAGACTTCTTTCCCAAAGGGTCTGAACACTTAATGGTTCTGGCTCCATTGGGTAACTGCTGTGGATTTTACTACTGGGTTTGGAATTATTAAGGGAGTGAGGTCCCCAGTGGATTACATCATGTTGGTAAGCAGGATCAACATTCACATCCCTTTTCTTTGCCTGATGATTCAATAGCAGGAGAAATCCAAACTATCCAAGTGGTGGTTTCAACTTATAATTCGATGGGACAATTGTTGTGTCCTTAATGAAAGTATTTCTCTTTCGGGAACTAGGACTTCTGAATCTGCAGAGTGTGAAGTTTAAGGACAGGAAGCAAAAATGATGCAAGCATAAATATTTGGTGTAATAATGAAAATAGTAACTCCTATTTCTACTCCCTTGTTCCCAAACCCTTATATCCTGGACCGAGAGAAGTAGACCTTCTACTGGTCCACTTTTCAAAGCACTCAACACTACCAGGATGTGGTCTCCCAGTTGACTTCACAAGTAAATCATCAGTAAGCACTCACTATTCTATTATGTCAGTTTCCTTTGGGCAATGGGGTACACTGCAATACAAGTGAATCTCATGGGCGTAAAGCTCTACTTTTTCCTGTGAAATGAGCTCCAATGTGTTGTGAGATTCAATGATGAATGACAAAATATTTTCATAAATTCATGGATGATAGTGTGGCAGATCATCATAGCAAGTCTATTTGTGGAATAGGTATGTATGCTAGTCAGGACAAATTGATGCCCCTTCAAAATTATAGAGGTTCACTCTCTTCAATCTGCTACAGGAAGTTGTTGATCTCTTTGAAGTGATGCAACGTCAGGAGTAAAGCATTTGCCACTGAGGTTGTACATTGAATACTATACTGTGGAGGTAAAGTTGAACCCTTGTGAACCTCTGTTTCTGGAATGATGGTACCTTTGTACATGGACCCATTGAATAAGCACTGAAGTATCTGGGGAAGGATGCTGCCTGATATCCATTGTATAAATTATTCGCCCATCTGATTTGAGAGCCTTCTCAACTGTGGACGTCTTTCACTGAGAATTTTACTTGGGATACAAACACCTTCATGCTTTATGCCTATTCTTGGTATCAACACATTAATCTAACTTTTCACCAGATTATGTTCACCAGTCTTCCAGTGTTCTTCTTCCAATTCCTGGCCAACTAGCCAAATAGCCAGTGATGGCCTATGAATCAGTTTGTCCCTCAGGTCATTTATTTTCCTGGGTAAATTAGATAACCAGATTTATTACCCCAAATTTTGCCCATGGGAGAGGATATTCTTTGATCATATTCTTTGAGTCACCTTTGAGTGGAGCTGTAGCAGAACATCAATCCATGGCTGGCTGGTACCACTATATCATGCAACCTGTCAGTAATCAGGTCTGAGCTTTTCTTCCTCAGTCTACTTGTCGTAAGAACTCCCTAATAGGTCACATGCATGGATTGAGAGAGGAAGGGATAGTGTAGGGTACCTAATCTAAAAGTAAGTTTTATTTGACTCTTTAAAATGGATGCCTCAGTTTACCCTTCCCCTGCTGCCAGATTCATCAGAACCATTTTTTCTTTAGAGTCCATGTATATGTGTTAACATACGGTATTTGTTTTTCTCTTTCTGACTTACTTCACTCTGTATGACAGACTGTAAGTCCATCCACCTCATTACAAATAACTCAATTTTGTTTCTTTTTATGGCTGAGTAATATTCCATTGTATGTACGTGTCATATCTTTATCCACTCATCTGTCGATGGACACTTAGGTTGCTTCCATGTCCTGGCTATTGTAAATAGTGCTGCAATGAACATTGTACTGGGACGAAGTGAGAGAGTAGCATTGACATATATACACTACCGAATGTAAAATAGATAGCTAGTGGGAAGCAGCCACATAGCACAGGGAGATCAGCTCAGTGCTTCACGACCACCTAGAGGGGTGGGATAGGGAGGGTGGGAGGGAGACGCAAGAGGGAGGGGATATGGGGATATATGTATACATATAGCTGATTCACTTTGTTATACAGCAGAAACGAACACAACATCGTAAAACAATTACACTCCAATAGAGACGTTAAAAAAAAAAAGGCTGCCTCACTGTTCTGGTTCTCTGGGATTATTTAATTATCTATTCTTCTCAGTCATTACATCTTTGGGGAGTTAGGACAATCTGGGGTAGAAATAGCTTTAACACTTCACATGGGTGCTGGTTTCAGGGCCTGGGCATTGTCTGAGTCAAGTATCCCCTCTGAAACACTTGGTGGTTCTGCGTTCTGTTGTCTGTATAGATTTGTGTCTTGTGGAGTCTTATTTCTTGAATCTGGACCCTGGCCTTGAAATTGAATTGCACTGAGAAACTCTTTCAGTAGGAATAATTGTTACATTTATTAGCCAAAGTATACGTAGCCAAATGTATGCATTGGGTGGGATCTGGGGAACCCAGCTTCTCTAGCAGTCCCCTTATTTTTTCCTAAGTTTCAACTTATCTCAGTAATTTTCCAGTGTCTCTGCCATTGCTCAAAATTTTATCTCAGGGCACAGAATTTGTATTTTAGAATTCCATAAGTCATGGGAATAACTTAGTCCTTGTCATTTTTAATTGATGACCTGAACCTCTTCCCTGTATGCTCCCAGAAGTCTGGCTTGGAGTAAATCTTTGTGTTTCACACACGACTTTAGTAAAGGCTCTAAAGGAGGACCTGTATTTGTCAGGATCCTTGCAAGCCACAGAAATGAGATCTGGATAGATCAAGCAGAAAATGGAGTTTTTAAAGAATATTTTGGAGTTTACTTATGGCCGGGGAGCAGGCTATACCACCTAAAACAACATCCACAGTCACACCAGAGTTCTGTCCGTGAAGACATCGAGTTGCTGCCATTCCCCCTGCACCATTGATGCTTTGGCGCTGGATGCTGGACACAGCTGGATGTATCACACATGACCATTTTGATGTGTTTTTTTGCTAGGACCTTTTCCAAATATACATATACATCTTTGTTTCTATCCAAACTGGGATGTATTTTTTAACGTTAAAAATACATTATAAACATATCCTTCCCATACTCAGAAGCTTTTTTCTATTATATAATTTACAATGCTGCACAATAGATTATCACATAGGTCTACCATAGTTTATTTGACAGATCTCATACTGCTTGCACTGTTTCCAAATCTTTATTATCTTACATAATGCTTCAGTGGGCATTCTTGCATTTGTATTTTATACCCATTTCAGAATATTTCTTTAGGATAAAATTTATAGAGTTTGAATTGCTGGTTCTGGCAGTTTTCAAGTTTTCCCATTGATATTGCCAAATTGCAATTCTGAGTTATCTCAAGAAATGGAGTGTAGACACAGGGTCATCTTTTGAGAAATGATTTGTTATGGAAAAAAGAATAGGCTGGAATTTTCTTTATTCTCTCATTCCCACTATCATTCTATAGCATTTCACTTCTCTGTATTCCAATCTAATTCTGACTTTCCTCTTTTTTATAAGATTTTAATAAAGATTAAATTACATAATGAACAAAATTGTTGTTTACCGCATACCTTGCACAAACTGAAACCTTTTTAGAGGTCAGCTGTTATTAATATTGTTATTATTAATCTGTTTTTTTCTCACTTTCCATCATTGATGGTCAACTTTTTATTTTCTCTGTTGTTTTTTAAGGACTCCCAATATTCACAATATATGCATTAGAAATTCTACTCCTTGAAAACACGGAAATACAGATTCAAAATGATATTGTTAAGGTGAAACAATTATAGATATAAAAACAAAATTTTTTCTTTACTAAACCTCATACAATCCTTAAAGTCTCTATGGAAAGTTACAAAGTGATCTCTCACAAATTGGAAAATATTATTTTCACTGATATTCTTAGAAATATTTAGGCTAAAAATATGGTTTTTTTTCATTCTGACAGAAGTAATTTGTTGCAATTACATCACCAACACATTTAGATATTATATATATGTCACCTTGACTTAATAGTGACCTGAGGAGGAGATGTGTAGGTTTAGCAAATCCCTTCAAGTAACACCCACAGAACTGAAAACTTATCCCACTTCTTGGTGGTCTTCTGCCCATTCAAAGCCCCTGAGGATCATAAAAAATATTGTTTTCTCTTCTAAACTGCTGTAAAATTATCCTGCAAGACCCAGGGGAAAATCTTTCTGAGGTTGGGCATTCTGTGAAGACTCAGAATTCTATATTTTGAAATGTGGCTAGAAGTGGAAATGGGTTTACTTCTCATGATCTCTTTGTTCATAATTGGGGATATAAAAAATAAAGTTTAGAAAGGGAATACAGTATAATTTTTTAAAAGGCTTGATTTTTACATATAAAATTTCTTTACCAGATGGGTGAACTGGGGTAACTTGAGGTAGTACTTGAGGTTGAATAACAGTGATGAGACTATGAAACACAAAACTTCTGACACCATGAGCTAGTTCCTAGAAGGAAGGTTCACACAGTTAACAAATATTGTATTCTTTATATATAAGGTTTAAGAACTTACATGTCATTCAATGATGATATTAATAATAATTCAGTAAAATTAATTATTAGTGAATACTTAAGTTTTAGTAACCGCAATGCAGGTTAGTTTTTTTTTTCTGTTCTCCCATATTTCTATTGATTTTCTTAATTTAACTTAATCTCTCATTTAAATATAACCTATCTTGTTCCAAAGTATTTATGACAAACATATTTCTATTTGTTATCTAGACTTCGTTAATAATTTGGGTATTGTCTTAGCAGTTTTGTCTTCCTTTTTTTGCTTCATTAGTTGGGACTAATTGCTGTGATTTCTCTGTTTCCCTTCTTTAAAGCCATTATTTAGAGAACACACTCCCTTGTGTGTGCAATTCAATGTTGTTATGGAATTGACTATCTTTGATAACACTTAGTTTGGCTCGTGTCACAGTGATACAGACTTAGTCAACATATTGACACTGGGTTAATCAGAACATTCTGAATGATTGGAAAACCTGGTCATCTGGGTTCTGAGGACTATTTTAGCAGAGAAACCCCATCGTTTTATTATGGGCTCGAGACATCATGTTCTTTAGTTGTATTCTGGAGGAAAGGGAAGGCAGTAACAGTTTTTGAGTATCTACCATGTGAACTCTTTTCTCTTTTGTCAGTAATCCTCAGAGCAGCCTTCTGTCTTATTATTCTCTCCATTTTAAAGATGAGTGAAAGAAGGTTTGGCACTAAATGGTAAAGCCAGGGTTTAAATCCAGGTTTACCTTTGTTTATTCAAATAACAGACGTATATTATATGCCTCATTATGTTTTAGACATTGGTGTAATGGGAGTTGTCGGAAGTTATGGAGGTGTTATGGTGGTGGAAATGATTCCAAAGTTGCTTCATATTCTACTATACTGTTCCTGAAAATATTTTAGGTACTTCCTTGGTATTTCTTGAAGATTAGAATCCTAATGTAGGAAGTCAAATTTAATTTACAATTGAATCACATATAAACTAGACAGCAGCAGTCAAAGGTACTGGTTGTGTCTACTCTGGCATTGTCATCAACAGTGACAATGTCCTGATGTAGTCTGATTCAGCCTGAGAATCTGTAGGGTCTGGAATGTTCAGTGAGGACTTAAGGCAAACACTCAGCTGGTATGCTCCAGAGTGGCCATAGCCAGAGGTGGATTTTCATAAAACTAATCATGGTTAAGCTTCCAGGGTCCTGGGAGAGACTTTAGTAATGATCATTTTATTTTCCTTTTTCTCTTTTTCATTTGCAAAAGGAAGACAATTTGTATTCACTTTCTTCATGAATATATTCCAAATTATATAAATTTTAGCCGGAAAGAATTCTTTACCCACTTCTAGTTGTATCGATTTTTAAAATATTGACCTACTCACAAAACTGGTTAATTACTAGCCGAAACCCAAGTCCTTAGGCGTCACCCCTTCCACTCTAGCTACAGTGGCTTCTTGGGAATCACCTGGCAACTGAAAGGTTGAGCTGGCAACTGAATCACCTGGCAACTGAAAGGTTACGCCAGTGCAACAAGGAGGCTGCAGGACTCTATTCCTGGGCAATGACTAGGATATGTTTGGCTTGGTTGTTTCTCATGCTGTTGTCATTGGTTAAATATTTTGAATATTATCTCTGGCAAACCTGAAGATCCAGCTGAATTTCAAAACTCCCATAGCCACTGAAGGACAGTTACGAAGCAATGTCAACTATTAATCAGGATCCCATTTCTTTGGCTTATTAAATGGGTAAAATTGAACCCAGCTGAATTCCCAGATTTTCCTAAGTAATTAAGTCAACCTCAGTCAGGGTTAGAATCAAATAATCATTTGATTCATTGCATTTGTTGCATTGTGATCTTTGGCTCTCAGAGTCTCAGGATCTGGGGGGAGAGATCTGGGAGATGTAGTAGTACTGGATAAGGGCTAAATCTTCTCCCTTCCCTCTCCTTTCCTGAATTAGAGACTGTTCTCTTTCATCCTTCTCAGTCATGCCCCCAAATATTAATTTTAAGGCCCATACCACTAAATAATTAACATTTAGAATTTGACAAAGCATTATTTATATTTGGACCTCAGATGGTTCCCAAACAGAATTGAATCAATCAATCTTGGTTAGTAACACACTAAAATCATTGGTCATGAATGGACTTTTAAAATTTACATTAATTAATTATTTAATTAATCCATGAAAATAAAAAATCGGCGAACCCACCAGTCAATCTAAGAACTGGATGGTTATTGATAACTAGGGTGATCCCATGTCCAAGTTTACATAGGACAGTCCCTGTTAACTTCTACCATCCTCATTTAATTATTAACAGTTCTCCCTTTCACTCTCAAAATTGTCCTGGTTTTGATACTATATTACATTGTAACTCGCCCTTGTACTTCTTTCTGTCCCATCCCTCTGCCTCACCTCAGAAGAAAACACTAGCCTTAATGTTGTGTTTATTGTTGTTTGGTATTTATTTGCTTGTTTGTTTTGGCACCCATATGTGAATGACTAAATATTACATTGTTCATTTAAAAACCTTATAAAATGGATATCATTCAATTCTACTCTTTTGGAATTTGGTTTTTCCCAGCAGTATTATGTTTATTTATCTATGTTGCTGTGCTTAGAGGTAGTTCATTCATTTTAATTTTCTCTGCTGTATTATATTCCATTGTGTGATTATGCTGTAATTTATTATTTCTGGGTTATTATTATATGGATTGTTTGCAAGCTTAAGCTGTAACAGCCAGCTTTGTTCTGAACATTCTGGTACAATTCTCAGAGCTGCATGCAACAATTTATATTAGAGGCATGTGTATATGTATATGTATACACGTATACACATATATGAGTAGAATTGCTGTGTGTGTGTGTGTGTGTGTATATATATATATATATACACACACACAACATCTGTGTGTGGGGGGGTAGAATTTCTATAGGGTTAGTGAATATTCAACTTAAAAAATATAATGTCAAAACACTTTTGGGGTACTGGTATTGTTCTGTTTCTTGATCTGAGTTCTGATTATAAAGGTGTTAATTTTGTGAAAATTCAGAGAGCTGTACACTTATGTGCAATTTTGGCATTACATTATTATTAAATAAGAAGTTTAAAAAGATAATGTCAAATTATTTCCCAAAGTGTACCCATTTTCATGCCCACCAGCAATGTATTTAACATAGGCACTTAAAGGAAAAAAAAATTTTTTTTTGAAGATGTTGGGGGTAGGAGTTAATTAATTTATTTATTTTTTCTGTGTTGCGTCTTCGTTTCCGTGCGAGGGCTTTCTCTAGTTACGGCAAGCGGGGGCCACTCTTCATTGTGGTGCGCGGGCCTCTCACTATGGCGGCCTCTCTTTTTGCGGAGCACAGGCTCCAGACGCTCAGGCTCAGTAGTTGTGGCTCACGGGCCCAGTTGCTCCGTGCCATGTGGGATCCTCCCAGACCAGGGCTCGAACCCGTGTCCCCTGCATTAGCAGGCAGATTCTCAACCACTGTGCCACCAGGGAAGCCCTAAAGGAAATTTTTAAAAAGAATATAAACTTACCAGTAATTTTACCAATAAAATATAATTGTTTTTGATTTTCCTGTATCCCTTACTCATTTTTGGCAATTTTTAAAAGTAAGGGCTAGTTAGATAAATTATAGTTCATTTAACATCTGTCTGCAAAAAAATATTTGTTAATGGAATATTAAATTAAATTTTACCTATTTGCTAACCACATCATATGAAAATTGCTGGATACACTTTCACCAAATTTGGAGTCTATGTTTAAGATCGTCAGACCTAAAAAATATAGTTTACCTGGCATATAAGAATTCCTTTTATAAGTCATGCAGTTTCACAAAGAGATACGGAAGTATTTTCTAGCTCACGTGATACGTTTTGGGAGAAAAATGGCGTATAAATGCAGACATTAGTGACAGAGAAAACAATGTGTTTTAAGCACAGACGCCAACTGGAATGACCCAAGGCACACACTTTGAATGGAAGACGTTGATTGGTGACTGAGCATCTTCTCCTGAGGGGCAGCAACATTAGGACCTCCTGGATTCTTCCCTTGAGCTCCTTCATACTCCCCTCCCTCCTTTCTTCCTATTTCCTCTTTGTTGGTCTGTTTTTCTGTCTCCTTTTTGTCCTGTTTGGAATTCTTTCTCGTTCTGTCCTGGGCCCTCTTCTCTTCTCCCTGCCTACTCTCCCTAAGTGACGTCACCAGTCTTGTTTTCCAAATGCTCTCTGTAGATTGGTGACTCCCAAACTATTCTTCAGGAAAAATCTCTCTTCTGGGCCCTAGATTTTCTATCTGCGTGCTTATTCAACATTCTAACTTTGCTATCTCAGGGCCAGTTGAAACAGTATCTGAAGCTAACTGTTGATTCCCACTCCTCAGTCTAGTCCCATGCTCTCTTTTATTTTCCCATCTTGGTAGATGGTACCATCACATACCTAGTTGTTCAGGCTAGAGGCCTGGACCTTATTTTTGATTCCTTCTCACTCAATTCTGTCTCCTTGTTTCCATGTCCACTGTCATCATTTGCCCTAGTTCAAGGCTGTGTCATTTTTCACCTGGAATAATGAAATATTTTCCTCCTTGGTCTCACTACTTTGACACTTGTTCTGTCTAATGCATTATTCACTGTGCAGGCAGAATCATCTTCTTAAAAAGTGAATCTTATAATGCCACTTGCTGTCTCAAAACCCTGAATGGCCTCACAATTTATGCAGCATAAAAAATCAAAATCCTCACCATAGACCATAAATATCTACATGAGCTGCTAACCTTTCTAGAATCTTATTCCATTCCCCCCGTATTTATTACTCTCCCATCACACAGGTTTTATTTTAGTTCTTCAACCTAACCTGCACGTTCTTCTTCCCAAAATGTTTTTATTCCCTCTTCCCGTGGTAATTCTCACTTACCCTTTGGGCTTAAATAAGGTGTAAGTTCCTCAGAAAACTTTGCCTCATCCCATTACTTTGGGGGCATCAGATCTCCTGATAGACTCATTCACAATATCTGCTGTTCTTCCAACGCAGCACTTGTCACTGGCTGTACTTTTACTCATGTCTCTGTGATTATTGGCTTAATGTCTCTTCTATCCTGGAAATATATATGCTACCTGAGGGCAAGGGACATGACAATTTTTTAATCTGGTCCATAGTAGGTGCTTAATAAAATTTGCTAAATGAATTAATTAGTCAAATATTAATTAATAATAAGTCAAATATTTATTGAGCATCTTCTGTTCAGCATAGCAATCATCTTGAAGGAAGAAGAATAAAAATTAATTCAAAATAAGCAAAAACTCCTAAACCACTAAGCCTTTAAACAATTAGAGGACAAAGGAAGACAATATGCAGTTAAGTGTGAAAATATGTGGTACAGCGTGAAACTGCTAGAGGAATGCAAGGAAGGAAGAGATCATCTGGGGCTCCGACAACTGGAGGAGTGGGTAGGACTTCCATGAATATAGGATTTGGTCACTTCAAACAACAGATATAAATTTGTAGTCTCCTACAGCCCAGCCTTAATTATAATAATTATTGATATTTTTCTTACAGCAGTTCTTTGGCTGTTGTAAAGGGCCTCATAAGTGTGTTATTATTTAAAATTCCTTTCTTCATCTTGACATAGTCGTGTGTTTCTCTGCTTTTCGTACCACCCATTTGAGCAACATCAAGCAGTGCTGCATTTGTTCTTAGAGGGGCTGTCCCAAATCAGAGTCTTCAGAAAGAATGGTGTTCGTGGCACCAGAGTGACACTCCCCCTGCCCCCAGCAGCAGATGAAATGCTTCAAAGGGGACATCTGCCACCACCACTGAGATTTTATGGAGTACCCACACATGTAGACTCACTAAAGTGGGCATGACAGCTGAAAAATATTAAAAGTGTGTGTGTTTTTAAAAACAACTTATGGTTAGGAATTAAGAAATGACTTTTAAATAAGAACGGCACTTTTTTTTTTTTTTTGCAAGTGTGGACTTTTTTTCTTTTTCCTTTTGTTTTTTGTTTTTTGGTTTTTTTTTGAAGACCCCACACTTGCAAAATCTTTTAGGTCATGTGTTTGCTTTACGAAACATTTGGCAAGTAGTAGGTGCCGTGGGAATATATCCACTCCATCTGGAATCAGCAGATCCTCCTGGTTCCACTGTACCTGTGTTACCACCAGTCCCCAGGGCTCACAAATGTTTTTGTTTTCTTTCTTTAATAGATTTTGGATGCAATAATTAAGCGGAGGAACCTTACCAAAGTGAGTTCTTCCCTCAATTTTGTAAGGCAAATCTAAGGGGAGAAAGGAAATGTGTATTTGCCAATTTGATGTTTACGAAACTGAAACCTGTATAGAATGTAATTATTTCTTTTCCTGGTAGAGCATTTCCTTTCACAAAATAAGACCCAGTGAACACACATTATTTCCGACATAGTTGTTTTTTGTTTTTTGTTTTTTTTACTCCCCCCATGGAAAACTTTTTAAAGGCATTTAATTTTATTTAGATAATAGCAAGTTATGGGTCATGTTGTCCTAACTTTTATGCTCCTTTTAAAAATTGAACAAATATTAAAACTGGAAAAATGATTTGGTTAATCTGGTTCATTCACTGTCAGAGTAAGATTGTTTCCTGCTATATTCTTTCTTATTTTGAATTTTTGTCATCAATTGAGGATAGTTATATTATTTCACAAAGAGCCTTCTGGATTTCCACTCCTCCAATTATTTTATTTTGTTTTATTTTATTGTACTGTGTTTTATTTTAAAGGGGAGGTCATGTAGAAAATCAGGCTATAATCTCACAAATACAGCATCCCTTGTTTGATATTTGGATCTTTCTTCTTTCATTTTGGCAAGAAATACTGTGGGAATAAGTGTTTCTGCCAAGTATCAGTTATTTAAATATTTCATTACCTCACAAAATAAGAAAGAAGATGGAAAAAAATAACTTCTCTAAGACAATTGGACAAAGACAAATTCCTGATTTATCAGAAGACCATTTCTTCCCTTTCTTTAGAACAACACTAGAATTTTTAAAATCCATTTTTAAAATTTCTGGAGGTATTTATACTACTAAATTAATTCAAATGTTGACAACTGAAAACATAGTTTTCTAAGTAGGAAACATTTTGGTATCAGAAAAGGACTTTTTTCCCACAAAAGCAAAAACAAAACAGCATAACAGCATCCAAAATATATAAAAATAAAGTATCAATCTCAATATGTTATTAGAAGAAAGAAAAACATACACACATACCCACACATACAAAAGAGTTTTGGTGATCTTAACGTCTCCTGCCGTTCTCTTGTTACCCTTACATTTCTAATTAAAAATTTGCAGGGACAGTAGTTTCAGGAAAAGCTCAGTGTATATGTGTGTGTTTGTGTGCCTATGAAAGCAAAGACTGAGCAAAACCAGAGATGCTATATGGAAATTAACTATTTTGCATGTGCTAAATTTTTTTGTTAGTTTGTTTAACTGCTACAAAATACAATTTTGTATTTAGTGGAGAGCCATAAACCAAAAGTTTTTGGCCTTTAAACTTAATAGAATTCTAAGTAGATCTAAGAAGGTCTAATTTTACTCTTGAAAATGTATTGTCTGATTGATCTGGCAAGAAACAGTTAGATCATCTTTAGTGAAACACACATTTCTAGTTTCATGTTTATTTCACCCGCCACTTTATAAATGTGGCCTCAATGTCTTCATCGACAAACTTGGTAAAACATGACTAGAAAAAAAAAAAAGAAAAAGAAAGGGCTAATGTATTTTACAAACGGAATCTTATTAGGACATTTCCCATAATGGTGGGGTATTTAAGATTGTTTCTTTTGGACCTAGATCAAGGGTCTTTATTATTGATAGTTTCAGAATGTCCTTGCTTTTAATCCATGTCAGCCATCTGACAAACCCGTAGCATGGGTGTAAGGAAACATACTGTCAAGTCTCAGTATATTATTATTTAATTATATTTTAATATCCTAATGACAGATGGAATCCCCTTTATGCCAGCTTGTTGCTTTATGCCTGATTTTAAATTTCTGTGTTGAAATAAAGTAAATTCTTCCATTTTAATCCAGAACAACTAGTTTCTGAATGAAAAGCATCAAGCCTCTGAGAAGCCAGAGGTAGTCGAAACTCTAGGACACGCTTCTCCTTGTGCAGCTGTATATAATTTGAGTATCTATAGGTTACACATTGGTTCTATGTCAGATATAAGGCTCAGACTTTAATGGGTGGAAAGATCATATTTTTAGACATTATTATCGAAAAGTAAAATCTTTCAATATCTTATCACCTACAATTTTTGTATAAGATGATACTATAAAGATGAAAAGAATAAGCGATTATATTAGAAATTATAGAACAGACCAAACACATAATATACCGGTGACTTTAGCTGATAGTTATAGGTTTTATTCTTTGATAATTATTTTTGGGACTATCCTCTGAAACTTAGTTATGGTAAAACTCTAAACATTTTCCTATACTAACGATCAGGGGAACCTTGAGTCAGATTACACCTCTCGAGTCTTAGATGACACAGAATATTAAATTAAGGAATATATATCAGTGCTTCTGATTTTACTCATAAAAACAGATTTTAATGGAATTTTAATGTATTTTTAAATATTTGAAAGTAGTTTATTCTCTGGTATAATGATTCAGAAGGTGTTCTTCAAAATAAGCAATTTCTGAGATTGCTCCTTTTATAAAATTTGGTTTTAGTAACTACTGGATTATCTCCTTTTCTTGAACAACTTGGCTTAGTCACAGATACACACACACACACACACACACACAAACTTGCCACCTTATCAAATACATATATTTTTCATTTTGTTCCCTTGACTGATAAATTTGGTCAAGGTATTCAAAATCTGGGACATAGGCAGAGGTAGATGCACGTTTTTGAGGCTGAAATACATACAATATACAACTTGCAGCGGGGGGGCCCTCCTTGAGAAAAAGAATACAAAATTACAAATATAAAAATAGGTGTAGGATCTTGAAAGGCTCTGAACCTTATGCTTCATTAGCTCTTCAGAAATAGTCCCGTGAATATAGGACTATAGATTGGGGCCTCTGTGTGAAACTTCAGTCCCCTTTCTAATCTCCTTGTCCTATTCTGCACTTGATTCCCAAAGGAAGTGTTAATGTTGACAGTCAGACATTTATGACATTAACATGCTAATGTACTAGTCTCTGTCTCTCTCTTCCTCATTCTCTCTCTCTCTCTCTCTCTCTCCTCAAACTCTCTTTAGTCTTCCTAGATATTCTTTGTCATCCCTTCTTCTTTGTGTGTTTTTAGATTAGGACAAGTCTTGAGAAAACTTATGTGGAACAATCATGTTGTTTTTATTGATTAAGAAACCCTTACTTTCCCCCCTCTCTCTTGAAGCACTTTTCTCTGAACTCCTTCTTCCTTGCCATTGATTTTCTCAGATAGAGAAGGCCAAGAGTCAGGTGTAGAGTTGAGGTCAACTGTGTCAATCCAAAGCCAGGGAGGTGATGAAAACGAGCAAAGCAGATCTGGTGTACGAGACACAACAGTGAGTGACAGAGACTGGAAGTTTTGCCTCATGGACAGAGTATCGAGGCTTCAGCTCTGGAAAAATGTTGCAGGTTGGCCTGAATGTCCTGTGGTCCAGATCTTTTTCTTTATTCCCCAGAAAAACAGCAGTATCTTTTTTAAAATATGAACTCTTCTGATTTTTAAATGTTTGCAAATAAATCCATATTTTTAAGACTACATTGAGGGCCAATACACATATGAGTCTGTTTCAGCTCACAGTCGCCAATTCATAATTTCAGGTCTATAGTATATGGGTAAACTGGGCTGGCAGTCCACTTAGGCTGGAGGCTACATAAGTCTGTACATAGCTTAGGGAAGAGGAGTTTTCTTCTGGTTCAGCCTAGGTTTTCAGGGCTTTTCCTACTGGATCAGAGGAATAAAGAACACTTATTTATTTAGCCATGGCCACTGCACGTATTATATATCTCTCCTCCATAGACCCCACATTGAGTGAAGATGGAGTTAGAAACTGAGAGATAGTGGCTGATGGTCAGACAATATTCTGATATTCATGATCCTGGATTTCTAATAAAATACATTTCAATTTTACCTTTAATGTTACTAACATGGCATGCACTTTTCAGGAGATTTCTGTAACTTCTTCTTGGGTTTTAGTCTATAGAAGTTGTTTCTTAACTCTGTAGCTGTGGCATTTTGTGGTTTCAGATCCATCCAGGAATGCCATGCTATTGAGGATTTTCCTGTTCCCACATTAAACATGAGAGCAGCATGATTATACAGAATGCATTTCCTGTCATTTGGCCTCTTGACATTTCCAGTATGCTCTATAGCTGAGCCTGGAAGGGTTTTTTATGTAGTTGAAATCTCTTGCACACACAGAAAAAGCAGGTCTGGAATCTCATTTCTTTTTTCTCTAGGGAACATCCATGCTCTAAATTGACATCAACACATGATAGAAATTGGTCACTCCCTGATATAGTCATTCAGGAATTTTTGCTATTTTAAGGCCTATTATTATTTCCAGCAGTTGCTACTTCATCATTCAGCAAAATACAGTCATCCAGAACTTCCTGACATACCAGGAGTTCTGTTCAGAGCCTTAACTCCCCAGTAGCCAGCTCTGTCACTTAATGCAGACATGCTAGGAGCATAGAGCTCGTGGGCTTGGCTCTAAGACGGAAAGTAGTCCCCTATGCTTCAGACCTCGCTCTTTACTTTCCCTAGGAGTCTAGGTCTGAGCAGCCTTATCTAAGTGAAATCAAGCAGATTTTGAGACTGCACCCTCCAACTGCACCTGCAACTTCTTTTTGTGCAAAATGAGGGATACAAACAATGAACAAAGTAAAAAAGAGAGCAGAAAAATAAACATGTAGAGTTAGTTGCAAAATACACAGGAGCAAAGAACAGAAAAGATGAGGAAGAGAAAAAATATGAGACTCAGAATGGGTAAATAGGAGGGAATTAGGAAGACGTGTATGCTCAGTTTCAAGCTACTCTTTCTTTTTTGACTTCTAAAGAGTATTTGAGTGTTTTACAGAATTTCTTCAATTTTACAGGACGGAACTCAATGGGATGATTTTTTTTTTTAATTACTCTGTTTTCCCATTCATTATGCTGGTTCACTATAGATTTCACATCCATCTAGTTGCTAAATTAATGCTTCATAAGACCTAATGCTTGCTGATAGCCTGATACAACATTCTTCCTACAAATGTCTTTGTTTTATTTTTGAGGTTTTTGAATCTTTAAGGTTTCAAAGCATGGAAAACTGAAGATTCATTAACTTAAGCACTAATGAGTTTCTAAATAAGGGTTTGTATGGATGTAGCTTTACATACACAAAAGTTTAACCAGCTTCAGAGTATAAATCAACTGAGCATGGCAGGAAAGAGCATGTGAGTTCTCTGCAGCTGTGAGGACATTTTAAAAAAAGTAATTGAAAAGAGGTCATTTTAAACCATAGTTTACTGCATTATCAGTTTATAGTAGGTAGTACAGACTGACTCTGAGCTGTTGTTTGCTTAGATAACGAAGTTGTCATTTTTAATTAGCATTTGTTTTTTTTAAAGTCTAGCTAATTGCTTTTTTGAAAAAATTCAAGGTTACTTGATTGCTAATGACAAGAGTATAATGGTTACATTTTTTAAAAATCCCCCAACCTACCTAGTTGTACAGAACTATATTAGCTTTGATTTTTTTTACAATAAAGTACATATTTTTAAAACCAGAAAAACACATATTTACTAATGATATTAGTAAAATAAAATGCCTTGTTTTTGGCAAGAGGATCACTGTTAATGTGTTTAACAAAACATAAACATACCTGGTTCAATTTGGCTTTAAAATATATTTCATATCTCCTTTTCTTATAACGATCCTAACTTTCTGGACAAATACACTATAGCAACCAAATAAACATGCCACATGTAAAAATGCTTTTACTGATACCACCTATTGGTGGGTACATGCTATAAGGATTTTTCCCTTTCCAGATCACACCATGAACGGCACTGTGTCATCCACATTTTCTTATTGTTGTAACTTACTATATACAGTGCTTAGGTGGAGGCATACCAATAGGGTGTTGTTTTTGGCTGTAGAACAGACTTTTTTTCGGTAGAGCTAATTGTGTCGAAGATTGAATAGGTAGTTAGGCTTGTTCCCATTCTAGGAAGCAGTCAGCTAAATTAAACACCTCAGAGCCTTAATCAAATTCTCCTGGACTGCTCGCAGGGTGCAAATGTTCTGAGCACCTACTACACACCAGGCACTGTTTGCAACAGTGAACAAAACAGCCAAAAAGCGCTGTCCCCAGGGGGCACAGATTCTTGTGCAAGAAGACAGATTATAGATAAGATGAATAAGTAAATTAAGTGGAATATTAGAAGGCAGTACATGCTATGGGGAAAATTGAAACAGGAGGAGTAGGGGTGCAGATAGGTGTAGGAGAAGCGCAATTTTAAGTAGAAACGCCGGAGATGGCGTCACTGCAAAGGTGATATTTGAACAAAAATTTGAAGAAAGTGAGGAAGTGAGCCATGGGGATACGTGGGGGAAAGCACGGCCGATAAAGGCACTGCGATTGCTGGTGTCTTCCTGGAAGATCAAGGCCACTGGAGTGTGAGAGGACTGAGCTACGGAAAGGACACAGGAAGTTAGGTTAGAGTGATAAGAAGTGGGGTGGACCTCAGAGGGCTTCTAAGGTCGCAGAGAGACTGTGCATTTTACTCTGCATAAGATGGGAAGGAGGGTGCTAAGCAGGGGAAAGGCAGGATCTCACTTAGGATCTACCAGGAACACTCTGCTGAGCGGTGAATAGATGGAAGGCAAAGCTCGGGGAGGGGCGGGGATCATTTATGAGGCTCGTGCAAGGGTCCAGACACAAAGAGAGAATCTCATCCGTTGTCTCTAATGTTTCTTCAGTTATCACTGTTGAGAACTTCAGTTCACTACCCTCATAGAGAAAACTGTGGTCAAAAATTGAGAAGTCACTGGAAGCTCTCCACGTGACTCTTCACATTTCCCCCATCACAGCAATGGCCACAGGGAGAGTCTCCTATCGAACACTGTGACATTCTGGTAAATATGTGATTATACATGCAGCATCTTCATATGTTCTTTCAGCAACCAATTAATATAAGCCAGATGTGCAGCGAGCCAGAATCCGCTCTGGAGGTTGTCCTGAGAAAGGAAAGATGTATTGATTTAGAGTGCACACCTGCAGCTCTTGCTGCTGTGCACTGCTCCTGCTGCAGCTTTGACGTCTGCTGCGGTAGAGGAACTCTGGGTCAACAAGATCATCTAATCACCTCATTGCAAAGCACAGAGCATTGAGGAATGGCATCTTCCTATAAGAGGACACTAAACCCCACCTGGTGTTTAACATGCTCTGCTTGCTTTAAAGTGAGCTTGAAGCAATCACTCCTTGTTATTTGTGAAAATAAAGACTCAGAAAATATAAGAACAGGTAGGGAGTATTTGAAAGGTTGTGAGTTAAAATGTAACCTTTCTCTGTGCTCCCAATAAGCTTTCAGCTTTAAGAAAGATCGTGGACGTAAGACATTTGAAAGAGAGATGAAGAAAAATGACTTTATTAAGTCAACAAATTGTCAAAGAAAAGGATGGAAGTCTTGGGATTTAGATTATTTATGAGAATAATCCAAAACCATAGATAAACAAAGCACTGAACACAGCTTAGATCAAAAGTGCTTTTGTCATTTTTTTAAATTTCCCTGTTTTGCTGCTTAAGTGCTGAGAGGAACTTTATAACTGGTGAAATATGCATAGTTAGAACATTCTTCTTAAACATTGAAAGTCCAATAATTATTGAGGATATTGGCGATAATTCCATCTCACCTTGAGCTTTGATGTTTTTCAGATATTATTTATGTCCACTCAAATCATTACATATAGATTATAATCTGAAACCTTTACTTCTAATAATATTTTATTAATAAAGATCTTGTTAACCCATTACTCATATTTTATTGGCTTTTCCCTTATATAAAGAAATCCCAATTTTATATAAACCATACAATGTCCAGGGTGGACTAATTTATGCACCTAGTAAGGCAAGCAATTCGGGTTGTTTTTCTCTTAGGATGAACTTGGACTTCCTCCTTTTTTTGTTGTTTTTTTTTTTTTTTTTTTTTTTGCGGTACGCGGGCCTCTCACTGTCGTGGCCTCTCCCGTTGCGGAGCACAGGCTCCGGACGCGCAGGCTCAACGGCCATGGCTCACGGGCCCAGCCGCTCTGCGGCATGTGGGATCTTCCCGGACCGGGGCACGAACCCGTGTCCCCTGCATCGGCAGGAGGACTCTCAACCACTGCGCCACCAGGGAAGCCCTGGACTTTCTCCTTTTAATCAACAGACCTTGACTATTTGGGCAATGGAAATGATAGGTCCATAAAAGAGCTTGTTATTTTAGGTGATGGAGGAAACATACTCATACAGAAGAGTTGTAAATGGGATTGTAGAATACGCATTCTCTTAGGAAAGTTAGAGTTCTCTTCAGCGCTGTCGACTCCTCTTGATGTAGCTATCGGTTCTGAGAAGAATAATTGGAACTGCTGAATTTCTTTTCTTCCCTAAGTAGAAATCACTTGGACCCTGTGTTCTTCCATTTCCTCTTTTAATAAAATAGAATAATGGCATCTTCTTCCACAAATATGAAGGGTGATATAAATGATAATGTTTTATTTTTTAATCTCTGGACAAGATAAATGACTTGAGGGCAAGGAAACGCCTGCTTTTCCCTTCTTTCCTTCTTGCTTTTCTTTTAAGAAAAAAAGAATGAATACATTTCGTTTGAAGTAACACATATGTCCTCAAGATAGGTCCTGGCTGCCAACAGAGTTCTTTAGAAATTCTCTGATGAGTCAAATTTCCAACGTTCTTTCCCGTGTTGGCTTGTGCCATTCCCTAATATTGCTTTAAGTCAGAGGGATAAAGCGTCTCTCACTAAAGTGTTCCTATAATCCTCTCAGTTGTCACTTGATTCTGTGAATCCAGAATTTCTCCAGAATCTTATGCCAAGGAGTCATTTTTCATTTCCCACTGATGCCTGAGCAGATCCATAAACTAGACAATGAAGAAAACGATATTTGTATGAATGTTGATTGATTCAACTACTAATGGGTAATATCTGAGTGCGGTTGTTTCCCTCAGTATAAGTTATATTATACTTAACTAGTCTCCTGTCCAGGATATCAGACATTATGCATTAGGACAATATCTGTTATACTTTGTTTAATTATCTTTTATAGATTATCAATAGAGCATTTTAAAAAATGAATGAAAAGTGTTTGCAGAGTGTACTCCATAACTGGATGGATGTGTATAATTTTCTCCTTGGTAAAATTTCCCAGATACCCTTCTCTGAAGTAGTCATTTAGATGATAGTGATCTTTGGATGAAGCTGTTAGGATTAAATAATAAAGGGTATGACTCATAAACATGTCGTTTAAACATGGGAACAAGTAACTAGAGCCACTCTCTCTAGCCAAAAACCTCTCATTTTTATGGCTTCCCCCCACCCCCAACATGAATGGCATACACCTCCAGCCTTTAAACTGGCAGGTTTTCTTAGAAAAATGACCCATTCTAAAATGAAGAATACCTAAATCCCACAAGTAAAAGAAGCAGCCTGTTATTACTCTTCCCGTTCAGCACATGAAAAGCAGAAGTATGTGAGAACCATACCCAACCTGTAATTTGGTAGCCAAACAACAGATCTGTGCTGTAGCAGGAAAAATAAAAATGCAACTACTTTGGTCTCTTGACTGGTCTACCCTGGAGGAGTGAGATTTCTTGATTTTCTCATTTCCAGAACAATGTTCTTGTCTGTCATTAGGTTCCAACTAAAGAAGCTTGTGCACATGGGGAGTTCAATGTTTGCTTCCACTCCGAGGACTGAGATGGAGGGTATATGGTTTGTGTCTCTGTTACATCTGTGGTCTTCCTCTACTGGTATACACATTTTCTCCTAAGTGCGTTTTAGGGTTGAACCGTTTTAGGCTTTTTTTTTCTTTAAACAAGTTATAAAAGTTAAATTAAACATATTAGATGGGGCTTTCCTGGTGACGCAGTGGTTGAGAGTCCTCCTGCCGATGCAAGGGACACGGGTCCGTGCCCCGGTCCGGGAAGATCCCACATGCCGCGGAGCGGCTGGGCCGGTGAGCCATGGCCGCTGAGCCTGCGCGTCCGGAGCCTGTGCTCCGCAATGAGAGAGGCCACAACAGTGAGAGGCCCGCGTACCACAAACAAAACAAAACAAAACAAAAAAACATCTTAGAATATTCAAGAGTTTATTTGAGCATATATAGATTTGAATTTGGTGGCTCCATATCAAAGATGGTTAGGAGCACTTCACCCACAGGAGCAAGGGGATAGGTTTTCATAGAGAAGGTGAGAAGCAAAGGAAGGAGATTATTTGATTGGCTATAGTTTAAGCACTTGCCTTATTTAGGAAAGCCTACTTGGCTGTTTGTGATTGGTTGTTCTTAACTGTCATTTCTGTGGATTAGGGTGTCCTGCCTCTGGCTTAGATTTCAGTTTGCTTACAAGGGCTGCCAAGGCATTAGACGCCTCAATTTGATGGCCTTTTGGTTTAATTACTTTAACACAAGGAACACAGTTACCTCACTATTGAAGTTATCAGAGTTCCTCACATCCTTGATTGACTACAACTTGCTTAGGGACAGAGTGGACAGCTCTTCCTAATTCAGTCTATAATGCAATAAAAAGATTGATGAGTCCTTGTTTTATCAATACCACTAACACATACATATGTATGTACACATAAATATATGTACACATACATGCAACTTATATATGAATATATACATATGTGTATATAATTTAACTGGGAATATTCATGTTTGTCTTGGCCTCTATAAACGTAGCAACAGAAATAATGAAAACAGTGTTCTTATTCTATCACTGTCATTGAAGACAAGATTTTTGTCATAGATAAGTGAGGAAAGGGGAATTTGATACAGTTGTAAGAGAAATAGCTTTTAATCTACACAGAGTCCCCAAAGCAAAAATCATTCCATCAAAATGCTGGGAATCTAAAGCTCAAAAGAGAGGCTTGGTGCCTTGCCAGTACTTCTTTATCTAGTAAGTGATCTGGAGTCAAACCAGAGATTTGATTCTTAGGCCAGTGATTCCCCTTATTCCAGGTTGCCTTGTAACCTGAGGTGTTTAGATTCCAGGTGTTATTGGTGTTTTATTTCCCTAGCTTTCAATCCCACTGACCTTTTTACTGAGTATTGTGTATATACTAATAGAACCCTGACACTCTAAAAAATGTGCAGAATTGTCTGCATTGTTGAATAGAATCGTACCAACATCATGCTAGAGGTCTGTGTGTAGTATGCATTCATAAGACAGTATTACAACATAGATAGTAGAGTATTCCCCTGGGAGATGGGGAATCTAAAGAATCTTTTTTTTAGTGGGTACATTTGTTATGGGAAGAAATAGAATGTTACTCATTCCAGCCAGCCTCTGTATTGAAAATACGTGTAATAAGATAAGACAAAAGCTAGCTTTGTCAGTCCTTTCCCTAGCTTTACCCTAAGTTGGTGGAGTTAACACCAGTGTTTCTGAAGGGCTAAGTCGCCATTACTTTCCCATTCACCTCTGGGACAAGGAAAGGGGACCATGAGGAGATAAAAGACTTGCATTTCAGGACCATTGGAGGGGATTCATGAGAGCACCAGAGCTCAGCAAATTCTTTGAGTTGATGAGGCTGTGTGACAAGGCAGCCTGGAGAAAAGAGGTGTTTTCAGGGTATTTGAAACCTTCTCAAGGCTAGGAAGTAGACTTCTCCTCAGCCCCTCCAGTGATCAGTACTCTGAACCCTGAGAGATGCCAGTATCCCTAAAGAGGAGGTTTAGGGCTTCTGAAGGTAGGCTCTACACATGAATAACTAGGGTCATGAGGGTCACAAGGGAAAGTACCTGTGCCCGGCAGAGAAGGCTCCTGATGTCCTCCAATGAACATAACAGCCATGTCCAGTATGCACTGATGACCAGAGTGGCCTGCTCCAAATGACCCCAGAGAAAATCATGACTAAATCACAACTTCCTTCCAGAAAAACAGGAGGGAATTCCGAGCAGAATGTTTGATGAGTAAGAACACTTTTCTTCAGAAGTTGAGGGCTAAATATGATTCACATGACAGAAAATCTAGCCCACTCAGGTGGATTCTTTCCCTTTTTTGTCTATATGCATACCCTTCATCCAAACTTTGAGGTGAGAAAGATGAGTTGAAAAAAAAAACACATGAAAGTTATTTCCTGGCATCTCACCCAGGAATGAGTGATGAATAGAGCTTAGAAACAGCTTTAAAAGCCATTTTCTTTGCTCATGTGAGGTCATGAGGTTTCTCCGTGCAACTCTCTGGGCACTAGAATGAATGAAAATGGCACAAAACACACTCCAGGTCTATCATTGATTTAAAGTGATTGATGGCTGGTCTTGTCTGATTGTGCTCTATTGTCGAACAATCCATCATTCCAAACAAACCCTGTACTCCATAGTCCAATATATAGTTACTTGTGGCCAAAGAGTTGAGGATTTATTTTTTTCCCAGAGAGCAGTTGGTGGTAGGGTAGGGGAAAAGAGAACACGTTGCCTTCTATTACAAAACTACAAAATACTTGTGTGTTAGGAAGAAAGTACTCTGATGACGCATGCTACATTTTTGTTAAGTTTATGTAAGAGTGTGTTCATTTCCATTGAGCAAACCACATTTTCCACATTTCCCACACTTTCCTCAGGCTGTGTCTTCCTCAAGCTTTTTCACAAGGCCTAATATTTGTCCTACTTAGCAAATCAACTGTTCCTGATTCCTAGGCCAATCCTGGTTTGAGATAGGAAGTTCATTTTTTTTAGAATATCTAAAGTGACTATAAAAATATTTCATACTTATTACCCAAAACATAGAAGATAGAGAAAAGTATGAAGAAAGAACAATCAGACACGACCCCCTCTTATCCTACATCTTAGAGTATCTGCATTCTTTCCTTCCAAGGTGTTTCCTAGGTGCCATACACACACACACACACACACACACACACACGCAGTTTTGTGTCCTTTTCTCCTCACACAATGTTATATCTTGAATGTTTCAGCTAGGTCATTGCAAAACCTTCCAAGGTGTGATTCTTGGGGCAGAGAGGGAGTGTTAGCCTCTCCTGACTCACTCTACCAGGCTAATAGGACTGCGTAGGGGTGAGTCCACCCATTCTGAATCACCATCACTGCTTATCTCACCCTTGACATGGTGTCTCCTGCTTACCTCTGGGCTTGAGGGTTGAGTCCAGAATCTAGCTCGTCCCTCAAACCCTGCAGTGCCTCCGGTCACATGAAATCTCAGGTTCAATCTTACTCGTTCCTAGAACTTGGTTTTTTCCTCAGACGTCACTCAGGCTTCTATCTTTATACGGTAATGAGAACCAGGCTTTGCTCTTGCCAGGTATAATGCCTCTCTACATCTCTTTTCTGTACACCTGTCCTCCTAGAACCTAGAGAGGAGTGCTGCTTTGCCTTGACATCTTAGTACCACTAGCTTAGATCCCACCCCGTCCCTCCTTGCTTCCTTGATGCTACATTATGACTATCTCTTAGCAAGTTCACTGTGTCTTAAACCCTGGTCCTAAGAATGCATCATAAATATGTGTGGCTGTATTCCATAGGGACAATTCTTTTTCCTAGGTGTTAACCTCAGCCAGGCCTTCTGAAATCATCCAGCTCCTAAGTCCTACAGAAACAGACTTGTTGTGGCTACAGTAGCTGTAAGCTAGCTGGGGGAAGGAATTGCTCTAGGCTTCACTTCCTACCATTCTCTTCTAAACTTTACTCCCAAGTGGTTTCTTTGATACCTGAATTTTCCTTCTTCGGGAAGCTCCTTCAAAGTGACATTTCATCCAGGTAGTTTATATGAGTTTTGGGATGCAAATCTCCTGAGATGCTTGTCTCGGCCCATTGCCTTAAGCCAGTTGTTCTCAACTGGGCATAATTTTGCCCCGCTGGGGATATTTGGCAATATCTGGAGATATTTTTGATTGTCCTAACTGGAGGAATGCTACTGGAATGTGGTGAGTAGAGGCCAGAGATGCTGTTAAACATCCTACAAGGCAGGGCACTGGCCCACACAACAAAGAATGAACTGACCCGGAAAGTAAATAGTGCCAAGTTTGAAAAACCCTACCTTAAGCTGTCCACATAAAGTCTTATAAACATACAGTGCCACACCCAACTCCGGCGCAAGGCATGCTGAGCCTCCCTTTATGATTTTGGAGAGACACTCAACACCCCTCCACCTGCCTAACTCAACATTAGTGGGTCCTTATAATACCAGGCTCAAAATCCTCTATCAACTGCCAAATAATCCCGAACCCTGCACCAATATAGAAAAGGTGCTAAGCTGGTTATTGTGGATCAGACACATTCTCCATACTCCAGTACTTTTAGGCCAAGATGGAAAATAGAGTGTGTTCACAGATGACCATGTAACATCCATATCAGTGTATTCCACCATGAATCTGTCCAAGTAATTAAGTACATGGAATATGGCTACTGCTAGCCTCTTCCTTCCCTCTTAGTTCCTAGGAATATCTTCAATTCTGGATAGGCACTCTCACACAAAATATTCTGAATTAATATCCAGATATAATGTATAAAACACACCAATCCAGTAATTTCATATGGAAGCTAAGCACCTCATGCTACCAAAATTCTTACCTGGCGATGTCGATGTCCTTCGCTTTGCCTCGTGATGCATGTGTTCAAATGAGTGGGAAAATGAGACAAGTTGGTTCCTTTCTCAGAACAATGTAATTTTATTCTCTATTACCGTTGTCTTCCTCATCATCCTTGGTTTTTCCTTTACTTGTCTACTTTAGCTGAATCCAGAAAGGCTTCTTCTCAGTCAAATCTCAGCTTTTCCCTCAAACTCTCTTCCCCTGATATCCTTTCAATCCCACCTCTCTCTGGTATTTATTTATTTTTCTTTATTATTTTTGGCCCCTCAACATTTAACTATAAAATTTTTCAAACTTATAAAGATAAGTTTAAAGGACTATAGCGTGAACACCCACCACCTAGATACTATAATGATGCTCTGTTTGCTTGATCTGTTCAGCTATCCACCTTGATTTTTGATGCACTTTAAGGAACATTCCAGCCATCAGTATACTTCATCCTTAAACCCTACAGCACACATGGCATTACTAGAATTTATATCTAGTATATCTTTTCACATATTTTGGTGATAAAATTTACATACAGTGAAAGGCACACATCTTAAGTGTACCATTTGATGAGTTCTGACAAATGCATACACCTGTGTCACCCAAACGAGAGTTTTTTCTTTAAAGAGCAAAGCTGATCTCATTATTCATTAAGCCTGACCTCAGTTCCAGTTTTGAGTTAATTCAGCACAACATATTCTGCTGTAGTGACTCATACAGCTGGAACCATTTGAGGAGCTGTTTTAGAAACATAGATTCCTATATTTAGACCCTGATTCAGGAAGCCCAAAGTAGGGCCCAGAAATCTATGATTCTTAAATACTCACCAGGTAATTATGATAAGTAGTTAAGTTTGGAAACGTCTGTCCTAAGGTGATATGCCCCAAACTTGCATGATAACACTCATCCAGGGTGTGCTTGTTAAGTGTACAGATCACTAGACCTCTGCCCTGGAAATTCTGATTCAGTAGGTGTGGTTAGGACTCAGAATTTGTGTTGTCATTTGCATTGTTGTTTTCTACTAGCTATTCATTCATTCTCTCATTTATTAAACACATATGTGCTGAGTGCCTATTGTGTGTCAGGCATC
The DNA here is from genome assembly GCF_964374135.1 of Grampus griseus. Lineage (NCBI taxonomy): Eukaryota > Metazoa > Chordata > Mammalia > Artiodactyla > Delphinidae > Grampus > Grampus griseus. The sequence goes on along the minus strand of NC_139001.1, from coordinate 84,651,797 downwards.
TGGACAATTATGAACTTTGGGCAAGTGAGGAAATCACTCTATAAAACATTAAAATGATGTCAAGGTTGGAGATAAAATATGACTTGGAAGTATTGTGTAGTAACTTTAATCACTACCACCTTCACAGCACCTCCTCTCCCTCCTGCAAATGCTGCTACAGTCAGATGAATGATGTAGACAGGGCATCAGAGAAGGGAAGTCTTATCCCGAATTGTTCATCACCCAGCCTCCAGCCAGAAGACTGAGTTAGGAGAAAGGTGTTCTACTGTCAGGTTCCAGAAGCATAATACTGGAACCTCTTGGCCATATCTTACAGCCTCAATATTTGCAGACTTTTTGAAGGGCCTTGGGGCCAAATAAATTCATGAGCTGTATAACCTCTTGAAACCCTGAAAAAAATCTGTAGCGTTTTTCTAGTTACTTCGCCATGCAGTTGGCATTTAATATAGCAATTTCCATGGTCTCTTTAAGGCTCTTGCCTCCCATCATCTTAATCTAAGCCCATGAAATGGGCAAGATGGAACTAGGGCCCCAAAGCACTGCACCGATGGTAGCTTCAGGCCAGGCACTGTCATTCAGATTTACTGAAATGATAGATGATTGTGCAGAAAAGTAGCAAGATACCCCTTTGTTCTATGTTAGGGCTGCCTCCTCTGTGGGGAATGCAGAAGGCTGTGTCAAGCCTCCCAGCACCTCTATGTGTTCACCAACCCAGACGCTCTGGTATTTTTCCCACATTAAGCAGAATGATGGGAGTTATAAGGTGGCTATATCTGAACTACTATGGGAGTACAGAAGGGGAGATTTTACAATTATCTGAGATTTAAAGCACTTACGGTGGAGGTGATACTGGGTAGAAGAATGATCTAGCAGAAGGGACAGGCATGGACAAAGGCATCCTTGCAGGGAAGTATGTGACATGCTTGGGTTTTGATTGGAGTGTACTGGGTGTGAGAAGGATCAATGAGTAGAGGGGCTGGAAATGTATATTTGGGCCTGATTATAGCAGGCTTTGCATTTTAAGGCTGAGGGTTTAGGCTTTATTTTATGGGTGTGTTATAATCAAAGCTGCACTATAGCTAAATTACTTTGGCAGTAGCTTGAAGGATAAGAGGCAACATGGACTTAAGACTCAGAAGACTAAATCTGTGTGCTCTACATGCCATGTATCAGCTGAGTGAACTGGAGTAGGTCCGCAAACCTTTCTTCACTAGTTTCCTCATTTCTAAAATGAGTATGGTGATACTTATCCTGCAGGGCTCTGACATAATAGATTGGAGATAATAGATTTAAAATACCAGTACCAAGCTTGATGAATATAGGCACTCAGAAAGTGCTCACATGAAAAAAGGCAACCCTGAAGGGGGTTTCTTAACAGTTTGAGTTAAAAAACATGAGAATAAAGGAGAGGAAATGAAGAAAAGGAAAGGACCATGAAAGTAATGTAAAAGAAGAACCTCTAGATCTTTCAAAAATGTGGAAAAGGAAAAATAAAAGATGACTGATATGTTGACAATTGGTGATTGCAAGGATGGTGCCACATCAGAAGTCAAAGTGATGAAGAAGGGAGGCTATTTAATAACTCCAGTAAGAATCACACATGACATAGAATTTAGTTCTTCAACTAGTTATTTCTGGAATAATATCCAATGTAATAGCAGCTAAGGAATAAATAACACTTAATTGCCATATAACTCTTCATGGTAGGTATTGATACTACATTAGGTATTATAGATTACCCCTATTTAAAAAACTAAAAAACTGAGGTACAGACAGACTAATTATCTGAGGTCCTACAACAGCTAAGTATCTGAATCAAGCATTAATCCCAGGCACTCTGGCTCCAGAATTAGGGAACATAATCTCTATGTTACACCAAAGGGGATTGAAATCCTAGAAGAATTTCTAGATAACTCAGCTTTGCTGAAGGACTGGTCAGACCTGGCTGGTCTGTTTTGGAGAACTATGAAGATAAAGCATGCCAATGGCTTCCCACTGAAACAGATACAAATTTTAGTCAACAAACTAAGATGCTTATTTTTATTTTCCTTAAATAAATTCAAATCCAACAAAGCCCCTATTCTACCATGGGTTTTAGGTAAAGCCAAAATTTGGGGGGACTCCTCCAACCATTAGTCATTATATTATATGTTGCTGAGGCTATATACAGTATGTACTGTTGAGGCTCCATGTGTATCAGCCTACACACGCACCCTCAGGTCTAGTGTCTCTGCAGCTCCCAGGGCCCCTAGAGGCAGTTGGAGTTTCTGGGAGACCAAACATCATGGCCAGTGTCTTTCCTTGCATCACATCCCTTCCATAACATGTTACCCATCCACAGTACTATGCTACAGTGCCTGATACTCCTCATCTTGCCTCAGTCCAGGGAAGTCTCTTCTCTTCCTTATTTGCTGCTTCATTTGGAGGAATTCTCCTCCTTATCCTCCCTCAACATGACACCCACCAAAGACAATTTTTCAATGAATTTTGGGTTTTGCAAATAAGACAATAATGCCTCCATTTTAGAGCTGCAAAAATACAGTTAGGAGCAACATATAACAAGTAAAAGATTGAATCAATAATTTAAAGCCTTCCTACAAAGAAAATCCCAAACCCAAGTGGCTTCACTAATAAATTCTACCAAACATTTAATAAGATGTAGTACCAATTCTTCATGAACCTTTCAATAAATTAGAATAGGAGAGAACACTTCCCAATTCATTCTAAGAGGCCAGTATTACTCTGACACAAAAACTAGACAAAGATATCACAAGTAAACTACAGAACAATATAGATGAAAAACTCATCAATAAAATACTAGCAAACCATATTCAGTAACATATAAAAAGGATAGTACACCAGGAACAAGTGGGATTTATACCAGGAATACAAAGTTGGCTTAACATCTGAAAATCAATAATAGAATACACAATGTCAATCGAATAAAGGACAAAAACTACGTGATCATCTCAATAGATGCAGACAAAGCATTTGACAAAGTCCAACACTTTGTCATGATAAAAGCACTTAATAAACTAGACATCCAAGGGATCTTCCCTAACTTGATGAAGGACATTGATGAAAAATGCCTCGCTACATCATTCTTAAGGGTGAAAGGCTAAATGCTTTCTCCCTAAGATCAAGAACAAGACAAAGATGTTACTCTTGACACTTATATTTAACATTTTACTGGAAGTTCTAGCAAGGGTAATTAGGCAAGAAAAAGAAATAAAAGACATCCTGATTGGAAAAGAAAAATTAAAACTATCTGTATTTGCAGAAGTAATTATCTTCAATATAGAAAATCCTAAAGAATCCACTGAAATATTCAGAGCAAATAAATGAGTTAAGCTAGGGTTCAGGGTACAAGACCAAAATACAAAATTCTGTTGTATTTTATACAATAGCAATGAACAATCTGAAAACCAAATTAAGAAAAAAATCCAAGAAAAAATAAAATACTTAGAAATAAATTTAGCAAATGAAGTACAAAATTTATACTCTTAAAACTAAACAAATATCTTTGAAAGAAATTAAGAATCGTTTAAATAAGTGGGAAGACGTCTGATGTTCATGGATCAGAAAATGTCATATCGTTAAGATGGCAATACTCCCCAAATTGATCTACAGATTCAACACAATCTTTCTCAGAATCCCAATTGTTTTGTTTTTTTTTTTACAAACTGGTGCTAAAATTCATTCAAGGGACCCAGAATAGTCAAACCAATCTTGGAAAAGAAGAACAAAGTTGAAGGACTCACACATCCTGTTTTAAAAACTTACTACATGAGGTGGATGGACCTAGAGTCTGTCATACAGACTGAAGTAAGTCAGAAAGAGAAAAACAAATACCGTATGCTAACACATATATATGGAATCTAAAAAAAACGATATTGATGAAGCGAGTGGCAGGGCAGGAATAAAGATGCAGATGTAGAGAACAGACTTGAGGATACAGGGAGGGAAGGGGAAGCTGGGACGAAGTGAGAGAGTAGCATTGACAGACATACACTACCAAATGTAAAATAGATGGCTAATGGGAAGCTGCTGCATAGCACAGGGAGATCAGCTCGATGCTTTGTGATGAGGGGTGGGATAGGGAGTGTGGGAGGGAGGCTCAAGAGGGAGGGGATATGGGGATATATGTTTATATAATAGCTGATTCAATTTGTTTTACAGCAAAAACTAACACAACATTGTAAAGCAATTATACTCCAATAAAGATGTGAAAAAAAAAACTTACTACAAAGCTACATTAATCAAGACCATTTGGTACTGGCATAAGGACAAACATAAAGCTAAATGGAACAGAATTGAAATTCTGTATATAAACCTACAGGAAAAAGGGGGAGGGAAAAACACAAATTTCTATCTTGAAAGAAATAATTCTATATATTATCTGTCATGCCATGATTTTTTCATGATTCCCTATGGAATCATTTTGGAATGAATATAATCAATGAGAATAAATATTTTCCACTTGACATTTGGCAACTGAATAATTTTGTTGCTGCAGAGAAAACAATCAGTATTTCTCTTCTCCGCTTCACTACATTATTCCCTATTCACCTCCCTCACCCCTGACCCCACCATCAGCCACCTACCTGGTGAACTTTCTGGAAAGGATGAGCATTGGCTGATTTAAATACACACTGAGGTATAAACTATTCATATCCCAGATTTGCCTGAAGCTCAAAAGTCCTTGGAGGTTTAATGAGCCAGAGAATCCAGAAAGAATTTCTGCAACCTCTGAATACAGACCCAGTCAAGTCATCATGTTACCTAAGATTAGATTTTAGATCATGGCAGGTGATTTGGTGAAAGAAACTACCTAAACTCTGATAATAAAGTATGGTTCAGTCATTAAAGTTACTATAAAGTAGCAAGTGTTATAAAAATTGTGTCTTGAACCAGAACCAGAGATTAATATTTTAGGAGAGTTGGGAGTATTTTAAGAAGAAGTGAGGGACATTCTGAGGTATCAACTTTGAGAAAGTATTAAAAAAGGAAAAATGTTCTTTTTAAGAAATTGTAAGTAGGAAAATGAGGTGGATTTCTGCTGCTTCAGAAGGGGCAGGGAGGGGACAAAACAAAACGAATAATTAATCTTACAATATATGAGACTAAAGAAAATTAAAATAAAATGAATACGAGTGACTTGAGTTTGTTTTGGAATAGAGACCCTATTTAATAATGAGGCAACTGCCCAGACTGAAAAGAAATGTTTTGGGAGGGATGAAGAAAACTTTATAAAGGCCACATTTATTGAGCTCTTAAAATATGATCCTGTTGGAGTGATTTTCAGAAGTTATGATTATTAAAACTACTTACTATTTCTCTTCATTTTTACCCTGCCAAATCCTAGCAGTTAAAGAGTATACAAGTTAAACTATTGTAACAGAATTGAGAGAATCCACAAAACTTCATTAAATGTCCCCAAAAAACACACTGAATCTACAAAAATCAATTTTGCCTACCTTTCAAATGTTACTTTCATCTTGAAGTGTCTGTAAACTATATAGAGTTATAATGAAAAGAAAAGCTGATAAGTTGTAAATGTTCTGAAGATATTATGATATTCCTCTCCAATAAGAAAATATTTCCCACCATGGCCCTCCCTCCCCCCAGTATTCTAGCAAATACAGATGATAGGTGCTAGAAAATCTCAATAAAAACATAATTTAAATATCTAATCATAATTCTTAAAAAAAATCCAAATCAGAAAAGTTTCTTCCTCTAAATTAAAAATATAAGCAGATGAATTTCAGATTTTGGATATTAACATTAAAGAGAATATACAAACTTGGTGGTAAGAGTTGGGGAAAAAAGAACAAAAGTCAGGACAGAGATGCAGTGCCACTGTAAATACACTGATAGACTAACAATTAAAAACTTAATGTAAGGAAATTGCCTACACACTTTTACAGAAGGTTAATCTAAAATGATACCGGTCCCGAAAAGGTTAGCTGTCACATTCAGTAGCAGGGGCATCCAGTGGTCACTGGCTACCTAAGGGGAGAAGTTGGTAAATTACTTTCTCCAGTTCACATACTCTCCAGAAAGATCAGCTCTTTGGTGTCTTTGGCTGGCCTGCATTAGGATGGCTTCCCATTCCCTGGAAGGTTTTGTTAACCTAGCTAGCAGCAGGTCCTGATTGGTCATGGGAGAATCTGGGCTAAATGGTATACATTTTGGATGATGTAAAAGTAAATTAGAGAATAGGGCAAGTTATTACACCAGAGAACATGGGGCAATGGGGAATAATAAAAATCAGGCTACTCTAATTTCCTTTGAACAACTAAATATATACAGGTCATTATTTCCTGTAATCCACAGGCCTCCCAGTGCAAGTCCTGGCCCTGCCTTCAAGTCTCCGAGACAAAAACAACAAAACGCAGTGTGGAGAGAAATGAAAAAAGCTGTGATGCTATTTAAAGAATGGAGTAAGTACACTTTTCAGACGCTGGATTTCTTCTCCTATTGGAATGTTAAATTAGACAACCAACAAGGAAAACTCACCTTATTTGAAAAATTTAGTTGTTTCCCTAACAGTAATTTCCATTTGTATTCCCTGCAGTCTGTTCCTGTACATCGCTGGTGTGGCTGAGCCACATTTTAACTTTTCTTTGCCAAGGCTAGATCATAAAGGGAATCCCAGTTTCTTCTTGAATGGGGTTTAGTCTATACTTAACATTATTTCTCTGGAGACTGAGCTTAGTTCTTAATTTTAAGTCTATGCCCAAATTGGTCTATTTTCTCAGGACACACACCATGCCACTTTTATAGGAATGAGGGAGTCTCTTTCCCAGTCTTAGGTAGGTCTGTACATCCCTCCCAGTACATGAGGCCTTCTAGGCAACCAGAAGAGGCTACTTACAGGCTCCTGGCATCTTGTGTATTGGTAAGAGAATGACTGAGAAAGATGAAGCCTTTACCAGTGCTTTTGTTTGCATGGACCCCTTATATCTAAACCACCTGATGGGCTTATTAAAGATGTTGATTCTTAGGCATCTAATCAAACCTGCCGAGGGGGAGGGAACCCAGGAACCATTTTAACTAAGGACCCCAGGTGGTTCTTATAATAAATACTAAAGTTTGAAACCCACTGCTAGCCATTCTTTACATTTTCACAAAATGTATCCAAAGGGACCGCCAGGAACCTTCGCTATCACAGCTGTATCTGGAGGCAGCTACAACCAAATTCGTCATGGCAGTGCCAAGTTTCTGTGCTATAATATTGTGGAGTTTAGGATTTTTTCCCATGATACTAAATTCTTGTACTACTAAGTCAGTTTATAATAGATTCTTACTACATTTTCACACGTCCTTATTGTTTCCCCCAAGCATAATCCACGAAGTTTTCTCACATGGGGATTCTTGGCTCCTGGGCAGCTAGACTAGGATAGAGGGGCTGCTGAGCGATGGTAGAGAGCTCTCACTCTGGCCCGCAGATACTAAAATTTCACTGGGTCCCAGCAAGTCTGTCTGGGAAGACTGGAGACTATTTGGTGCTGGCAAAGCTTGAGCTGAGAACCTAGGAGGCTGGCAGTGTTTGTCCAGGAGTTCAGCTTAAGGGATGGGAGCTGTAACTGAAAAAGGCAAAGGGAGTAGTCTGGCTAAGAAAATGGCAGATCCAGTCATCTAATGTATAGTAGTCCCTCCTTATGCAAGGTTTTGCTTTCTGTCATTTTAGTTACCCAGTTTGAAAATATTAAATGGAAAATTCCAGAAAGAAACCATTCATAGTGTTAAATTGTGGCATTTTCTGAGTAGCGTGGTGAAATCTGGAGCCCTCCTGCTCTGTTCACTCAGGAGGTGAATCATCCCTTGGTCCAGCATATTCCCCATTAGTCACTTGGTAGCCGTCTTCGTTGTCAGGTCAGCCTTTTTGGTATCACAGTGCTTGTTTTCAAGTCACCCTTATTTTAGTCAGTATTGGTCTCAGAGTGCAAAGCAGTGATGCTGGCAACTAGTATATGCCAAAGAGGAGCCGTAAAGTGTTTCCTTTAAGCAAAAAGGTGAAAGTTCTTGACCTAACAAAGAAAGAAAAAGAATGGTGTGCTGAGGTTGCTAAGATCTGTGGAATGAACAGATCTTCTATCCACGAACTTATGAAGAGAGAAAAATAAATTTGAACTAGTTTTGCTGTTGCACCCCAAACTGCAAAAGTTATGGCCACAGTGTGGGCTAAGTGCTTAGTTAAAATGGAAAAGGCATTAAATTTGTACAATAAGCTATTTTGAGAGAGGGAGACCACATTCACATAACTTTTGTTACAGTATATTTTTATAATCGTTCTATTTTATTATTAGTTATTGTTAATCTCTTACTCTGCCAAATTTATAAATTAACTTTATCATAAGGATGTATGTATAGAAAAAACATAGTATAAATAAGATTTGGTACTGTCAGTGGTTTCAGACATCCAATGGGTGTCTTGGAATAAGGGGACAGTACCTTATGTCTAAACATGAATTTCTTTACTATCAAATATTTAGATAAATACATAACGTGTCCCATTTTACCTGGAATAGTTCTGGCTTAGGCCTCTTGTCCCAGTTCAATCATTAATTGTTCCGTTTTCACTCTCAAAGGTGTTCAGTTTGGATAAAAATGGTATGCATATATGACAATATCTAATCCTCCCATTACCGTTGCTAGTCTTAAAAGGAGGCCACATATTCAAATTCTATTATTAAAAGATTACCAAGCCCCTTTCAAGCTTTATCATTACATAGGCTTAGAGCAAGTTTTAGTAAGGTAAGAGAAATAACGGGTCCGTTGTTACTAGTGGAGTGGGGTAGGGGCAGCATCCAAGAGAACCGTGTTAAATCGGAAGATTGGGAACAAGTTTGTGTCTGATTCTACCAAAGACTCCATTACTTCTGAGAGTTATTTTTTCTTTAAAAAAAATATTTTCGTAATACAGAGCACACAAAATGTTTAGAAATTTTCTTTTTATTAAACCATTGAATACTTGTTTTTATAATTTTTCTTGATTATTAAATAATAATATTGAATATTAAATAATAACATTTGAAAATCTCACTTTTACTCTGATATATCTCATATTAATATATCTAGTAACATTTTCCAGCTTTATTCCCCCCATCATCTTTGGTAAGAGCCTAAATATTATTAATGACATACTAGAGAAAAAATAAATCCCTCCTTTCCAGGAGATGGGATTATTCTAGAATCATAGAACATTGGACATCACTGTTTGAAGAAAGATATAGGTTCTATTAGATCTGAGAGGCAGAGAAGAAGTTAAGCAAAATAGAGGGTTAATATTTAGTATTTTGAAATTTGGGGGGTGGGTAGGGGAGGGAAAGATACTTTCGTAGAGCTGAGTTCTGTTGTCACTGCCAGAAAATGTTTCTGAGAAAATAAACATATACACCCCCTCCAAAAAAAAAGTGAGAACAGGATTTTGTTTCCCCTTCTTAATTTGCTGTTTGTTTCTAAAAAAAGCCACCCCTACATAGGTCACTTGGAATTCATTTTGTCTACATCCTGGACAGCACGTAGGGAGACAAAAAAAAAAAAAAAAAAAAAACGCCTGGGATCGGAAAGAGGAATGTGGTAGGGCATGGGAATTGCAATGTCGTGGTGCTCACCAGAGCATACTTTGGCTTGTCTTAAAACAAGCAAGCACCGTTGGACCTTTGGAATACGAGCAAATTAGTCCCGCTATCAAGCTACCTATCAGAGGCTGGCTGCCTGAGAAAAAGTGTGTGGGTCTGGAGCTGCAGCCCAAGGCGTCGGCAGGCCCTCTGTCAGCCCTGCATGCCTTCTGACTTGCAGTACTGTTCAGCGACCTCTGCCCCTATCCAGTGTACTGTTACCGTTCGTTTCAATAATTAAACAGTTTGGGGATGGCCAGACTTTTGTGTTGTCAAGAGAAAATCAGGGCAGTGGCTTTTTCTTAATGCTGACATCAGGAGTGTTTGGGTTTAATTATATTAGCTAGTGCCTGTTCATTAATTTTCCCAATCACAGGGAGACATGTTCGCTGGAAAGATTGACAATGGGTTAAAGTGCTTATTAAGGCAGGGCATTTCAAAGGAGAGGAATCCGAACTCTGACAAAATCAGATGTCTGAAATTTCACTCAAGCTCCCTGGGTTCTGATGGCAGCTTTACTCCTCGAAATAAGACAGCTTCTCTCCCATCTGGAATCCCACGTCGCTCAGGGAACTGGACTCAGCCATTGGATGCCAGCCCCAAATATGCTGAGTTCTTAATGCCAGAAAAATAAACTGCTCCCTTCAAACTTCAAGTAATTGGTTGATGTACCACTTTGGAAAAGTCTCTTACATTCTCACTTACTATTACTCAGTGAAGCTTTCCCACCTCCCCGCGTCAAGAAAAAAAGCAATATAATGTACTTAGTGAAACCATCAAATTTGCCATTTTTGCTGCTTTAGCAAAAATGTTAATACTTCAACTTTTTGTTAGGGGTGTCTTGGAAATTTTGCTTATTTTTTTCCCTTTGGAGAGTTTAATGTGTACCTTAATGCCCCCTTTCATTATCGGCCTGGCCTTCTTCCCAGCTCTTCCCTGCTGACTCCAAACCTATCCTGGTTATTTTGTGGCGGTAGCTGGCTCTTGGTCATTCAGACATGTTTGTGGCTTATAAGTGTATCAAATTAGATGCTACAGTCTCCTAGGTCTCCTCCCTGTACCCTGACAAAATTTGTCTTGCTCACAAATCTTCACTGGCCTCCCTATACTTTTTTTCATCATCTGTTTCCTTGGTGAGCCCAAGAAATGCCCCAGCCTGTCTCTACTCACAAGGAAAATGGTCAAATCGTAATAACTCAACGGTGTCCTACTAACCCTTCTTAACCCTTGAGGATACAGATCATCAATGAATAGGCTTGATGTTAAAGCTTGCAGCCAGTCGTGTTGATTATACGGAGGCTCTAGAGAGTGAAGCAATGACTATAATAACCCTACGTTTCTTTCGTGACTAGCTGAAAATTCCAATAGGAATGATCATTAGAATCTGTGTAATATTTCTCATATTTAGTTCTGAAGGATTTTATTTTAGTTTGGCTCTAACTCCTATGGGCTCTTGAGAGCTATGCAACATAGCATTAAGAATATGGATTTTGGAGCAAGGTAGCCTAGGCTCAAATCCCAATCCTGTTTCTTTTTATCTGTAAGACTTTGCCAAGTTACTTAAGGTCTATCACCATTTTCTCACTTGTAAAATGGGCTCGATAATAGTATCTATCTTAGAACATTGTTGGAAGAATTAAATGAATAATACATCTATAGAACCGTGTCTGTCACAAGGTAATACATAAATGCCATTTCTTAGCACCATGAGCTGATATCTATTACAGCATCTAAGACTCTGACTTGTAAATTTTATTTGTATGCTTTTATTCCTTTTAAACTCTTTAAGGATAAAGACTTGAGTTCTTTTCATCGTTGTGTCCTTAGTGTAGTATCACAGTGCCTTGTACAAAGTTACTCATTAAACACTTGTCACATGGATGAATGGATGGACAGATGGAAGTATAGATATCTAGCATTGGGGTTGGTCCCAAGCCATAATTTTAAGGTCATGAGGGGTGTCTCTAGTGATATCTCCTTTCTATCATTTCCTTCATCTGTTCAGGTCGTGTTTCCTTTCCAAGCTTGGACGTGCCCTGAGCCTTGTTTTTCCTCCACTTTCCTATCATAGTTTTCCTCTCTTCAGTCCTTCTAAGTGACTAATTATCTAGTTTGACCAGTAAATGAAAGGGGCTTTATGTGCCATGACTTTAAGATAGCTTGTATATATTAACAGATAATTTTTTTCTCACTGCTTCATTCCAAGGAAGTGACTAATATGGGAATTTCAATAAGGCTATTAGAGAAAGTATTTTCTGTAGGATGCTTTTGGACTTTTAAAAATCATACCCTATAAATATCTGCCTTCTGTACCTGGGGCTAAAGCTGACCCTGAATGGTACTTTGTTCCAATTTAGGAATGGCTAAATAAATTCATATTGGTTGAAAAGGAAGGGGGTGAATATTGAAAGACTAAGAGGCCACCAAGAAGCCCCTGTGGCATAGGCTGAGTTATAGTTTAGCAAGAGGTTTAACACATGTAGTTTAGCCTCCCCCCAACCCCCGGGGGAAGTGAAGCTGGACTGTCAACATGAAATATTAAAGCCTCATATTTTCCAGGTGTACACAAGCCAAATCTTGCAATGATGTTGGCGACTTCTCAGAGTTTCAAAATAATGGAGATATTTTCAAGTGAATGATTCTCTGGCTTTCTTACAAATATCCTTTATTTCTACTTATTCTTTCAAACTTTATATTTCAACACAGGTGAAAGGTCAAAGTGGAACTCAGACAAGTGTCACACATCTTGCTGTGGCAACAGGTATATAAGGAAGACTTCCTAAAACTGAAAATATTATGCATGAAACAAGAATTGAATAAAAACTGAAATTTAATATTCACACTGTTGAGGCATTTATTAGCCAGGTTGGGAATATGTCATTACCAGTTTTCCAAATGCCTGGATAATGGTTACGAAGAGCATGTTTAGAGTCTGTTGAAAGGGTCCTCAGACTACAGGGGGAAGAGGGATACTGCTGGCATCACCTTTTCACTATAAGCAACTCCCACTCATTGTGAATGCCCTGAAAGAAGTTTGTAAAAGAAGATTCAGAGGGGAAAAGGGAAGGGGATCTGGGCTTGCTCATGGTGAAAGGGTAAGGACTGAAGGGGAAGGGGAACCCGCATAGGAGGTGAAAAAGGAACAGTCATAGAGGAGAAGGGAAGATCCAGGAATTGAATCCTACAGATGCAAGGGAGAGAAATAATGATCACCAGAAAGTATTACCTGCAGAAAGATGAAGCAGTGTGAGAAATGAGGAACAGAGAGAAGATATATTTATTATTTACCTAATGTACTCTGAGCAAAGTTGGCCATGTTCTATCACACCACAAATCCTCTAATGTGGATATTTTGGGTCCCCATTTCATAAAAGAATAAGTTGAGGCTCACTGAAGTAAAGCCACATGACTCATGTCAGTGCTAAGTAAAAACTTAGATTCCAAGATTCCAATGTATATTGTCTGGCCCCATCTAAATATTTTTTGTACTTTGTGCACTTTTTTCTGGACTTTCTGCCTCTCAGGAAGGGCCTATGATTTGTTTCTTAGCTTCCTAGATAAAGGTGGAAACTCCAGCAGGTGTAGCATGATATGGTGAAGAGAAAGCTGTTGTGGGAACGATGGATCCTTTGGTTCTAGTAGAAGCTTTGTCATTAACTAGCTACCTGCTTTTAACCACTAGTCTAGGCTTCTTTCTTCCTCATCTGTGAAATGAGGGGCTGGGGACTCAATGTTGTTTTAAGGTAGCTTTTGGATTCAGTATTCTGTGTTTCAATTAAGTTAAATGGAAGTGAACATAACTAGACAAGGGCTGGGCTTCTAGAAATAATACATTAGAGTACTCACTAGCAAGTCAATGTTGTTAGGGTCATTAAAAGAAATACTTCAAATTAAAATTCCATTTAGAATATCATGTTGGTAGATGCAAAATAAATTATATGAGAATATTGAACAAATATGAATTCCAGAAGACATATTTCAAAACTTTTTGGAAAGCATTTGAAGGGAAGAAAGCAGGGAAGTCGGTAGGAGAAAGGTTGATTCAAATTTTCCCCCCTTTGGGGAAACAGCTGCACTACTGATGTTCCCTTCCTTGTACCAGAATTGTGTTCTTATTTCAGAGTATGGAACCACTTGTAGCATTTTTTCCCTACTCTTAATAGTTCCAGCGAGTAGATTATAACCCTCACTAGGTCATTCCATATTCTTTGTTTATTTTATAACTTGCTCTAAGTGCCTTAAATATTAATGATTAATCTAATCTATCTTTGTATTCCATTCAGAGACAGCTAAACTATATTAATACAAGTTATAATCTCATTCTGCCTAATCATCAGACCTTAAATTTCTAATATACTTTATACATTTCTAAGCTATTTTCTATATAGAAAAACCTCTCTAGATCCTTTATGCAATAAGGGTGGTATGAATAAATAGATTAAATTAAAACTACATTATAAAATTTGATTTTCACACAGTCTTATGAAGAAGATAAAGCAGATTTTATTATTTTCATTTATAGATGATGAATCTGAGACACATAGAGGTTAACACACTTGCCCATGCTTTCCCAGTTAATTAGTGACAAGAAGAGTCTGGAACCCAGGTCCTCTAATTCCAGTTCACACTTTACTCCCTTGATGATGGCCTGCTTAATATTCTGTTTTACACTCTAGTTAGTCTTGGGGACATCACAAAACAGAAATATCAGACTTTGGAGAAGTGGGATAGAAGATGGAAAATAGGATGAAAACAGCTTGCTCCAGTGCCAATGTGAACTTCACTACTTAGGAGTTGTTTGGCTTTGGGCCAAACTTACTCAACAACTCTTCACTTGTGAACTTTCTCTTCACTTGTAAAATGTGAATGATTACATATAACTTGAAAGGCTGTTGTCCAAAAGAAATAAGATTTTCTCTTTGAAACTGATTTTTAAATGATATACTTTATATACATCACCTATATTATTGTGACTGTTAAGCCAAGTCTTTAATTATCCTTATTTGTCATATAACAGAGAAAACGTAATTTAAGTAATTCCAAATTTATTCACTTTTAGTTTTTATACAGTTTGTTCTCCGTAATTAGAAATATAACATCGTCTTATTATTAGAAGGACATAAACATTTAAAAATGAATCTGATCTTTCTATTCCTAGATCTTTCCTTTTTTCTATCCTTACAGAGAATAGATAGCACACTTCTTTGATCAGTGGTTCTTAAAGTGTGGTCCCTAATCAGCAGAATCGGCACCACCTGGGAATTTGAAAGAACAGCTACAGATTCCAGGGTCTCTCCCCAGACCTACTGAATCAGAATCTCTTGGGTTGAGGTCCAGTTATCTGTGTTTTAAAAAGCTTTCCAGTTGGTTCTGACTCATGCTAAGGTTGGAGAACCAATGCCTTAGATTAGTGTAAAGTACTATCTTAAAGTAAATCCTGCCAAATCCACAAATATTCATTGAAAGGCTACTAAAGGTAAGGTACTGGGCACACTGAGTAGAGAATTCAAATATAAAGCAGATCTCGTGATTCCTGGTTCTGACGTTTCACAGTCTGGAAACAGAAATAGGGAAGGGGAAAGGACTGTGCCACGTAATGCAAGCATTAGGTTTAAAATCCAGCTCATTCAGGTTAGAACTGGCAAATGCTTTACTTCAGAATCCAAGGATTTCCCTGTTCTGTAACATTGGAGACTTATCCCACGTGCCCAAGAATAGGTTCTTGACAGGATGCGTTTCTTTCCTATCAGCATCATGGATCCGGAACATACCTCAGAGCAGTCAACTTCTCTTAATATGAGCAGGAGAGGGAGAGGGAACACAATATCTGTTCAGTCACAAGACATCTTTCAGGAGAGAGGGAAATACCTTTTGTTCTGCTCTGCTCCTTGAGCAAAGATACATTGGAGGAGGGATGGCGGAAGAAGGGGAGAGGCCACAAAAAGGCAGAAGAAATGGTGATACCACAAAGATCAGGTGAAAAACTCCCTCAGAAGTCAGCCGGCCCCATAGAAAGCCTGCACGGGTGTCTCAATAAAGTGGAGGAGAGGCTGCCACTCCCCTGAGAACATTCCCTGAATACATGTCATCAGAAAGTGGTTCAGGAACAGAGACTTCCCACTATTTTGAAGCCATAAACAATTGGGGTTATACTCTCACAATGTATATTTGTTTGGGTGTTTATTTTTATAACTTTGATAAATATACAATTAATAAGACACAGACAATAGAATATAAAGTCTAAAAGCACGCCACTAGAATGGCTAATATTTTCTTTGCACAACCCATTGGTCTGCCCTGTTCACTTCGCTGTGGAAGTACCTAGCTCAGATTAAGGTTAAAAGGAGTTAGAGTTTGCAGTGGGAAAGGAAAGATAGGTCTGCTCACTGTATCTTCAAGCAGCAGTGATCCAGATAGACATGTAAAGGCTGCTGTTTTCAATGGTTAATATGTGTGTGAATATGCTGGATCCTCTACCTAGTAATAGTGCAAAATAAGTTTTCTCCCATCCTGATGCTTTCTCACCAGGTTCCTTGAGAATCCAGGGCAGCTTCGTCTAGTGGTGGTGTGGTCACCATGGCCTGTAAGGACAGGAATGTCTCAAAAGCAACTTAAATGTATTTGGCTGACATGTTACCCCTTTCCCCATAACTCAAACCCACAGTTCCAGAATCAAAACAAAACAAAACGTTGCAAAATTAGCCCTATGCTTGTAGGTGCTTTGGAAAGGTGGGAAGGTGTTAAGGGGAAAGGGCTTTGAGAAACCCAAGGCAGGTTTAAAGGTAGAGCTTTAAATAGCAATTCAGTGAAGAAGAATTCAGGAAACACCAGGAATTGGAGCCAGATATGACTCATAATCATGTGAAGAAACCTCGGGTAGGTTTTAGATTAATATTTGTTTCTGTTAAATGATGTTTTCGTGTGTGTGTATGTATGTGCAGCAAGAGCAGAAATATGAAGAAGGTGGTTTTGTTGGAGGGAAAACAACAGAAGAAGTAAGTCAGGTTGATCTAGAAATAAGAGCCAGGCACCTCAGCCTGAGCTCTCAGATTCTTTAGGCCAGGAATTTAACCTATCACAGAGAGGGTATCCACACAATACTGTATTTATAATCATGAAACCCAAGTCAGAAGATCAAGAGCCTTCCCTTGGTATCTATTTTTGGACTGAATGTCCTCTCTGAATAATGAACTGCCTAATTTACTGCCTGATACTTATCTTACTTTATGGCCAGGATCAAGACATTCAAATCCTTCTCCTTATGTCCTCCCACACGTACCTTGTGTGCACTCACCTTAATGTGACAAACATTGTCTTATTTGTTGTGACTGTGTGGCCAAGATCAGGATGACTAAATCCTTGCCTATAGCCATTTATCTCCACTGTGTGAATTGTAGGAATATATGTAGGAAAGAGAATATGCTAGAAATATATACCCTTATTAGTAATTTCAGATGGAAACCAATGCTGTATGTAGTCTATTTGCTGTGAACCGAACTTGACCTATGTGTGAGCCTCAAGGATTCCTTTTTTTTGTCATTAATTAGAAGGAAGAAGACCCCAGACCCCATTAGTGTTGTGAGAGGGGAAAGCGAGATGAGATGTGGTCCGATAGACAAGCCACCCCAAAGAGAACTTTCTATATGGAAGTAACAGCTTCTAACACTGTCTCACTTCTCTCACAGGTGAAACCAAATCCCCCTGCTAACACCAGTACAGGTCTTGAGGATGGAATGAGAGCAGGGGAAAAGGGGGCATAGACTATATCGCTTTCTATAATTTACAGTAGTTTATTTTTTTTTATTTGTATGAAAATTACCACTTTCAAAAATCAATGGGAGGGCTTCCCTGGTGGCGCAGTGTTTGAGAGTCCGCCTGCCGATGCAGGGGACGCGGGTTCGTGCCCTGGTCCGGGAAGATCCCACATGCCAAGGAGCGGCTGGGCCCGTGAGCCATGGCCGCTGAGCCTGCGCGTCCGGAGCCTGTGCTCCGCAACGGGAGAGGCCACAACAGTGAGAGGCCCGCGTACCGCAAAAAAAAAAAAAAAAAAATCAATGGGAATCCTCAAGTACTAAATCTATATATTTTAGGAGTAAAAGATGAGCCAAGGTGAAGATACACTGTTACCTTCTATAATAATCTTGATTTGACAATCAGGTTTACTATCATTATTCGACCAAATATAGAAATATATTCTTCACAAAATTCAGAGAAGTATTTTGGGAGCTTTCTGGATTCTTAAGTTTTCACATTCCTGACCAACGATGCAAAAATCCTTTTTATCTCACTTTTCAATTCTGTTCTTTTAGTGGTAACTTCCTGGAATACATATTGAAAATAATTCCTATACCATAAAATCTCCATGACTAATTTGCCATGTCTGCCATTGGTGTGGAAAAAAGGAGTGGAAGTGTATATTCATGTATTTGACATTCAAGAAGAATGGGAGTAAGAAGTGAAAAGAATGAAGGAGAATAAGAAAGGCCGGTGAATATTTGTGTTGTATGCAGAAAGTGAGATATGGGAGGAATATCATATGAAGAAATGGAAGATTCCCAAGGAGAGGGCAAGGTTTATGCTTCAAGATCACATGACAAGAAAGTACCAGGTAATTGATATAAAACAATTTTAATATTTTGGTGTCAAAACCCCTCAAATCTATTCACCCTTAAAAGGTACTAAAAACAAGCTCCAGCAGGAACGAGCTTGTGGCTCTTTGATGTAGGACAAATTCAGGAAAGAGCCGTTGGAGCCCTACGAGGGAGTTTTCCCAAAGGATTATAAAAGGATGCAGTGTTGAGCCAGTGCACATTCCTTCTCACGGTCTCCTTTACCTTTTCCCTGCTTCCTTTCTGAAGTCGCTTGTTGTTTATGGCTGATCATTTAAGGCTTCTTCCTTTAATGGAATTCTTTAGCCTTTGACTTGCCTGTCACCACTGAGTTTTATACCTTTGTTATAAGGCAGTGAGCTTGCTCCACACACAGTCCAAACTGAGCAAAAAACCCTTCAAAAGCCCCCCAAATGATGGTATTGTTCTTTTTAACATAAACTTATAGAATGAAACAATCTGTTTCATTCCTGGTGTTAGAACAGCTGGAGTGAAATGAATAGAGGGGGCTGAGCAGTTTTGCAAAATCTTTGATAATAGAGAAGTACAAGTGTTCCCCGTCAGCAGTTGGATGATAATTTCTCTGGTATGAATGATGTAACCAAGTGGTTGTATATTACTGCCCCATTCTTTCTTGTCCCAAGACACCCTTGGAAACGCGATGCTACGTCTCAATGGGATTTTCCAGTACAAAGATTCTTTTCAAAGAACATAATTGTGGATACACACCACTCCTACAGAGGTAAGTATACTGAAGATGTGCCAAAACATTAGGGCAGAAATTCAGTTCCCATGACACACAAGCAGGAATCTAACCATTTGCTGCAATAAATACGTTTCTTGTGGACTCTGAGATTATAAAATATACACTCTCTATAAGACTCAAATTGCTTGTTTGTTTATTTTGGAATCAAACAAACTGATAGATTAAACGAGAGAGAAAAATATACAGGAATACAGAATACTTTTGTTTCACAGCTAAAATTGTATATTTCTATTGCTATCTAACATTACAAACCGCTAGGTGTGGGTAGTGATGTAAAGAGATAATTTGTTGCTTCACACTGGTTAAACTTTTACTTCCTTGACTTTCAGAGACTTTGTGAGTGAAACAAACAAAATAAACAACAGCAACAATAAAAATCTTCCAATCTAAGGTTCAGCCAAAATGACATTCAGGAGAAAAAGAGTAGTATAATAACTGGAGGCAAAATGAACATAAATAAAGAAATCATTGGGTGTCAGATTTCTGGAAAGCATGCTATATGCGCAGCAGTTGAATAAACCTGCCTTTAGACATATGAAGAGCTACTATGTAGAACACAAAATGGGCATAATTTGGATAGCTCTAGATGGAAAAATTAGAAAAAATGGGTAACCCATAGAGGGGCAGATACCAGCTCAAGATAAGAAAGTACATTTTAACTACATATACTAAACAGTAGTAATGATCAGCATCATGAGAATTTTCAAACAGAGATGAAAGGACTCCCTGCCATCATTTCTGAATTTCCTAGGCTATGATATTGAAGCTATGATGGTAAGTTTATACTTGGGAAAGTTAATTCACTTAGGAGCATCATGAAGAATGAAATATAAAGATATTCTTCTGTTAAGAAGTGGGAGGTAAGGAATGGTTCCAGAGCTATAGGCTTCAGTGGATACTTGTTTTGGTCTAGCTATCATTCCCACTCTCTTTTTTAGACAAAAGTCACCCTGATTTTCAGAAAAAACTCAACTCTCCCTTATTCTTACATCATTTAGTTGAGGTTCACATCCTCCAGTTCTAGGGGAAATCTTGACATGGGTTTGCTGAATAAAATCATGACATCCATGGCCACAGTGATTGGTTGAGCCATGAGTGTGTGATTCATAACCAGCCAGTAGAGTTAAATGAGGAGTCTCTGTGCTACAGTTGAGAGGTCACAACAAAAGCCTAGTGCTTCTGGAAGCCATCTTGTCCTCATGACGGAAGAGCCTATGTGAAGATAAAGTCAGCTGAGGGTAAAGCAGAGCTGAGATGGGGGCAAAGTAAAAAGGAGTAAAAATACATGTAAGCTCTCGAAAGCAGCCATGTTAAAACTAACTCTATTATATTTATTCTTTGAGTCCTCTTCCCCTTAAATAACCATTCTTAAGGTTATGTGAGTTGGTTTTCTGTCACATGCTACCAAAGTGTTCTGATTACCACTTAGATGTCCAGTGAGAAGCATTAGTGTCAAGTCCCTGGACAGTCACCAGTCACCAAGGGCCAGGAGAAAAACAATGGAAAATTTGGTCTCCTCATGGTTTCGCCTAGGAGCTGGCCCTGAATATCATACACTATTGATCTAACCAGATTCTCTCTTCACATCATTGATTAAATCTTATTTTTTTTCTCTACCTCTGCTAAATAATTTAGTTTACTTATACCTTTTCCAAACTAATCACATCTGATTTCCTTTATTCTAGATTTCAGACCATCTTACTTTTTACAGGCCCAAATACACAGATGTAACTTTGTGGATGAAAGAAGTTGATAATTAAATTGATTGAAAATGTTTACCTGTTACTGTCTTACTGTATTCCACCATTCTCCATTTCTTTATTCTTGTATTGAGTTATTTATTATTGTTATTATTGAGTTATGTATTTGTGTTTCATTTGAATACTCTAGAAAGAGGGGATTTTTATGAATGCTTAGAAGGATATAGTATTTATATAAACATTTTATGTCTATTTTGATATTGTATTTGTAATTTTTAAATTCTCCTTAAAATACTTTGGTCAGGTCCCTGGGAAATATTGTTTTTATTTGCAAAGGAATTTAATACAATTTGATTAGACACAATTTCTAGTACATAATGAATCCTTAAGCAGTTGTTTTTCTGTTTTATTTCTGATAGAGTGTGTCTTGCGGTGACAGAAGACAGCAGGATGAGGAAGTTAAAGAAGTAAGAAAATTAGAATTTAGAATGTCAGCATCTTGAGGTAGGTAAATGCTATGGGTTTCTCAATTTCTCACTTTTTAGAAAAAATTTTTTAATTGAAGTATAGTTGATTTATAGTATTGTGTTAGTTTCTGGTGTACCGCAAAGTGGTGCAGTTTTATACATATATATGTATATATATATATTCTTTTTCATATTCTTTTCCATTATGGTTTACTATTCCTTGTGCTATACAGCAGGACTTTGTCATTTATTCATTCTATATTTAATAGTTTGCATCTGCTAATCCCAAATTCCTAATCCATCCCCCACCCAGCCCCCTCCCCCTTGGTAACCACAAGTCTGTTCTCTATGTCTGTGAGTCTGTTACTGTTTCATAAGTTCACAAGTAAGTTCATATTCATATTTTATGTTACACATATAAGTGATATCATATGATATGTGTCTTTCTCTTTTTCACTTATTTCACTTGGTATGATAATCTCTGGGTCATCCATGTTGCTGCAAATGTCATTATTTCATTCATTTTTTATGGCTGCATAGTATTCCATTGTGTGTGTGTGTGTGTGTGTGTGTGTGTGTGTGTGTGTGTGTGTGTGTATCACATCTTCTTTATCCATTCATCTGTTGATGGACACTTAGGTTGCTTCCATGTCCTGGCTTATTGTAAATAGTGCTGCAGTGAACATTGTGGTACATGACTCTTTTTGAATTATGGTTTTCTCAGGGTATATGCCCAGTAGTGGGATTGCTGGGTCATAAGGTAGTTCTATTTGTAGTTTTTTAAGGAATCTCCATACTATTCTCCATAGTGGCTGTATCAATTACATTCCCACCAATAGTGCAAGAGGGTTCCTTTTTCTCCACACCGTCTCCAGCATTTATTGTTTGTAGATTTTTTGATGATGACCATTCTGACTGGTGTGAGGTGATACCTCATTGTAGTTTTGATTTTCATTTCTCTAATGATTAATGATGCTGAACATCCTTTCATGTGTTTGTTGGCAATCTGTATATCTTCTTGGGAGAAATGTCTATTTAGGTCTTTTTTTAAATAGTAATACATGTATAGAAAACAATAGTACTTATTCTGAATACTAAAGTTAAAAGACAAGATTGCTGGCAATTAGGGGACTGGCCGAAGTTTCAGCTCCTCTAGTCTTATCTGACTAGTCTTAGGGCAGAAGGAAGCAATATTCTGGGCTTACATTGAACTTAAAACCATCACCAAAGCTAATTATTCTGAAGTTTGGTCACTTTTCAGTGACCAAATGGCTCCAAGAGGAACAGAACTCTTGCTTATTTTCCCACTCAATTCAATTTCAAAACATTTCAGTAAAGAGCGAGAGAGATCATTTTAGTATTGCAAACTGTTTGCTGAGATAAGGAGAAGTTTGTTCATAGGAATTATTCCAGTTAAGAATCTTCCTTTTAAGGATAGCTACACCATATACCCCAATAGTTGAGAATCTAGTTTACAGAAGGCTTGAAACTTGAGTCTCTTCTTGCCTTCATTTAACATTTTGTCAAGATACAAATATAGCATCTAGGACCTCTGACTTCGTATATGAATGCACTAAACATAGAAAGTTACGGTTGAGGGTTATGCCTGCAAGAATGTAAAAGTGTTTCTTTTATTTGAGGACTCATACAGATAACATATGTAAAAGCTATAGACAACAAACAACACAGTCTTTTTCGTTGTGGTCTCCCTAATAGCAACACTTTACAAAACCAAAGAGCCAACATAAAAGTCAAATTGTGGTTTAGATAATAGAAATGTTTACATTTGTGTAGTTTAAAGAGATCTGACTTAGAAATCTGGGGTTATGGGTTTAGTCTAGGCTCTGTCTCTATCCTCTGCCGGTAGGCAGTCTAGACCAACGCTGCTCAGACTTAAGTGACTGTTGGGATCACTGGTCAAGCTTTTTAAAACTACAGATTCCTGAGCAGATCTAACTTAAGAGATTCTGACTCAGCAGGTCTGGAGTGGGAGGCATACCTCTGCATTCCCAGTAAACCTAATGTGCTCATCCTTGAAAATTCACTGGTCTAGACCTCAGTTGTCCTCAAAATTATAATGCAGAGATCCAATTAGGCATATTGATTATAGCCCCCAAAAGTAAAAGGAGACAACAATTTCTACTGTTGAAAGGGAAAGAAATTTCTGTTTAGAAGTTCCATACTTTAAAATGTTAATAAAAGTTTAATTTATATTAATAACTAAATAATAAAAGAGAAATATATTTCTCACAAACACCTTGTGAGAAAATATAGAATGAATGTTGGCATCAGGGTCCAGAAATGGAAATAAAAGCATTGGACGTCCAAAGTTATCCAGATGGATAGCAGGAGAGTTAGGACTAATCTTGTCTCTCAACTTCAGAGTCCTATTTTCTTTTGTTTATACTTCACAGCTTTTATAAGTGAACAATATCCCCTTTACAGTCCGTTATCATTCATGGTATTTAGAAGGAGTATTCTGTTTTGCTTGGGTCAAACATGCCCCTTGAACATAGCTTTGTAGCAGAGACAGATAATAGTTGAGGAAGAAGAAGAAGAAGGAAAAGGAGAAGGAGCAGGGGAAGGAGAAGGGGAAGCCGAAGAAGCAGCAGCAAAGCACAAAACAAATAGCATTTTCTGGAACAAGATACTTGTCATCTTTGAAGGTATCAGCAGTGCAGACAAGACAGCCCCAGTCTGGACTGTTAAGAATCTTCAACTCAATATACTCTTGTGGTTCCATATATATATATATATATACATATATATATATATATATATAATTTCATTAATTGAGATGAGACACCAGCTATGAACAGTTGTAGCTAAGATTGCAGTTCTGTACCTTCTGTCTGAACCTAATTACTGTCCCATACCAACAAGTATTTTCTCTGACCTCACCTTCAATATCTCAGCTGCTGGAAAATAAATCCCCACACATTCCTTGATTAATTTCCTGTTCATGCTTGTAAGTTAATATTGAGATGCTAAGCCAGAAGGTGGAGGCATTGTTAGTGACAACTAAAATTAAAAACAAAGTGAGAACTAATTTGTTTCTATAGCTGTCAATGGGGACCCCTCTGAAGGAATGCCAAGATGTAACTCCAGTTGCTGTGTTGTGCTAACAGGGATTGCATCAGTTTGTGCACCTCCAAAAAACACCAGTCATTTGGCACGTAATGATATTTCAGGCCATCCCATAGGTTGCGCCTCTTGATGTTTTTGTTTTATTATTTTTGTTTCGGATATATTTTTATAGACAATTTTCACACAACAGCTTTGCTACTCTTAAATATGAAAACAACCTGCAAAGGATATTATTTGACTTCCATTCTTTTAGTTGTTACATCTTTTAGCCCATTCTTTTTAATCTTGAATTTGGAAAATTAATTTTGAAATAGTGTCTGAATTGTGTGCAAGGCAAAAGAAATGATAATAGTTATTCTGTAACATGTCTCCCTGACTTGCACATTATAGACCAGTAAAATTAAATAAAAATAAGGACTGATGTAGAATTAGCAATTTTCTATTTAATGAAAAGAACAATGAAAATATAATATCTCTTATTATAATTCTCTCATTTATCAACAGTAAACATTTTTGAAAAATAAGTATAAAAAGTGTAATGTAACACGTTTTTAAAATAGACTTTATGAAAAATACAATGTACAGTGATTTTTGTTCAAGATGTACCCTTGAAAACTTTGTTGAGAACCTAGAAATGCCAAGAACCCCTGTTTTAGAGAGAGAGAGAGAGAGAGTCAATTATCTGCTCAGTTTAGGAGAAGGTCACATGATAGGCACGATGAAGTGGTGATTTTGTAACTAGCTAAGCAGTACTTCAGGGTACCTGGGAAAAAATGATCTGCTCAGTGACTAAAGCTCTTAGAAATTTCAGTGCTTCCCTTGATATTGGCTAACTAGTGTTCATGGGTCTGGCCAATAGCTCTGTCTTTTTCTTATCAAATCTTGAAAGGCTTGTAAGTATTCCATCACCATGAACATTTTGAGGATTTTATGCCCCATGACTTATCATAATATCTGTAGGAAAACGGGATTTGTTTTTAAAAACATTTACCTTGCTGCGAATGTTTGCTTGTCTTCTGTCATATGAGATGAGCATTTTGTCATGCTAGAAGAAAAAATGGCATGCTTTCAGATTGTGTATGGTTTTTGGCACATGAAGTTACATAATCTAGTGGAACCCTATGTGCTCAGTACAGCACAGGCTGGTGAGCCCCTGTCTGGTCAGGACCAGAATAACTAGACTTCTTGGCCTGTTGCCTGTAGGCTGTATATATTTGGCCTTAAACACCCTGCCAGGCTGGGTCTTACAGTGAAAACCCACAGATGGTCAGCAGGAGAGTAACATCTGGTATCTGCTCCTTTGCTGTGGTGCTCCAGGCTCAGCAGTGAAGGTAGGAGACAACTACTTCAGTGTCCAGTTGCAGAGCTCACTGTGTCCATTTTGAATAAAGATCTTTTGGAATTTATTTCAGATTTCCAGGGAGGAAATTATGTAGCCCCAGTTGTGCCTGCGGTGGGAACTCGGTTGGTTGATTGGCAGTGAGTTGGAGTCAGAGCTGAGGGGAGTGTCCCTACCATTGTTTTATGTATATTGAATTCATCTGTCTTATTGTGGACTAGTTCTGCTCTTTTAATTTTTGTCATGCTAGCTGTACGGTAACTGCACTAATAATATGTATGTTCATAAATTGGATCTTGATGGGAAAAATTCTGTTGGATTCAAAAGTATTAAAAGAAATTTCAGCATTACATGTGTCAATAAATGGAAGACCTTTCAGATTCACTAACTCTAATTTTTAACTGTTTTAATTTTTGAACGGTTTTAAACATTGATTTTAAAGTTGTAACACCTGTTTCTGATTTTTTTTACTAGTGATGACTATTAATTATTTGAAGATATTATCACTGAAGTGTCTAGACTTGGATGTGCTTGTATCATTTTAGGTACAGATGTGTTATAAAAAGTTATAGAAGTGCTCCCTAGTGCTCCTGGGCAGGGGTGGGAGTTCTGGCTATCTGCTGGGACTCTAGTGATACCACCTGGGCACTGTGTGATTTCAAACGCCCTTGAGTGTGAACAGAGGCTGAGTGGGGAATTGGGACTGCTATCCCAAACTAGTAGTGATGTAGTGTGCCCCATACTCCCTTGTTGGAGCGGCCTGAGAGGAAGGCAGCAGAAATCAAAGATTTAAATAATATCCAGAGTTTCATAACATGATAACCCGAAGTCCAAGTTCAATAAAAAATAACTAGTCCTACCAAGGTTCAGGCAAGTCTCAGCTAGAATGAAAAAAGACAATTATTAAATGCCAATACCAAGAATATCTGCAGAAACTTTAGAGTTATTTGACAAAAGATTTTAAAAACAGTCATCATAAAAATGCTTCAATGACCCATTAAATACACAGTTGAAACAAATTTTTAAAATCTTAGTAAAGAGATAGAAAATTTCAGCATATAAATAGAACACAAAAGAAAAACGAAATAGCAATTTAGAATTGAAAAATTAAATTAAAAACAGTAAAAGTAAATGGGCTCAACAGCAGAAAGGAGGGAATAACGAATCAGTGAAGTTGAATATAGACAATAAAAATTTCCCAATTTGAATAATGAAGAGAAAATAGACTGGAGAAAAAAAATCAACAGAGACTTAAGGCCTCTAGGACAATAGCTAAAGATCTGTTATATTATGGAGTCCTGGAAGGACAGGGGGAATAGGACAGGAAAATATACCATATCTTGGGCCATATAACAATCTTGGTAATGTTAAAAGAATTGAAATTATACAAAATTTGTTCTCTGACCCAAATAAAATCAAACTAGAAATCAAAACTAGAAAAATAACAGGAAATTCTCCAAATACTTAGAAACAGCAGACTTCTAAATAATTTATGGGTCAAAAAGAAAGTCTCAAAAAGATATTTATCAAACTGAATAAAAATGAAAATTCAATATACCAAACATTTATGTGACACAGCTAAACCAACAATGAGAAGGAAATTTGTAGCACTAAATACTTACATGAGAAAAGAGGAAATCTCAAATCAATAATTTTTACTCCTACTTAAGAGTCTAGAAAGAGAAGATCAAATATACTTATAGCAACCAGATAGAAGGAAATAATGAAAATAAGAGCAGAAATAAATGAAACAGAAATGAGTAAAACAATGAAGCAAAAACCTGCTTTTTTTTTTTTTTGCAAAGATCAATAAAATTTACCAACTGACAAAGAAAAAAGAGAGAAGGCAAAATTTACCAATAGCTTTAATAAATAGGCTATTTAACTATGGACCCTGCAGACATCAAAAGAAAAATAATAGAATGCTATGAACAAATCTTCTCAGATAAATTCGGCAACTTAGATGAAATGGACCAATTTCTTGAACAGCATAAACTACCACAAATTACCAAATATGAAATAGATAATTTGAGTAGTCCTGTAACTATTAAGCAAATTGAATTCATAATTTTAAAACCCATGAAAGAGAAATTGCCAGGCCCAAATCATTTCACTGGGGAATTCCACTGAATTTTAAAAAAGAAGTAACAGAAATTATACACAATCTCTTCCAGAAAAGAGAAGACGTGGAATATATGCTAATTCATTTTATTAAGCTGACATTACACTAATACCAAAACTAGATAAAGACAGTAAAGAAAAAGAAAACTATGGTCTGATATCCCTCATGAGTCAGACACGAAAATTTTTAACATAAGGTTAGCAAACAGAATTAGGCAGTATATAAAAATAATTATATGCCATGACTAAGTGGGGTTTATTACAGTGATGTAAGATTGCTTCAATATTAAAAAACTATTAATATAATCTATATTAACAGCCTAAAGTAGAAAAAGCATATGAACATATCAATTGATACAGAAAAAAGCATTTGACAAAATTCAATAGCCATTCATGACAAAAACTCTTAGAAAAATAGGAATAGAGGGAAATTTCTTCAATATGATAAAGAGCACCTATAAAAAACCTACAGCCAATACTTAATGATAAAGAATTAGACTGCTTTTCCCTTACAGTCAGGAGCAAGGCAAGCATATCTGCTTTCACTATTGTTATTCAACATA
This sequence comes from Grampus griseus, assembly GCF_964374135.1. Taxonomy (NCBI): domain Eukaryota; kingdom Metazoa; phylum Chordata; class Mammalia; order Artiodactyla; family Delphinidae; genus Grampus; species Grampus griseus. Next base: position 84,623,519 of record NC_139001.1, on the reverse strand, counting down.
GTGCTAAGTCCTAGCCAGTGCAATAAGGTTGGCAAAGGAAATAAATGCCATACAGGTTGGAAAGGAAGAAATAAAACTCTTCCTCTTTGCAGATGACATGATTGTCTACATAGAAAATTCCTAAGATTCTTCTTAAAAACTCATAGAAAATAAGTGAGTTCAGCAAGTCTGACGGATACAAGATAAATGTCCAAAAAGGAACTGTCTTTCTATGTGCTAACAATGAACATATTGGACACCAAAAGTAAAAACACGACACAACTGCTCAAAAAAAGAGAGAAATACTTAGGTGTGAACCTAAAACAACATGTACAGGACTATGTGCTGAAAAATACAACATGCTGCTGAAAGATACCAAAGATCTAAATAAATAGACAGATAAACTGTGCTCATGGATTGGAAGACTCAACATAATAAAGATTTCAATTGTGTTCAAATTGGTATATAGGTTTAATGCTATTGTTATTAAAATGCCAACAAAATTATTTTGTAGATATAGAGAAGATTATTGTGAAATTTATATGGAAAGGCAAAGGAACTAGAATAGTTAACACAATTTTTGTAAAAAGAGAATGAAAAGGGAGAAATCAGTCTACAGAATTTCAAAAATTATTATATAGCTAAAGCACTCAAGACTGTGGCATTGGTGAACATACATATAGGTCAATGGAATACAATAAAGAACCCAGAATTATATCCACATAAGTATGCTCAACTGAATTTTTAAAAGATGCAAAAACAATTTAATGGAGGAAGGATGGCCTTTTCAACAAAAGGTGCTGGAGCAATTGAATGACAATAGGCAAAAATATAACCTTGACCAAGACTTTATATCTAAAATAAAAATTATCTCAAAATGCATCATTGACTTAAATGTAAACATAAAATTATGAAACTTTTGGAAAAATTATAGAAGAAAATATTTGGGATCTAAAAGCATGATCCCTAGAAGGAAAACTGAATTAATTGTATTTCATCAAAATTAAAAACTTTTGTTCTGCCAAAGATGCTTTTAAGAGGATGAAAAAACAAACACGCCACAGACTTGGAGAAAGTATTTGCAAACCATATATCTTACCAAAGAATACTCTCTAGAACATGTAAAGAACTCTTAAAATTTAACAGTAAAAACCCAAGCAATCTAATTAGAAAATAGGCAAAAGACGTAATCAGACATTTCACTGACGAGGATATACACACGGCAAATAGGTTCATTCAGTAATGTTCAACATAATTAGTCATTAGGGAAATGCAAAATAAAAATACAAGATATCATCACATACCTACAGAATGACTGAAATTTAAAAACAGTGGTAAAACTAAATGCTCGTGAAGATGATGAAAAATTGGATTACTCATATGTTGCTGGTGGAAAAGTAAAATGGTTCAGCAACTCTATAAAAAGTTTTGCAATTTAAGGAAATTAAACATGGAAAAACCATACAACCCAGTAATTTCACTTCTGCGCATTTATCCCTGAGAAATAAAAACTCATGTTTAAAAAATTAAGACGAGATTGGTTCAAGATGGCGGAGTAGAAGGATGTGCTCTCAGTCCCTCTTGCAAGAACACTGGAATCACAGCTAACTGCTGAACGATCATCAACAGGAAGACACTGGAACTCACCAAAAAAAGATACCCCACATCCAAAGACAAAGGAGAAGCCACAATGAGACAGTAGGAGGGGAGCAATCACAACAAAATCAAATCCCACAACTGCTGGGTGGGTGACTCACAAACTGGAGAACACTTATACCACAGAAGTCCACCCACTGCAGTGAAGGTTCTGAGCCCCATGTCAGGCTTCCCAACCTGGGGGTCCAGCAACGGGAGGAGGAAATCCTAGAGAATCAGACATTGAAGGCTAGCGAGATTTGATTACAGCACTTTGACAGAATTGGGGGAAACAGAGGCTCCACTCTTGGAGGGCACACACAAAGTAGTGTGCACATCGGGACCCAGGGGAAGGAGCAGTGACCCCATAGGAGACAGAACCAGACCTACCTGCTAGTGTTGGAGGGTCTCCTGCAGAGGTAGGGAGTGGCTGTGTCTCACCATGAGGACAAGGACACTGGCAGCAGAAGTTCTGGGAAGTGATCCTGGACGTGAGCCCTCTCAGAGTCCACCATTAGCCCCACCAAAGAGGCTGGGTAGGCTCCAGTGTTGGGTTGCCTCAGGCCAAACAACCAACAGGGAGGGAACCCAGCGCCACTCCTCAGCAGACAAGCAGATTAGTTTTACTGAGCTCTGCCCACCAGAGCAACAGTCAGCTCTACCCACCACCAGTCCCTTCCATCAGGAAACTTGCACAAGCCTCTTAGATAGCCTCATCCACCAGAGGGCAGACAGCAGAAGGAAGAAGAACCAAAATCCTGCAGCCTGTGAAACAAAAGCCACATTCACAGAAAAACAGACAATATGAAAAGGCAGAGGGCTATGTGCCAGATGAAAGGACAAGAGAAAACCCCAGAAAAAACTAAATGAAGTGGAGATAGGCAACTTTCCAGAAAAGGAATTCAGAATAATGATAGTGAAGATGATCCAGGACTTTGGAAAAACAATGGAGGCAAAGATCAAGAAGATGCAAGAAATGTTTAGAAAAGACCTAGAAGAATTAAAGAACAAACAAACAGAGATGAACAATACAATAACGGAAATGAAAACTACATTAGAAGGAATCAATAGCAGAATAACTGAGGCAGATGAACTGATAAGTGATCTGGAAGACAGAATGGTGGAATGCACTGCTGCGGAACAGAAAAAAGAAGAAAGAATGAAAAGAAATGAAGACAGACTAAGAGACCTCTGGGACAACATTAAACACAACAATGTATGCATTATAGGGGTCCCAGAAGAAGAAGAGAGAAAGGACCCAAGAAAATATTTGAAGAGATTATAGTTGAAAACTTCCCTAACATGGGAAAGGAACTAGTCACCCAAGTCCAGAAAGTACAGTGAGCCCCATACAGGATAAACCCAAGGAGAAACACGCAGAGACACATAGTAATCAAATTGGCAAAAATTAAAGACAAAGAAAAATTATTGAACACAGCAAGGGAACAATGACAAATAACATACAAGGGCACTCCCATAAGGTTAACAGCTGATTTCTCAGCAGAAACTCTACAAGCCAGAAGGGAGTGGCATGATGTACTTAAAGTGATGAAAGGGAAGAACCTACAGCAAAGAATACTCTACTGGGCAAGGATCTCATTCAGATTCAATGGAGAAATCAAAAGCTTTACAGACAAGCAAAAGCTAAGAGAATTCAGCCCCACCAAACCAGCTCTACAACAAATGCTAAAGGAACTTCTCTAAGTGGGAAACATGAGAGAGGAAAAGGACCTACAAAAAACCCCCCAAACAATTAAGAAAATGGTAATAAGAACATACATATCGATAATTACCTTAAACATGAATGGATTAAACACTCCAACCAAAAGACACAGGCTGGCTAAATGGAAACAAAAACAAGACCCATATATATGTTGTCTACAAGAGACCCACTTCAGACCTAGGGACACATACAGACTGAAAGTGAGAAGATGGAAAAAGATATTCCATGCAAATGGAGATCAAAAGAAAGCTGGAGTAGCAATACCCATATCAGATAAAACTGACTTTAAAATAAAGAATGTTACAAGAGACAAGGAAGGACACTACATAATGATCAAGGGATCAATCCCAGAAGAAGATATAACAATTATAAATATATATAGACCCAACATAGGAGCACCTCAATACATAAGCCAACTGCTAACAACTATAAAAGAGGAAATAGACAGTAACACAATAATAGTGGGGGACTTTAACACCTCACTTTTAACATCTCAGAGAAGAAAAAGAAATAAAAGGAATACAAATTGGAAAACAAGAAGTAAAACTGTCACTGTTTGCAGATGACATGATACTATACATAGAGAATCCTAAAGATGGTACCAGAAAACTACTAGAGCTAATCAATGAATTTCGTACAGTTGCAGGATACAAAATTAATGCACAGAAATCTCTTGCATTCCTATACACTAATGGTGAAAAATATGAAAGAGAAATTAAGGAAACACTCCCATTTACCACTGCAAGAAAAAGAATAAAATACCTAGGAATAAACCTACCTAAGGAGACAAAAGACCTGTATGCAGAAAACTATAAGACACTGATGAAAGAAATTAAAGATGATACCAACAGATGGAGAGATATACCATGTTCTTGGATTGGAAGACTCAATATTGTGAAAATGACTATACTACCCAAGCAATCTACAGATTCAATGCAATCCCTATCAAATTATCAATGGCGTTTTTTACAGAACTAGAACAAAGAATCTTAAACTTTGTATGGAGACACAAAAGACCCTGAATAGCCATAGCAGTCTTGAGGGAAAAAAATGGAGCTGGAGGAATCAGGCTCCCAGACTTCAGACTATACAACAAAGATACAGTAATCAAGACAATATGGTACTGGCACAAAAACAGAAATATAGAACAATGGAACAGGATAGAAAACCCAGAGGTAAACCTACGTACCTATGGTCAACTAATCTATGACAAAGGATGCAAGGATATACAATGGAGGAAAGACAGTGTCTTCAATAAGTGGTGCTGGGAAAACTGGACAGCTACATGTAGAAGAATGAAATTGGAACACTCCCTAACACCATACACAAAAATAAACTCAAAATGGATTAGAGACCTAAACGTAAGGCCGGACACTCTAAAACCCTTAGAGGAAAACATAGGAAGCACACTCTTTGTCATATATCACAGCAGGATCTTTTTTGATCCACCTCCCAGAGTAATGGAAATAAAAACAAAAAAAACGAATGGGACCTAATGAAACTTAAAAGCTTTTGCACAGCAAAGGAAATCGTAAACAAGACGAAAAGCCAACCCTCAGAATGGGAGAAAATATTTGCAAATGAATCAATGGAAAAAGGATTAATCTCTAAAATATATAAACAGCTTATGCAGCTCAATATTAAAAACAGCTTATGCAGCTCAATATTAAAAAAACAAACAACCCAATCCAAAAATGGGCAGAAAACCTAAATAGACATTTCTCCAAAGAAGACATACAGATGGCCGGGAAGCACATGAACTGCTCAACATCACTAATTATTAGAGAAACGCAAATCAAAACTACTGTGAGGTATCACCTCACACCAGTTAGAATGGACATCATCAGAAAATCTAGAAACAACAAGTGCTGGAGAGGGTGTGGAGAAAAGGGAACCCTCTTGCACTGTTTGTGGGAATGTAAATTGATACAGCCACTATGGAGAACAGTATGGAGGTTCCTTAAAATACTAAAAATAGAATTACCATATGATCCAGCAATCCCAGTACTGAGCATATACCCAGAGAAAACCATAATTCAAAAAGACACATGCACCCCAATGTTCACGGCAGCACTGTTCACAATAGCCAGGTCATGGAAGCAACCTAAATGCCCATTGACAGACGAATGGATAAAGAAGTTGTGGTACATATATACAATGGAATGTTATTCAGCCATAAAAAGGAATGAAATTGGGTCCTTTGTAGAGACGTGGATGAATCTAGAAACTGTCATACAGAGTGAAGTAAGTCAGAAAGAGAAAAACAAATATCGTATGTTAACGCCTATATGTGGAACCTAGAAAAATGGTACAGATGAACTGGTTTGCAGGGCAGAAGTTGAGACACAGATGTAGAGAACAAACGTATGGACACCAAGGGAGTAAAGCGGCCGAGTGGGGGGTGGGCGTGGGGGGGTTGGGTGGTGGTGGTGTGATGAATTGGGAGATTGGGATTGACATATATACACTAATATGTGTAAAATGGATAACTAATAACCTGCTGTATAAAAAAATAAAATACAATTCAAAAATTAAAGAATTAATGCTACATAGGAAATTATTAGGTCAGCTAAAAAATTGGCATATGGTTGTTTGCTTGGATAAAAATATTGTATCAATATTAAATTTCCTGAAGTTGAAAACTCTACTGTGTAAGTGTAAGAAAATATTATTATTTAGAGGAAATGCTCACTGAAATATTTGGGGGTGAAGGGCTTTACACAAGTAACTTACTCTTGAATCGTTCAGAAAAATGTTATGTATATATATATAATTTGTGTGTGTATGTGTGAATACATGTCGATCTTGATGTATATGGAAGAGAAACAGCAAACAATAAAGCAAATAGAGTAAAATGCTAAAAAAAACCCGAAAAAACAAACCAAAAAAACCCATGTTTACACAGTAACTTCTATACAAATGTTCATAGCGTTGTTATTCATAATAACCAAATATTGGAAATATCCAGGATGTTCTTCAGTGGATGAATGGCTAAACAGTGTTAGGTGCATGGAATACTATTCAGAAATTATAAAAGGAATGAACTGTTGACACACAGAACAACTTGGGTAAATCTCCGGAGTATTACACAATGAAAAAAAAGCCAATCCCAAAAAGTTACATACTGAATGATTTCATTTACATAACCTTCTTGAAATGACAAAATTATACAAATAGGGTACAGATTAGTGGTTGCCACAGTTTAAGAGTGAGGGAGGGCATGAAGACTATAAAGAGAAATGTGAGTAATTTTAGCAGTGATAGAAATGTTCTGTATCTTGGCTGTATCGGTGTCAATATCTTGGTTGTGATATTGTACTATGGTTTTGCAAGATGATACCACCGGGGAAAACTGAGTAAAGGGAACATGAAATCTCTAAAAATTCATATTTAATACATCCCTTAATATTTGGAATTTGTTCTTATCACAGGTATATAACATAAAGAAAAATATGATTAAATATTTTCATTAAGCCCAACATGAATGCCCACCAGGTTCATTCCATTTTACGGCAGTATACGTTTCAAAGAAACAAAGAATTTTAGCATAAGAGGGAATGCCACAAGAAAAAAAAGAATTTTTTAAATCACTGTTTCCCAGCCTCCAATAAGTACAGTACATTATCCTGCTGTCTTGTCATATGAGACCAGAAAACTATATTCTTGTTCAAACCATGAAATTAGAAAAAAACATGCAAATTAAGTGTGAAACATAAATTATTCTGAAAACAAACAAGAAAAGCAACATTAAAAGAACAGGGTCATCAAGGGAAATTCAAATCCAGGACACAGCTGTATAAAACCTTAGAAAGTGAGGAGTGGCAACACTCATGTAAAGAGGGAAAGGATTATAGGAAAAGAGAATGCTTGATGAAAAAGAAATAGACTAAATCTATTTTTATTTAGAGGAGACCATTTCAAACTAGTTTAATTACTGTTTAAAAATATCTTTAAGGAGCAGCTTCCACTTACATTATAGATGACAAAATGAAATTTTGCTTCATTTTGTTGAGTGTCTTTATAGGATGTATAAAATGAATATGCTGTTACCTAATGTGGTCAAAGAAGGGATTACTCATTCATTCAGTCACCAGTTCAACAATGTTTTATTGTTTCCCTGCTATGTGATAGACATTAGTTCAAAATTAAGGAGGTATAGTCCTCAATTTTCGTGTACTTAAAATCCTGCCTGGGATACTGGTTATGAAATATAAACAATTATTACAGGGAAATGTATCAACACAGGTATTCCTAGAGCTCAAGCAGAGCACAAAGAGGCCCCTAGTCATACAAGGCACAAGGAGATTAAGTTTTGAAGGATATAAGAGTTATTCTAATGAACAAAAAAAGATGGTGATGGCTATGGTGGTGGTAGGTGGTGAGAGGTTACTGACATTCCAAGCAGAAGAACCCAAGAACCCATTCTGAGATATAGTGGTCTGCAAAAGCTTGAAGCATTCTAAAATTTAAATGACTTAGGTTGGTCCAGAGGGTATATTTTAGCTAGGGGTGAAAGGGACATGAAGCACAAAGGGTCTGTGTGATAAACTATATAAACTAAGGTTTATATTATAAAGCATGAGAATGAATTGAAGGATGTAGAATTGAGGGGACTGATATGATCTGTCACATGTTTCAGAAAGAAGTCTATTCAAGCTGAATGGTGGTGGGCTTTAGAGTACCCCAGAATTGGTAAGAAAAGCAGTGAAGATTCTATTTTAGTAATGTTCTCTTGTATCTAATATCTGCAGTTAATAAGAAGTTATCATTTATGAAATTGTGCCAGTCATTCTCATATCCATTTAGTGCCTTTATCCTGCTCTGCTCCATCAAAAAGTGGCTGATCTCTGCAAAGTACATTTCCCAGGCTCTTCTGTCCACTGAGCTTCTAGTAAACTTTGGCCAATTGGAGTTATTGGTGGGAGATTGGAGGATGAGAAGAAGAGAGAAGTCAGGGTATTTCTCCAAACATTTCATTGTACTATAGTTTAGGACCCAACGTACTTTTGTTGTTTTTAACAGGGCCCCAAGAATAGTTGAGCAGTGTGATAAGATACCTCCAAAAATAGCTATACATATGAGATAGAATTTGGTAAGTTTCAAAACAAAGGTACAAAGTATTCTTAGAGCTCAGGTAGGGAGTGAGAGCTATCAGCTGATCCCCCCCAAAAGATGGGTTTCATAGGCTGTTTTGTTTTAATTCACTCAAACCATAATTCAATCAATTCTGAGGGCTAGAGTTGAAAGCATCGCAAAGTTTTGTCTCCATTGCATCATTAACCTTCATAAGATTCCTAGTCTCCTGGTATTTCTCTCTGTATGTCTTCTCTGAGCCCTATTTCTATATTTCCAGTTTGGGCACATATCTGATAGAAAAGGTAGAGGCAGCCAGGGGACCTGGTATTTACCAGGGATACCAGAACTGATGATGTGGATTGGAAGCAGCATAAAAATTTTGGGATCAGAGCCTATTCACAAATTTCTGAATCCAGAGCAGAAAATACTGCTCTGGATATACATATACATATACAAACTGGAAAACACACAGATTTCCTATATGGATGTGGAAGAGGAAGGGCTTTTTGGAGGTGGAGGGTGGGGGTATAATAGCGAGAAATTCCTCCTTAAATTTTAATATGAAAAATATCGTCCATCTGTTGAGTATTGATTTTGGTTTTGGATTATGCTCACTTGTGTCAGAAAGATAAATCAGGTATAATAGAGGAAGAGGACCTGGAGACAGTACTTATTTCTGCTACGTGGACAAAGAGAAAATCAATGACAGTAACACCAGCAGTAGTGAAAAACCACCTATAACAACACAACTTCTCTTCCTTTTAGTATAGGGAGACTCATAGTGCATGGCACACTCAGTAAATATTAGTGCTCAATAAATTGGCTTAATGAATGAATGGCAAAATAAATGACAAAGTACATTCTTAAACAGCACTTGAATAAAGCATAATTTTTAAGACGAGAGGCTGGAAATAAAGCATTCTTTTAGTTATCTGTAAATCCAGGTGGTTTCCAACATGTACACTGAGACCAAAATTATTTATATTATTTTTAATAAATGAGTTTTTAATTCTTGGCTTGAAACAGGAGGTCAAATTTTATAGACACCTCAAAGATTTTCAAAAAAAATCTGTCCTCGAAATGCAGAGGACCTGAAGGTAAACCTCCTGCATGATGCAATCATATATTGACATCTTCATTCCCTTCCCAAAGTATGAAATTAAGCCTTCTTTTATTTTAATGATGAAAATACTGGATCTACAGTATGGAAGGGTAAACTTGAATTTTCTTAATAATAAAAAAATACAAAGTACCATTGGCAAAACTGCAATATCCTTCCAAAAAATGAAGCACAATAGACAGAATATTCCAATGGGCAGATGTTAACTTAAAGTGCACATTGTTTGGAAAAGGAGTTAATTAACAACTTATTAATTGGATAGAAAATCTGAAACTGTTGTACTTCTAGCAAATACATAATTTTCTGCAAGTATTATTAAAGCGTTTTTGTTGTACCTATTAAAGATTCTTGTCTCTAAGTTAATTTCATTATGCTAATAAGCTATCATCGTTACAGAACCTAAGCTTTGATCCATGTTAATTGTCGTGATCTTCAAAGACAAAGTCACCACTTACTTTAAATGAATTTTACATCTTTTTAAAGAATCACACGGAAATTAGGGGAAGTAATTAATTTTTTATTATGTGTCTCAATATTTTTAAGGGAGGAAGTCAATGGTATTGGCTAGAATTCATTTTAACATTTAACTGGGGAAAACAGCATGAGGCAAAAAAAACATTCAGATGCAAAAGATTAAAGAAAATTTGAAACTGGGACCTAATTTGTCTTGATAAACTTTGGTGTTTAATATGCTTCTTTTGTTCTCAGTGTGAAACTGCAGGGTTTTGATTTGTAAAAACTTTTTGAAGAATTAATTCTTTCTAGTTTTTATTCATTTTGTTGCCTTTCTTTTACAGTAAGACAAACAAGTTGACCTTCAAACCACGACACTTTTAAATATCTGTGAACTTACAAGGTTAAATCTATTAGTGATCTGATATTAGCTATTGTACACTAACAGAATATGTTCCTTCTGAAGCAGATTAGACCTAGCTGTTTTATATAATAACTAGTTATTTGAACCTTAAGGGGTATAAGGAATAATATTATTAAATTATTTGCATTTCTCTTTGTAAGAAGAAAAGGTCAAGTGTGGAAATATTAATGTCTTCATTTTAGAAAAGATTTTTTTGTATGAAGATAAAATACACTTTAAGAACATATCTGAAGTGGAAAATTACTGGTTTTGTCTTTGTTGTAACCAGAGTGATGTGCAAGTTAGAGACATTCTTTAAGTTCCTGTCACACTAGGTACAAAAAAAGGATCAAAAATCAGAAAAGGACCAAAAACCAGAAAGGTAAAGCATAATAGGATATATTTTTTCTTAAACATTCAGAGAGAAGAAATGAACTGCCAAAATTTAATTTTGTAACCATTTATACTATATCAAGTCACCTGACATTCTTTTTGGAAAGATATGGGGTATGAAAGATATATTATAAACATACATTTTAAAAAAACAGAATTCTCTAACTGATGTAAATAGGTACTTCACAGAAAATGGAAAAATATCAAATGAGTTTCTTAGAGAAAATCTAGTGGCTCTAATGTAATGGTTAGCAAAGAGAAACATCTCAATGCAGCAAACATGCTAATAATGAAATGCTACCTTGCTATGAAGGATTTCTGACACCCATTGGAGAAGTAATGAACTCATCATAATGATTTCTTGATATGTAAACCAGTAGTTCTTAATTCCTTCTGTGCAAGAAAACCACCTGGTGATGGCAAGAATGTGAATTCCAGCATGGTGCCCAAGGGTTTATGTTTTTAACAAGTATTGTTAGGTGATTCAAATGCATATGGTTCATGGACCACAAACCTTCAACACTGATAAGATTAATAAGAAACTCAGTTTTATCTGACTTTAAACTTTATCAGACTTTAAAATACATTTCAATTCATAAAATTCTTTACTAGCCAAGGTGCTACTAATCTATCTAGAAAATAGGCATGGAAGTATTAGTAACATTTTATGTGTTATATTAGAATGACAAAAAACAATAAAATAAATTATATTAATTAAGGTATGCAAAAATATACACCTCAAACTAGTATTGTCCTCTTTAAAACTGTGAATGTATATACCTTTTCTGGTACAATTGCCATTTTACACTGTTTGCATACTATAATAATGGCATTTGATGTTTGTAATATGGAGAAATTGGATTTTAATCTTTTATGTTCTAGCCCAGTGTATGATCCAATTTAAGTTTATTCATTTTATCTACTAAACATGGCTGTTTTTTAAAGATCATAACTATAGACACAGGTCAAGCGTTTTCTATCCCTGAGATTATTATAAAAACTGTGCCGAAGTTTCTGAAGTTATTTATATGAGTTTTTATGATACTTTAAGTTCTGTACTAATACATGAACATGTGTTCCATGTGCCTTCTTACCAGTTTTAATAGACAAAACCACACATTTGCATGTGTACAAAGGTATAATTTCTCCCAGACCTGCTGGGATGGTTCTACATTATATTTTAAGATTGAATTCTCATATAATTTAGGGTGAAAAGATTTACAAGAAAACTTATTTACACTTAAAAATATCTGACTCCTAAAACTCTACTAAACAACTCTATTATCCTTTAACATCTCCCTCAAACAGGTTAAATCACTCTTCAAATGCATTCTACAAATAATAATAATCAGTGTATGAAATCATTCTTACGTTAAAGATGTTGAATTTGTTATATGGAACGATTTGCAAAGGACAGAGTAGATGTGGCAAAGAACTCAAAGCCTATCCCTCGTAGGACTGTGTTAAGCTGGGGTCCAGGAGGGAAGAGGTCTAGGATTCATATCCAGTTCTATCAATTTCTTTGTTGATAGAGGGGCCTGATGAAGATGGAGGGAGAAGTAAAATTTTAGGAACTTTTTCCACCTTTGTGCCTGTAAGGAAAGAGTGTGGGGCACACTGCTTTTTTTTTTTTTTTTTTTGGACAGATCTTAGCATAGAAATACACAGCTTCACATAGGTCTCTCTCTCCCAACCAAAGCTACCTGGACACTAATCCAAGAAGTCACTGCTACATATGATGGTTAAGAGCAAAATGCACTTTGAACAGATGACAAATCAGAGAGAAATATATGAAGCATCAAACCCTCTGTGTATAGTTCTACTAAATCAAATATTTTAGATCAGGCTTCCATATGATAAAAATTATAAATAAATACTTTTAAGGTTAGGAGGTGAAAAGCTTAGGAAACTAGAACTGTTGAATAGTTTACTCAAAGATGGAATTTATTGCATAAAAACTTTGTTGTAAGATTTTTTTTAAATTGTCAGAACAGTGCTTCAATGGCTTCAAAGATATTTGTGATCAAAGGTGTAGCAAATTCTATGATTAAGGACCATAACCCAGACTTTGTCAAATGCTGTAAGCATTGAAGAGCAAACCTCTGAATAACATCTGATTTATTTCTAAATATCCCATGGCTTTCCATGCAAAGGAATATAATATTTGCTGAAGGAAAAAGTCATTTTCCCAGCTTTTGCTTGAAATAGGAGATCCTTAACTTTCGTTATTTATTGTACTTTATATCACAGCTTGCAAACTGGCACCAGCCATATTTGTTTGACTTACACAATACATAAAATATTTTAAGCTAGTTTCTAGCATTTAAAAGTTGTGTGATTGTGTACAATATCTGGATATCTAGCTTTAATTGAAAAAATTCACCATCTGAAAGTACTGAATATTTCCTTTTATATAGCAAAGATAGGAGGGAAACAAGTAGAGATTCAAGTGTCTCAAGATGTAAAGACACTTGAGTTTTCCAGAACTGATAAAAAACAGGCCTACTAGAAATAAATATTAATCTTGTATTCACTGTTGGGGAGTCCTCTAGGTGAAAATCACTGGGATACGTTAAAATTCAAAAAGTTACTAAGGGCAATATTGTAAGTAGTGAAAAGACAGTAGAAAAACAATAATAGAATGGACTATTAAGAGACACGGCCAGATAGGTTCATGTTCCAATTACCTGTTTTTTAGCACTTCAGAAAACCTTGGGTGAGTCTTTGAGTATTTGGCAGATCTTAGATTAAGGGAAATGAAATCTTAAATTTTGGTGCAAATAATCTGTTTCTGTATATAGTAGATAACATTCTAACCGAAAAATGTTAAAATGCCTCTGACTGAAGATTGTTGTAAGATGTTTGGGGTTAACTGTGTTAGATGCTTTCCTCTTCTAAAGACCTTTGCTTTTAACTAAATGCTTGCTTATCTTTCTAATTTAACATAGTCCCACATTATTCTTTGTAGTAATTTTGGGCTATCTGATAACATATAATGGAAAACATGTTTATGTCTTCCACCCGTTCTTGTTGCATATTTCAAATGCTTAGAACAACAATTTTCAGAAGCTTTCATTAAGGTTAATTTAAAAACTACATTAAATACAAACAGATTTTCTCACAAACAAAATGCAATGTGTACTTAACAGACTTCTGTATGTTATATTTGATAAACTACCTCATATAAATGCAAATTTTGACTTTCTGCCAGAACCAGGTGGTATGGAAAATATTTCTATTAAACAAATAATGCTGGAAGAGAAAACTTCAAGCACTGGTATGTTGCATAGGAATAGAGGATGTTTTCATTCAGGTTTGATGTATATTTTCAGATTGACCTTTTTGTATACAAAATGAAAGAAATATACTGAAGAGTAATATGTGGTGAGCGGTTGTATTTGGTGTGAAAGAAGAGTCAGGAAAATATACTTGGGGAGGAATTTTACATATTCAGAGAAATAGGCTAAAATATTTTCTTCTGTTTTTCATGGTTATTTGCTAGCATCATCTCATCCCCTCTGGTAGTTATTGGAATAGCTTTCATCTCAGTCACTAAGTGAGATTGAACAAGGAGAGCTAAATAAAGCAGGATGAGCCCAAACATTGCCTCACATGGAAAAGCTTTTTCTGAACTCTCAGCTAGACAAAATATAATCAGCACACGAAAAAAAAAAAGAGAGAAGACCTCCCCTAAACCGATAACCCTAGTCTCACTATGAGAAAAATATTAGAAAAAAAGCACAATTAAGAGACTTCTTATGAATTATCTGATTGGTACTCCTCAATATTTGTCAAGGTCATCAAAAAACAAGGAAAGTTTGTTATATTCACAGGCCAAAGGAGACTATAAAGCTATGAGGACTGTATGTAATGTAGTATTTTCCATGGGATCTCAAAACAGAAGAATGACATAGAAAAACTAGTAAAATTCAAATAAAGTGTGGATTTTAGTTAACAGTAATGTACCAATGTTGACTCATTAATTCTGATGAATGTACCATAGTAATGTAAGATATTAACAATAGGAGAAACTGGGTGTGAGGTACCTGGGAGTTCTCTGCACAGTCTTTGCAACTTTTCTGTAAATCTAAAATTATCCCCTCCAAAATTTTTTTATATTAAAAAGACAAATAGAAGATAAATGAAGGAAATGGTATGTGGCCTGATGGTCCATGTTGATCCTTATGGGATGCTTCTTGTCCACTCTTGACTGGGTAAGCCCTTAGAATTGCTATATGAGATAGTGATGAACATACACAAACTATATACACTTTCTTGCTTAGTTACACACACAGTGTCCACCAGGAGGTTATGTGTGTCATCTTAGAGAAAGTTGTTGCCTACCTGAAGTGCAATGGGAAAATCCATGTCCTTGATCCCACTGGTACTGGATTGTCCATGATCTTGACCCCACTGGTACTGGGTTCCAAACATTAGGCCTAACAAACTTGCTCCTCACTATGGTCATGGGTTGTATTTGTGAATTGTTAGTATAAAATTGATCTGAAAACCCTAGAGAAATGTTTGATTCAGGACAAAGTAGTAATATTTAAGAATGTTGCAAATGATGTAAACACTGTATTGATAATATGCAAAATTGGAAACAACACAGTGACACTTTGGGGTTCTCTATAATAGGTTAAGTATCTAAAAGCAAAACACACACACACACACACACACACACACACACACACACACACATATGTATATACACAAAATGATGAAGAAGGAAGAGGAGGAGGAGAGGAAGAAGAAAGCTTCTTTATTGGGAGCTCTGTTTAAGCACTGAGCTTAGAACATTATGTACTCTGTGAGTTTGGTATTACTGTTATTTCATAGATAGGCAATAAGATTCAAAGAGAATAAGTAACTTGTACTTACACTTTGTAGATAATACGGTAACTTTCCTCTCATCAATTACTCCTAGCAACACCTGTCACTATCCTTGTCAGACTTTCTCACCTATTAAATCCCCAGGTCTTTATCTTCTTGGCATTTGTTCCTGACCCTCCCTTTAAATTGAGGACTCAGTGTCATGGTCTCAGAGATCTTATGTGATAAACCTGGGATTCGAACCCAAGTCCAGATAACTCCAAAGTCTAAACCAGTTAAACCAGTGAATTAACATGCCTGTGGTAGAGTGTATTTAACATTTAACTCCTGGAATTGTTAAAGGACTTCCTAACTAAAATATTCGTTGCCAAAATGGTTTTTTAAAAAAGAATATAGAATCGAATTTTCTCATTGGTGAAATATCTATTAACTTCAAAATGCATACATTGCTGTATATATTAACTTCATAATGTAAAATTTTGTAGGAATTATAAAAGTGAATAGAGGACAGAGGAGAAAAAGTGAAGATGACACACTGATACACTTTGAAAGATCTTAATGAAAAGTTACCAGAGAGGGAACAGCAGATCTTGTTGATGTTGTTATTCTTGTTTGTTTGTTTAACGTAAAACCTTAGGTTTTCATCCCTCTGAAAATAGTTAATGCTTTCATACAAGAAATGTGTTCCTCCTGCTAGAGAGGATAGACTAGGCCAGTTGAAACTCTGAAGATCTCATTAGACCTCTAGTCTAATGTGTTATTTCTGTGAAGCTGAGATTAACACTACTGACTCATAAAAGAACTTCATATTTGCTTCTAATGACAACATCTGACTAAGCGTACAAATCATAAGGGACCACCGGTTTGTATAAAATAATTCTCATTAATATCATATTTAAATTTATTTTATTTTAAAATAAAAATGGAGCCAAGGTTTTTAGAGTACATGAACTTTCAAAAAGAGATCGTTTTGTCTCCCATTGAAATGGGAACAGTTCTAAGAAATCCTTGTCTTCAGAGAGCTAATAAGTTAGGCATACATATAGATAATCAGCACAACCATTATTCTATTCCAAGAGGAAGTTAAATTTCAAAATTAGAGGCATTTTTATTAATTCTTCATATTAAATATTGTTCTGAATCCTTGAGAGAACTCAAAAGTCAGAAAAGGGTTAGATTATGTAACGCATGGATTTAGTGGTGGCTTAATAAGATCATGTGTACTCTAGCATGTTTAATGTGAGGAAGCCTAACAAATGGCATCGATTTTATAACAAAATCAATATTTGCCTTGCTAAGTTGGGTAAATTCGTTTCTCTAAATTTTATTTAATATCAAAAGAACGAAATTCAAAGAATATGCAAACCAAGAGACTTCCAAAATTGAATATGAAGTGAAACATTATCAAAAACTGTATTAAGCTGGTCCAGATTAGTTATTATTTAAAGCAGATAGTCATATTCAGCTTTTAAAAGGTAAAGTTCTCATATATTTTAATGTGAGTGACTTCAAATTTAATTCTATTATTATTTCTTTATATTTTTCCAGGGAAAATTTCAGATTTTGAGCCAAGTATGGAATTATATGGTTGGAGGTTACATAACGCAGACCTACAGAGTGTTTCATATTATGTCTACGAGACAGAGCATTAGATTTCACAGAGAAAGTCATAGAGATGCCACATTGTTGAAATTTCTGATCTGGTTGCAATGCTTAGGTTTGAATGAAAAACCCAAGGGCCAAATTCACAGAACAATTACATTTGCTTTTTGCATGCTTGATGCCCCCAAAACACTAGAACGTGCACTTTTAAACAGGCAAAATAAATTCTCTCTTTCTTCCTTACTAAACTTTAAACTTACAAATGTTTCTTAGCTAACTTTAAGTACCCTCCTTAGGGTATCTGCCAGCCTGAAAAAAACTGTAGGGCAGCCAAGAAAGGTGTTCCCTGATCAGCCATCCTGTTCATCTGTCTGCTCATCTCCTGTTCAATCCAAAAGCCAGGCACATAAAGAATCCTACCGGGGCATCTATAAAATATGTAACATCACTTTAAAAAGTAGTGTATGTCATTACTGTTTAACACATTATATTTATTTCCAAAAGAGGATTCAATAATATTACCAACCAGACCCAATTTCTCTTTACTATTAAATATCAAATTGTATCCATTTAAAGCTTACGTCTAACCATCATTGTCAGGAAGTATATATGCATATATTATATACAATATTATACATATTAAATAGATATCCAAATTCCTTCATATTCTAGAGTTTTCCTTGACATTATACTTTTTTTAATGTCATAAATCTATTCATAATTCATAATACAAGTTATTAATTAGCAATAAGAAAAACACATAGCTTTTCTTGCAGTGACCTAGAGGGGAGGGATAGGGAGGATGAGAAGGAGGCTTAAGAGGGAGGAGATATGGGGACATGTGTATGCATATGGCTGAGTCACTTTGTTGTGCAACAGACACTAATATAGTATTGTGAAGCAATTATACTCCAACAAAGATCTATTAAAAAAATAAATAAATGGAAAATACATTTAGAATTAATACAAAGATGGCATTTGTCTGTGTAGATGGACACTCTTAAAGTCTCTCTTTCTGATTCTTCCAAAAGCTACTCATACCTTCTAGGTACTACAGTCATTTTTCTCTCATCAGTTGCTTTTGACAACACCTATTACCATCCTTGTCAATCTTTCTCTCCTATCAATTCTCCCTAGTCTTCATCCTCTTCCATTGTTTCCTGGCTCTCCTTTTAGACTGGGTTCTCATCTTCATAGTCTCATATTCAGTTTTTTAGTTGTATATGTCCTAAGAGGATTTTTTAGACTGTATCTAGTGCTGCACTACACTTTTGCCTGGATAAAGGATGCTTCCATCATTGAAATACCTGTGAATCAAGGATGACCCGTAAGCATACCAATGGTGAAATTACCAAAACCTAAGGTGACCACGCATCCAGGCTTACTGAGGCAATTCTGTTTATGCTTGTTGTCCCCAGGTAATTACTACCAGCATCCACCTGTATTCTTAAAAGTCCCTATTTGACCACCATGTCAATAGCCAATTTGTTAAGATAAGTTGAATGGGAATAAACTCCTGAGTCTTGAGGGACAGACTTTTAGGCAGAAACACTTTTTAAATTATGTGCAATGAATGTCCCTGTACTCCTAATATGAATAAATGCATAAAACCCAAGCTGTAGTGTAAAGGGTCTTCAATTCCAATTCCAGAACAAGACCTTAGAGAAGGCAAATATACAGAAAATTTTTAGTCTAAAAGCTTTACTGACCATGTGCTAGTAATTAGCATTTATAAGTTTAAATGTGCCAAGTTGGTCTCAGTAACAAGATTGTGAAAAACAGCTAATGATAAAAACACCTAACTTATATTTATAATGATAGTATTATTCTGAGATGCTTCCAATAGCAGCCTGGATTGGAAAAAGAAAATATCACATATTAAGGGACAGTGATGTGTCAGGCAGAAGATAGGCATTATAATTATGCAAGAAGACTGTAAATACAGATATGTTAACATGGTGATCAGAGGGCCTCATGGAAAATCATGGTAATGAGAAGATAATCTCTTGAGATAAATGAACAGTTAGGGGAGAAGAGAAATAAGACAGGTACTGATAGGGTGCAATGTTTTCCATTTCTGCACGTACAGTGGAGAAGCTCAGCAATGCCTGGGTGATTGCTACTGTGGAAAACTCATATCGTCTTTGCAGGTGGGAAGGGAAATGGCTACAGTCAGGGATTGGCACTGGCAGAGAAGACAGACAACTATCTCAGACACATGTGAGACAGAATTTCTGACCAATCCTAAGTAGTGACATGTACTGGTAAATGTGAAGGCTGAATGCCGCCATAAGTGTATGGTAGCTTAGCACATGCACAGTTGAGAACAGACTGGAAGAGGCTGGGGATGACAGAGGTTTTGCATACTGAGGACACCCAGAAATGCCTGGGGTAAAAGAACAGTGTATTTCTTTAATGCTAATGTGCATTTTCTATGTTATGTTTTTTCTCTGTAATCTTTATGACAAAAGTTATTGTCTTACAGGGAAAGAAAATGAGAAAAATGTTATTCAGAAGTGTCCCATAAAACTTGTTACTTGAGGTAGTTCATGAACAGTTGTATGGATGTAAAAATGAATGTACTTCATGAATGATATTTATCCTCAAAACAATTTCCAACGTAGATATTATACCCACATGACAGATGAGGAGACTGAGTATAGGCAGACTGAACAATTTATCCAGGGTTAAACAGACACTTAATTACAGAGCTGCTCTAACTCCAGATAATTTATTTTTAAGTATATTATTAAGACTGTAGAGCAGTGCTTTTTGATTAAATGCTTGCATCTGTCGCCTGGTTTTTTATTTTTGTGTTTTTGGTTTTGTTTTTAATGAATACTATGAAGTAGGTGGTCTGGGGTGGACCTGAGATATAATGATGACAACTCTGTGGGTCCCCACACCACACTTTGAGTAGCAAGGGTGAAGTGTAGTGGATAAGACACAGAGTGACTTTATTGTGAGGCTTTCAGGATTACTGATGTACCTTTTGTTACAAGTTATTTGCAGACTTGTTTGCAGCAATTTCTTTTGAGTTTCATTGCCTATTATTTAAAGAACTCTAAACTACTGTGTATGAAATTGATTCCCATCACGATTTGTATTTTCCAATCAAGTGTAATATTTTGTTAGAATGAATAATTGCAGATGCGACCCTTTGTGAGTTAATGATATATTTTCAGAATTAAACAGTATCATAATGCAAGGTTGATGTAAGGTAATATTTCTCCTTAGTCCATAGTTTGTTTCCACAGTTACTATCAAATCACCCACTAACAGTATTTTCATTGCTCTAAGGTAGCACTCAAAAATATCTCCAGCCTGTTGATTTAAGTTTTAGTGGAACTGTTTCACATTTCTTATAAAGCAAATTTAAAAATTCAAAATAAATAACTACAAAGCAATAAAACAAAAGCAAACACGCCCAAATTAAAGTTCTATAATTCAACCAGCTATCACCAGTATAGTTTTAGTTAGACTTGTCATGATATAGATACTGAATATTGAAAGAATTTCCTCCATGTATTTCACAGTTTTTGGGGTTTATTTTTTAAATTTATTTATTTTTATTTTTGGCTGTGTTGGGTCTTTGTTTCTGTGCGAGGGCTTTCTCTAGTTGCGGCAAGCGGGGGCCACTCTTCATCGCGGTGCGTGGGCCTCTCACTATCGCGGGCTCTCTTGTTGCAGAGCACAGGCTCCAGACGCGCAGGCTCAGTAGTTGTGGCTCACGGGCCTAGTTGCTCCACGGCATGTGGGATCTTCCCAGACCAGGGCTCGAACCCGTGTCCCCTGCATTGACAGGCAGATTCTCAACCACTGCACCACCAGGGAAGCCCCTCACAGCTTTTAATGTAATTTCAGTTATGTTATTTTTTCTCATTTGAGACCCTCAAAACACCTTTGTTCAGAAGGCAGGGCAGATCTTAACCATTAAATATTCACCTGGAGAACAAAATTAACTCAAAATTGTTCACGCGCCTAAATGTAAAATGCAAAACTGTGAAACTCCTAGAAGATAACACAGGAGAAAGTCTAGAATAAAATCTTGTTTTTGATATGCACATTTTAGATTAAGTATCAAAGGCACAATCAGTGAAAGAAAGGATTGACAAACTGGACTTCATTAAAATTTAAAACTTCTTTTCTCTTCTGTGAAATACACTATCAAGTGAACAAGAAGACAAACCACAGACTGGAAGAAAATATTTACAAAACACATATCTGATGAAGTCCTGTTACTCAAAACACACCAAAATCTCTTAAATCTCAGTAAAACAGAAATAAAAATCTCAAAAAATGAACAAAAGATCTGAACAGATACTTCACCAATGATGATATACAGATGGCAAATAAGTGTGTAAAAAGATGCTCAAAATCATCCACATTTAGGGAATTGCATATAAAAATAACAATGAGATACTACTACCCACTATTTAGCCACTATTAAAATGGCTAAAATCTAATCTGCTGATAACACAGAATGCTGGGAATGATGTGAAGCAACAGGAACTCTCATTTATTTTTGGTGGGAATGCAAAATGGTACAACCACTTTGAAAGACAGTTTGGCAGTTTCTTAAAAAGCTAAACATGCTCCTTCCATGTGATCCATCAATTACACTCTTTAGTATTTATCCAAATAAATTGAACAGTTTTTTTTCTCCCCTTAACTGAAAGAAGTTTTAATTCATTAATTTTCATCCATATTTTACATGCCTAAAATTATAATATATGAAAAAATTTCAGCAGTTATTTTAATAGTGTTTTTTGTCTCATAAGCTACTATAAAAATTTATTGATATAGTCGAATTCAGCCAAGTTTTTTTCCCCTGCCCACCCCAGCCCCCCCAGGTTTTGTAATATGCAAGTTCATAACCACAAGTTCATGTCCACACAAAAACCTGCACATGGATTTTTTTATAGCAGCTTTATTCATAATTGCCAAAATTTAGAAGTAACCAAGAAGTCCTTCAGTACGTGTATGGATAAACTGTGGTACATCCAGACAGTGAAAGATTATTTGATGCTAAAAAGAAATGAACTGTCAAACTATGAAAAGAGATGGAGGAATCTTAAATGAATATTGCTCAGTGAGAGAAGCCAGTCTGCAAATGTTACACACTGTATGATTCGAATTATATGACATATAAATTTTGCCTAAAAAAGGCAAAACTATGGACACAGTAGAAAAGATCAGTGGTTGTCAGGGATTTAAGGTGAGCGGAGTATGAATAGTTGAAGCACAGAGAATTTTTAGGGCAGGATAACTATTCTGTATATACTACAATGGTGGATACATGCCCGTATATGTTTGTTATCCATAGAATGTATAACACAAATAATAAACCCTAATGTAAACTATGGACATTGGTTGATTATGACATGTCAGTATTGGTTCATCAGTTGTAACAAAGTACCACATTGATTATGGATGTTTATGATGGGGGTGTTTGTGTATGTAGGAATTCTTTGAACTTTCCATTAAATTTTGCTGTGATCCTAAAACTGCTCTAAAAATTTAAACCTATTAATTTAAAAAACAAAACAAGACTAATTTGATTAATTTAACTTCACATTATACATTCAGTCAAGGAATGTATAATATTCTCGTTTGTGTTTCGTTTTATTTTTCTTATACAGGTGAGTTCTTCTAAGCCTTATCCCCAAAATGTGCGCACACACACACACACACACACACACACAAGCACAATTTTCCTATGCATGTTTAGAGCTTATCTCACACAAAGACTATTTTTCATTACCTGGGAGAAAATATATTAAGGAAAATGTCTTATAATGAATTATTATAAATTTCAGGTCTAAGGCATTGAACTTCTTTGCCTCAGGCTGGTGGTGTGATGATGTAAAGTAGAATTGGTCTATCTAAATGACTGAATCTATCAAGGGCTCAAACATATTTAAGATTTCATCATAGATTCTTAATCTAAAAGGGTTTTAGTAGTAAAATTTCATATCTAAATCTGAAAAACTAAACTGATATGACAATTGCTCAAGATCAAATAATAAGCACAGGTATCGATAATCATTGGCAAAAGATTTTCTAACTCAAATAAGGTGATGAATGGTATGGTGGAGGATGCACCTTGGTCTATTGGCATTCAAATGAGGGACACTTGAGAGGACATGGATGAATTCCTGGTCACCAAAGTTTCAGATTTCTTTTAGTGGTTCATTAATAAATGAAAGTATTATAATTTTAATATACAGAAATAGAAACCTGCAGTGATGTGTATGTTTTAGCTGTTTACAAAGAAAACGTAGCAGCATTGATTTTATTTCTTATATTATTTTCTCCAACTTTAAAATCAGACTTTTGAGATGGATCATAGATGTAAGAGTTCAAGCATATGAAAAAAAATACAGAAATATATGCAGTATGTAAGGAATCGTCTCTGGTGCTTTGCACTTTAACCAATTCATTCACCATTTAAAAACAATTAAAAAATTCATTAAGCTGGATTCTGCCCTTGGATACACACAACAAAACCCCCATTGAAGTCAATGGAAATTGTGCATGCATATCCAGGGGCAGAATTTGGCCCGCTGTGCTTAATTCACTCTGATCATTCCTATTAATTCAATATTAATATTTCCGTTCATTTATTCAATTAGTCCTGTGGTATTCAAAATTCATTGTATGTAATACATTGTGATCAGTCAATCATTGCATTTCCAGTCCACTCTAACAATCAATATTTGAAGTTAGTCAAGGCAAAATGCACTTAAAAACCAAACAGAAATAGAAATAGAAGTCCCTCTGCAGAGATATCTCCTACTTTGTTTCTTGGGCCTGACCTCTCCCTGGGGATTTAGTCAGTGTGAGAGACATTAGCAAATTGTGGGGCAGAGTTGGCCCTTAGATCAAATGCTGCTTTGTGGGGTAGCCAAGTAGGGCTATCTAATAACAGCCAGATGTGAAAGACTAAGCTCATGAAATACCCACCACTTAATTAGGTCACACAATACCATTTGGCTCCCAATCAAATTTGGGTTATCTCTGTTCTGAGCAGAGGGATCTCTTCTGTCTTCAAGGAACATAGATCAAAATGAACACAGTATGTTAACATCGTAGTATAAACATTACATGCATGAATAAGTGGGACTAAACTCAAGAAGTATAATGATGCCTATGTTCCAAATGTATCTAAGTGTAATTTCCTTAGGCAGGCGAACTTAAACTTCTTGCATAATTTTATATGCTTTATAGGTATCCACAATATGCGAGATTATCAGCAAATCTGTAGAAGGGAAGTGTATGGAAATTGACAATTCATATTTAAATATTCATTAAACATTCTAAAAAGAATTACGTTCACCATTTTTGTTTTGTAACGGATTTATTGAGGTATAATTGACAATAAAATAAACTACATATGTAAAATGTACAATTTGATAGGTTTTGACAAATGTATACACCTGTGAAACCATCATTACAATTAAGATGCTAAACATGTTTATCACCCCCAAAAGGTTCCTCATGTCTCTAAACAACTCCCACATCACTGTCCAGGCAAGCACTGAAGGGTTCTCTGTTATTAGAAATTAGTTTATATTTTCTAGAGCTTTAAATAATCAAAAAGTAAATATTCTTTTGTCTGGCTTTTGCCATTCAGCAGAAATATATTGGGATCCAACCATGTTATTGTTTCTATCAGTAAGTAATTTCTCTTTATCTCGGAATAGTAGTCTACTCTATGGATATAATTTGTTTACACGGTACTCTGTCGGTAGGCATTCAGAGTGTTTCCATTTGGGGGCTTTTATAAGTAAAGTTCCTATGAACATTTGTGTACCAATCTTTATGTGGACATCTTTCCCCCACCCTGAGAAAATAAGTAGGAGTAGAATGGCTAGATAATGTGGTATATGTATGTTTAACTTCTTAAGAAACTGCTACACTGCTTTCCAAAGTGATGTGCCATTTTACATTCCTTCTAGTAGTGTATCAGTGTTCCACTTCCTCTAAATCCTTAGCAGTATTTGGTATAGTCAGTCTTTTTAATTTTTAGCCATTCTCATAAGTGTGCAGTACAATCTATTCATTTATTTTGCATTTTTTTAATGACTATGTCAAGCATCTTTTCATGTGCATATTTGCCATCTGTTTATCTTCTCTGGTAAAGTGTTCAAATCTTTTGCCCATTTTTAGATGGGTTGTCTGTTTTCTTATTGGTGATTTGAAAGAGTTATTTACATATTATAAATAAAGGCCCTGACTATGTACTAAGATGGCGGAGTAGAAGGACATCCTCTCCCTCTTATGAGAACACCAGAATCACAACTAGATGCTGGACAATCATCGACAGGAAGACACTGGAACTCACCAAAACAGATACCCCACATTGAAAGACAAAGGATAAGCCACAATGAGACGGTAGGAGGGTTGGAATCACAATAAAATCAAATCCCACAACTGCTGGGTTGGTGACTCACAACTTCACCACAGAAGTCCACCCACTGCAGTGAAGGTTCTGAGCCCCACGTCAGGCTTCCCAACCTGAGAATCCGGCAATGGGAGGAGGAATTCCTAAAGAATCAGACTTTGAAGGCTAGTGGGATTTGATTGCAGGACTTTGACAGGACTGGGGGAAACAGAGACTCCACTCTTGGAGGGCACACACAAAGTAGTGTGCACATCAGGACCCAGGGGAAGGAGAAGTGACCCCCGGGGAGACTGAACCAGACCTACCTGCTAGTGTTGGAGGGTCTCCTGCAGAAGCAGGGGTGGCTATGTCTCACCGTGGGGACAAGGACACTGGCAGCAGAAGTTCTGGGAAGTACTCCTTGGCATGAGCCCTCCCAGAGTCTGCCATTAGTTCCAGCAAAGAACCCAGGTAGGCTCCAGTGTTGGGTTGCCTCAGGCCAAACAACCAAAAGGGAGGGAACCCAGCCCCACCCATCAGCAGCCAAGTGGATTAAAGTTTTACTGAGCTCTGCCCACCAGAGAAACAGTCAGCTCTACCCACCACCAGTTCCTCCCATCAGGAAACTTGCACATGCCTCTTACATAGCCTCATCCACCAGAGGGCAGGCAGCAGAAGTAAGAAGAACTACAATCCTGCAGCCTGTGGAACAAAAATCACATTCATAGAAAGACAAGATGAAAAGGCAGAGGGATATATAACAGATGAAGGAACAGGATAAAACCCCAGAAAAACAACTAAATGAAGTGGAGATAGGCAACCTTCCAGAAAAAGAATTCAGAATAATGATAGTGAAGATGATCCAGGACCTTGAAAAAAGAATGGAGACAAAGATTGAGAAGATGCAAGAAATGTTTAACAAAGACCTAGAAGAATGAAAGAATAAACAGAGATGAACAATAAAATAATTGAAATGAAAACTACATTAGAAGGAATCAGTAACAGAATAACTGAGACAGAAGAATGGATAAGTGACCTGGAAGACAGAATGGTGGAATTCACTGCTGCAGAACAGAATAAAGGAAAAAGAATGAAAAGAAATGAAGACAGCATAAGAGACCTCTGCAACAACATTAAACACAACAACATTCACATTATAGGGGTCCCAGAAGGATAAGAGAGAGAGAGAAAGGACCAGAGAAAATATTTGAAGAGATTATAGTCAAAAACTTCCCTAACATGGGAAAGGAAATAGCCACTCAAGTCCAGGAGGTGCAGAGATTCCCATACAGGATAAACCCAAGGAGAAACATGCCAAGACACATAGAAATCAAATTGGCAAAAATTAAAGACACAGAAAAAGTATTGAAAGCAGCAAGGGAAAAATGACAACATACAAGAGAACTCCCATAAGGATAACAGCTGATTTCTCAGCAGAAACTCTACAAGCCAGAAGGGAGTGGCATGATATACTTAAAGTGATGAAAGGGACGAACCTATAACCAAGATTACTGTACCTGGCAAGGATCTCATTCAGATTCAATGGAGAAATCAAAAGCTTTACAGACAAGCAAAAGCTAAGAAAATTCAGCACCACCAAACCAGCTAGACAACTAATGCTAAAGGAACTTCTCTAAGTGGGAAACACAAGAGAAGAAAAGAACCTATGAAAACAAACCCAAAACAATTAAGAAAATGGTAATAGGAACATACATATTGATAATTACCTTAAACGTGAATGGATTAAATGCTCCAACCAAAAGACACAGGCTGGCTGAATGGATACAAAAACAAGACCCATATATATGCTGTCCACAAGAGAACCACTTCAGACCGAGGGAAGATTGGAAGTGAGGGGATGGAAAAAGATATTCCATGCAAATGGAAATCAAAAGAAAGCTGGAGTAGCCATACTCATATCAGATAAAATAGACTTTAAAATAAAGAATGTTACAAGAGACAAGGAAGGACACTACGTAATGATCAACAAATCAATCCAAGAAGACATAACAATTATAAATATATATGCACCCAATATAGGAGCACCTCAATACATAAAGCAACTGCTAACAGCTATAAAAGAGGAAATAGACAGTAACACAATAATAGGGACTTTAACACCTCACTTACACCAGTGGACAGATCATCTAAAGTGAAAATAAATAGGAAACAGAAGCTTTAAATGACACAATAGACCAGATAGATTTAATTGATATTTATAGGACATTCCATCCAAAAAAAAGCAGATTACACTTTCTTCTCAAGTGTGCACGGAACATTCTCCAGGATGGATCAAATCTTGGGCCACAAATTAAGCCTTGGTAAATTTAAGAAAATTGAAATCGTATCAAGCATCTTTTCTGACCACAACACTATGAGATTAGAAATGAATTACAGGGAAAAAATGTAAAACACACAAATACATGGAGGCTAAACAATACATTACTAAATAACCAAGAGATCACTTAATAAATCAAAGAGGAATTCAAAAAATACCGACAGACAAATGACAATGAAAACACGATGATCCAAAACCTATGGGATGCAGCAAAAGCAGTTCTAAGAGGGAAGCTTATAGCTATACAGGCCTACCTCAAGAAAAAGAAAAGTCTCAAACAATCTAACCTTACACCTAAAGGAACTAGAGAAAGAAGAACAAACAAAACCCAAAGGTAGCAGAAGGAAAGAAATCATAAAGATCAGAGCAGAAATAAATGAAATAGAAACAAAGAAAACAATAGCAAAGATCAATAAACAAAAATCTGATTCTTTGAGAAGAAAAACAAAATTGATAAACCATTAGGCAGACTCATCAGGAAAAAGGGAGAGGACTCAAATCAATAAAATTAGAAATGAAAAAGGAGAAGTTACAACAGACACCACAGAAATACAAAGCATCCCAAGAGACTACTACAAGCAACACCATGCCAATAAAATGGACAACCTGGAAGAAATGGACAAATTCTCAGAAAGGTATAACCTTCCAAGACTGAACCAGTAAGAAATAGAAAATATGAGCAGACCAATCACAAGTAATGAAATTGAAACTGTGATTAAAAATCTTCCAACAAACAAAAGTCCACGACCAGATGGCTTCACAGGTGAATTCTATCAAACCTTTAGAGAGGAGCTAACATCCATTCTTCTCAAACTCTTCCAAAATATTGTGGAGGAAGGAACACTCCCAAACTCATTCTAAGAGGCCACCATCACCCTGATACCAAAACCAAAGATACTACAAAAAAAGAAAATTACAGACCAATATCACTGATGAATATAGATGGAAAAACCCTCAACAAAATACTAGCAAACAGAATCCAACAACACATTAAGAGGATCATACCCCCTGATCAAGTGGGATTTATCCCAGGGATGCAAGGATTCTTCAATATATGCAAATCAATCAATGTGATACACCATATTAACAAATTGATGGATAAAAACCATATGATCCTCTCAATAGATGCAGAAAAAGCTTTTGACCAAATTCAACACCGATTTATGATAAAAACTCTCCAGAAAGTGGGCATAGAGGGAACCTACCTCAACATAGTAAAGGCCATATACGACAAACCCACAGCCAACATCATTCTCAATGGTGAAAAACTGAAAGCATTTCCTCTAAGATCAGGAAGAAGACAAGGATATCCACTCTCACCACTGTTATTCAACACACTTTTGGAAGTCCTAGCCACGGCAATCAGAGAAGAAAAAGAAATAAAAGGAATACAAATTGGAAAACAAGAAGTAAAGCTGTCACTGTTTGCAGATGACATGATACTATACATAGCGAATCCTAAAGATACCACCAGAAAACTACTAGAGCTAATCAATGAATTTCATAAAGTTGCAGGATACAAAATTAATGCACAGAAATCTCTTGCATTCCTATACACTAATGGTGAAAAATCTGAAAGTGAAATTAAAGAAACACTCCCATTTACCACTGCAAGAAAAAGAATAAAATACCTAGGAATAAACCTACCTAAGGAGACAAAAGACCTGTATGCAGAAAACTATAAGACACTGAGGAAAGAAATTAAAGATGATACCAACAGATGGAGAGATATACCATGTTCTTGGATTGGAAGAATCAATATTGTGAAAATGACTATACTACCGAAAGTAATCTACAGATTCAATGCAATCCCTATCAAATTATCAATGGCATTTTTTACAGAACTAGAACAAAGAATCTTAAAATTTGTATGGGACACAAAAGACCCCAAATAGCCAAAGCAGTCTTGAGGGGAAAAAACGGAGCCGGAGGAATCAGACTCCCTGACTTCAGACTGTACTACAAAGCTACAGTAATCAAGACAATATGGTACTAGCACAAAAACAGATACATAGATCAATGGAACAAGATGGAGAGCCCAGAGATAAACCCACCCACCTATGGTCAACTCATCCCTGACAAAGGAGGCAAGGATACACAATGGAGAAAAGACAGTCTCTTCAGTAAGTGGTGCTGGGAAAACTGTAGAAGAATGAAATTGGAACACTCCCTAACACCATACACAAAAATAAACTCAAAATGGATTAGAGACCTAAACGTAAGGCCGGACACTCTAAAACTCTTAGGGGAAAACATAGGAAGAACACTCTTTGTCATAAATCACAGCAAGATCTTTTTTGATCCACCTTCCAGAGTAATGGAAATAAAAACAAACAAAAAAAACTAATGGGTCCTAATGAAACTTAAAAGCTTTTGCACAGCAAAGGAAATCATAAACAAGACAAAAAGCCAAACCTCAGAATGGGAGAAAATATTTGCAAATGAATCAACAAAGGATTAATCTCCAAAATATATAAACAGCTCATGCAGCTCAATATTATAAAAACAACCCAATCCAAAAATGGGCAGAAGACATAAATAGACATTTCTCCAAAGAAGACATACAGATGGCCAGGAAGCACATGAAAAGCTGCTCAACATCACTAATTATTAGAGAAATGCAAATCAAAACTACAATGAGGTGTCATCTCACACCAGTTAGTATGGGCATCATCAGAAAATATACAAACAAATGCTGGAGAGAGTGTGGAGAAAAGGGAACCCTCTTGCACTGTTTGTGGGAATGTAAATTGATACAGCCACTATGGAGAACAGTATGGAGGTTCCTTAAAATACTAAAAATAGAATTACCATATGATCCAGCAATCCCAGTACTGGGCATATACCCAGAGAAAACCATAATTCAAGAAGACATATGCAGGGCTTCCCTGGTGGCGTAGTGGTTGAGGGTCTGCGTACTCATGCAGGGGGTGTGGGTTCGTGGCCCGTGCCAGTGGGATCCCACGTGCCACAGAGCGGCTGGACCCATGGGCCGTGGCTGCTCGGCCTGCACATCCAGAGCCCGTGCTCTGCGGCAGGGGGTTGGGGGGGCGCAGCAGTGAGAGACCTGCGTACCGCAAAAAAAAAAAAAAAAGACACATGCACTCCAGTGTTCATTGCAGCAGTATTTACAATAGCCAGGTCATGGAAGCAACCTAAATGCCCATCGACAGATGAATGGATAAAGAAGATATGGTACATATATACAGTGGAATGTTTCTCAGCCATAAAAAAGAATTAAATTGGGTCATTTGTTGAGACTTGTATGGATCTAGAGACTGTCATACAGAGTGAAGTAAGTCAGAAAGAGAAGAACAAATATCGTATATTAATGAATATATGTGGAACCTAGAAAAATGGTACAGATGAACTGGTTTGCAGAGCAAAATTGAGACACAGATGTACAGAACAAAGGTATGGGCACCAAAGGGGGAAAGCTGCGAGGGAGCCTGGGGGTGGTGGTGTGATGAATTGGGCGATTGGGATTGACATGTATACACTGATGTGTATAAAACTGATGACTAATAAAAACCTGCTGTATAAAAATAAATAACTAAAAGCCCTTTATCAGATATATACTTGCACATATTTTCTCTGAGTTTGATCTTTTTGTTTTCTTAACAGTGCCTACTGAAGAGGGAAAATTTTCACTTTTAATGACAGCCAATTGATCCGTTTTTTCTTTCCCCTTTGGGCATCATGCTATTGGTTTTATATGTAAAAAGTATTTGCCTAATCAAACATCAAAAAGATTTTCTTCTAGAAGTTCATAATTTTATATTTTGTATTGAGGTGTATTATCCATTTGGATTTAATTTTTATATACTTTGCAAGATAAGGATTAAAGTTCAATTTTTTGTGCATATCAATATTCAATTGTTTCAACACCATTTGTTGAATCGATTAAACATTCTCCACTGAATTTTGCACTCGTGTCAAAGATAAGTTGTCCATGTGTGTGGGTCAATCTGACCTAACTATTCTGTTCCAGTGATCTATTTTTCAATCTTTGCGCCAATACCATTCTATCTTGATTGCTGCCACATTATAGTAGTCTTGAAATTAGGTAGTGTTCAGCCTCAAGTTTGTTCTATGTTATTTTGGCTATGTAGGTCTTTTATATTTTCATGTGATCTTTAGAATTAACCTATCAATGTCTCCAGAAACCCTGCTGGGAGTTTGCTTGGGGTCATGTTAAATCTATAGATAAGTTGGGGAGAATTGGTACCTTAAAAATATTGCCTCCCAGTCAGTGAACACAGTATATTTCTCCTTTTATTTAAATCTTCTTTAATCTATTTCAACAGTATTTTATAGTTTCCAGTATATAGGTGTTAGGAATCCTTGTCAGATTTATTTTTAAGCATTTTCTATGCAGTTGTCAATGATATTTTTAAAATTTCAATTTCATATTGTTTGTTGCTAGTATATGATTAGTTTTTTTTTAATATTAGAATTGTATCCTGCAGTCTTGCTCAACTAACTTATTAGGTTTAGGAATTTTGTTGTAGATTACATGGAATTTTCTGTATAGATGATCATGTCATCTGAGGAAAAAGACAGTTTTAGTCCTTTGTTTCTAATTTGAGTGATTTTTTTTCAAAGTTTATTGCAATGTCTAGAACCTTCATTTGTAGAATAGTAGTGGTGAAAGCAAATATTCTTGTCTTGTTTCTGATCTAAGGGAGAAAGTACTCTTTTACTCCAAGTATGATATTAGTTGTAATGTTTTCCCTAGATGCCCCTTATCAGGCTTTGAGAATCCCCTTCTATTTCTAGTTTGCTGAGGGGTTTTTTTTAATTAGGAATGAATGTTGAATTTTGCCAGATGCTTGTGTGTTTGTGTGTGTGTGTGTGTGTGTGTGTGTCTATTAAGATGATCATATGGTTTTCCTTTTATAGTTTATTAACATGTAATGATGAATTACATGGATTAATTTTTTGAAAGTCAAATCAGCCAGCCATGCATTACTCAGATGAACTCACTTGGTCATAATATGGTATTATAGTGCTTCTATATTCTTGCATTCGAGTTATATTTCAGTGAGAATTTTTGAATGCATGCCATTAGGGACATGGATCTGTCGATTTCTTTTCTTGTAATTATTTTGTGTGGTTTTAATAGCAGGTTAATGCTGGCCTCAGAATGGGTGGAGAAGTAGTCTCTCTTCTTAAAATTTGTAAATAAATTTGTGTAGAAATGGTGCTATTTCTTCATTAAATGTTTGAGGGAATACACTAGTTAAGCCATCTTGGATAGAAAAATTTTTGGAAGATTTTTACACCCAAGTTCAATTTATTTGAAAGATAGAGGATTGGTCATATAATCTTTTGCAATATAAGTGAGCTTTCATGGTTTTTGTCTTTCAAGGAATTTCTCCATTTTGTTGAACTTGTTGAAATTTTTGGCATAAAGTTTCTCATAACATCATCTTGTTATCCTTTTAATATTTGTAGACTCTTTAGTGAACTACTATTCTCATTCCTGATGTTGATATTATATCTTTTCTTATCTGAGAAGTCTAGCTAAATGTTCTCTAATTTCACCGATTTTTCACAAAGAAAAAGTTTTAGGTTCATTATTCTATTTTTTTTCTGGTTTTTATTTTATTAATGTCTGCACTGATGTTTATTATTTCCTTTTTTTCATTACCTTGGATTAAATCTGTGCTTCTCCTACTAGTTTCTTAAGATGAAACATCAAGCCATTGATTTGAGACCTTTTTTATTCTTTAATATGTCCATTTAGTGTTATAAATTTCCCTGCTTATACTGCTTTAGCAGCATCCCACACATTTTGACATGTTGTCTTTTCATTCAGTTCAAATTACTTTCTTGCTTCTGTTTTCGTTTCTCTCTCTCTCTTTTTTTTTTTTTTTTTTTTTGGCCAAATAATTACTTAGGAGTGTGTTATATAATTTCCAAATATTTGTAGTATGTACAGAAATCTTTACGTAATTGATTTTTTTTTTTTGCGGTACTCGGGCCTTTCACTGTTGTGGCCTCCCCCGTTGTGGAGCACAGGCTCCGGACGTGCAGGCTCAGAGGCCATGGCTCACGGGCCTAGATGCTCTGTGGCATGTGGGATCCTCCCGGACCAGGGCACGAACCCGTGTCCCCTGCATCGGCAGGCGGACTCTCAACCACTGCGCCACCAGGGAAGCCCTATGTAATTGATTTTTAATTTTATTTTATTATAGCCAGAGAACGTGGTTATTTTGACTTTTAAATATATTGAGGCTTGTTTTCTGGACCAAAATTTAGGATCTCTTCATAAATATTCCCATGTACTTGAAAAGAATGTATACTGTTTGTTGAGTGGATTGTTCTATGTACATCAATTACATCAACTTGATTGATGATATTTTTTAGTTCCTCTATATTTGTACTGATTTCTATTTAGTCTATCAGTTATTGAAAGAGGTATTGAAATCTCTGACGATCATGATGGGTTTATTTATTTTTCTTTGTGATTCTATCAGTTTTTGCTTTGCTTATTTTGAAACTTTATTATTAGGCACATCCAAATTTAATAGTGTCATGTCCTCTTATTGAATTGGTGTGATTATCGTTATGAACTTACATTATATTTTTGTTCAGAAATCAACTTACTCTAAAATTAATATAGTGATTTAATATTTCCTTTGATTAATGTTAGTATGGTAAATCTTTCATTCTTTTAACTTTAACTTATTTGTGTCCTTATATTTAATGTACATTTCTTGTAGGCAGTTATAGTTAGATCTTGATGTTTTATCTAATCTGATTACCTCTGGCTTTTAATTGGGATTTTTAAAGTATATCTATTTAATGTAATTATTAATATATTGAATAATTAGGCTCAAGTCCACCACCTGTTATTTGTTTTCCATTTGTCCTATATATTATTTGTTCCCTTTTTTCTATTTTTTGTCTCCTTTTTGATTGAGTAGCTTTTGTGATTTCATTTTATGTCCTTATTTTAGGTTATTAACTATGACTTTATTATTTTAATGATTGCCTTGTGGTTTAGAACATATTTCTTTAACTTATCACAGTCTACCTTTCTGTATAAGAACCTTACCATTGTATACGTCTAACCCTCTTCTCCTAGACACAAGCTATTATTGCTTTAAATTTTACCTACATATATGCTATAAACCCCACAATATATTTTTATTGTTTTTGTTTAAACAGTCCATTACATTTTAAATAGATTTAACACTAAGAACAACTTTATTTACCCACATAGTTATCTTTCCCAGTGTTCTTCATTTCTTTGTGCACATCCATATTTTCATTTGTTAATATTAAGCTTGAATGAATTCCTTTAACATTTCCTATAGCACAGGCCTGTTAATAATGGATTCTTTCATGTTTTGTAGGCATGCAGAAGTTTTTTGTTTAGTTTTGTTTTTGAAAGGTATTTTTACTCAATGTAGAATTTAATTTGACAGATTTATTCATTCAGTACTTTAAGGATGACACTCTGCTGTCTTCCTGCTATCATTGGTTTTGTTAAGAAAACTGCCACATCCTTATCTTTATTTCTCTGTATGTAATATATCTTTTTATTTTTCCTGGATGTTCTTAAGACTTTTCTCTTTATCCCTGGTTTTGAGTAATGTGATTATAACATGACCTGGTGTGTTTTTCTTTATGTTTCTTTTGTTTAAATTTTATTGAGCTTCTTGGATCTATAGGTTACAATTTATCTATATGATAAACTTTATCAAATTTATATATATGTATATATATATATACATATATGTGTGTGTGTGTATATATATATATATATATATATATACACACACACACACATATTTCATCTCTTTCCTTAACTTTTACATTATGGTTATACAAACTATCTTAACATTTTTACCTGCTAATTCTAATATCAGTGGAAGTTCTGGGTTAATTAGTTCAATTTTTCTCCCAATCATGGGCCATAGTTTCCTGCTTCTTTTCATGTCTGGAAATAGTTGATTGGATGTCAGACATTATCAGTTTTATCTTACTGAGTGGTCAATATTTGTGTGTTCTTATAAATATTTTAGAGCTTTATTCTGAACACAATTAAATGATATGAAAATAGTTTGATTATTTTGTCTTTTTCTTTTAAGATTCATCACTTGGAAATAGAGCAGTGCTCAGTCTAGGACTAATTATTCAAGCAAGACCCTTCTGAGTATTCTATTCAATGACATATTTATTATGAGGTTTTTCCAGTCTGACTGGAAGGGGAAGGCACTATTCCTAGCTCTGAGTTACCACCAAAATTTGTTACTTCTAATCCTTTTAGGTTCTTTTCCCCTCAGCCTTAGGTAGTTTCTTTGATAATCAGTACTCAGCTGAATATTAGAGGAGAACCCTCTATGGGTATCTGGGGTTCTCTCTGTATGTAGCTCTCTCCTCTTTGATACTCTATCGGGCAGTATCATACCTTAGTCTCTCCAGACTCTTACATTGGTCCCCTTGACTTAAGGAGTTTGCTAGGTTGGCCTGGGTTCCCCTCCTCTGGGCAATACCCTGGAAACACTTCCAAGGCAGTAATCTAGGGCAATTGTAGGGCTCACCTCAATTTTTCCCCATCTTTCAGGGATGACTGTCTTTAATTATCTTATGTTCAGTGTCTTGAAAGTCATTGTTTCATATATTTGTTGATTATTTTGTTTGCTTCAATCACAAGGTCAAAGTTGGTCCTTTTTACTTCCTCTGGGTCAGAGGTAGAAGTCTTAGGTTCATCACTGAGTCATTATTTATTGTGCTATGGACTTCTCACTTGTATGTCAAACAGGGCATTCAAAAGAGCAGTTAATAGTCCTGTCTTGCTATGATCCATCTGAATTTTCACAAGATGAAGACCTGGGAGTACTGGCAATTATTAGGTTGACTGACTAACAATAAATAAGATCCATAATTTGTAGTAAAAATGATTTAGGCTTCAGAATAATTAAGTTTGGCTAAAGTAATTCTAGTTTGAATTCAGTGATGGATTTTCATGTGACAATCCTCTTTTTATCAATGGATAAGTTGATGTGATTCCAATCATCCCACAGTAAGCTTAGCAGAAGCAAATTCAGTAATTAGCTCAGTAATTTTAGCCTTCCCTTTGGGGTTACTCCAGTATACCATCTATAGAATGAATAATGAATTAGATGATTATAAAGGCTACTGAAGGTCTATCTGTACTGGACATCTTGCCATTTGCTTTAAAAAACAAAATGTAGCTACAACTTTACTCTCCTATCTCCAGGAACATCTACTTATTTTTCTCTATTATTTTATCTTTAAAGATATAGCTAAATAAGAAAATTATCTTGCTCACTTAGAATATTCTTTTCCTCTTCCCACACTCCAAAATTACATAAAGTTTTCCATTATTTTAATCCAATGACTTAAACAACTGGTGTGATTTCATAAGTGGAAGCACTTGACTACAGGTGGGGATTAATTTGCAAAGGCAGGAAAAACTGTTGAAAACAAAGAGCTAGTGTCCAAGTAAATATCTCTTGAGAAATTAGGAAATACAAGTTACATTGCAGGAGAAGAATTATTACTAAGTATTATGATTTAAAGAATTCCAGGTGGTCTGCATGGGTCATAATGCTAGCATTTCATCTTGGAATAATCTTTGTTCTTTCCAATACATTTTTTCAAACTAGTGCTTCTCCTGTAAAGTGCTACAAAGTTTGTTGATATAGGCTCATTAAGTCTGTAGCTATATAACACAAAATGAAAAGTGAAGAAATGATCTGATGGAGAAATGTTCCTTTGTACAAACTATAGAAATAAATAAGGTAAGAAAGTTTGCAGGGAGATGATGGGTAAAGAAGGGTTGAATTATCTGGATCCATGCCTAATTCACCATTTAACTTTCCTCATGTGGATATAGCTCTTGTCTCTACAGTATGAAACTTTAGTTTAATTCAAGGTGTTTCTAATTTTTATTTGTGGAAGGAGAAAAGGATTAAAGTTCTTTTTTTCTTTGGCAGAGAAGGAAATCTATGTTGGTAAATCATGAACAGGAAAAAGAATAGGGGTAGGTGGTTAGGAATGATGATCAGGATAAAATATTGGCCTCCATGAACTGCTGTCTTTTCTTCATATGTCAAGATGGACCTGTAAGGTTATAAACTCACCCTACAATATAATGTACATTGCTACAATGCTGTACCTTGCTACAATATAATGTAGCAAATCCTACCAAAACTCAAACAGCCTGTTCTCTTCAAGACTAATGAGCAAGTTTTATTTACCCACTTAAAGTCAATTATTTCACACTCTATATAAATCTTCCATTGCTCCTTGCTGCCTAAAGAAAAAACTCCTTGGCATAGAATTCTCTCTTTTACAACCTAGTTCCAACTTGCGTCTCCATTTGCATCTCATGTCACATCTCATGTCACATCACTCCTTGCTCCTTG
Source organism: Grampus griseus (assembly GCF_964374135.1). Lineage (NCBI taxonomy): Eukaryota > Metazoa > Chordata > Mammalia > Artiodactyla > Delphinidae > Grampus > Grampus griseus. Next base: position 84,585,172 of record NC_139001.1, on the reverse strand, counting down.
TTCTTCAGCTGCACCAAACAGTAACATTTCCCCCAAACATTATGCAGTTTTATGCCTCTTCCCTCTTAGGATCTTTTTTCTACTCAGACATTTTTTCTTCTTCCTCACAAGTGTACTTTTGTTCCTCCTTCAAGATCCACATCAAATGTCTTAACTTCACTGAAGCCATTCTCAAAGCCCTTAGGAAGACTCACATCTTTGCCTATTCATATAACTTTATTATTATTTTTTGGTTGTATTCCTTCATTTGTTTTATTTTTAGATTCCACATATAAGTGGAAATTTCCATACTATGGAAATGCATAGTATTTGTCTTTCTCTGTCTGACTTATTTCACTACACAAAATACACTCTGCATCCATCCATGTTGTTACAAATAGCAAAATTTCATTCTTTTTTGACAACTAAGTAATATTCTATTATATATATATATATAATAGAATATATATGTATATATATAATAGAATATATATATATGCCACATCTTCTTTATCCATTCATGATGGATGCTTTGGGTTGCTTCTATATCCTGTCTATTGTAAATAATGCTGCTATGAACATTGGGGTGCATATATCTTTTCATATTAGTATTTTTATTTTTATTTTCTCTATTTTCTTTGGATGTATATCCAGGAGTGGAATTGCTAGATCATATGGTAGTTCTATTTTTAATTTTTTTGGAACCTCCGTACTGTTTTCCATAGTGGCTGCAACCATGTAGGAGGTTCCCCTTTTCTCCACAACCTCGCCAACACTTATTATTGTCTTTTTGATGATGGCCATTCTGACAGGTGTGAGGTGATAACGTCCTTGTGGCTTTAATTTGCATTTCCCTCATGATTTGTGATGCTGACCATCTTTTCATGTGCCTGTTGACCATCTTAATATACCTTTATATTAAGATCTAACACACACCACTATTTCCTCCAGAAACAACATATTCTGTCTCCATCCTGCTATTAACATAATTGGCACAAGGTAGGCCTTAAGTAAATAAATATATGAATGAGTTAATTTAAATGAATGGATAAATAGATAGTTTCACACATAGAGGTGTCACTCAGAGATAACCGTGTTCAGTCTTTTCATTTAAAATGCATAAACAAAACACTGACCTCCTCAGTAGAAATTGTTCTAGCTCATTTGGGAAGGATTTTGTTGCATTGGGTAGTTAGTGCTAGTAAAGAAGCCTTGGTGTGCTTGTGTCTTTACAGCTTGGATGACAGAGTGAAGCAAAAACCATAGAAGTTGAGATTGCTGATGTTCAGCTGTCACTGAATTGTGACACTGAATTGATACTATGAGCAGAAAAATAAAAAGTGGTAAAGCAACAGAAACTTCATGTCAGGGAACAGGATTGTCATGAGCCTATTTATTGGCTTGACCCTTAGTCAAAGAGTTTATAAACTTGTTCTAGTAGTAATCTCCCAGTTATTAGTGCAGTGACTACAAGTAAAAAAAAGTTAACAGCAGTTAGATGTCATAACTGCAGCCGCCTGGAATTGTAATCCCTTCACTATTCTCCTTCAGTATTTCCACTGTCTGTCACTTACAGCTCCTCAAGAAAAAACATCCTTTTATAGTGGGATTACTGAAATGTATCTATCAGGTAATATCTATAAATAAGCAACAAATGAATTTTTAAAAAATTGTTTCTGTTCTCAACTTGATGCTTTGTTTAAATAAATGACACCTACTTTCCTTGCCATGGGTATTAGTGTATCAAAATTGTGTTTGTTCAGGCTAGTAAATAAGTGATACAATTATGTTTCTTATTTTGTTTGTTTCTAAGGCTAAAAGAATAAATAAATACTGTATGTCTGAAAGCTACTAGTTAAAGCTTATGGACTGGCTGAATGAATAAAAGTCTGCTTTCATTTTTTTCTTATCTCTGCACTCTAGCTTAAATAAAGGATGAAATTAAGGTAAATCAAATTATTCAGTAAAGCCTGTCTAATATTTTAAGAACAGATCTTAAAGTCTAATCTTTCTTACTTCTGGCCTGGCCCTGTGAGACTACTGCCACCTCTCACATGCCCCCTTTAAGTAGAGGAAAGAGTAAAAAAAATGCATGAGACAACTGTGAAATATTTTGCAAGATTTTAACATTACTAGCAAACTTCCATTCCCTTTGTTTAGCGGCCAGCTGTAGCTGACACAAATATATAGTTGCTAGCTGCTAGCCCGCCCTGAAAGTGAGATTTTTATATAAAAATTTATTTATGGCTAATTTCTTTATCTTTATATTGAATATAATACTTGCCAGTATCTTTCAGCTTATAATTATTTTTCTTCACATCAAAGAACAACATTAGAAATTAAAGTCCATTCAGTGTCGTGTATGATTCATAGCCTATGTTGCCGATCTTCTAAAAGAAGAACATTTTTTCTTTTCCAGATCTCCTCCCCTCTTCCTTCTGTCCTCCACACCTGTCTAACCCCACTTTGTGTTATTGAGTTCTTTTAGTGTTAGTAATATATATTAATATACCTCTTAGCAATATATAAATGTCAGGGAAGGAAACCTTTTCCTGCCTGTCAGCCTGATACATAATCCAAGGAAACCTCAGTTTCTTGGCCTCAGCATCTAACTTTTACAGTTAGATTTTTTATGCAGACATCCTAGAGCCCTTGCTGATTAAGAATGACATGGTGGGTACCAAGATGCCTTCACTTTCTTCTCCTTAGTGTGGAATCCTATAGCACTGTGAAACTTATAAATAATTGAGTTATTTTTAAACCACTGGATGTTTTCCAGTCACTCTATTTCACACTGGATTAATTATGTAAGAAAACCGAATTGTTCCTCATCAGTGTCACAACTTTTAAAAACAACATGCTGTTTAAATTCAGCTTTGGCAACTCCAGCGCAAACCCCCTCAAATTTGGGGCACCACACCCATAGCATAATAAAACCTTTAGTGGTCCTTTGTCTTTTAGCTCGCCTTCTATTTTTTCTCAAGGGTGTTTTAGGCTGGAAGATGCAAACGAAAGTTGTCCAGATGTTATTTGTATCAGAGCAGGATTTCAGTCCAGCTATCTGTGGTTGCAAATGTTTATTTTAATGGGTTATTGTGCAATCTTGCTGTGTAGACCTTCATGGCCTTATATGCATGTTCTCAGCAATGCCAGGACATTGTTTTTTAAAAGATATCATTTTAGTCCAATTGAATGATTACTAGTCACTAGGGGAGCAAAAAATGTAACACCTGTAGAAACACAGACGATATTTTTGCTGATCCCCCATGTTGACACTGTGAAACTGCCTGATTACAAAACCATGACCAATGGGCTTTAGGTAAGCAGGAGGAAGGTGTGGTCCATGCCCTAGCAACAGTCCGGGCCTGAGACAAAGTTACTCAGTTACATGCCTGCAGTAAACATAGAAGGGAGGCCAGAAAAAAAAAAAAGCCAGCTGCTGCCCCATGCCGTTTGATGGAATGAAAGAGGCGCTCAGCTAAATCACGGTAGTGTGAGCTGCAAGTTTATTTTAGCTATTATAACAAGTATGGGGCTGGACTTATTATTCATTTTTAGAATTCTAATAAAATCTTAACTGATGTTTCCTTGATACTAAAGTAAATTGTTTACCCTGTATCTAAAAACACATATTATGTCCAATGCACCAATTAGAAGTGGGGAATTTCTAGTCCTTAAAATAAATGTGGAAACTAAATTACATCATATAAAAATGGATTTACTTTTTCAGAATGTGCTAAATTTTAGAGCTACTCGTTTTCACTGAGAATTTATTTAAAATCGAAGGATGCTTCTAGTACATTTGTGAAGGACACATTCTCTGCTATTGGAAAAACTCACACTTTAAATCTATTTTTAGGAGGAGCTGAATAGACATTTTTTGTCTTTATTTTTATTTGTTTATTTTTATTGAAGTATAGTTGATTTATAATGTTGTGTTAGTTTTAGGTGTACAGCAAAGTGGTTCAGTTATACATACTATATATTTATTTTTTTCAGACTGTTTTCCCTTGTAGGTTATTAGAAAATATTTAGGATAGTTCCCTGTGCCATACGGTAGGTCCTTGTTGATTATCTATTTTACATATAGTAGTGTGTGTATGTTCATCCCAAACTTCTAATTTATCCCTCCCCCACCCTTTCTCCTTTGGTAGCCATTAGTTTATTTTCTATGTCTGTGAATCTTTTTTTGTTTTGTATATAAGTTCATTTGTATCATTTTTTTGTAGATTCTACATATGAGCGATACCATATGATATTTGTCTTTGTCTGGCTTACTTCACTTAGTATGATAATCTCTAGTTGCATCCACGTTGCTGCAAATGACATTATTTCATTCTTTTTTATGGCTGAATAATATTCCATTGTGTATGTGTGTGTGTGTGTGTGTGTGTGTGTGTGTGTGTGTGTGTGTGTGTGTGTATACCACATCTTCTTTATCCATTCATCTGTCAATGGACATTTAGGTTGCTTCCACATCTTGACTATTGTAAATAGTGCAGCAATGAACACTGGGGTCCATGATATCTTTTTGAATTATGATCTTCTCTGGATATGTGCCCAGGAGTAGCATTGCAGGATCACATGGTAGCTCCCTGCTGTTCTCCATAGTGGCTGCACCAATATACATTCCCACCAACAGTGTAGGAGGGTTCTCTTTTCTCCACACCCTCTCCAGCATTTATTATTTGTAGACTTTTTGATGATGGCCATTCTGACCAGTATGAGGTGATACCTCATTGTAGTTTTGATTTGCATTTCTCCAATAGTTAGCTATGTTGAGTATCTTTTCATGTGCCTTTTGGCCATCTGTATGTCATCTTTGGAGGAATGTCTGTTTAGGTCTTCTGCCCATTTTTTTGATTGGGTTGTCTGTTTTTTTGATATTGGGTGTATGAGCTGTTTGTGTACTTTGGAAATTAATCCCTTGTCTGTTGCATCATCTGCAAATATTTTCTACCATTCTGTAGGTTGTCTTCATTTTGTTTATGAAAGGACCCTTAAGAGGACAATTATTTTAAGACATTTAGCACCAAGGAGTGATATAACCTCACACTAAAGATGTCACTAGGCAGTTTTTGATTGACTTTGTAAATGAAAGCTAAATATTTTGTGGAAAGTAAAAGTTAAAGATAGTTTTTTATAGATCCACTTCAAGGTAAATTAAATATTGGTGTAGTTTCATAGATATAAGTAGCCCTGATCAGATTTAATGGTACAGAAATTAGAGTATGTGATGAGGAAATTTTTTTTAAAACTTGGGAAAGAAATAGATAAATAGATAGTTATTTCTTATAATAGTATGTATATGTCGGTCAACATTATAATCATAACACTATTTTACCTTTGTCTAGTAGTTTATAGTTTAGAAAGAAATGTCCAAATGTACTTTGGACATTAACTTATGGCTTTATAGATTTGGATATTTTGTAATGTCACACTTTTGTCCCTACCCAGAGTCTGAAATGTCCTCATGTACTGACTTATTTTCCATAGGTGTGTGCACAGTGCTATTTATTTCTGTGAGATTCTGCCCCATGTACTCCAATGGCTTACTGCTCACGTGAATCAAGGGCTAGAATAGAGCCAACCCATACAATAGTCAGGTGTTGCATCGATATCCCAAAATATAGACCTTACATGAAATATTGATTAACTCCTTCAAGTTCTCTGTTGAAATCATACATAAGAGCATTTAAATATGATACCTTTTTGGCTAAAAATCTCCAAAGAAATGCATGCTTCTTTCTGTCCAGGAGGCTCTATTAGTACAGTAAAAGCTCAGATAACCAGAATGCTCAGTGTCTTAGTCTGGGTTTCCACAGAAGCAGACTCTGAGGTAGGATGTGAGGGCAAGCAGTTTATTTGGAAGGCTCAGGAAACACTAGTTGGGGGTGGCTGGGGAAAGATCAAGGGAAGTGAAGTCATCCATGAAGGAGTGCTTTATTTTAAGGCAGCTATCATAGTGTGTGGCTGGTGCCTAGTTCTGCAGAGGACCTCTAGAATATAGCGGAAAACACGCACCTCAGGAGGATCCCATCCTAGAGGTGAGGGAGCTGGGATATATATGCCACCTCCTGAGAATCAATGGGTAAAAGAGTTATTGGTTGGGGGTGGGGATAGGGGAAGAATGGAGGCAGTGTGGTGGCTTGTTAACTCCTGGTATTTCTGGACTGTCCTTCCTGACTGCATAGAATAGCATTTCTAGGTTCAGGAACAAAGCCCCAAGCACACAGATGCAAATGATGGTAGGTGGAAATCAGCCAGATCACACTGCAAAGTCTGCAGAATGAAGATGAGATACGGATAGCATCTTGTTGCACTTGGGAAAGAAGATATTCTATGTTTTTGCATTTCCAGTTAGCTAAAGGTTTAATAAAAATGTGTACTTTTTCAGGTTGCTAAAAATTAAAGTATCATTTTATAAAACGTTCCCGAGTAAATTGCCTGGGGAATATGATATATATTTTTCTCTGAAAGTTCAAGATCACATAATTTTGTGGTCCTAATCATTATTTCTCAAGGAAGAGTAACACCCAAGTTGTCTAAGGTCTGGGGAACAAAGATGATTTTGCACCAACCTCAAAAAATATTTCAGCAGTTTATTCTGATTGTAAATTTTAAAAATGTGTTGGGATTTGCTACATTCTATCAAAAGTGGACTATAACAAGAAAATTATAAAAATCCCAATTAATCAAAGGATGTACAAAGTTAATTTTTGTTGGTCAAGCTTTGATCATGGCTACCAGAAGAAAACAGTCATTAACTCTAGAACTCATTCCTCTACTTAACCAACACATTTTATAAAATATTTACCATGTACCAGGGAATTATAAAATGAACAACATTAAGGTGGCCGAGGCAGTGGTCAAGGTTTTTAGAGTAGTTAAGACTTGATACTGAAATTCAACTCTGCTGCTTTCTAGCTAGGAGACCCCAAGCAATTTATCTTCATTCTCTGAATTTCCTCATCTGTAAAATAAGAGTAGTGGAGTTAAGGGATTTAATGAGATTATGTTTGAAAAGTGCTTAAGGGTATACCTGGCACGTATTAAGCACTCATTACATGTCATTTTCATAATGGTGTTGATCGGAATGCTAGGATTGCTGCCATCAAAGTCCTAGCAATCTTCTAAAGGGGACAGATAAATACACTGTAATGCAGGGAAAAATACAAGTGTTCTGTGATTACAGAGGATGAGGACAATTAGAGTAATATCTTTCAAGGAGGTGGAACAAATAAATGGTTCTTGGAACACAAAACAGTTTCTGATAGGTGAGCTTAGGGGTCAGACTGAAGGGGTAAATATAAATCAAAGCGTAGAGTTCTAAATGGACCTGGTGTGCCTGGAATATTTAAGGGTACCAAGTGCCTGAGACACAGAGCTCTCGTATCTATCTCTAAATATGGTCGGGTCCTAGGCCTCAGACCTTGGACTCTTCCCTTCCTGTCTACACTCAGTTCTTTAGGTGATCTTCATTTCCTCATAGCTTTAATACCGGCGGTTCACTGGGGAACTCCAAATTTAGGTTGAAGAATCCTAACTTTAGGTTTCCAGATAAGCTCTATTCCATTTACTTCATTGTGCATTTACACAAATCCACTTGGATATCTAATGGGTATCCCACGAGTAACATGTACAAACTCAGTTCTTTATATTTTCTCCTGAAATTATGTGTTCCCCCCATAGTATTCCCCAGCTCAGTTAATGGAAACTCCCTCCTACTAATCATGCAGGCCCCAAAACACTGTGTCCTCTTTCATTTCTCCCTCTCTCTCAAACCACACATCTACTTCATCATCAAATCTGTTGTCTCAGCTTTGAAAATGTATTTAGCATATGACTTATTTTTACCTTCTCTACTAATACCATGTTGGTATCCTGCCTAGATTATTGCAATAGTCTCTAAACACGTTGCGGCTTCCTTTTGAGAACCCCAAGTGTCTCTTCTCCAAATAGCAGCAAATTTAATCCTGTTTGAGTTAGTTATAGTGTATTGCTCCTCTTCAGGACACTGCAATCCCCTGGCCCCATTTCATCCATATTAAAAGCCCAAGTCCCCACAAGTTCTAGAAAGCCCTCATAATCTCAACTCTGTCACCTTTGAACTCACTTATTTAGTTATTTCCCTCTTGATTATGTTATTCCAGTCCTATTGGGCTCCTTGTTCAATAGATGTAGCTTCACATTTCCAGCTTGGGCCTTTGTTTGGCCTATTACCTCTGCCAACACCCCCCCAGATATTTTTCTGGATAATATCCTTACATTCTTTAAATCTGTGCTAAAAATTAATCTTCCTCTGAGAGGTCTATACTGACTACCCTATTTAATGCTGTAACCTGCACTCCTCTGCCTGTGCTCACTTCTTTTTCAAAATGATTCTGCCCTACTTATTTTTCCATACCACTTACTGTCTTATAACTCAGCATATTATTTACTAATTTTATGTAATGTTTCTCTCTTCCCACTTCCACTAGGATATAGCTCCATGTGGGCAGCTGTCATTGTGTGTTCTGTTTACCAGAAAAGGGCTCAGCACATGTAGATGTTCAATAAAGAAAGAATGAGAGAATTCATGCTCTTTCTTCTTTCTTCTGAAATGTGTTCTTACTACATTAACACAAACAGTCCCTTCCATCCATACAATACTTTTTATTATTTAAAGAATCTTGGATATAATTTCTATACTCTTTAAGCATTTTCTCCTTTGGAAAGTAGAATATGATATGAAATAAAGAATTGTTATTTAATTTATACTTTGAAAGATTCCTTTCCTTTCTGGACAAATTAATACTGCTAGATCCATATTAGGAAAAACATTAATAAATAACATATGAGTAACTCCAATATGATAAGCATTATATGTATTATTTCATTTAAAAATAAACTATGAGTGAGTGTCTTCTCTACTTGATTTGAAAACTGGAGATCAGAGAAGTTAAGTAATTTGCCAATATTCACACAGTAATTGGGGTGATCTGGAGTTGGAACCTAGATTTTTCTGACTCCATCGCTCTTATTATGGATTGGCCATCTTGATTTAATAAATCAATATCTATTATGTAGATATGAGGAACATTAAAAATGCACAAATATCTCTGAAACTAACAAGGAAAAGATAAGTTCTTTTTAATAAAATATTTATCTTTATGAAGGGAACTTTATCATATACTTATCTTGCTTTTAGGCCATTCCACATGGAACAGCTCTACAGAAGTAGAAAAGACTTCATTATGGATAAACAGTATTATGAGAATTAAGCATCCCTATAGAAAGAGCCAATTAGTAAGTTAACTTACTAATTATTGCAAAGATATATGAATGGTACCCTATAATAACGGTAGGGTACAGTTTTACCAATTTTTTACAAAAAGCCATTTAAAGTAGCATCTCATGATGTTTGGTAACTGAAAATGATCTTTGAAATATTTTACTTTTGATTTAGATACTTTTTTGAGGTTTGTTCAAAACTTTGGTGTGAGTTTCCGCAAGAACATTTTATTCTTGTATCCTGTTTTTAAGCAAAATACTGCCTTTTTTTTTGGTGATACCTTTCCCATTCTGTTGAAGCTAAAATATATGTTTTTAAAAGTTGCTTTCACTCCTTTCTTTATATGTGTCAACTGCATTAGGAGGCAGAAGCATCTGTTTAAATTTCTCTCCAATGATTTTATGTTACATCTTCTAAACTCAGATTACTAATTTGTGTCATTTCCTTAACTCTCTCCTGGAGAAGTCTTATTTTCCTTTCCAACGCAATAAGTACTCCTTGAGGAAGGAAAAATTTCAAATTTACTTAAGAAAAAAGATATTTTGTGTTTCTTCACTTCTTCTGTTTACAATCTCCTATCAGCCAACAAGAAGGAGATCCAGCCCCACTATCACTTTATGCATAAACTTAGACACATAAAAACTCATAAAAGAAAGGACCTTTTGTCCACAGAAGAAGTCGTCTTGACCATTTTGCTCAAAGTGAAGCCCAGTGAGCTTAAATGGTTTCCTTAAGGACATGCCACTAGAAAGTCACTGAACCAGGACCAGTTTGTAGGATTACCAATTCTTAAGTCTCAAGTATTCTATTTTATGGCTTAGGTTTTCTTATTTTTTGAAAGTAGGGAATTGATGCTATGAAAATGACTTTTTATTATCCTGTCCACTGTCTACGGAAGTGTAGGGCATCAATATTATTACTACGGGCTTATTTTAATTTATGATGTTTCCCCAAATGAGCACGTTAGCACATTTCAGTTTGGGACAGGGAAAATAATTGCCCGTGAAACTTCAGACTTATTTGAGAAAGTTAAAATCTGAAAAGAGAAATTCATTTGTTAATTTTCAAATAAGATTCAATGTAACGACCTACGTAGATTTTCTTCTTTTTTATCTGTGTATGTAGTAAGCAAAAACAATGGTTAGCTTCATACACTTTCCTTTTTAAGCCATACTCCAGAAAAGAGGTAAAAAAAATCAAATTAGATAGCAAGATTTCCAGTGAGATAAGTTTGCCCATCCTTAGTTTATCTTCTGCAAATGAGCATGTGCAAAATAGTCCACCTACTGTTCTAGTTGCCATGGTTTAATGCAGTTCCACTGAGTGATCCTATTAACCTAACCTTCAATTTGCTGGTGTCTGAACTCTGAATTACAGCTTACAAACATAGTTTAACAGCTGGTACAAGGGCTTCTTTTGAATTTTTAATCATATCAATTAAAGATTACTGGAGATGCTTCTTTAGACTTCTTCTAGGAATGATCTAATGTATAGAAAGTCAAGTATAGATAAGCCCAAGGGAATTGAAACACAAAGGTACCAGGCCTGGAGACACAAGGCTGCACACTCTGCCCACCAGATTGCAAAGCGTTCATTAAAAATTACATCTTAAGCAACGATAACATTATAAAATATTACACTGTCCTCAAATGTATAACATACATTTTGTAGTTACCTTCAGAGGGTCATTAGTCAAGTAGAAGTGAGCATAGAGTCCAAACTCTCATTACATCAAAACCTTAAATTGTTACAGAGATTAATCAGAAGATAGTTAATCAACATTCTGAAGAATTACTTGACCGTGGTTATAGAATTTCTTAAAAACAGCAGTGGTTTTCAAATAAGATTTTTGTGAAATTTACTGAATACTGAAATTAATTTAGTGGGGCTTGACCAATACTTTTTAAAGAACAAAACAGAATAGAATAGGAGATGTCAGAACATATCTCATTGAGCACAGTTCAATTGCTGTGTGAAATTTTGTGTTAGCTGTGTGTGTTTGTATGTCTGCATGTGTATGTGTGTATGTGCTGGGTAAAATGTGTCTTTTTTCTGTCTGTTTAAGAGCAGTTTGAACAACTGTTCTTGTAGAATGTTTTAATTTAATTTGAATTTCCAAAATTCTTACTATTCCAATGTATTGTCTTAAGAATATATGTAGCACATATAATCAGGTATATACAGAATAGTAATATTGACATATAGCAAAGTTCATGTTTTTAGTAACATCTAGAAAAATGCCCAGAATATGTCAGTTGTCTATAAGATATAGTGATTTGAGGGCAGAAATATTTAGCGTTAACATTTGTCATTTTAAAAACTATATACATGTGTATACGCATTTAGCTAAACTCTTTTCTCTACTGTTTGTTCCAGCAAGAGCATCCTTATATGCTAAAAGTTGCAGCGGATAAGTTTAGTACAATTGGCTATGCCCTTGCTTATCATGTCAGCAGACTGGTGTTTTGGAGTATGGGACAATTCTTTGTTTAATATTTCAAATTTGTGCACTTATCAAGTATAAGGACAGTTATACATCTGTTAGAATCATTTACCAAAATACTTAGAAAAGTTAAATTAAAAACAAACCAAAATATTAGGGCAGTAACCAAAATGATGCATGGGTCTTCCCCATTCATAATTCTGTGAATTCTCCAAAAGGTTCCTCTCCTAATAGCTGCCATGCATTGTTGTCTGGTTGTCTGGACAAGTGCAACTCAGCTTTGTTTTCATAAACATGAAGATGTGTGTGTTTCTTTTGCGCTACTCCACACCATCTTTTTAAGAATAAATAAGTATATTTGTGAGAAGCTTGGATCACGTGTTAATCAATTCAAAGGTTGAGAAAAGTGATGCATTTAGTTCTTTGAAACAGTACAAATCTTCTTCCCATCCTGAGAATCTGTACACAGCTCCCTTATTTCCTTTAAGTCTTCAACGAGACTACTGAGAAGAGAAATTTACCTTTCTTTGTGACTGTGTATAGGCTTTATTTGTTTTTTTATAGTTTGATATGAACAGGGCAAAGCTAGATAAATGCAAAGGAATAAATGAAGACAGTCCAGTTAACTGAAAGGGCTCAGGACTGGCCACAGAATAAGGAAATGCACTGAGACAATGGTTTCAATAACTGATACGGCTCCTTGTGGTGAGGCAATAAGGCAAGAAGTAACAGAGGAGAACAGATTTTGGAGAGCTTTTGAATACTTTTCTTACCATGTGATGAAATGGCTGCTTAAAGCACTGGCTGCATTTAATTATTTTTATTTCAATTTTGTTTTTTTTAAATGTGGTTACTTCATAGACACATTTATTTTCCAACATCAGCTCCTTAGTAGTATAATATAGAATGCCTCATTAGCAATGGAAAATGGGCTTAAGTTCCTAGCAGGAATGTTCTGAATAATGTTTTTCGATGTGGAAGAAGTTAGCAAGGGAGATTATAGAACCTCTTTCATCCCCCTGGAGGACTTTAAAACAAGTAAGAACTTTTTATTCAATCCGCAAATTTCACATAAGGTCTATCCTCGTTTACTTGTACTGGTTTTCGTTCAGTTAAGTCCCCCAACCCTTGTTCTGCATTATGCTGCCTTCGCTTGGAGAGGCCACAGGAGAGAATAGAAATTTGCCTACTCCCCTGGGAGGAGGGCATGTGTGTCACTCAAGCAACTGTACTGATATGTTACCCTACACATACTCTCCTTCCCATGTTCTCAATTGTCATGCAGGGGTCCGATTAGTGCAGTGGTTTTCAAAGTGTGGTCTCTGGACTAAAATCATCAGCACCACCTGGGAACTTGTTATAAATGCACACTTTTGGGTCCCATATCAAATTAACTAAATGAGAACTCTCAGGGTTGAAGGAGGTTGAACTTCTGTATACTTAGGTATGGAATGTTCTATCAGAATTGAAATAAGCAGTTCAAGCAAATGTCTGGAAAACATGGTGAAATCACCACCCACAAAATGACTACAAAAGCAGACAGAATGTTTTACCTGGCTATGTCCACTGCCCAGTGTACGACGCAAATATTTGCACGTTGAATGTCTGCTCACACTTATTTAGGCCATAAGAACCAATTCATCCTAGATGGCTCAGAAAAGTTCCTCTATATAGTCAACAAATATTTGTTGAACACTTGGTATGGACTAAACACTGTGCTAAGCAGAGGATGTACTTTGAAGATGATGGTCATAGGTCCATTACATCAAATCCTCTGCAGAAATGAGAAAATTATTTGTAGAGCTGAATCAGGCACTCTTTTTTTTTTTTTTTTTTTTTTTAGCTGCTGATGCTACCACAAAAACTTTTAAAATTTCCAATAGTTTGTGCCCTGCAGGTGGAAAAGCCTTTCCTACCAGAGAGGATGGTTACATCCCCCCTGATGAAATTTCCTCCGCCTGACAGTGTGTTTACTGAGAATGCTATCTTTAGGGCATTCTAAAGAAAGGCAAATGACAGTACCAGAAAGTGCAGCAGCTGAGATGCTTGCATGTGCCTCTAACTCAGATCTGAAGGACGAAGCTGAAGCGTCGGCCGCAGCTGGGAGAATAGGGAGCAGAACACTGGCGATGGGCAAAATGGTTATTCATTTCCTCTCTTGTGATCTTTCAGATTTCATTTTTGTGAATCTCAATACATAGTTGAGACTTTTCCCAGATTCACAATCAACCCTGATTATCTTCCTCCTCTCTCCACTTTTCCCTTTTTAGTTTCTTGGAAGCTGTTAGAGGAAAGAAGATTAAAAACTATCTGGCATGAACATTCTTGCTTTTTTTTAGGTCGCTGAATATTTGTCTAAGAGTTGAGAAAAAGAGACAAAGGAGAGAATAAGGCCAAGGGATAAAGAGAGACAGAAAGTTTTGTTTCTCTTCAAATATATTTTTCGTCTCTGACCTCACATAAAACTTTGCAGTGCATCCAGTCATAATATTTACATAATTTTAAACAGGTAGTGATTCTTTTGGTGACAAAATTATTATACAGTGTTAATCCCCTCTTACCCTCTCATGGTTTGGTAGCTTTTTATTTTCCTTGGGCTTCAGTGCATGTGGACAATTTAGTTTGTGTGGAGAACCTAGCAACAGCTTGATTGCTTTAAGCTGTTCATAGCTTTTTTTTGCTTACCTGAGCTCACTTGAGCATCAACTCTTAAATTCTCTACAGCTATTCTAGACCTATATATGAACACAAGATCCACATAGTAGTTGAGGATGTACTAAGTGCAGGATATTGAGAGGGACAGCTCAGGCTACAGCCTAGAAGCTCCATCTGCCTTGGGGCCTGTGTCTTTATCCTGAACAGGAGTTTCCAGTGGTCTGCAGCAAGACTTACTCAGTGAAGAGATTTATCAATAAATTCTATATACATTAAAATTTATGGGGCTAGTTTTGCAAAAACAAAAGCTTTAGGTCATGAGGGCAAATGAATATATCAAATGGTAGATTCACAGTCTCCCCCTCCCACCTCCACTCTTCTCTACCCCGCCGACAGATGCTGAAAGATGTGGAGAAATGCTCAAAGTCTGGAACTCTAATATGATTAAATTTGATAGGAATAATTGTAAGGCCCTACACTGGGATTCAGAAACAAAGTGCACAAAGGTAGGAGAGGAGGAGATATGATTTGGCAACAGCATGTGTGAAAGAGGCTTAGGCATTTAGTTGACAATAAGCTCAGTAGGAGTCAACAGTAATGTGGCTGCCAAAAAGGCTGATGGGCCCTGAGGCTGTATTAATGGCAGCATCGCATTGTGCTAGAATAAGGGAAATAACGGTGCAGCTCCACTGCAAGCTGCACACACAACTCCTGGAGAGTACAGGCAACCCTGTGGGCCCCTCGTGGACCCGTTTGCAAGGACCTATGACAAGGCAAGTAAAGGCAATAGCAATTACTGCATGTAAGGAACAGTTGTGGGAAATGAGGCTTACCTCTAGGAAAGTATTAAGAAGTACGTGATGCTATGAGTAATGGACTTGTCAAAAAAATTAGAGTTATTCTACATGATCAAGAAGAAGAAAGAGAACCACTTTGTAGAAATCTTGGAGAGAGAAGTTAGAAAAATAGTATGGGCATTGCAGGCAGACAACTCTGGCATGGGCTTCTGGCTTATAGGACTACTCTGTTAGCTTGAACAAGGTTTTTTTCCTGTCTTTTTTAACCTCTATTTTCATACTCATAATGAGGCAGGAGATAGATGGGCCCCAGGCTGATCAGATGGAGTTCGTCCCCTGTGGACAGAAACTCCATAACAGCAGGATAATTGGAGAGTCTGAGCCCCGCCCAGATAAGAGATAAGAGACCACATATTTCTCATTCTTGAAGTCAAGTAGACCTTCGCTCCTTGGAGGTCAAAAGGGGAGTGATGACAAGCTACCCATAGGCCTCTGCACTGGAATCCATCTTGGCTAAGAAATGTGCGCACACACATGCGAGGATCCTGAGATATACCAAATACATACTCAGAGCCAAGCAAATCAAAATGATTGGCCAAAGGAAACTGGGAAGAAACGCCCCATATAAGTGATTTAAACTACCACGAGGGTACAACTCTCTCTCTGAGTACACCTGTGTGTCTATCCACACGTACTATACTCTTTTTCCTCCTAATAAACACTTTACTTGTTTCACTACTTTCTGTCTTTGTGGGAATTCTTTTCTGCAAAGCCAGAGGGCCAGAGCCTTGTCCCTGGCCACTGGTCTAGTGGCTAGGATTCAGTGTTCTCACTGCTGCGGCCCAACCTCAGTCTCTGGCCAGGAACCAAAACCCTGCTTCAAGCTGCTGCAGGATGAGGCCACCCGAGATCAATAATATGAAGATAATACCTACCTCATAGATTTCATATGAGAACTAGAAATAATGCATTCAGAATACCTAGCATAGAGCTTGCCATCACATGTACTCAGAATCTATAACAGCAGTGATCAGAAAGGTATCTACAGTACAACTGACAAATTGGGAAGAAATGAATGAAATGACTCTCATTAGAAATGGTGGTGAGACTGATGGACCAAAGGAAGTATAGAATTGGGTGTGGATAGGTGATTAATCAAATGAGGTATAGGGTCTCTCTGGATCGTGAGAGCTAAGATAAACATCTTATAATATAGTGGTATATACAGAAAAATAACACATTAAAAATAAAACTAAAATAAAGAGCAGTGATTGAAGAGGAAACCTATGCAATTTTTAGTCTTATATAAATATTTGGGAAGAAGAAGATCTTTTCCTTTAAAAATCAGATACTTCATAAAGGATTTTAGGAGATAGTAAAAGCATTATTTAGTAGGGAACAGAGCTGAAATGGGTTAAAATTATCATGAATGTTACAGAACGTTTTTCTAAATTTTTTTAAACATCTTTATTGGAGTATGATGGCTTTACGATGCTGTGTTAGTTTCTGCTGTATAACAAAGGGAATCAGCTATGTGTGTGTGTGTGTGTGTGTGTGTGTGTGTGTGTGTGTGTATGTATGTGTGTGTATGTATATATATATATATATATATATACTCTCCTCCTTCTTGCGTCTCCCTCCCACCCTCCCTATCCCACCCCTCTAAGTGGTCGTGAAGCACTGAGCTGATCTCCCTGTGCTATGTGGCTGCTTCCCACTAGCTATCTATTTTACATTTGGTCGTATATATACGTCAATGCTACTCTCTCACTTCGTCCCTGCTTACCCTTCCCCCTCCCCGTGTTCTCAAGTCCATTCTCTACATCTGTGTCTTTATTCCTGTCCTGCCCCTAGGTTCATTAGAACCATTTTTTTTTTTTTTAGATTCCATACATATGTGTTAGCATACGGTTTTTGTTTTTCTTTTTCTGACTCAACTTCACTCTGTATGACAGTCTTTAGGTCCATCCACCTGACTACAAATAATTCAATTTCTTTTCATTTTATGGCTGAGGAATATTCCATTGTATATATGTGCCACATCTTCTTTATCCATTCATCTGTCGATGGTCACTTAGGTTACTTCCATGTCCTGGCTATTGTAAATAGTGCTGCAGTTGCGATACATGACTCGATTTGAACTACGGTTTTCTCAGGTTACATGCCCAGTAGTGGGATTGCTGTGTTATTTGGTAGTTCTATTTTTAGTTTTTTAAGGAAGCTCCATAATGTTCTCCATAGTGGCTGTATCAATTTACATTCCCACCAACAGTGCAAGAAGGTTCCCTTTTCACCGCACCCTCTCCAGCATTTACTGTTTGTAGATTTTTTGATGATGGCTATTCTGACCAGTGTGAGGGGATACCTCATGTAGTTTTAATTTGCATTCCTCTAATAATTAGTGATGTTGAGAATCCTTTCATGTTTGTGGGCAATCTGTATATCTTCTTTGGAGAAATGTCTATTTAGGTCTTCTGCCCATTTTTGGTTTGGGTTGTTTGTTTTTTGATATTGAGCTGCATGAGCTTCTTGTGTTATTTTGGAGATTAATCCTTTGTCACTTGCTTCATTTGCAAATATTTTCTCCCATTCTGAGGGTTGTCTTTTCATCTTGTTTATGGTTTCCTTTGCTGGGCAAAGGCTTTTACGTTTCATTAGGTCCCATTTGTTTATTTTTGGTTTTATTTCCATTTTTTTAGGAGGTGGATCAAAAAGGATCTTGCTGTGATATATGTCATAGAGTGTTCTGCCTATGTTTTCCTCTAAGAGTTTGATAGTGTCTGGCCTTACATTTAGGTCTTTAATCCATTTTGAGTTTATTTTTGTGTATGGTGTTAGGGAGCGTTCCAATTGCATTCTTTTTCATGTAGCTGTCCAGTTTTCCCAGCACGAATAATTAAAGATGCTGTCTTTTATCCATTGTATATTCTTGCCTCCTTTATCAAAGATAAGTTGACCAGGGCTTCCCTGGTGGTGCAGTGGTTGAGAGTCCGTCTGCCAATGCAGGGTACATGGGTTCGTGTCCCGGTCCGGGAAGATCCCATATGCCACGGAGCGGCTGGGCCTGTGACCCATGGCCGCTGAGTCTGCGCGTTTGGAGCCTGTGCTCCGCAGCGGGAGAGGCCACAGCAGTGAGAGGCCCACGTACCACACACACACACACAAAAAATATAAGTTGACCATATGTGTGTGGGTTTATCTCTGGGCTTTCTATCCTGTTCATTGATCTGTATTTCCGTTTTGGTGCCAGTACTATACTGTCTTGCTTACTGTAGCTTTGTAGTATAGTCTGAAGTCAAGGAGCCTGATTCCTCCAGCTCTGTTTTTCTTTTTCAAGATTGCTTTGGCTATTCAGAGTCTTTTGTGTTTCCATACAAATCGTGAAATTTTTTGTTCTGTTCTGTGGAAAGTGCCAATGGTAGTTTGATAGGGATTGAATTGAATCTGTAGATTGCTTTGGGTAGTATAGTCATTATCACAGTGTTGATTCTTCCAAACCAAGAACATGGTATATCTCTCCATCTGTTTCTGTTTCTTTCATCAGTGTCTTATAGTTTTCTGCATACAGGTCTTTTGTGTCCTTAGGTTGGTTTATTCCTAGGTATTTGATTCTGTTTGTTGCAGTGGTAAATGGGAGTGTTTCCTTAATTTCTCTTTCAGATTTTTCATTATTCGTGTATAGGAATGCAAGAGATTTCTGTGCATTAATTTTGTATCCTGCTACTTTACCAAATTCACTTATTAGTTCTAGTAGTTTTCTGGTAGCATCTTTAGGATTCTCTATGTATAGTATCATGTCATCTGCAAATAGTTTCGGTTTTGCTTCTTCTTTTCCGATTTGGATTTTTTTTTCTTTTACTTCTCTGATTACTGTGGCTAAAACTTCCAAAACTCGGTTGAATAATAGTGGTAGAGTGGGCTACCTTGTCTTGTTCCTGATCTTAGAGGAAATGGTTTCAGTTTTTCACCATTGAGTACGATGTTGGCTGTGGGTTTGTCATATATGGCCTTTATTGTGTTGAGGTAAATTCCCTCTATGCATACTTTCTGGAGGGTTTTTACCATAAATGGGTGTTGAATTCTGTCGAAAGCTTTTTTTGCATCTATTAAGGTTACCATATTGTTTTTATCCTTCAATTTGTTAACATGGTGTATCACATTGATTGATTTGCATTGAAGAATCCTTGCATTCCTGGGATAAACCCCACTTGATCATGGTGTATTATCCTTTTAATGTGCTGCTGGATTCTGCCTACTAGTATTTTCTTGAGGATGTTCTCATCTATTTTCATCAGTGATATTGGCCTGTAGTTTTCTTTCTTTGTGACATCTTTGTCTGGCTTTGGTATCAGAGTAGTGGTGGCCTTGTAGAATGAGTTTGGGAGTGTTCCTGCCTCTGCTATGTTTTGGAAGAGTTTGAGAAGGATAGGTGTTAGCTCTTCTCTAAATGTTTGATAGAATTCACCTGTGAATCCATCTGGTCCTGGGCTTATGTTTGTTGGAAGATTTTTAATCACAATTTCAGTTTCAGTGCTTGTGGTTGGGTTGTTTATATTTTCTATTTCTTCCTGGTTCAGTCTTGGAAGGTTGTACTTTTCTAAGAATGTGTCCATTTCCTCCAGATTGTCCATTTTATTGGTATATAATTGCTTATAGTAATCTCTCATGATGCTTTGTTTTTCTGCAGTGTCAGTTGTTACTTCTCGTTTTTCATTTCTAATTCTATTGATTTGAGTCTTCTCCCTTTTTTTCTTGATGAGTCTGGCTAATGGTTTATCAGTTTTGTTTATCTTCTCAAAGAATCAGCTTTTAGTTTTATTGATCTTTGCTATTGTTTCTTTCATTTCTTTTTCATTTATTTCAATATTGATCATTATGATTTCTTTCCTTTGGCTAACTTTGGGTTTTTTTTTTTCTTTCTCTAATTTCTCTAGGTGTAAGGGTAGGTTGTTTCTTTGAGATATTTCTTGTTTCTTGAAGTAGGATTGTATTGATGTAAGCTTCCCTCTTAGAACTGCTTTTGCTGCATACCATAGGTTTTGTGTCATCGTATTTTCATTGTCATTTGTTTCTAGGTAGCTTTTGTTTGCCTCTTTAATTTCTTCAGTGATGTCTTGGTTATTTAGTAGTGCATTGTTTAGCCTCCATGTGTTTGTATTTTTTACAATTCTTTTTTCCTGTAACTGGTATCTAGTCTCATAGTGTTGTGGTTGGAAAAGATACTTGATATGATTTTAATTTTTCTGAAATTTAGGAAGGCTTGATTTGTGATGCAAGATATGGTCTATCCTGGAGAATGTTGCATGAGCACTTGAGAAGAAAGTATATTCTGTTTTTTTGGACAGAATGTCCTATAAATATCAATTAAGTCCATCTTGTTTAATGTGTCATTTAATGCTTGTGTTTCCATATTTATTTTCATTTTGGTTGATCTGTCCATTGGTGAAAGTGGGGTGTTAAAGTCCTCTACTATTTTTCTGTTACTGTCGATTTCCTCTTTTATGGATGTTAATGTGTGCCTTACGTATTGACGTGCTCCTATGTTGGGTGCCTAAATATTTACAGTTTTTATATCTTCTTCATGGATTTATCTCTTGATCATTATGTAGTGTCCTTCTTTGTCTCTTATAATTATCTTTATTTTAAAGTGTATTTTGTCTGATATGAGAATTGTTACTCTATCTTTCTTTTGATTTCAATTTGCATGGAATATCTTTTTCCATCCCCTCACTTTCAATCTGCATGTGTCCCTAGGTCTGAAGTGGGTCTCTTGTAGACAGCATACATATGGGTGTTGTTTCTGTAACCATTCAGCCAGTCTATGTCTTTTTGTTGGAACATATAATCCATTTACATTTAAAGTAATTATTGATATGTATGTTCCTATTACCATTTTCTTAATTGTTTTGGGTTGTTATTGTAGGTCTTTTCCTTCTCTTGTGTTTCCTGCCTAGAGAAGTTCCTTTAGCATTCGTTGTAAAGTTGGTTTGGTGGTGATGAACTCTCTTAACTTTTGCTTGTCTCTAAAGTTTTTAATTTCTCCATATAATCTGAATGAGACCCTTACTGGGTAGAGTAATCTTGGTTGTAGGTTTTTCTCCTTCATCACTTTACATATGTCCTGCCACTCCCTTCTGGCTTGCAGAGTTTCTGCTGAAAGATCAGCTTTTAACCTTATGGGGATTCCCTTGTATGCTATTTGTTGCTTTTCCCTTGCTGCTTTTAATATTTTTTCTTTGTTTTTAATTTTTGATAGTTTGATTAATATGTGTCTTGGCCTGTTCCTTGGATTTATCCTGTATGGTACTCTCTGCTTTTCCTGGACTAGATTGACTCTTTCCTTTCCCATGTTAGAGATGTTTTCAACTATAATCTCTTCAAGTATTTTGTCAGACCCTTTCTTTTCTCTTCTTCTTCTGGGACCCCTGTAATTTGAGTGTTGGTGCATTTAATGTTGTCCCAGTGGTCTCTGAGACTGTCCTCAATTCTTTTCATTCTTTTTTCTTTATTCTGCTCTGCAGTAGTTCTTTCCACTATTTTATCTTCCAGGTCACTTGTCTGTTCTTCTGCCTCAGTTATTCTGCTATTGACTCTTTCTAGAGAAAGAACCTTCTCTTTCTCTTCTCAGTCAAGATTATTTCATTGATTGCATTGTTCATCATTATTTGTTTGCTCTTTAGTTCTTCTAGGTCCTTGTTAAACATTTCTTATATTTTCTCCATTCTATTTCCAAGATTTTGGATCATCTTTTCTATCATTATTCTGAATTCTTTTTCAGGTAAACTGCCTATTTCCTCTTCATTTGTTTGGTCTGGTGAGTTTCTACCTTGCTTCTTCATCAGCTGCATATTTCTCTGTCTTTTCATTTTGTTTAACCTACTGGGTTTGGGGTCTCATTTTCACAGGCTGCACGTTCATAGTTCCCTTTGTTTTTGGTGTCTGCCCACAGTGGGTGAGGTTGGTTCAGTGGCTTGTGTAGGCTTCCTGGTGGAGGGGACTGTTGCCTGTGTTCTGGTGTCTGGGGCTGGATCTTGTCTTTCTGGTGCACAGGTCCACATCCAGTGGTGTGTTTTGGGGTGTCTGTGAACTAAGTATGATTTTAGGCAGCCTCTCTGCTAATGAGTGGTATGGTGTTCCTGTGTTGGTGGTTGTTTGCCATGGGGCATCCTGCACTGGAATTTGGTGGCCGTTGGGTGGAGCTGGTATTAGCATTGAAACGGAGATCTTGATGATGGATATTACATGGGCCAGGGAGGTCTCTGGTGGTCCAGTGTTCTGAAATCCGTTCTCCCACCTCAGAGACTCAGGCCTGACACCAGGCCGGGGCACCAAGGCCCTGTCAGCCACACAGCTCAGAAGAAAAGGGAGAAAAAAAGAAAAAAAATTTTAAAAATAATAATAAATTTAAAAAGAAAAGGAATTAGTTAAATAAAAAATTAAAATAAAATAAAAAGAGAGCACCAAAACCAATAAACAAATCCACCAATGATAACAAGTGCTAAACACTAAGATAAACATAAACATCAGAAACAAATCAGTGGCAGACAGCAAACCCCAAGTCTACAGTTGCTCCCGAAGTTCACAGCCACAATTTTGGAATGATTCATTGTCTGTTTAGGTATTCCACAAATGCAGGGTACATCAAGTTGATTGTGGAGATTTAATCCACTGCTCCTGAGACTACATGGAAAAATTCCCTTTCTCTCCTTTGTTCGCACAGCTCCTGGGGTTCAGCTTTGGTTTTGGCCCCACCTCCACGTGTAGGTCACCCTCAGGCATCTATTCCCCACCCGGACAGGAAGGGGTTAAAGCAGCAGCTGATTAGGGGGCTTTTGCTCACTCAGGCCAGGGTAGGGATGGGTATGGTAGTTATAATTGGAATGCAGGGTGAGCCTGCAGCAGCAGAGGCCAGCATGACACTGCAACAGCCTGGGGTGCGCTGTGTATTCTCCTGGGGAAGTTGTCCCTGGATCATGGGACCCTGGCAGTGGCAGGCTGCACAGGCTCCCAGAGGGCGTGTGGATAGTGACCTCTGCTTGCACACAGGCTTCTTGGTGGCTGCAGCAGCAGCATTAGCATTTCATGCCTGTCTGTCTCTGGGGTCCAATCTGATAGCCATGGCTCGTGCCTCTCTCTGAAGCTTGTTTAGGTGGTGCTCTGAATCCCCTCTCCTTGCACACACTGAAACAATGGTCTCTTGCCTCTTAGGCAGGTCCAGACTTTTTCCCGAGCTCCCTCCTAGCTAGCTGTGGCGCACTAGCCCCCTTCAGGCTGTGTTCACGCAGCCAACCCCAGTCCTTGCCCTGGGATTTGACCTCCGAAGCCTGAGCCCCAGCTCCCAGCCCCCATCCACCCCAGCGGGTGAGCAGACAGGCCTCTCGGGCTGGTGAGTGCTGGTCTGCACTGATCTTCTGTGCAGGAATCTCTCCGCTTTGCCCTCTGCACCTATGTTGCTGTGCTCTCCTCTGTGTCTCCAAAACTTCCCCCTGCCCGCCCACAGTCTCTGCCAGTGAAGGGGCTTCCTAGTATGTGGAAACTTTCCCTCCTTCACAGCTCCCTCCCAGAGGTGCAAGTCCCATCCCTATTCCTTTGTCTATGTATTTTTCTTTTTTCTTTTGCCCTACGCAGGTACGTGGGTATTTTCTTGCCTTTTGGGAAGTCTGAGTTCTTCTGCCAGTATTCAGTAGGTGTTCTATAGGAGTTGTTCCACATGTAGATGTGTTTTCCATGTATTTGTGGGGAGAAGGGTGATCTGCATGTCTTAATCCTCCACCATCTTGAAGGTCCCCCTAAATTCTTTGACTGGTAATTTATTTCTTAGATCAAAATCAGCCCTTCTCATCCAGTTAAAATTCTGCTTTTTTCAATACTCTGAGGATAGAATTCTTCACGTCCTACTGAGAACATTGTGTGCATTGTTTTCTTTCATGTAGCCTTAAGTCAGTTGACTTGTAATAGGACTTGCCCCTTTGGTGTCTACTTCCTTTCTTTCTGATTAAGAAGAAACTGTTATGGATCTGAGATAAACTGTGCTTCAGGTATAGTCTTTTAGATTATGTTCAAAATCTGTTTGTGGCATTTAAAAATTCTCAGTGAGCTTGTTGCCATTCTGATGTTACTTCAAGAAAAACTTGTCCACCAAAACCCACAGCTGCTCAGGGACAAAATCCAGAGTCCGCAAATGACTTTCCACAGTGTGGCAGTCAAGTAATCCAGTAGGTGCTCAAAACTTCAAACCAATACCTAGTAAAGTGCTGTCCATTTCTGTGGTTCTTTAAAATACTAAGGAACTATGTATATACTCAGGAGGATATATTTTGCATCTGTTTTGTTCATGAGTGTGTATATTCTAACACATGCTCATAGTAGGTTACAATAAATATTTGTTAACAAACGGACTGATAGCACTTCCTTTATCAGTGATTTTCAGTCAGTTACACATTAGAATTACTTGGGAAGCCTTTGAAACTGGTGATGCCTGAGCCTACCCAGAACAAGGGAAAACAGAAATTCTGGGGGTGTGACCAGGTATTGGTATTTTTCAAAAGCTTCTTGTCAATTCTTACTTGAAGGCAGGATTGAAAATAGCTGTATTAAATGATCCTGTTTGTATTTCCGAAATCTAATATCTCCCTCAAGGTCTCATAAACCACTTTTCCATACATTTGATAAAGGGTGCTAAGATTTGGTATTCCCAAAATCATAGCCTTTACATTTATACCTCAGAACTTTCAGACGAGCTTTTTTTGTCTTTTTTTTTTTTTCTGGCAGTTAGATGAACTAAACAATACAAGTATTCTGTTTAAAAATCATGAAACAGAGAGAGACCTTCCAGATGGTGGAAGAGTAAGAAGTGGAGATCACCTTCCTCCCCACAAATACATAAGAAATACATCTACATGTAGAACAACTCCTACTGAATGCTGGCAGAAGACCTCAGACTTTCCCAAATGCAAGAAACTCTCCTCGTACCTGGGTAGGGCAAAAGAAAAAAGCAAAAACAGAGACAAAAGGATAGGGACAGATACGGCACTACTGGGAGGGAGCTGTGAAGGAGGAAACGTTTCCACACACTAGGAAGCCCCTTCACTGGCAGAGACAGGGGGTGGTGGGGGTGAAGCTTCGGAGCCACAGAGGACGGCATAAAAACGAGTGCAGAGGGCAAAACAGAGAGACACCCGCACAGAGGATCAGTGCCGACCAGCACTCACCAGCCCGAGAGGCTTGTCTGATCACCCGCTGGGGCGGGTGGAGGCTGGGAGTGGAGGCTCAGGCTTCGGAGGTCAGATGCCAGGGAGAGGACTGGGGTTGGCTGCATGAACACAGCCTGAAGGGGGCTAGTGCACCACAGCTAGCCGGGAGGGAGTCCAGAAAAATATCTGGACCTGCCTAAGAGGCAAGAGACAATTGTTTTGGGGTGCGTGAGGAGAGAGGATTCAGAGCACCACCTAAATGAGCTCCAGAGACGGGCGTGAGCCACGGCTACCAGCGCGGACACCAGAGACGGACATGAAATGCTAATTCTGCTGCTGTTACCAAGAAGCCTGTGTGCAAGCACAGGTCACTGTCCACACCTCCCCTCATGGGAGCCTGTGCAGGCTGCTACTGCCAGGGTCCCGTGATCCAGGGACAGCTTCCCCAGGAGAATACACGGTGCGCCTCAGGCTGGTACAATGTCACGCTGGCCTCTGCCACCTCAGGCTCTTCCTGCCTTCCGTACACGTCAGTCCCCCTGGCCTGAGTGAGTCAGAGCCCCCTAATCAGCTGCTCCTTTAACCCTGTCCTGTCAGAGAAGA
Organism: Grampus griseus; assembly: GCF_964374135.1. Classification (NCBI taxonomy): domain Eukaryota; kingdom Metazoa; phylum Chordata; class Mammalia; order Artiodactyla; family Delphinidae; genus Grampus; species Grampus griseus. The sequence continues at coordinate 84,559,228 of NC_139001.1, read as the reverse complement.
ACAGATGCCCACAGGCGACCCACACATAGAGGCGGGGCCAAATCCAAAGTTAAACCCCAGGAGCAGGCTTCCCTGGTGGTGCAGTGGTTGGGAGTCCGCCTGCCGATGCAGGGGACGTGAGTTTGTGCCCCGGTCTGGGAAGATCCCACATGCCGTGGAACTGCTGGGCCCGTGAGCCATGGCTGCTGGGCCTGCGCTTCCGGAGCCTGTGCTCCGCAACGGGAGAGGCCGCGGCAGTGAGAGGCCCGCATACCACAAAAAAAAGAAAAAAAAACAACAACCCAGGAGCTGTGCGAACAAAGAAGAGAAAGGGAAATCTCTCCCAGCAGCCTCAGGAGCAACGGATTAAATCTCCACAATCAACTTGATGTACCCTGTATCTGAGGAATACCTGAATAGACAACGAATCATCCCAAAATTCAGGTGGTGGACTTTGGGAGCAATGATATATATATATATTTTTCATTTTCTCTTTTTCTGACTGTGTATAGGTATGCGTCTTTTTGTGATTTGTCTGTATAGCTTTGCTTTTACCATTTTTCCTAGGGTTCTCTCTGTCTCTCTGTCCTTTTTTTGGGTTTTTTTTTTTTTTTTTAGTATAGTTTTTAGCGCTTGTTATCATTGGTGGATTTGTTTTTTGGTTTGGTTGCTCTCTTCTTTCTCTCTTTTTTTAATTACTTGAAATTTTTTTATTTTTAATAATTATTTTTTGTTTTAATAACTTTATTTTACTTTATTTTTTTCTTTCGTTCTTTCTTGTTTTCTCCCTTTTATTTTGACCCATGTGGCTGACAGGGTCTTGGTGCTCCGGCTGGGGGTCAGGCCTGTGACTCTGAGATGGGAGAGCTGAGTATAGGACATTGGTCCACCAGAGACCTCCTGGCTCCACATAATATCAAACAGCGAAAGCTCTCCCAGAGACTTCCATCTCAATGCTAGCACCCAGCTCCACCCAAGGACCAGCAGGCTCCACTACTGGACACCCTATGCCAAACAACTAGCAAGACAGGAACACAGCCCCAGCCATTAGCAGAGAGGCAGCCTAAATTCTAATAAGGCCACAGACACTCCAAAACACACCACCAGACATGGTCGCGCCAACCAGAAAGACAAGATCCAGCCTCATCCACCAGAACACAGGCACTAGTCCCCTCCACCGGGAAGCCTACACAACCCACTGAACAAAACTTAGCCACTGGGGGCAGACACAATAAACAACGAGAACTGTGAACCTGCAGCCTGAGAAAAGGAGACCCCAAACATAGTAAGTAAAGAAAAATGAGAAGACAGAGAAACACACAGCAGATGAAGGATCAAGGTAAAAACCCACCAGACCAAACAAATGAAGAAGAAATAGGCAGTCTACCTGAAAAAGAATTCAGAGTAATGATAGAAAAGATGATCCAAAATCTTGGAAATAGAATGGAGAAAATACAAGAAACATTTAACAAGGACCTAGAAGAACTAAAGAGCAAACAATCAATAATGAACAGTACTATCAATGAAGTTAAAAATTCTTTAGAAAGAATAAATAGCAGAATAACTGAGGCAGAAGAATGGATAAGTCACCTGGAAGATAAAATAGTGGAAATAACTACCACAGAGCAGAATAAAGAAAAAGAATGGAAAGAATTGAGGACAAGCTCAGAGACCTCTGGGGCAATATTAAATGCACCAACATTCAAATTATAGGGGTCCAAGAAGAAGAAGAGAAAAACAAAGGGACTGAGAAAATATCTGAAGAGATTATAGTTGAAAACTTCCCTAATATGGGAAAGGAAATGGTTAATCCAGTCCAGGAAGCACAGAGAGTCCCATACAGGGTAAATGCAAGGAGAAACATGCCAAGACACATATTAATCAAACTATCAAAAATTAAATACAAAGAAAAAATATTAAAAGCAGCAAAGGAAAAATAACATGCAAGGGAACCCTAAAAGGTTAACAGCTGATCTTTCAGCAGAAACTCTGCAAGCCAGAAGGGAGTGGCAGGACATATTTAAAGTGATGAAAGGGAAAAACATACAACCAAGATTACTCTAACTAGCAAGGATCTCATTCAGATTCGATGGAGAAATTAAAACCTTTATAGAGAAGCAAAAGCTAAGAGAATTCAGCACCACCAAACCAGCTTCACAACTAATGCTAAAGAAACTTCTCTAGGCAGGAAGCACAAGAGAAGGAATAGACCTACAATAACAAACCCAAAACAATTAAGAAAATGGTAATAGGAACATACATATCGATAATTACCTTAAATGTAAATGCATTAAATGCTCCAACCAAAAGACATAGACTGGCTGAATGGATACAAAAACAACAGCTGTACATATGCTGTCTAAAAGAGACCCACTTTAGACCTAGGGACACATACAGACTGAAAGTGTGGGGATGGAAAAAGGTTTTCCATGTAAATAGAAATCAAAAAAAAGCTGGAGTAGCAATTCTCATGTCAGACAAAATAGCCTTTAAAACAAAGACTATGCAAGAGACAAAGAAGGACACTACATAATGATCAAGGGATCAATCCAAGAAGAAGATATAACAATTGTAAATGTGTATGCACCCAATACAGTAACATGTCAATACATAAGGCAAATATTAACAGCCATAAAAGGGGAAATCGAAGGTAACACAATAATAGTAGAGAACATTCACACCCCACTTTCACCAAGGGACAGATCATCCAGAATGAAAGTAAATAAGGAAATAAGCATTAAATGACACATTAAATAAGATGGACTTACATGATATTTATAGGCATCCAAAAACAACAGAATATACTTTCTTCTCAAGTGCTCATGGACATTCTCCAGGATAGACCATATCTTGGGTCATAAATCAAGCATTGGTAAATTTAAGAAAATTGAAATCGTATCAAGTATCTTTTCTGACCACAATGCTATAAGGCTACATATCACTTACAGGAAAATACTGTAAAAAATTCAAACACATGGAGGCTAAACAATACACTACTAAATAACCAAGAGCTCACTGAAGAAATCAAAGAGGATATCAAAAACTACCTAGACACAAATGACAATGAAAACATGACGACCCAAAACCTATGGTATGCAGCAAAACCAGTTCTAAGAGGGAAGTTTATAGCAATAAATTCCTACCTCAAGAAACATCTCAAATAAACAACCTAACCTTACACCTAAAGCAATTAGAGAAAGAAGTACAAAAACCCCCAACGTTAGCAGAAGGAAAGAAATCATAAAGATCATATCCGAAATAAATGAAAAAGAAAAGAAGGAAACAATAGCAAAGATCAATAAAACTAAAAGCTGGTTCTTTGAGAAGATAAACAAAATTGATAAACCATTAGCCAGACTCATCAAGAAAAAAAGGGAGAAGACTCAAATCAATAGAATTAGAAATGAAAAAGGAGAAGTGACAACTGACACTGCAGAAATACAAAGGATCATGAGATTACTACAAGCAACCATATGCCGATACAATGGACAACCTGGAAGAAATGGACAAATTCTTCAAAAAGCACAACCTTCCGAGACTAAACCAGGAAGAAATAGAAAATATAAACAGACCAATCACAAGCACTGAAATTGAGACTGTGATTAAAAATCTTCCAACAAACAAAAGCCCCAGACTACATGGATTGACAGGCAAATTCTATCAAACATTTAGAGAAGAGCTAACACCTATACTTCTCAACCTCTGCCAAAATATAGCGGAGGCAGGAACACTCCCAAACTCATTCTACGAGGCCACTGTGATACCAAAACCAGACAAAGATGTCACGAAGAAAGAAAACTACAGGCCAATATCACTTATGAACAAATGCAAAAATCCTCAACAAAGTACTAGCACACAGGATCCAACAGCACATTAAAATGACCATACACAATGATCAAGTGGGGTTTATCCCAGGAATGCAAAGATTCTTCAGTATATGCAAATCAATCAATGTGATACACCATATTAATGAATTGATGGATAAATACCATATGATCATCTCAATAGATGCAGAAAAAGCTTTCAACAAAATTCAACACCAATTTATGATAAAAACCCTCCAGAAAGTAGGCATAAAGGGAACTTATCTCAACATGATAAAGGACATATATGACTAACCCACAGCCAACATTGTTCTCAATGGTGAGAAACTGAAACCATTTCCTCTAAGATCAAGAACAAGACAAGTTTGCCCACTCTTACCACTATTATTCAACATAGTATTGGAAGTTTTAGCCACAGCAATCAGAGAAGAAAAACAAATAAAACTAATCCAAAATGGAAAAGAAGTAAAGCTGTCACTCTTTGCAGATGACATGATACTATACATAGAGAATCCTAAAGATGGTACCAGAAAACTACTAGAGCTAATAAATGAATTTGGTAAAGTAGCAGGATACAAAATTAATGCACAGAAATCTCTTGCATTCCTATACACTAACGATGAAAAATCTGAAAGAAATTAAGGAAACACTCCCATTTACCAATGCAACAAAAAGAATCAAATACCTAGGAATAAACCTACCTAATGAGACAAAAGACCTGTTTGCAGAAAACTATTAAGTCAGTGATAAAAGAAATTAAAAATGATACAAACAGATGGAGAGATATACCATGTTCTTGGATTGGAAGAATCAACATTGTGAAAATGACTCTCCTACCCAAAGCAATCTACAGATTCAATGCAATCCCTATCAAACTACCAATGGCATTTTTCACAGAACTAGAACAAAAATTTTCACAATTTGTATGGAAACACAAAAGACCCCTAATAGCCAAAACAATCTTGAGAAGGAAAAACGGATCTGGAGGAAGCATGTTCCCTTTCTCAGACTATACTACAAAGCTACATTAATGAAGACAGTATGGTACTGGCACAGAAACAGAAAGATAGATCAATGGAACAGGAGAGAAAGCTCAGAGATAACCCCACACACATATGGTCACCTTATTTTTGATAAAGGAGGCAACAATATGCAATGGAAAAAAGACAGCCTCTTCAATAAGTGGTGCAGGGAAAACTGGACAGCTACTTGTAAAGGAATGAAATTAGAACACTCTCTAACACCATACACAAAAATAAACTCGTAATGGATTAAAGACCTAAATGTTAGGCCAGACACAATAAAACTCTTGAGGAAAACATAAGCAGAACACTCTATGACATAAATCACAGCAAGATCCTTTTTGACCCACCTCCTAGAGTAATGGAAATAAAAACAAAAATAAACACATGGGACTTAATGAAACTTAAAAGCTTTTGCACAGCAAAGGAAACCATAAACAAGACCAAAAGACAACCCTCATAAAAGGAGAAAATATTTGCAAATGAAGCAATTGACAAAGGTTTAATCTCCAAAATTTACAAGCAGCTCATGTACCTCAATATCAAAAAAACAAACAACCTAATCCAAAAATGGGCAGAAGACCTAAATAGACATTTCTCCAAAGAAGATATACAGATTGCCAACAAACACATGAAAGAATGCTCAACATTACTAATTAGGGAAAAGCAAATCAAAACCACAATGAGGTATCGCATCACTCCAGTCAGAATGGCCATCATCAAAACATGTACAAACAATAAATGCTGGTGAGGGTGTGGAGAAAAGGGAACCTTCTTGCACTGTTGGTGAGAATGTAAATTGATACAGCGACTATGGATAACAGTATGGAGGTTTATTAAATAACTAAAAATAGGGCTTCCCTGGTGGCGCAGTGGTTGAGAGTCTGCTTGCCGATGCAGGGGACACAGGTTTGTGCCCCGGTCCGGGAGGATCCCACATGCCGCGGAGCGGCTGGGCCCGTGAGCCATGGCCACTGAGCCTGCACGTCCGGAGCCTGTGCTCCGCAACGGGAGACCGCAACAGTGAGAGGCCCGCATACCGCAAAAAAAAAAAAAAAAAAAACAACCTAAGAATAGAACTGCCATATGACCCATCAATCCCACTATTGGGCATATACCCTGAGAAAACTATAATTCAAAAAGGGTCATGTACTACAATGTTTATTGCAGCTCTGTTTACAATAGCCAGGACATGGAAGCAACCTAGGTGGCCATCGACAGATGAATGGATAAAGATGTGGTACATATATAGAATGGAATATTAGCCATAAAAAGAAATGAAATTGAGTTATTTGTAATGAGGTGGATGGACCTAAAGTCTGTCATGCAGAGTGAAGTAAGTCAGAAAGAGAAAAACAAATACTGTATGCTAACACGTATGTATGGAATCTAAAAAAAAACAATGTTTCTGAAGAACCTAGGGGCAGGACAGGAATAAAGACGCAGATGTAGAGAATGGACTTGAGGACAAGGGGAGGGGGAAGCATAAGCTGGGATGAAGTGAGAGAGTGGTATGGACTTATATACACTACCAAATGTAAAATAGATAGCTAGTGGGAAGCAGCCACATAGCACAGGGAGATCACCTCGGTGCCTTGTGACCACCTAGAGGGGTGTGATAGGGAGGGTGGGAGGGAGATGCAAGAGGGAGGGGATATGGGGATATATGTATATGTATACCTGATTCACTTTGTTATAAAGCAGAAACTAACTCACCACCGTAAAGCAATTATACTCCAATAAAGCTGTTAAAAAAATTATGAAACAGACATTTATGTTTGGATTGCTGTTCAGTGATTGCATTTTGAGAGTTTTAACTAATAATTAAAGCAGACCTTAAGATTATTTGTATTTTAATTTTAAACTAAATATGTTGAAGTGCATTGGTTCTATGCAAAATTCTTCATGAGGGCCAGTTTATTTTTTCCTATTTTGTTTACTGATATATTCCATCTGCCAAAAATACTACCTGGCCAAAAGCAGTTTCTCAATAAATATTTGTTGAATAACTGACCGAATGAGGGAATGAATGAATAAGTGAATGAATGAATGAATAATATTTCCACCATTCTTAGAAATCCATGCTTAATCTGAGTTCACAGAGCTAGTAATCACACATTTAAGAGCATAGGGCAGATTTTCCTTCAGAGAATTTTCAACTAGCCAATAAAGTATCTTAAAATAAACTGTATTATAAATATATTTAGGTTGAGCATGCTCTCTGTAATTCATATAGACTCTTCATTTCTTATTACTTATTCTGATTCTTGCAAACGTATTTTTTATTTAGACTTTGCAGACACTTGAATACATAACCACTCTACCAAGTGTTTTTCAATTTTTTGGTCCTTGAATCAGAAATACCAGTATTACCTGGGACCTTGTTAAAAATGTAAATGCTCAGGTAACCTATGGGTTACCAAGTTACTACAGGTGATTATAATACCCTCTAAAGTTTAAGAACAACTATTGATATTAGGAAGGCATTACCTGGTAACTCTCTCAGTTAAGGCATACCTTAGAACAGCAACAAGAGAAACAAACACAGCAGAAGTATAACAGATTCCTATGCCGCATCCCAGATATTCCTACAGAGACAGAATCTATGGGATCAGGTACCAGAAATCTGGATTATTAATTAGTCTTTCCCACCCTGCCCCCCAGAATAACTGTTTTGAAGTTAGGCTAACAGGGTCCAAAGATTGGTACTGAGAGACCCTTGGGCTAGGTGACCTCGCCTTTGCAAAGCTGTCCAGTTACCTTTCATGCTATGTCAATGAAAGAAGCTTTGAACATGAGGGGTCAAACCAGAGCAATGAACACTGTAGTACTTTCATCACTATGAATATTGACTCCTGTCTCCTTTTCTTCATTTTATGTAAACCTCAGGTTCTCTTTCTGCCTTTTGCTAACTTTCAGTCTTGGCAACAAGTCTTCTTATACTGGTGAGCAGTGTTCCTGGATCTATCCTAATAGAAACCAACTAACATGTCTCTCACTTGTGATGGTACTACAGGATCCCTCAGGAGTACAGTATTATGGGGACTCTCACCCCTTTTTTTCTGGTCTCCATTTCCATTCTATACTTGTGCAATGAATCTGCTTAGCATTATAGTTACTACATTTACTTTTCCACTAAAAAGTTGCTGATTAATTTAATTAATCATTTTGGTGGTGGATATCTTCTGTAAACTGATCCCAAGCCACCTTTCTATTCATGACTCTAATTAATTATCCAAATACGTAAATCTTCTGTGTCACACAGTATAACTCTAAGTAAGTTCTTCCACCACCTTTGCATATAGCTGCATGTTACTTATCTCTTGTGGACCAAGTTGAACTACACCTCTTATAGAGAGTGTATACACTGTCCAGAGAAGGCTGTGACATTATTCTCATTTCCCCAGTAGTCATTCCTGAAAGAGCCCAAGTGGTGTTTGTATTAGAAATAAAATGCAAAGAGTGACTATACAAGAATCACCACAAAGATTATCATAAAGCCATCCATAAAGACATCATTGATGTATGTTTTTCCTCAAAGAATGAAGATTCAAATAAAGCTATTACTTGCCTTAATAATAATGCCCAATTAATAAAATGCAAAGGAACCAAACCCCCATAGCACAGTTTTTATATTCAAAATAGAATCGGTCTTCCCAGTAAAATATCATATTTGACTTACTACTGCAAACGGCAGTAACAGAATCACCATATAAACTTACTTCAAGAAGGAAATCCTTCTCTCCTTCTTTCATTTCTTAAAGAAATTCCTATGGTGCAGTGAGTGTAACATAAAACAAAAGACTTACTGGTGAAAGCAAAAGAGCAGAAACCTAATTCAAATAAGATAGTTCAAATATTTGCATCACTTAAGTAACGAAGTATCATTTTATTAGGTCATGTTTTCACTTATGTAAAATGAGTGTGCTAAAGATATGTATATATATAAATTATTCAATATGATACGTATGTATATGTATTTATATAACAAGCTATAAAAGTTAGGGAAATTTAAAAACATTGTTAGAATAAAATAACATGAAATAAGATAAAAATTTTATCTTTTTGATTTTTAATAAAATTGTGGGTCTTTAAACCTAATTTTTTATGTTAAAAATGGTTAATAGTTCTAAAAATATAAGTCTTTAAAAAATGTTCATAGAAACCTTCAAAAGGCCACATCTTCATAATATGCAAGTTTCACCACTGGGAATTAGGTCTTGAGTGAAAAAAGTGAGAATTTTATTTCCCTTTCTATGCATGTCTTATGCAGGTATTTGATGATTATATTTTATTATTTAATAAAATAAAACTGCTGAGTGGCAATGATTCTTAAGACAGTTTAATCCGTTGTATCCTGATTTCATTCAAAGCAGTACACAAATACATGGCTACTGTTTTTATGTCCTGAGTCCCACTCTTAGAACAGAATTTATATACTATCTTTTTTCAAGTAATTTGTCAATAGACAGAAAGAAGAAAGACGGTATTATATATTGATAAGAGTTTTTACTAAACTTGATTTTGAGGAAGGAAGAAGAGAGGAGAAAGGTAAAAGAAGAAAATGAAGCCTACAATTCTGCTTCACAGTACTTCTCATGCACTTGTCAGTGTATTGTTGTTTCATGTGCTTTCCTCTCTGCTGATGGTGGTATGCATTCCCTCAACCATTCAAAATGGCAACAAATGTGATGCCAACTTAAAGGAAATTTAAGAAGCACTGAATGACTGTATTAATCAGGTTAACTATGGAATAGATGTTGCAGCATGTCTGATGTTTTGACATTCCATGGAGAAATCTGATCTGGGTTGTTGCCTATCAAATCAATGCATTGGACAAAGACTACTATGTCTTCAAGGAACAGAAGTGTTAACAGCTAAGTTCCAGTGTCACTGCAGGAGATAAGGATAGATGTTAGGCCAGGTGGAATTTAAGACTCATGAACTTATAATGTGATTTGGAATATAAGAAGAACCTATTCTACATTCTACATGGCAAGTAGCTAGGGATAAAGGATATCATAATGCTGAGCCATTTTTGTTATAATTGAATGCCTTAAAAACCAATCAAAAGAAACAAAACCTTTAATCTAGTGAATACAATTGTCTATCGACCAAATAATGAGCATAGTTAGAAAGGTAGACAAATCTAAGACACAATGCCTTTCCAGAAAATTTACAATTTACTGGGGAGAAAAGAATAAAAACATGGAATTAAAAACAGCATATATAGATGTATATATCTATGTGTGTATAGTACATGCATATAAATTCAATGCTATATTGTGTAATATAGTCAATAAGTATTATTAGTATTCAACAGAATTAAATTATGAGTATTGAAATAGTTCCATTGAGGAGGTAGGCCTGTAACCAGATCTTTGGAGAGGAGTAGAATTTGAATACGAGGAAGAGTTATAGGAGGAAGATGACTGGACGTTTCTGTCAGGAGAAAACCAATACAGTACAAAGTACAGCCATTTGCCTTTTTGAGAAAGGATGGTGCATACACCTGGCCAAGATTACCTTTGGGACTATATTGGGTAGGGAGGGCAGAGGGGAGATTTATGCTGATGAACTTAGAAGGGGTAAAGATGGATGCTGAAACTCGTAGTCCTGCCTACCCTCTATTCCTTCGCCCGAACTAGGGGATAAATCCTACTCTGTTTGCCTGTCTACTTAGTATAGGAAGGCAAAGTAATGTTCTGCTGATCAAGAAGAAGAACTGCATGCACGTTTAAAAGTGCTTCCTGTTTAAAGGAGATCAGCTTGGTGCTTTGTGACCACCTAGAGGGGTGGGATAGGGAGGGTGGGAAGGAGACACAAGAGGGAAGGGATATGGGGATATATGTACACATATAGTTGATTCACTTTGTTATACAGCAGAAACTAACACAACATTGTAAAGCAATTATAGTCCAATAAAGATGTTTTAAAAAAGTGCTTCCTGTTTAGATATCATCTTTATGATATTTCACATCATTATGACAGACTTGGAGTAATGAAGTTATGATAAGAGATGTAATTTTAAAGTAGAGATGTCTAAGTCAGAACTGCATATACTATGTTATTACATGTGTATTACACAGATCTCAGTAGCAACTGAAATAGTGCAGGTTGCTATTCCTACAAGCACTTACTTCGTTTCACTAGCTCTTAATTTTCTCCAAATGTTTATATGGAGGCAGGGAGCAGGGACAGAAGAGTAATGTGGCTGTAATTATGAGGCTTTCTGGGGCACAATAAACCAAAACAGCAATGCAGAAATAATTTGAAAACAAATCCCTGAGAGCAAAACTATCCACCAGAAGAGAAAGGCAGGGCCTGGTGATCTGAGTACAGAAATATAGGTCACAGGCATAGCCTCTGGAGCAAAGAGCTCAAAAGAATGTTTGTTCAGTGGTTACCAACACAAGTCACAGCTTTAGAGCCAAACTACCTGGGCATGGCTCCTGGTGCCACTAGTTACCTGTGCAACCTGGGACAGTGACTTCACTTCTCTAGGCCCAATTGTCCCCTCAGAACCTGCTTCATAAAGTTGTGATGAGGGTTAAAAGAATTACAATTTGTGAAAATCGTAGCACTCAGCATGTGGTGTCACAGAAGGAGTGTGAGTGTGTACTGTATTATCCCCAAAAGGACATTTTTAAGAGTGAAAGGGGGTGCTAAAAGCATTAAAGTTTATACATTATTTTGAAATGTTTATTTATTGGTCAAAGAAACCACAGTTTTATTGTAAACCAAAAATAATTTTCAAAAATAAACCTTTTTCTTAAAGATGAAATAATTTATTTATATAAATTAAAACAAAAGTACTTATTTATTGGATATTATGAAGGAACATAAGTAGAAAAAATATTTTTGGTACATTTTCATGAACACAATCAGTTTTCTTAGTTTGTTTTCATTATTGTGTTACTGGTTTTGTTCCCTAGAACATACTTTGTTTTTCAATGTGGTTTTTTAGAAACATTTTTAAAAGCTTTATTGAGGTATTTACATGCCATAAAAATCCATTTATTTTAAGTGTATAATTCAGTGTTTTTAAATAAATTTCAGAGTTCTGTGAATATCATCACAAAGGCTTTCTATTTTTAACTTCTTCATAAAATTACCTGTAATATTCTTCCAAGTTTCTTTTTTTTCAGGTTAATCAATTTGAAATAGTTAATGCCTTCAATTTACTCTTCTCCGTGGACCATAATAAATTTAAATGAGAAAATGATGTGTTAACATATACTGAAGTATCTGATAACTCATGGTAAGTTCTAAATTTCTAAAAAGAAAATATATTCAATTCTAATTTTTTTAATGTAAAAATATGTACATAGTACTGTCTAATTATTTTTACAGGTACTGTCTTTTTGTTTCATTCACATTACCTTTCACCTATATCTAACAACTCTTTTTATAAGACTATACATTTCAAATAAATTAGCTATTCCTGACTATTTTGAATGTTTTGCCATATTTAAATACTGTAAAACTGTAGGCTTTCTAATTTTCTTTTCCATTTTAGTATACAGCATACATTTTTTCACTTAAAACTAGGAACTCCAAATTTTTTTTCCCACAAGTTAAGATATTTTGCAGCACAATCTTCAGATTTAAAAATTAAATAGTGCATGCTGTTTGAGTATTCACCATTTAAATTTCTCAATTTTTGCATTGTTATTACAAGGATAAATTTTAATTTCTTTCTGTTTGTGGAAAGTTCCCTATTGTTTTTCAAGGTGGCTGCACCAATTTACATTTCCACCAACAGGGCACAAATGTTCTCTTTCCTCCACTTTCCCAAAACTTATCTCTTGTCTTCAATGATAGCCATTTTAACAGGTGTGAGGTAATATCTCCTTGTGGTTTTGATCTGCATTCCCGAGATTATTAGTGATGATCACCTTTTCACGTATTTGTTGAGCATTTTATGTTTTCTTTGGAAAAATATTTATTTAGACCTTCTGCTCATTTTTAATGGGATTGTTTGTTTTATTGCTATTGAGTGTATGAGTTCTTTATATATTTTGTGTATTAACCTCTTATCATAAATATGATTTATAAATGTTTTATCCCATGGGGTAAGTAGCCTTTACATTTTGTTAAGGCTTTGCTGTGCAGAACTATTTAGTTTGATATGGTCCCACTGGTTTATTTTTGCTTTTATTGCCTTTACTTTGGTAACAAATCCAAAAACTCATTGCCAAGACCAATGTCACACAGCTTACTTGACATTTTCTTCCAGTAGTTTTACTGTTTCAGGTCTTCTGTTCAAGTTTTTCATTCATTTTGAGTTGATTTTTGCTTATGGCATAAAATGGGATTCAGTTTCATTCTTCTTGCATGTGGCTGTCCAGTTTTCCCAACATCATTTTTTGAAGAGACTATATTTTCCACACTGTATATTTTTTTCACATTTTATATTCTTGGCTCCTTTATCTTAAATTAATTGACAGTATATTGTGGCTTTATTTTGGGTTTCTCTATTCTGTTACATTGATGTATATGTATGTTTTTATGCCAGTACCAGAGTGTTTTGATTACTGAAGCTTTATAATATAGTTTTAAATCAGAAATTGTGACACCTTCACCTTTATTCTTCTTTAAGATTGCTTTAGCTATTAGGGGTCTTTTTTGGCTCCATACAAATTTTAGAATTGATTTTCTATATCTGTTCTGATTTTTAACACAGTGATACAAAAATATAAAAGGGTTTTAATACCTTTTTTAGAATACTTTGGTTTACTTATAAAGCAGTTCTTCAAAGGATAAAACATTTCTAAAATCTGTTTATTGACAATGAAAAGAGAAAGCATGAACTACCATATTACTTTTAAAATTATTCATCATTAACTGCATCACAAAAATTCTATATTTTAGCCAGTCCTACTTTGCAGAAATTAAAAACAAAACAAAACACCTGTAAATCCTGACCATACTTACTTCTATTTTAATTGGAGTTTTTCACAGTTTGTTTGTAAACAAAAGGGTAAAGTATGTGTTCACCACAGCCAACTCTAAGAATGTTTCTGTTCCATAAGCTTCCTAATTTGACAGCCAACTCTAAGAATGTTTCTGTTCCACAAGCTTCCTAATTTGGCAAGAATATTTTTAACATGACTTTTTTTCACCAATATTTATACTTACGTTATCATTACAAAACCAAGTAATTTTATTTATTTATTTTAAAACTTTTTAAACTAAATTTACAATTTGTCAAATGTTTCATTTCAGCAAAATGAATTACCCTAATCTTTACTTTGATTTTATAAATGGGATCAAAATACTGAACTGCTGTTGGAATTAGTATGTTGATATGAAACATCTGATAACAAGGATATAAAATTAACACAATTTAACCTTTTGCAAAGTTCTTCTATTAGAGCCAGTACATAAACAGCTATCACTTTACTTTTTTAAAAATATCTATTTATTGATCGATTAATTTTGGCTGTGCTGGGTCTTAGTTGCGGCATGCGGGATCTTTAGTTGCAGCATGCAGACTTCCTAGTTGTGCATGCAAACTCTTAGCTGTGGCATGCATGTGGGATCTAGTTCCCTGACCAGGGATTGAACCCAGGCCCCCTGCATTGGGAGCATTGAGTCCTATGCACTGGACCACCAGGGAAGTTCCTCACTTTACTTTTTTTATGTGCACAAGGAACTTTGGACTTAAGCATGAGCAAAATTAATGAAGAACATTTATTTGATCTAAATGAAAAGCCTAGTTTTAAGACTAATATAAAAACCTACCTTCTTTAACTACATTTGTTAAAATATCATCTTTAGCAAGACATCTATAAACTACTAAATTTTGAAGTAGATGCTGATGCTTTTCCAAAAGAGTTGCATCTTATTTTTTCATGTGTTTATTGATATAATTCCAATCCCTGTAGTGAATAATAACTATCAACAAGCATTTTGTGCAAGTTAAAATTTCACCCTCATTCTTGGCATATAAAAAGTCAATAATTAACTTTTCATTAAGAATATTTTTTAAAATAATTTTTATTTATTGCAAAAGGCAAAAAGCCACAGATTTTTAAGGAAATATATACATATATGATATATAATAATTATTATATATATTCAGTGGCTGAATAACTGAAAGGTGGAGTTCTAACAAACCATCTCCATGTGTTTGAATGCAACTATGAATAATATTGCATTGCTTGCAAATTTAAAAATCTAGGACAATGCTAACAGGAAGCAGGGACAACAAATGTGTCTTTGGACACTCCAAGCAAATCTGGGTATATGATCCCCCCCCCTACAAAAGAGTCAGTGCTCTTACTGTCTGTGCGTGGATCAACTGAACTATACAAGGATCAAAGTAAAGCACGATCACAAATTCCATTAGTCATGTACGTATTTTTATACAACTTACATTTTAATACTGGGTTGCTTGTGCACGAGAAAACACCAAATTTCAAATTAATTTAGGGCTGGCATGATTTTGTTTGCCCATGCTAACCTAGCTCCCTCCGCAGCCACCCACTGTTCATCATTCCATTAGCAAAGGATACAATTAAGTCTGCTTATTTTGTGCTTTTTAAGCATGCCTACTGAGAGGAGACTTAATATCTTTACCTTTTCTGCCTTTTGTTGCTACCTATAGGATAAGGACAAGCACATATACTGACAGCATTTAAGGAGTTAATAAACAATGAAAGTCTGTTGGTGGCTAATCTGCTTGAACATCATAGAATCATATTAAGTAGTATTTGTTGAATATTTCTATAAACAAGGCATTAGGTAGTTTTTCTGATACCCATATGGCCCTGGGTCAGTCCTGTCATCTCTTTAAGTGAATTTCCTCATCTCTTAAGTAGACATGCGTGATTATCTAAAAAGTCTAGATGGAATTGAGTCTATTAGGAATATCAGTTACTTCAGGGAAAACATGTTTATTGTGAAAAACATGGTCTGGTTCCAATAAATTGTTAGCATGCTTGATCATTGATATCTTTACCATGTAAAAAAATTATTTTTATTCCCAGCTGCACTGATGAGGAAACAAATACCGAAAATTCAGAGTAAATTCTACCAGGCCACACAGCGAGGTCTCATAGAGCCAGGAGAGACTTACGAAATCCAGACTCCCCGACTAATGTTCTATCAGCTAGACCTCCAAATGAGCCTCACAAATGTAGGTAGGAATAGCTTTCCCTAAGACACTCATGAAGCAAAACAGAGCAATACTTCATTCCATGTGGTGTCTAATTTGAAATGCAAACAATTGCCAATTTGTTTGACTTGTATTTATAATTATTTCCTTGTGAATTACTCATCACTAAATGCTTTATAAATATTTTCTCTCTTTCCCAATGTCTATGGAATGATCATAGCATAGAAAATGTTGACTTTCAAAGATTTATTAATATCTCTTTCTGAAATAACATGTATTTGTAAGATATGGTAAAAGCACTTTTAAAGAAACAAATCTTGAATTTGAATTCCCTCTCCGACAATGACTAAACTGACGTTCTTATTAAGATGAAGTGCACAGTGACTTTTATGTAAAGGTAGCCATTATATAACAAGTAGAAAGTAAATATGTATATTTGAATTTAGTTGAGCGCAGCCTCACCATCAGCTCCTTCTGATAGATTTTTAGACTTCACTACCTTTATGTAAGCTGAAGGTATTGCATTGGATGCATTAGTGAATCTGTTTTTACTTTTGCCTATAATGAAAAGAAACAAACTAGTGGCCATAATATGGCAGCATGCATCATATGCTTACCATAATCTAGAATGTTAACTCTACATGAAGAACTGAGCCTTTTATTTCTCAGTCTTTTTGAACATGAGACATAATTTAAAGCATTTCTAGATAGTAACATAATTACCCCTTTACTCAGGAATTTAAATTCAGATTAGAATACGGAGCTTAGTAACATGACTCAGAATATTGTTCTTACTCTTTGTTTGTAATCATTTCAATATCAAATACTTTTTAAAGAAAAAAGAAAACAGCAGTTCTCCCCCTTTTTGGTCTTGATTGCTATCATATGGTGATTGTATATGTGTTTTTCAATCTTTCCCATGAAAAACTTGTTTTGAATTTAAATCAGCCTAAATACTAAAAACTCTAACATCCCCTTTTAAAAACAGAAATTCAAAATTGTTAAATATTAATGGCAATTCCCTTAAGCAAGAGAGAAAGGAAAACCATTAGAAGAAGTTCAGAGAAACGTAACATACTTATTAATGAGCCGCAGGATTGGCTTATAAGGAAAGATTAAAGAAAAAAATTTAAAAAGGAAAGCTAGACTTGTTGCAGGAAAAGACCATGGTGACCAAAGCTGCAGCAGTAATGTAAACAGTCTGGGTGGAGACACTTCACATTTTGGTATAAGTGAGGGGGGAAAATGACCCAGCTTATTTGCTAATGATAAGCATTAGTAGGTGCCAAATGCAGTAATCAAAAAGTAAGCCCTCAGCTCTAAATATTATTTAAAATATCTTGAAGAAAGACAGTTTAAAGTGATAAAGTATGATAATAATCAAATGGATATGAAGTTTTGAAAAATATTTATTCAACTCAATCCCTATTCCCTACTGCCTACATCCTCAGATAATAAAGAAAAAAAAAAAAGAGAGAGACAGAGCCATGTAGACATAAAAGTCTCAACTCCATATCTTAACAGGAGACTCACTTAGTATGACTGACACAGAAATGCATAAAAAGGGGCAAGATAATATGAGGGACAGGGTAGAGGGAGAGGAAAATGCTCATTTTAAAAGAAAAAAAAAAAGACCGTGTGAAACATGAAAAGCCACTCCATATTTGAGAGATTAAAAAGGGAAGTCGAGAATATCATGCAGTTTCCCATTCCCCTTACCTGATTCT
Source organism: Grampus griseus (assembly GCF_964374135.1). Classification (NCBI taxonomy): domain Eukaryota; kingdom Metazoa; phylum Chordata; class Mammalia; order Artiodactyla; family Delphinidae; genus Grampus; species Grampus griseus. Next base: position 84,541,554 of record NC_139001.1, on the reverse strand, counting down.
TCTCGCCACTTCATTGGTTAAGTTTTATAGGTTGCAGTAACTGGCATGGAAGAGGTATGGCTGTCAGCTGTTCACAATGCAGAATTTTGAAAAGGTCAGCATAGTAGCAGTATGACAGGCCATGTAAGTCATCATGTGACTTATAACTCATTTGTAAGTGGAATGAGAACTAGAGCAAATTAATGTAAACTCTGCCATAAGACCTCTGAAAACATGTTAGCTATATTGAAAGCGAGGCTTTCCTTTCTATCTAGAAAGACAGATAGATATGTCCTCATAAATGCATTGCCTTTCTTAGGAGCAGCAGAAATGAAAAATAAGTTCAATTTTCTGTGAAGAGGTTTAAAGAAAAGATATTAGCAGAAGGAAGTCAGTTTGGGTATGTATATTGTGTATATACAGATAGTATATGTGTTTAGGTTCTGGTTGGTGCCATTTGGACATCATTTTCTGATCAAAAAGAAAAAAATTCTTAAGACTTCAAGTTACATATTTTCCAGGCATGTTAAAATAACATTGTCAGTCAAAAGAATATATTTATGACATTCCATAGTTTTATTGTGATGGATCTTTTAATTGTGGAACTTTATCTTACATTACCATGGGCCTAATTTTATACCATTAACAATATATTGTATTTTGAATGAAAACTAGTAAGGTGCACATATATCATAGTACATACTTTAGTCCTGAAATGCTAGAATAAGTTGCTGGACATGCTACAGGTGATTGATATGGAGTAGTGAAAGAGTTAATTATCCATAATACCATTTTTCCCACCAGACATCCCACTGTGCCTCTGCTATACACTTAGGCACAATTCCTAATGGCAAAATCTATTAGAATGCACAATATTCTCCCAAGGGAGGTAGTGGAAGTCCTGTCACTCGAGACATTTAAAACTGCACTGGATAAAGCACTGGAGAGCCATGAGTGCATGATCTCCAGCCCTCAGGATAGAACACATGACCTAACGGGTGCTTTTCCACCCCTTAATGTCTTTGATTTGCTGGGTTTTCATAGTTACTTCATATTTAAGTAGATCTAGAACAACAGTCTATTTTTTTCAATGGGAATTTAGTTTGGTCTATAAAGTGTCAAGACAGAGGTGACAAGGCAAACCACAAGGGAATGAAGGAAGCCTCATGGAAATTTAATTGATTTGGAGGAGGGTTTAGCAAACACAACAGTGTATTAAGGTTTAGCAAATGCCTCAACTTTTTTCAAATGTTTTCAGTTCAAGGAAACCCAAAACACATTTGGCTAAACACTTTTTCCTTGATTTTCAAACCCATGTGTATTTCAAGGGAAATTTAATCCATGTGTTTCTGATTCATTTACACTTAGCTCATCAAAATGTGGTTTCGTAAGACCCATTTGATGTCTAAGAAGCCTTGTGAGCTTTTTTATAAGCCTTTTTTCTTTGAACCAGGAAGTTGCTTTTTGCCAAAAGTCAATGGAACTTCAGCCTGAAAAGAGTCAGTTGTGTTTGGAATTTTGGAATCCTCGAAGTTGGTGGGAGCTAATGAAGGAGGGTGGCGACACTGATTCAGATGGAATGAATGTTTCCATTTCTAATATATTATCTATTCAAATGACTTAAAAATCTTTATGTTTTTCTCAATTTATAGGGAAAAAATCCATCTGAAATTTTTGAAAACCTTGTAGAAAACATAAGGATGAATTTTATTACTGGATGCGATATTGCCATGTATTCTGATAATTATCCACTAAAGTGACTGTTGGTGATGAGTAATCAGGGCAGTAGTGTCGTTTATCTCAGGGCAATTATAAAGAAGTGACTCAAAAAGGTGTTTAGATTGGGCATCTTTCTATATTAAAAGAAAAAAGCCTCTGCCTAGTTTTTTTTGCTCTGTGCACAGCACTACTGGTTCTTTAAACAAGAAAGGAGACAAATAAGACTCAGTGAATGTGCTGATTCAGGTGCACACAATCCCCTATCTCATTGCCGGTGTTCTTAAAGAGCATCTGGGGTAAGGAAACGTACATCCGGTCCATCCGTCAAGAGTCCATGAGAAAGCCAACAATGTTTGCACCTGCAGGATGAATTACATCTTTGGTGAGTGTGGGAAGCTACGTAATGAAACAGCTGAATGGCTGATACATTTCTTTTCCCTTGCTCCTACCATACCTTCTTTTTGCACTACCTTTTATTTTTCCTACTTCTTCCTCTCCCCTTTCCCCACCTTTACACAATTACCACTAGATAATAGAACAAATGTGACATGTTCATCCAAGGATGGGTTGACATGGTTTACACATTGCTTTCATTTGGTTGTTCTTTGGATGAATTCTTCGTTGAGAACAAGATAATGAAAACCATACGGTCATTGAACACAAAATCTGCCGTCACTTTGGCTGTTCCCTTACAGCCCATTTCATTTCATGAAGGCTGGTCCTTGAGTTTACTCCAATATAAGAGCCCAACCAGGTGGAATCCTGCCCCCTATGGGTATGGATCATTCAGCAAATACTGCCAATTTAGTTCTTGCCTGTCACCTCTACATCAGAGAGCTCATTTGAATGTAGCACCTCTTGCTTACCTGGTGTAGCTTTAGAAACTTAGCCTTTTAAGTATTCTTAGAGTTCTGTTCAGGGACCTTCATTGTGAGAACTGAAGACAGAAGAACCAGGATAGGTGACAACTGAGAATTAAAAGAACATTAAGTTTATTTCTAGTTTGTCACTTGTTTTACACAGACACCAAAGAGACATCTCAGCTATATAAATTCATCTCTGAAAACACAAAGGTAAAAGCTGTTATTTGTGGTTTAAGATACAAAAATATTTTCTCTTAAAATTGGCTGCAGAGGCTTTTTTGCACTGACAGAATTTATGAAAATACCCAATCTATTATGTCTAATTTCATTTCCTTTCTCAAAGACATATAATTGAGAATAAAAACTGCAGTCAATATTCAAAATATAACCCATACATCTTTCTAATGCAGGAGAAATATTGTCAAGTTCTTTTTCAGTACAAATATATGTTTTGCTTTTAATTATCAGAAATCTTTATTATTGATCAAGCAAAACAAACTTTGTATAATATAGAATTATCTTATCTCTCCCCGTAAGTGTAGAAATGGAAACAGAGTGATTAACAACAAAATATACAAACTTCTGTAATTTATGTTACTGAGAGATAGAAACAAAGTGATTAACAGAAAAATATAGAAACTTCTGTAATTTATGTTACTGAGAGATGGAAAGGAATCTATAATAATTTTGTCCAAACTCCTAATTTTATGTTGAAGAAACAAAAGATGTAGAGAGCTTAGGAGACTTGTTCAAAGTTCCCCGACTGTCTTGTATCAGAGTGGACATTAGCGTTTAGTTCTCTTAAATACTAGTCCAATGCTGTTTTAACAATCAGTAAAATTTCTATAGGAAGAATATATTCCCGGAATAGGACACATCAAATAAGACTACATGGGGTCTTTGAATTTGAAAAGTTCTCACTAGGTAGAATTCTCATATTCAGAACAGATTAAAGTCGAATTCACTCACTGAGGTGGAACTGAGAGCCCTAGATCCTCATATGTTTGTCTCTCTTACCCCTACCTCCTGAGAGGACTCAAAGGCGTCTTAGAAGAACACCACATTTTCCTTAGGACCATGTCTTGAAAACTCCAATAACTTCTCCAATTGTGGAGAATAGACCCTAAAGTGACCCCCAATGACCCGGCTGAGTTAGTTTGCCGTAAAAAAATACCACAGACTGGGTGGCTTAACAATAGAAATTTATTTTCTGGGGGTTAGAAGTCTGAGACCAAGTTGTCAGTAGGGTTGATTTTTTCTGAGATTTCTCTCCTTCACTTGTAGGTGGCCATCTTCTCCTCGCAATTTCACTTGGTCTTTCCTCTGTACATGTCTGTCTCCTACTCTCCTTTTCTTGTAAGGACACCAGTCTTGCTGAATTAGAGCCCACCCTAATAACCTCATTTTAACTTAATTACCTCTTTAAAGACCCTATCTTTATTATTTTTTAAATTTTTATTGAAATATAGTTGATTTACAATGTTGTGTTAATTTCTGCTTTACAGCAAAATGATTCAGTTATACATGTACACATTCTTTTTTTCATATTCTTTTCCATTATGGTTTATCATAGAATATTGAATATAGTTCCCTGTGCTATACAGTAGGACCTTGTTGTTTATCCATTCTATATATAATAGTTTGCATCTGCTGATCTCAAACTCCCACTCCATCCTTCCGCCACCTCCCTCTCCCTTGTCAACCACAAGTCTGTTCTCTGTGTCTGTGAGTCTGTTTCTGCTTCATAAAAGTTCATTTGTGTCATATTTAAGATTCCACATATAAGTGATATCATGTGGTATTTGTCTTTCTCTTTCTGACTTACTTCACTTAGTATGATAATCTCTTGTTCCATCCATGTTGCTGCAAATGGCATTATTTTGTTCTTTTTTATGGCTGAGTAGTATTCCATTGTACCACATCTTGTTTATCCATTCATCTGTAAAGACCCTGTCTTTAAATGCAGTCACATTCTTAGGAGTCACACTTCAACAAATGAATTTGGGGGAACACAGTTCAGCCTCTAACACCTTCTTCTGTTTATACCTTTGTTATAATCTCCTCCTTTGAGAGTGGGTGAGAATTTTTCCTTGATTCCAAATAGTGGAATATGCCAAAGGTGATGGGAGTTGCTCCATGATTACACAACATTTTACAATAACCTGCCTGTCTTGCTGGAAGACTTGCTTTAGAGTCTTTCTTTCTTTTGGACTTGGGACTAGTAAGTGGCCATGTTAGGAGGTTTGCGCAACAAAGAGCTGAGAAAGGTCTCCAGCCAATATCCAGCAAGAAGCTACCTCCCTCAGTGTTATAGCCAATAAAGATAAATTCTGCTATCCACCTGCATGAACATGGAATTGAATCCTTCCCCAGTCAGGCCTTCAAAGGAAAATCATAACCCTTGCCAACACCTTGACTGTGGCCTTGCTGAAAACTCAGCCAAGACATTCCCCAGCTCCTGACCCACAGAAACTGTGAGGTAATAAATACATCTTGTTTTAGGCCACTAAGGTTGTAATTTGTTAGATGGTATAGAAAACTAACACCTAAAAATCCGTGAGTGGCTTTGGAACCAGGCTGTGGGTTGAGATGAGAGAAATTTTGATAAGCATGATAGGAAATGCCTAAATAGCCTAGAACAGCTCATTGGCAGGTGTCTGGCCAAGATCATTAAAGACACTGTCAGTGAAGGCTCACAGTGAAGGTGGGAGCATTTTATTGAAAGCTGGAGAAAGAGGGATCCTTGTTATATAGTGGAAGACAGCATAAGCAAAATTGTCTCCTAGAGATATGTGGAAAGCAGAACCTGTAAATAATGAATTTGTTCATATAGCTGATTTTCAAGCAAAGTGGTGAAGGTGCTGCCTTGTTGATTTTTACTGATTGTAGTAAAATGTGAGAAGAGAGAGGCAAATTGAGGGAAGAACTATTAAAAAAATTATCATTAAGAGATTTACTGCCAGGAAAGATTGCTCTGGAGAAAAAGTCGAGGATGTGATTCTATAACCTTTTCATTAAACCTCAGAAAATTAAAAGGTTAGGCTATTCCATCACAAAAAAGGGCCTTTCTAGAGAGCAACAGTGTGCCTCACAGATCCTCCCAATCAAACCATAAAGATTCTACTAAGTTAACTGTGGTGTCCCTTAGCCATTTTAGCAGGACACCAAGGTAGAGAAGGAATTATCCCCAAAAGATCTGTGAGCCTGGATTTTGTCTTATGACATGAACCCCATTAAAATTCACAGGAGACCCAGAAAATACTTGAGTTAGTGGTTTCAACGTAGAAGTCACTACCAGATGAATTAAAAAAGACCGAGAGTACAATATGAAAGGAGGGTGTCTCACCCCCCAGGTTCTACTGGCAGGAAGTCCTGATAAAGTTCCTCAGCTGTAAACCTATGCTACCTTTCATGAAAGAGGAAGAGTGACCAAAAAGCTGAACCAAGAGCCAGAAGATAGAGCCTAGAGCCACAGAGGATTGTTCTCTGTCCTTGAAATTGAATCAAGAAACTCCCAACATTTGCCTGGCTGGACTTCAGGATGTCCATAGAGCAGTGACTCCTTTTTATCTTCCATTTTCCCCCTTTTTGAACTTGGATGTCTATAAATGTTATTTTTGTCTGTCCCATTATTTTATATTGAGTTTGTTAAAGGCAGATAGCTTGCATTTGTAGTGTTACAGGGTTACAGATGGAGAGAGTGCCTCAAGAACTAGTTGTTCTTAATAGATTCTACCCAGAAACATCATTCTTACCTAGACCTGATTTACATAATGAGATTTTGAATTTTGAGCTTGTGCTATAAAGAGATGAGACTCTTGGGAACTTGGAAGGGGTGATTTTATTTTGAATGTTAGAGGGACATGAATCATTGATGGCCAGATGGTGGACTGTGGTAGACAGAAGCTAAGATGACCCTAGAGAGCCCAACTTTCAAACCTCCCTATAATCCCTTCCTCTAGATTGTGGGAGGAACCTCTATGTTACCTCTAACCATAGAATATACAAAAGGTGAGGATGGGGTATCCCTCCCAAGTTTATATTACATTATATAAGAATCATCTTGCTAAAAATCTGTTAACAGCCTGAATCATCTTGTAAGTGGATTATCCCCAGGCAAGCCTTCAGATAAGAAACACTTGTTTGTTAATCTTTTTTGTGTCCTCTCACTTGTATGTGGACATGTTGTCTTCAAGACCAGGACATTATAAACTTTTGAAATTAGGGATTATGGCTGTCATTTCTATCATGCCCTGGCATTTAGTGGGGTGGTAGTGGAACACAACTGAATGATTTTCAAAAGTCAGGGTCATCTTTTTCAATGACCTAAATCTTTCTTCTCTAGTAATATCAGCAAGTTGGCTTTTTTTAATGCTTATAAGATGGGTACCCTGGTTCCAGGTATAAAATGAGATAAAATGATGTAGAGCAGAAGATAAGGAACTATTTCTTCCCTAAGTTTATTTTCATCAGCAAGGAGATACTTTCCAGAATCCCATAAAATCATCTCTCCACATATCTCCTTGGCCAGTCCTGGGTCACATGCCCACCTCACAACAATTCCCTGGCAAGCAGACTGATAGGACAACCACAACCTGCTAAGAACAATCATGATTCTCCTGAGTTGCTGGGGAAGAGATGGTGGGCAAACTCGAACAAAATTGGCATCTGCCAATATGGGGAAAAGGGTGAATTGTCTGTTTTTTAGACAAGCAATAGTATTTTCTTCAAGAAAATAACAATTTTAAAAATACCCATATTACAAAAATGATTATAAAATCCATAAATATTAATTGAACACCTCCTATAGGCAGCACTCTAGGAGCTAGGGTTACAACAGTGAGAAAACAGAATTTCTTCTAATTCAAGTAAAAAACTGTCAAATGTTAATGGTGTCAAAAGATAAAATTTACGAATATCACATTTATAAATGACTTGGTGAGGGTGCTGGAGGGCTGGTTTATGTAGGCTGGTTGTATGTACATCCATGGCAGAACTGCAAGTGACACAAACTGACCTGAGTTCGCATTTGTCTAAATAAAAAGACATATACCCCATTCTGCCCCTGTGGCCAATTCC